>NW_020291151.1:0-634737 GCF_003184625.1 Aspergillus neoniger CBS 115656 | reverse complement strand
CCGTAGGGAGAGCGATTTGGTGTTGTATAGCACGATTTTGATATCACCAAGACCGGCGCGTTCCCGTTCACCACTACCGCAGTGGCCGTAGATTCTCCGCCTCGTTTGGTGTCAACGATCCCGTTTAACGGTTCTGAATAGCTTCACGGTAGAAAGGGCCGGGCTCATAACCTGTTGGAACGTCTACTCGTAGGAAGCAAAGAAAGGGCAGAGAGTTGTTTTTGTGTGTTGTGTTGTGTTCCTATCTAGGGGTTGCGCAGCGAGGGTAGAAGTAGGGGTTGTTTGGTATGTAGGGGTCACGTGACCGAGGCTACTAGTATTACTGCTTCAACACGATACTACACCCCTCTATCAGCAAACCCGTTCACGCTGCCATTCCTCTCGCTTCCGTAGCCTCAATCCATTACTCTGGTCTTCAATCAATTTATCACATCACTCCGAGGGTATCCATCCAGTAAAACACACATTACATACACCTCGCGGTCTCACTTGCATATACTTCCGCTGCATATTACGCTGTCGCCTCCTGCGACTTGGGAGCAGTCTCCGTGGTCTCTGCGTGGCGGGCTTCAATCTTTGATTCCACATCCACTTCACCGTGCTCCAACTGCTCCACCTGCCGGGTCTTCATCTTGGTCTTCCAAGCCGGTGTACCAATGTACTTGATGCCGTTGGGATCCTCAAACATCGCTTCCGTCTCTTCGAGCGTCTTTCCTGCTGTCTCCGGGAAAAGGAACAACACGTGCAAGAACATGGCGGTGTTGAACACTCCAAACATGATGTAGGTCTTCCACCGGATGTTCTCAAAGGCCGTGGGTGTAAACAGTCCCAATGCAGTGTTAAACGCCCAGTTACCTGAGGTCGACAAAGCCACTCCCTTACCACGCAGCCGCAGCGGATACAACTCAGGGGGATACGTCCAGGATACAGGACCCCAGGTAGGCGCATACGAGGCAACGAAGAGGTATGTGCAGGCAATCAAACCTTTGGCCGGAGCGCCGTGAAGACGCATCGACTCGGCCGCAACACCGTTGATGCCCCCAGGCACCACAGTACCATGAACCGCCATGATCGCACCGTTGGCATACATCAAGATGGCCATCAGAGCTGCGCCAACCAGCAATGGCATACGACGCCCCCATTTGTCCATCCAGATCAGTGCCGGGAGGGTCATAAACACATTGATAATGTACTGAATGGAGGAGGCAAGGAGGGTGGAGTCACCGCTGTACCCGGCCATGGAGAAGAGGTAGGTGATGTAGTACACTGTCAAAGTAAACCCCTCGTTAGTTCACTGTTCCAATAGAAGACTGGACGGGAACAGGAAGACATACTCATCACATTCATGCCGGTCAGCTGAGACCAGATCTGCATGAAAAGACCGATCATCGTGCGATTGATCATCCGCGGCTTGAATAGGTCAAGGTAAGTGACATCTTTGAACTGACGTTCAAGCTCACACATGTCCCGGATATCCTGCAGCTCTAGCGCAACGAAAGGATGGCTGAGATCCCCCTTGGCGTGGACGAGAGCCAAGACCCGGTGGCAGTCCTCCCAACGATCCTTGCGCGCCAACCAGCGAGGAGACTCAGGCAGGACCATCATGCCAAGGAAAAGGAAAACAGCCGGCAGCATCTGCAGACCCCAGGGGACCCGCCAAGAAGCAGTACTGTAGTTGTAGGACTTCTGTCCCCCGATGAAGGAGCAGCCGTACGAGATACTGTCGCTATTAGTTTGGCCCACGCTATATCCTAACGAGTTCACTCACTAGAACATGATGAGGATACCCCATGTGATGGCCCATTGCTGCATGCCTACAAACCGGCCACGCTTGGAGGGTGGCGAAAGTTCACTGATGTAGACGGGGACCTGAGCAGATTCTATGCCCACAGCGAGACCGTTGATGACCCGCCCAACAACCAGCATGCCAATGTTCTGAGAAGCGCACATAATAGTGGAGCCGATCAGCCTAGATATTGCGGTAGGTGTTAGCAACCATCATCACTGGCCTCAGAGCCTGACGTACCAAACGATGCAGCCGACCATGATGGACGTCTTGCGTCCAATGCGGTCAGAAAGCGGACCTGAAATCAAGGCACCCAGCCAAGATCCAGCTGCCATGGCGGCCGTGATGCCACCTTGGTTAAGGGATGTGGGACCGGAGCAGTCCTCATCGTCAGTAAAGGGGGGTCCCTTAGGGCCCTGGTTGAAATAGCATAGATAGGAATTTTCGCTCAGCTGAGCGGACATGGAGGAGATATCAAAGCCAAACAAGCCGCCGCCGACGACGGCGACGCTCGCAATCACGTAGATGTTGCCGATCAACATGATTGCGGCTGTTGATCAACAACGAGACTTGGCTGCTCCGGGAAAGGAAGGGGAAAGAGAGAGTCGCAACGCTGGGAAGAGTGGTGGTAGCTTAATATATACTACCGACTCATCCATGCGTCAGCCGCGAGTCATCTCCGGGGGTAAAGAGCGAACCCCGCATCATGAGCGGAAAATTGTCTGGTCAGAGCTGCGTCTAGAGTTGGGGATTGGACCAATCGTGCCACCGGTCAGGAAGGTACCGTTGTATGTGGTCGGGCCACCCATCACCCCAGCCAGCCCATCGGCGTGTCTCGTGGCGGAAGCAACGAATCGATGATTGGAGAGCGAAGTCCAGTGATGATCCGACGAACGTAGCTTAAGGCATGAAAGGGATCAAGATCCCCGTCCACGCACGGCTTGAAACCCTGTGTGGGAAGACAGAAAGGTTTAGCGGCAGGTTGTGCTAATTTGCAAGGACCAACCCTGGAGGGGGGAGTTGATGGGTGTCAGCAGGGATCAATGGAAGGATTCGCGAGAAAGTATGAGAAGCTGAGCGGACGAGTAAAAGCCACGGCTTGGTATCTCCCTGATAGCTCCACTTGGATCACCACTCAAATCCCACTTGAGGAGAATGGGCACCACTAAGATGCGCCAAGGGTCAGCCGCATGGAAGAAGCTTGTTGACGGTGATGTCGGAGGAGGCGCAAGGACCCGAGCAGAGCAGAGAGAGGCCAGGCCAAGCGGTAACCTGGCTAAGGTGAAGCTTTTTTATCGTCGCCAACGACCAATGCATGGCGCCCTGGAACCATAGCAGATACTATGGATGGTGAAAGCTGGAGATGAAGGGGAAACGCGGGCAGAAGCAGGGAATCTCCTATTCTTCCCCGCATCTCGGGGAACCCCAGAAGTTTACCTGCCAACTAGTGCCCCTGACGGTAATTTACACTGGCGTCGCCCAGTATTCTGTATGGTATTGTCATGAGCCGGACTGGTGCCACCTCAACGCCCCTCCCGGATCTGTTGATTTTAGGAGTTCCTGCAGGGAGTTGAGCATCACTTCCTCTTTCTTGATAGATATACTGTGTACCCTACTGCGGCTCCCCACTGGGTTCGTACTTGTAAAGCCGTGCAACCCATATCTCAGGCTGAAGTACAGAGAACAAGCCTCATGGTGCAACATCTCAGTAAGTCTATGTATGGTCAGGATAGAGAGAGACTATCTATCCAACATCTCTCAAAAACCCACCCCATCAGGTAAGAAAGTAGGTGCTGACAGTGGTGGCTGGAAAACAGCAACTGCAAACAGCACCGCTCAGGTCTGTGTCCACTTTTCATCTATTCTCTGTCAACTAACAAAAGGACTTAGCATATGCTGTGTTAGTTTGGTATTACATGGACCAGTGTTGAAGGTAAGCGCTGTGGATGCGTTTTACCGGTTACTTACATCGCTTCTGGTAATAATACAATCTGTTACATCTTTGGGTAAGACTGGGGACGGTCGACAACTATAGCTCAAGCCCCGGAAATTAGTTCGCGTGCACCGTCTGACACAACAAAAAGAATTAAGATCAGCAAGGATGATACCAGTTATGACTCGGACATGACCTGTCCGATGACTAAAAATTGAAACCCCCGTGGCACGGACCTGAAGCGTCCAATGCTGAACCCTCGGTGTCTCATTATGCCGTGGGATCCGATCCCAGGTCATCGCATGAGGGTAGGATCCAAGTCTTGGCATATCACAAGATCGGATTTGCCAGCGAATGGCACTCGGTTTTCCTGTGGCTAAATGCCCGATGCTTGGCTAGTCTGCGCAGGATTTGAAGTCGCGATTGCACCACTTGTCAGCCAAGCCATATCCTCGCCAGACGTCGAACTCCCTTTTCGGGAAAATATCCGATGCCATCGCATCTTGCTCCTACCACGTGTTGCTCGCCAGAGGCACATTTACCACGTTGGTCGGAAAGCGCTCCGAAGGCATGTTCCATGTTCATTTCGTTCTTGGAATCCAACCAGTTATGTGCCCGCAAGTTGGCCTGGTTGGGAGAGTGCTGCGTCTTTTGGTATGATAGAATCGTAAGGCTGGCCGAGTGGTCTCCCTAACTCTAGCTTGATGTCTCCAGCAGACTTAAGGTGTCTTTTACTGCTTTAAGGGTTATTTCATGTTGCCTGGGAAGCATAGCACTGCAGTATCGAAAATGGGCACATTTACCTGTGTGTATTGTCCTCAACATGAGTCTTTCCCTTCCTAGCGATCAAGTAGATGGTACTTGTAGCTTCGTAGTCTGTGACATGCTACATTTGAGTAGATGTGACCTTTTAGCCTTACCATACATTGGTACCATACACCGTCTCGTTCATAGATCGACATCACGGGATCACGAGAAATCCGAACTCCTACTCACCACCTCACCTTCCCATCATCCAATCTCGAAGTAGAATCATCAAATTGAACTATCACAGCGCTTCTATTTATATGCAAATTGATATCAAAACTATATACCTAACCATGCTATCTTTGAACAAAAGTACCATCAATTCGTCGACGAAGAATTGGTCCTCTTGGATGCTGCATCATACAGACCCTGGATATCATCCTTCCATTGAGTCTCGTTCACCCGCTTGACGCGCCGATCGTATGTCATCAATCCATTCACCTCACCCTCAACATCAACCGTTTGAGTCCATACACCAACACTGCAGGCGTACAGGCGGACCTGATCCTGCAGCTCGGACAGCAGAAGGTGGCTGCGGTAGTTCCAAGCATCCACGTCTGTATCAATCTCATATGTCTCATTGATGCTGTTGATCGCTTCTTGGTTGTTCCAAAGGCTGTGGCTGATTAGTCTCATTCCTGCATCTAGAGTCATGTCGACTTACTGCTCGATCGAAACGTTGTTCCCAAGTCCTCCAAACTCTCCTTGGATACCAATCCGGTTGGAGTCATACGGGCTGGAGTCGATAGAATAGAACGGAGTGCCGCACTGGGGGTTCGCATAGTGGTGGTTATCCTGAATTGGTTAATCTAGAGTTTCGAGATCACTGCGGGTGTGGCTTACGCTAAAGTCGCCGGCGCCGTGGTCATGCCAGCCAGATGTCGCATCAACCAGTCGAGTGGGGTCAAGCTGCTTCACAATCGACGTCAGGTTGAATTCGGGATAGTAGCTGGTAATCTGTCCCCATCCTTCGTTATAAATCACCTATGCAGATAGCAAGGTCAGTCACGAACGAACGGCGCAACTCATTCGAGTATTTACTTACCCAGGCAAAGATACTAGGGTAGCTCTTGAGTTGGTTGACAAGCACCTCCAGTTGCCTTCCGAATTCATTTTGCTGGTCCGCGTCGGGCAATATAGTTACAGACACGCCGTTGGCATCAACTGTGGTCTCCAGCGGCCGAAGAGATGGCATATCCTGAATAACCAGGAGACCCATTTCGTCACATGCACGGTACCAGAGCGCTGGCTCAACTTTGATCTGGTACCCAATTAGCCCTGCTCGGAATCGCAGAGTTGCTTTACTTACATGCTTGCGGACCATATTGAAGCCCATGTCTTTCAGGAACTTCAGGTCATAGACCATCGCTTCACGGTTTGGGGGAGTGTAAAGTCCATCTGGCCAGTATCCCTGGTCAAGTGTACCAAAGATGAAGCTGAAGTTTCCGTTCAACAGAGGCCGGACAACACCATCCACAGTACCCTTCGAGATTGTGCGGAAGCCAGTGTAACTCGAGATCTTATCTTGTCCCATGGTGACTGTCACGTTGTACAGATTGGGCGAGTCCGGAGACCAAAGCTTGGGATCGGAAACATTGAACAGAAGAGGCTGATCGGATAAGCCGCTAGCAGATCCGACCACGTCGTCGCCATCTAACACAGAGATGTTCACTGCGGTGCCATTGCCCGTGAAACTGTGCACGGTGGCATTGACTACATTGTTCTGTTAACAGCAAAAACCAAGCAGGCAAAACATGGGAAAAGTACACACCTTGGCCGTTCATGTCAGCGGTAAGATCAAGTTGCGTCACATAGTTTGCCGGGGCAGTTTCGATCCAGACGCTCTGCCAAATACCACTGCAGGGAGTGTAGAAGATATGCGACGGGATTAATCGCTGCTTGCCGATAGGGATGACATAGCCATCGCTATCGGTCGGGTCATGCACGAAAACAAGCCTGTTGCGGTCAGCCTAAATTTTTCGTATGATTGCTACTCAATACTAACATTTCGTTAGACGCCGATGTGTCGACATATTGGGTAATGTCGACGGTAAATTCAAAGTAACCACCGCGGTTGAAACCTGCCTGCTTTCCGTTGATAAAGACGGTAGCTTCATAGTCTACAGCTCCGAAGTTGAGGAGAATGCTCTCTCCACCCCAGGAATTCGGAACTGTGAAGTTGGTTCTGAACCAAGAATAGAGCGTGTTTGTTCCTTGAATGCCTGTCTGGGATTAGCACAGCTGCGGCTTTCAAAGGCATGATATACTTACCAGAGAGTCCACTTTCGAGGCACGAAGGGATCAGGACCTCTTGAGCGAGATCTTGACCGAAAGGCGGGTATTGGCTGTCGTTCAGGCTGGAAGCACTCTGATACTGCCAGATACCATTCAGATTCTGCCACTGACTCCTCGCCATCTGCGGACGGGGGTACTCGGGCCACGGGTTTGTCCCGACATCCTCCGTCCAAGGAGTGTCCAACGGCGGCTCCTTCTGAGCATACTGTGTGGTCGTTCGAGCAGCGTGTTGGTGTACATCACCGACGCTTCTTGCAAGAGAGCAAGTCAGGAAAAAAGAGAGATAGGCAAGAGTCCCATACATGTTGGCGTTAGTGGGGACTACAAATTGTCAAGGTGAACTTCAGAACCTGCGACAGCCGGAAAAGACAGGAAGCAAGAATATTTATATTTTCATCCTGCTCACGGCCCACCAACTGCCGGAGGCAAAGACAGATGTATGGAATGCCGGCCAGCATTTTGATCCAAAGTTTGAACAGCGCAATTCTCTGGACGCCACCATGGCTCGTCGGCCCACAAATGCAGGCATAAGGGCCATAGCAGCCCTATAGACTGTGATGGATGGGCCGCCGCCCAGAGGTAGGAGGACATGAGACGACTGTGATCCACCGACGTCCGCTTGGCACAGTAGTGGTGCATGAATGCTCCGTTTGGCGGGAATGGAGATACATCGGCGCTACTGGATTGCCACTTGCCAAATTTGAGCAAACGATCGAGGATCAAATCTCCACGTTTACCTCATTACTAAGTTCAGGTACTCAAAATCTCTCCGGTTCTCTCGGGAAGTCCCAGAGGCAAAACAGATCTTGCATGGGAAAAATGAAAACCCCTGGCTTCTGACTCAGCATAACGCCCAATCACCGCACCGCCCTGGAATGCAACCATTGGAACAACAGAGGATGAAAAGATCGCATTGTTCGGACAACCAATAGGAACAACGGGCTTCTTCGAATCCAAGATTCGGCGTTGTGTTCAAACTCTAATCTATCATTTTCCCCTTTTTCAGAACATGGTCCGGTGCCTGAACCTTGGAACCGTTGGTAGTAATCTACAGCGCCAATACGCATATCTGCCGAGCCCGGCAATGTCACGATGGATGCGACTTCACCTTCATACGAGCCTTATCATACCCCGGGCACATTGTTGACCCCGCATATAATTTGTATGCTGCCTAAAGGCTCGACTCGGCGTTTATATCAGCAACAAATCAAAGGACAGAGGCATAATGCGGGGTTGCGTCAGCCAAGTCATGGGTCATGCGTTGTAGCGCTTATCGCGCATCGTGATTTGCCGGCGGTCGCGCTGCTGTCAGCCCTGCCAAGGGTGTTTTGATATAGCGCCTTTCCTCGGTAGCATGACCAGCACATCCATGGACATGGTGTTTAGACATGAATTGGACGTCTGGGGTGACATTTGTCGCGAGTTCTTTACCACGGAACAGTAGCCTGACATATGTACGTCTATCCTAGATTTGATGCTAGTCGCCGTTGGCTCCACTCGGCCATGATCAGCGGCAGCTGGGTTGACAGAGCGTGGCCGAGATTCGCCGAAATTCCGGGGGCTCCGGGCATTCTCCATCCACTGTGGAGTAGTGGACAAGTCTGTTCGGACGAGTGCCCAACGACAAGACATTGCTGTAGCCGAGACACTTCAATGGTCGTTCCGGAGTGTATGACAAGACCTTGGCTTATTTTAGCGTACTTGTTTCAGCTGAGCATAGCCACTGGATTCCTTGTCCTCGGGTCTGTGCTCTTTCATGGCATCCTGACCGGGTCCATAATATAGCTGTGCCACATGCAAAAGCCACATCTCAGGTGCTGCACTGGCTCTTCATATCATGTGAAGTGGGTCCCTGACCTCAATGGACATAGTAACCTGAGAATGTTTTTTAGAAGGTTTGACTCCTACCTATTCTGGGCCTGGCCAGCTACCCCTTGAAGTGTTTCACTATTGTTATTG
The DNA here is from genome assembly GCF_003184625.1 of Aspergillus neoniger CBS 115656. Lineage (NCBI taxonomy): Eukaryota > Fungi > Ascomycota > Eurotiomycetes > Eurotiales > Aspergillaceae > Aspergillus > Aspergillus neoniger. The sequence continues at coordinate 625,957 of NW_020291151.1, read as the reverse complement.
TATTAAACAAATGTCAGCGTCTGAATGCCACGCTATGTGTGGGAATTGGTAAATCAACATCATTTCCATACGAATCACGGTGGTACTAACTTTGCAGATGCTCCACAGGTTAAAGTAACAAGAAGTCAAAAAAACACGGTCAACATTCTAAATTACCAATGCATAAGAGAACGCAAGGCCGCGTATATTATAAAAGACAATACTTTGAGTGAACAAGTAACAAATGTGAGAGAAATAAATGCAAGGACAGATTGCTGGTCTAAATGATATCACTTCTCCCACCGGCAAACCCGAGAATAAGGCTGGCAACTCGACACCGGTCCAAGCGGGCTACCCCAGCTTGTTCCTGGATGATGAGCACCAATTGACAAATCACTCCTCATTGCCTTTTCCTTTTTCACTGCGCGCAATTCATCTGAGCACCATGACATGAGGTCAGGCGATACTGCCCGAGAGACAGCTTGACGTCCCGGTTGTTGAGGGGAGCCATCGAAGAACGCGGTAGCCTTGTTCTCTGTCTTTTTCTTTTCCGGTAGTATCGTCGAAATTTCTGCGGTCTCATTCAAGGAAGCGTCATTGTTTTGCTCCGCAGAAGACACCATCATGGACTCATATATATATAACATTAGAGGCACGCTGCAATCTGTCCGATAAATATCCTTGAGCCTCGAGTTGAGCATCCTATCCTTATCCCACATTACTATCCCATACTTATATGTTCCGAGATCCTCCCTAAATGCCGCACGGCATGTTCGAACGCTTAAACTAGAAAGGCACGCCTGTGCCAGATTGGGGTTAGGTACTGGAGAGCGACCGCGCTCACGGAAAATACCGGCAATTCCTTTCTCCATGCTTGTATTGCAGAGTCTCCATGTTATCGGGAGTACGCCCTCCGTAACTGGTAGGTACACGTGTGAGTAACTTGGATCGAGTGCTCGGCGAGCCAGTAACAGCATGGAAGCTTGATGGCAATCCTAGAAGAGCCGAAGATACATCAGACCAGGTAAGAGCAAAGAATTGAAATAAGGGAGCATACCGTAGCGTGTCTCACATGCTTCTTTGACCACTGACTGGCCCCCTCATTATAATATCGAAGATATCCAACGCGGGAGAGTCTTCGAATCGGGCCCTTAGTAACTAACAACCATTTAGAGTCCAAGCCGATACCGCTAGGAGTGTGCAACTTACATTTGATGTCACCAAAATAAGCGCTCACGATGTAGAGCTGCTCCAGGTCAATGCAGTTTAACAATAGCTTCCCAGCCACAGACGTCACCAGGGATTCGAAAGTACAGCTTCTACTGAAGTACTCATAGTCCTTCAGCCTAACAAAGCAATTCAGGCATGCTTGCCGTATAACCAGGTGAGCGTAGAATGATCGGGCTATGCGGGCCCATTCATTTCGCGATAAGGGAACACAAACCTCTGTCTCTCCGAACGAGTTGTGGAACTCTTCCAGCGCCTTCTTGCTGTAATAGTCTATGAAAAAGGAGAGATGTCTGTGGACGAAGAGTGATTCCTTCATTACAGATAGATCCCAACTCCATTTGCGGAGCTTCTCCGTGGGATTCCCCAATCGCTTTCTAATTAGCTTGTGGTATTCAATCACATCCCCGTGCGGGGACTTGGCGATATCTAGGGTGAGTATGGCATATGGTAGTATCTCGGGCGTGATGGTAGTATACAGGCAAGACTTCGATACAGGTGCCTCATACCCCTCGTAAGCCAGATAGAATGGCCGACAGCTGCGAATGGCAGAGAGTAGAGAGTCGATATCAAGGTAACCGAGGATGATCTGGCGAGTTTCGAGCGATAGAAAATGGATTGATGACATTTTGTGGCAGCGTCTCTATATTCTGTGCGAGATGTTACTTAACAGTTAGATGTAAATGAACTGATTAGTGAGGATGCATGCGAGTGTAGGAGCTGACCTAATTTAGGTCAAATATCAAGTTACCCTGAGGAATGACTGCTACTTTTACAGAATTCGAAACGCTGAGAAGTTGAAGATGATCTAGTACTGCCAAATGTCCTTATCACCTATATATATATATATATATATATATATATCGCAGTGCTAGGAGACGAATATCGTGGAGGCACCTTCGATAATCTGGTTGTTGCTTAATAATATCACAGTGTTCATCTTTAGAGCCATGTGACAATACTGACTTGACAAAGACAAGATACAGTCATACCAAGAAACATGATGCGTTGTGTCTTTTTCGATACCAATTTCTTATTCCTCACGTGACTATTTCCACGAAGGGTTCAAGTGGATCCTCAGGACCAGAAAGTGGATATTTGGGCCCGAGTCCAGACAGTCAAAGCCGAATTCTTCCCTTCCATTGTGGGTTCCCAGCGTGGTGCGGTCAGCCCACTTCTGCCCACTCTCAACAAAGCCCCAAGACCCTACATCGGGAACCCTGCGCTCGCTAGTCCCGAAGAGGTGCCCTGTCTAGCCCGCTATTCGCCAGATTGGCCCAGACGGTGGTCGATGCCTAGCCGATTGGGTTTAGTGCCTGAGCCCTTACCCAGAGTATAGCCCCCACCCAGCAGTCCCTGACGAACCAATGGAGTTTACATTTCAGACCCTGTCAGATTCTGATTGGGGGAGAGACGGCTGCTGTGCGGTCTGTGATGGGCCAATGGGTGGGGAGTCACCAGCCTAAACGGGCAAAACGGCAAACATTTATTCAGTGAACAGCCAACTTAGTATTACTTAGTACTAAGTCCCTCCCCCCCCCTGCCGCAGCCCGTGACCCCCACCGACTACGCAAATCAAGAATTGCCGGCGAGATTCAAACGTCGATCGTCATCCTCGCGGCCTCTTCTCGCCGTTCCTCTCTTTCCTCACTCCGCCTGCTTCTCCTCCCCCTCCTCGTCCTTCTTCCTCTCTCTCCTTTCGCTTCTTTTCCCCCTCTCAATCCCCTACATCGCGTTCGTCACGTCGCTAGGAAGGTTATTGGCAGCTTCGACCATGTCCTTTCCGTTTGTCTGTCGCATCACCCATCTCCAGAGATGAACCCGTTCCGTGGCCCCGTCGACTTCCCTCCATGAGCCATCCCTTGGGCGATGACACAGCATCCGGTCCGCCTCCGACACCGCCGTTTGCCCCCAAAAGAGCATGCCCCTCAAGCATGTTCGGAGGCCTGGAAAAGAGTCTGTCCGATGTCCGGCTGTATATCTCCCGTAAGTCTAATACTGCCCATCGCATGCTCCTCTACTGGCTATCTACACGTCTTCCAGCAGGACTGACCCAGTTTCATGCCTTTAGAGCATCTTGGCCTCATCCGCGCCAGCCTGCATAATGGAAAACCCACTGCTTCGGGGGGATGGCGGCCTGTTGCCCTGCGTCCCGCATACCTCTGTTGGATTGCTGCGATCATGTTTGCGATGCTGATCACGCTCGAGATACTTCGCCGGTATAGCGATCAGTATGGAGGTCTATACTTTTTCCCAGACACCGATACCGTGTCTGACGCCCAGTCGTTCGCCTACAACTATCTTCCCATCATTGCTGCCCTCATTCTTGTCACCCTGTGGACCTTCATCGATTATGATGTTCTTCGCCTCGAGCCATACTTCCAAATTTCTCGCCCGGAGGGTGCGCCGGCATCGGTTCTCTTCATCAATTACAACTTCGGCCAGTCCTTTCTTACGCCGCTCACCTCGGCCAAACGAGGCCATTGGGTCGTATTGCTCGTGTCTGTCGCTACCCTGCTCATCCGCGTGCTCCTTCCAGCTCTGCAAAGCACCCTTCTCGAACTCCGTGAAATCACCGTAGTGAGCAACGAGAACATCAAGACTTGGCCCCAGCTGCTGGACCTACATACCCAGGCTGTATGGATCAAGGCGCAGAAAAGCAATGACACCCTGGCTCTGGACTCCGTTCTTACTGCTCGTGACAACCTGCATAGCTCTCAGTCCTCCAGCTACGCAGTAGCACCCGTCGAAATCAGCATGGAAGACCGGCGGGAAAGTACGGTTTGGACGCTCAATCAAACCATCTACTGGTCTCAAATGGAGTGTCGCAACATTGTAGCACATGACCACCTATCTGTTTCCATCAATGACACATCGAGCGATCCACCTATTCTCTCGTGGGATGTAACGGGCGTGCAGCTGCAGGATATCCCCGGGACGAACGAGACATGCACATTAGACTTTCACTACAGCAATATTTTCTTTCCGACAACCGATTACTTGCAGGTACGGTACTGGGAGCCCGTGTGGAACAATCAGTCGCAACCTGTCTACAGCCGTAGAAAGTCCTTTACCACTCGTGGCTGCGATGATCCCTATGATTTATATGGTGTCGTCATCTCGGTCAATGCCACGGTGGCCGGAGCGAATAGCATCAGTCAGTTGGGCTCCGAGTTCACTTCATCTGCCGGCATCTTTGGCTGCAAGGTTGAATATCGACAGGCGGAGGCCAAGGTCTCCATGCATGCTAACAGCTCAATCACAAACATCTATGGATACTCTGATACCGAACGGGGGTTGGGAACAGACCAGCTCAATATTGACGCTTTCCAGGATCTCCTGGCCCAGCGAGCACCATATACGGGCGACATGCTGTTTATCGAATTGAATGAGACGACCGGTGATACGACAGTCACAGAGTTGCCTGTGATTAGCCAGGACCTGGGCGACCTCGAGCCGCTTCTGGTATTGGATGCATCGACCGTCATGACGACGGACGAATTCGAGAGCAAGGTCAAACGAAGTGTAGCGGAGACGTTTGTGCTTACAATGAGTCGGCTCTTTAACCCCGACCAGAACCCGACCAATGCACCGGCCCAACGGGAGTCCACGCAAGTTGCCATTGCAGTTGTGTCGTTCGCCTCGTTGTTTTCTGAGGTGATCTTGGCAATCGCCATCTGTCTCACCATGTCTCTCCTCTACTTTTACGGAACCCGACCCAACATCCTACAGAGTGACCCGAGCTCTATCGGTGCTATGTGTAGCATGTTGACTGATGTCTTCACACCTTACAACATCCTTGCGAATCCTCAACCTGAATTCCACCAATTCTCGACACGGCAGCTACGTCAAGTCTTGCGAAACTGTTGGCTTCGATGGCAACAGGGACCAACGGGACCCCGACTCGAGATCATAACTGCAGACGGTCAGTCCATATACTCCAAGCCCTGTGGACTTCAAGCTAATTAGAGCAGGTTCCCCGGTCACTCTCAGTGAGCAACTGCGGACACGTGTCGACCCAATGCCGCATTTTTTGGTAATACCCATCTTCATCATCGAATTTCTTCTCCTCGCTGCCGTCATCGCTGTGATGGGAGTGACGGCAGCCACACTTGCCCACGACGGGAGTTTTCAACATCTCTCCCAGTCCAGTTCCAGTTTACTGCAGGCCATAACTTCCTTTCTCCCATCTGTTGTCGCATCTTCCGTGGCGGCTCTATGCAACTCGATCCTTCGCAACATCAGCATTCTAGAGCCGTGGGTCCACCTTCAGCGCGGCATGGTGGCCGCTCAAACGTCGCTGTCTATGAATTATGCGTCACAGAATCCTTGGTCGATCTTACGAAAAGCCATCCGGAATCGGCATACCCTTCTAAGCCTCGTCTCACTTGCCTGCATCGCCAACATCCTGCTGACTGTTGTTGCCGGTGGTCTGTTCACGCAGAGACTGACGGAGTCCTATCTCCCGTCAACATCTCTTTACGTCAATTACAGCCACTCCCATTTCCTACGGACAGACTTCGCTCCGGACTTCACGGAGTTTGATCTGATCCAGAACAGCGCCACTAGCGGTGTACCATTATTGCCATGGATGTCTGCGAACCATTCATTTGCTCCGATCAAGAACACCGACTCGGACCCTGACCTGATGTACGGGGCGACCACGCTCGGAATCGGTAGTGATCTGGACTGCAAAACCTTGGAGACATCCCAGAACTTGAGAGAAGACGACCAGGATACCTTTTTTGTCTATCGACCGTCGCGTGATGTCAGCCGGCAGTGTAGGGTTAACATGACGTCGCTCGTACGCCCCAGCGACGCCATTGCCCTCTCCATCCACTTTCTTTCTCCGGTGGCGGACACGGACACCGATTTGTGTCAGATGTCGACGGTGCTGGTGGTTGGACGGTGGAATTATACCTCGGAGTCACCTTTCACCGATGACAACACCATTGCGCTCCAATGTGAACCACATGTGCAACTTCAAAATTTCTCCGTGACCTTTGACCGACGGGGTCAGATATCCGACATAGACCCGATTCCTGGTACGGAAACCACGTCAGGAACCATGTATGAAAATGCGACGATGGCTCTTGGCCAATTTAACAAGGTCTTTGCCGCCATCCCTCAGAGCTTCGTGGGGGAGGAACCGGGACGGAACCGGTCTTATGTTTCGTCATATGACTGGGCAGGGTTTCTCGTGGCCCGTCTTTACCGGCAGCACGAGAAGATTGTTCCGCTCAACGCCTTGGAATTGATGACACAGTCGCAGGTTGTGTATCAGTGGGTATGGAGCACCTACTTCACGATCTGGCGAAACATGTATCTGGTGCCTTTGGATGAGGTGGTGTCGGCCGGTAATGCCACGGAGATCTCCAATACGTGGACCATGGTCCCGTCGGTGCCCTCGCTGGCCATGGCGCTGGTGATCATTGCGCTAGACACGCTGGTCGTGTTAGTCGTCTTCGGCACCCGACGCGGTCGGTTTCGCGGGCCCCGGATGCCACGATCCATTGGAGCGATCATTCCCTGGGTTGCGCACAGCCGCATGCTGGGTGACTTTCGCAACACCTATTCTTGGACCAATGAGCAGCGGCGAGAGCATCTGACTCGGCTGGACAAGCGATATGGGTTTCGGATGTTCCTACAGGCGGATGGGCGGTGGCGGTATGCTGTCGACGAAGAGGCGGTTGGGCTGGTCGACAAACCACCAGATGGAGGAACTGACGCGGCGAAAGGGCCGGAAGTGATCGAGATGCAGCCCATTGGAGAGTCGAGATTTGAGCCTGGGCCCGATCATCATGAGTGATGCGATATGATTACGGATGTACTATTATACCACAAAAATTTGGCGAACGGGATAGACCGGGGTGGTTCGGAGTTTTGCATCATGTACATAGATCTGAAAAGAAATTTTGACTTTATCCTATTTATGCAGCATCTTACTGGGTTCAACAGCCTTTTCAACTTTCCCGACGAGTTCGGACTTGTTCCGAGCGGGGAAGCACCCCCGCATTTGTTATAGCTTGGCTCTACTACTACTACTGTCACTACTATTACTCCTCTTATTTGCCTGTCAGTCAGTCCAGTCTCTAATTCAGTTTATTTTCAATCATTTGTTGCTCATGGCCAGCCAGGTTGATGTCCTTCTCTATGGGCTAGGGGCGTATGCAATCTCCTCCAATTCTCTGCCTGGCGATGAATCTAACTGAATCGCAGCATTGGCTCTTTCTACGCCTTTATTCTGCATCGTAGTAACAAAGTTCGTCTTACCGTGGTTGCCCGGTCCAACTACGCAGCCGTCAAAGAGAATGTGAGTCTCTTTCAGTGGCTTTCGAACAAAACCCCATAAACTCACTACCACACAGGGCATCCTTCTGAAAAGTGCCAATCACGGCGAGCATCGATTCTATCCAGACCACGGTAACTGCTCCCTCACGCAGTCACAACCAGCATCACCAACTAACCCGATCGCAAAGTGGTCCGCTCGCCTTCAGAACTCACCCACCCAGTCGACTATGTTGTCTGCACCAACAAGGCCATTGACCCAGCCGGCGCCGTCCATTCGCTAGCACCGGCAATTGGCAAGGACACCACAATCGTAATTATCCAGAACGGCGTGGGAAACGAAGAGCCATTCCGCGAGGCTTACCCATCCTGCAGTATCATCTCCTGCGTTGTATGTCTATTCCCCAATCCTCAACGTCTTCAACAGCCAACCCCACTGACCTCGCCCAGACATGGGTCGGAGCATCCCAGCCCACCCCAGGCACCGTCATCCACACCACATCCGAAGACACCGAACTCGGCCTTTACCCGAACCCCAACGTTCCAGATGCTGTGGAGGCTGAGCGTCTCAACACCTTCACTGGCCTCCTCGCCGCAGGTCAGACTCGTCACACGGTGCACGACGACATCCAACCCACCCGCTGGTCCAAAGTCATCTGGAACTGTGCCTGGAACACCCTGACGACCCTGACCGCTTTGGACACGCAAGCATTCTTGCAATCCTCTGCTGATGCCATTCCCTTCACGCGACGACTCATGAGCGAGGCCGCAGCTGTGGCTCGTGCTGCGGGTGTTCCTCTTCCGGATGATCTGATCGACACCCAACTGGCACGAATTCAAGGTCTGGGGGCAGTCCGAACGAGTATGCAGATCGACCGGGAGAATAACCGGCCGATGGAGATTGAGGTGATTGTGGGTACACCAGTGCGTAAGGGGCGAGAGTTGGGGGTTCCTACGCCGGTGTTGGAGACACTGTATGTACTGTTGCGGGCTGTTGATGGGGAGACGCGTCGGGTGCAGAAGATTTGAGCGATGAACTCTTCGGTAGTCTGTGGATAGAGATAGACGAGTAAATTCCTACAAAGTAGAGGTGTCTCATGGCTATAGTTGATGTATACGCCTACATATTCAGATATCCTTCTCGATAAGGTATTTATCTAGGATATTGTCACATATTCATTGACAAGTGGTCTTTCACTACAGTCATTCAGTTCATCTCACGTACTTATGATCTTACTGTTCACTCTCCAAATTAGTCTTCTCGTATTCACACTACGTCTAGCAGTTATATAAAGCTCCCTTCTCCTCCGCTCACGTCTGCTTTCCCTTTCATTGTACTCGGCCATCAAAGAATATTCTGTTAGATCCAAAAGACCAGACAATATGAATTGTTTCAAAAGAATATTAGTTCAATAATATACTACACTCATACTCCGTATATCTTTTCCTCGAAATCCTTGACTCTACGGAGAACAGTTGAAAAGTGTCTCTACTAACATCACAGCCAGCACATAGTCAAGATCAGAACTACCTTGATTGTTCTGTGCTCGGCACTTATCAACCCAGCCACTGTGCTTCCTTTCCATGATCCGCTGCGCATATAGCTGATCTGCTACAAAGGGGGCTAGCCATCAAGCAACTCCCTTGACATATGAATATAGCTCTCATCTGATATCGATGGGAATGCAATATTATTGACATCTATTTTTTTTCAGGTAGAACAAGTCATTTGGATGAATTATATCCTAAAAGTGACCATGTCAGAAGATACCAGGTACAAACCTGATATCGAGACCTACATCTGATACAATCCACAATACATTCAATCCTACATTAATAGGCTATACTACTTTAGTTCTGTCTCGTCATGACCCATTCAAACAAGTGGCTATCAACATCGTCACTCCATAACCCTCTGCCACCTTGGGGCATTCCCAAAAGCAAAGGCAAGCGTGCAATGCTGCAAATAACGGGCCCTCAGAGAGACGCCAAGGGTAACAAAGAGTCCGAGAAAAGGGCAGCGGAAATAGAGATAACAAAGGAACCCGATGCCGACCTGTGCTAGGGACGAGGCCTGTGAATGCATGGAGCCACAACAAAGAATAGAGACTGTCAACGGAGAGGGGTTTTCCATTGGTTTGCTATAGTGGCTGGCCACTTTGGATGCGAATGTTTCAGCAAGAAACTAACGGGTAGAGGAGCGGTTGTGGGTATTGTGCCATAATTACAGGAAGTAGCGTAAAACGAGGTCGTGATAATGGACTATTCTTATTAATGTCAGATCTGAGTAACTGATACAATGTCTACTTTGACTTCTTTGTTTAGCAGATCAAACATACATATTCATCCTATGTGGAATATTGTCGTCTGGCTTTAGTAGTCTAAATCAATATAAATAAATTCCTTCGATTCTGCTTATAATCATACCGAGGAACCCAGGGTGTTGGAATTGAAATCATTGATGGCTCATGAGACGTTTCGAGCAGCGGGTTGTTATTTCATTCAAACATTAGACTGATTGTATGAGTTTAGTCCTTCAGCTATTCGTGTTGTTCTTCAAAGAAAACATATTCCACATCGGTGTTTCCTCCCTTAACCCAGCGCCCAATACTTAACAGAGAGATATTGACCTGGAATCAATCACGATCTTTCCTCCTTGATTTTTTCCATGACCATAGACTTAGTCTCTGTCTTAACAAAGACGATATCCGGTTCGATATCCCGCTTCACAGTTACCAATTTAGAAGGAGAGACGGGTGCATCCTTATCATCCAACTTGGTCTTCTTAGCCGAACGCTTGTGAAAAATGCAAGCGATATCAGGCTGTCGCTTCTTGGGTATACTAGACGGAGTAGTAGTTGAGGTCGACTTGTTACCCGAGCTGCCGGCAGTGCTCTTGGTGGGACTGGAGTTGTTCGCCTGACGCTTGAGCTTTGTTATCTGCTGTTCGATCGCACATGCAGTGCAATCTGTCTGGATTAGCTTTGGTGTAAATATGGATTTATACTAGGGTTCAAGGTACCGCTGCCCATGTGGGTGGCAAGTCGTTCGTAATCTAGCTTGAGCTTCCCACGCATCTGCTCCAATACACCGACCAAGAGCTTTCATTTGTCAGTTGTGTCTGTCATAGATTGTGTATGTGTAGGGTCTGCTCGCTTACCTTGGCGTTGGCTTCGTAGGTCCAATACATGGTCCGATGAAGTTGTGCGGTGAGAGGTAGAAGGTGTTGGTAATTAGCTTAGAAGATGGGATTATGTGACGACTTTGGTGTGTTAGATGGGAATAGAAGGGGGTAACAGCTCAATTATAACAAGTATTGCACCTCGTGATAAGAATGTTGTCATCAGTGAATGCTCAGTGTTGTGAATGTTGGTCTGAGTGGTATGCAAAATGCAAGGCTGGTCGCAGTAATGCTTTGGAGTTCCTAGTCAGGCATCTCTATACAAGAAATTAAACATACGAGAGGTAAGCAAGCTGTAGATCGTCATGATATGCATATGGCTCTTACGTCTGGTGATACTGGCATGGATGGTGAGATGATAAGCATCAACAAGTGCCTGGATGCCAATCATTGATGCCCCTTTCACCAGGCATACATTTGAACACGTTGACCCGATCAGGAAAGGCTCCTGTTCTCGCGGTCGCTTACACCGCCTCCTACTATAATTCGCGTATCTTGCAGAATACTCACCGCCTATAAAGCCCATCATGCCTTAGGCAAAAGTTGTGGTCGAAATTACATGTGCTTCGGTAAGGATCCCTAGTCTACATATCCGCCTTTGCTCATTTCCTCGACAGACAAAAGACTGAAATTAATTCAAACATACGAATTGAACATCCTGGCTAAGACTGCACCTACTGCTATCCGCGACCGCGCGACCGCAGTCATGTGATCATTTCTATGATTACACGATGCTGGAGAAAGGTCTCAAAGCACGTGATAAGTTGCAAAGGTCACTTGACCCTTTGCGAGCAGTCAAATGAATCCCACGTACTTACACGTGACGGTAAGCACCACCATTGCGAACAAGTAGAGTCTTTCGACCCTTTCAGAGATACAAATCAGTCATGTTATACGTAGTCCATAAGAAGCTGGTGACCCTCACTAGTTAGGCAAGAAATCCAAAGGATGTTTGATCTATATGCCAATGCCGGTTGTTCCTTGATTAGCCACCTAAAAATAATACTGTTTGTATTGGTAATTATACACTAGGGGCAGATAACATTACTTTACGGCACGTGACTGGCAAGACCATTCATAGCAGGTTAAAGGCAACCGAAATAATCAAAGATACTTGGTATTTTCTCGTATTTCCCGACCATAATACTACGCCATCCCTAAGTCATACATGGTAAAAATTCGTAGAACGCTGGGCATACCTGCTACGTAGAGACAAAGAAAAAAACAAATGATGTATAATCGCTCACAGATATGCGCATTTCGCCAACTTGTGAAGGATGAACTTGGTAGCCAGTTCGGTAATCTGACTGTAACTGATGGGTTGACCTGAAAAGTTGATACGTGACTGGCGGAGTAAAATAATGGGAGAAATACAGTCAACGGAGCTACTTTTACGGTCTAGCCGATCTGCACTCAACCACGTGATGGGAGTATGTACCTGTGCTTACAGCGAGTTACTGACAACTACCTTCTCGCGTGTTGTGAACAAAGTGTAAACATCTATATCGGCATGTGGGATATCCATAATCAAGCTGGACTTCCGGCCCAAGAGTCTGGCCTTCACTTCGTCTCTGTGCAAAGATCGACAATATTGCTAAGGTTGCACAACGTCAGGGCATTTCGTCGTGTCATGTGAGGCACCGAAAACTGGCTCATCTCCGACGAGGTAGAGTAGCATCATCAGCCTTTGCTACAGATTTGGCTTTTTCTCTTCTCATGATTGCTACAGGGCTCGAATCAGAAAGCTTTCAGACTCTGAAACACACTTGCAGTGATGACGGCACGCTGGAAAGCTTACTATCAATATCCGAACACTGTTCTCACGATAGGGGTAACATCCCACAACCCACAATGTAACCCTAGTGTCATCAGGAAATGAACAACGATACACATCATGTCAATACGACCGGGCGACGGTCTCGTTTGTGATGGAAGTAACCTGCATGGGTTGATTCTTGATGCCACAAGCCGAAAGATCAAGCAGTCCGAAGAAGCAAACGCCGAAGCCGCGGAAACGGAAAGGGGCCGGATGATCGACCTGTTAACAGTGGACGTCAGCATGGCGTTACGCGTCTCGGGAAAGTCTGGACCAGCAGCTTATCGTCAAAAAGCCTTCTCCACGGAGTAATTTCACCTAGCACCGGGACTCTCAGTCGCGGAAGTCGGACCTAGTCAGCGACCATTTCCCATTGGCCTTCCGACCGCGAGAAGCAGCACCCAAGTGCCATTCACAAGGTAGTACCGGCATCAAACCAAAGGTTTGCGCCACCATTCAGGCTACAGTGTGAGAGATACGAGGTTCATCGACTCTTACGTGCCCTGAGAGGCTAAGCCAGATCATATCGCAGAAGTGGTGGCAGTTTTAAGGCGCTCGTATTCAAGGCAAGAGGCAATATGGCGTAAGCCGTGCGGAAAGGAACGGGAACTTCCAGTAACGTACAGGGATGAAGCAGAGCTTGTTCAAAGGCCAGAACTATCCATTGAGAAATGGTCACCAGGGCCAAGATTCGTCTCCCTCATGAGTTGGGCAGCAATCCACGTAACCCTGACAATTGAATGTTCCCAGACCACAGTGGATTGCAGCCACACCGAATCCTGGCAAACGGAGCAAGTTGCATAACGATATGAATGATCTGTTCGATGTATCTACGAGCAAATGCTAGGCATTGCTCCTCCCCGTTCGATCTCTTTATTCTCCGACGAGCCCACGTCATTTGTTGCACAATGCTTAATGAATGGTAAGTAGCGATCAGGCCGTACGAGGGTGGGGAGATTGGAGATACCGGACCGGTGTTCCTGCGCACCGTTCAAATGAGACATTCGGGCGGAATCAAAATGATGGGTCAACTCACCTCGCTGCTCGTTTGTCGGAGGGATAATCTGAAAGGTGCTTAGTGAAACGAGCCGTACAGCCGCAAGAAAGTTTGCATTTAGTATCTGAAGCTAACTATTACCGAGGGCGGGAGAAATGAGAGTTTTGGGGGGGGATATAGTGATGGAAATCTAATAATAATAATAATGATGACGATAATAACAATAATAATAGAGAGGAAGAGAATAGAGAGGCACAGATTGAAAGTACAGATTGAAAGAACAAAATAGAGGTAGAAGAGATCAGTCATTCCCATGCCTTAATTACCATTACGTGACCCCGTCCCGAAGCTGTATCCCCCAAATGCGTCTGCTTCAAGGCTTCCGGGTTTACCCTTCCTTCATCATTGTCGGCAGCTTCGATGCCTGGATCCCCTTCTAGGGATTCCGCCTTTTCGCTTCCGCTGGTCTGTTCTGCCAGCACTACTGTAGCCTTCTCAACAATGGTGCTTATAGAATCGTAGTCAGAAGCTACGTTAGGCACCATATGTGAATAGACAATGCCCTGCCGTACTACAAGTATTATTTCACGGCCATTCATTGTGGACTTGTCGCTACTACTTTCCGGATCATAGCCGAGGAAGGTCATGTAGTCGCTCTCACAGTCATACAACGGTCCAAGTTCTGGCAGAAGTTGAATCGCAAAATGACCACCCAAATATGCTTCACAGGTAAGCATCACAGTGCTGGCTTGTTTGAAAACACCAATGAGATGATTTCGCCGCTCGAGGGCCTCATCCTTCTTCAAGGGCCCCCTGAGTAACAGGCTGAGTGGCTCACTAGCCAGAACCTCATCAACCAGAAAGGGTGCGCGAGCCGTGAGACGGTTGGCATTCTCTTGTCCAAAGCTTAGATCGCCATTTGTGTGCTCATTCGTTGTCGAATTAGCCAGTCGATGCGTTTGTTGTTTCCAGAGGGTTGCAAACGTTGGGTTAGCTAGACGTCTGTCAGTCAGCTTTCAGCAGTGATCAGGACTGGGATCAAAGTAGGACTCACTCTTGAAGAACCGCTGATAGAGATAATGCAGCTTTGTTGGGAAACATTTGTCTTCTCCCTGGTCTGCGAGATCCACCTTCCCGTCAAGGTACCAAAATGGGTTCGAAAAGATCTTCTCCATGATGAACTTGTTGATGAGGGTCTCAGCGAAGAGAGTTCCAAGGCGCTTGTGAACGGTAGCTGGCAATTGTTCTTGCAGGATAGTCCAATCCTTCTTGACACAATACCCCTCCAGACTGGCGATGATGAGATTTGTTTTTGCGCTTGGTAAACTCCCGACGTCGTTGTTTACAAAGTAGAGGATCCAAGAAGTAAGTCGGATCCTCAACCTCTGATATCTTTGTCGGATTTGTGGCGGCTCCAAATCCCAGCCCTCACTTCCAGTATTCAAAAGACGCTCTGCGGATCTGACTCTAGCCAGGTATTGATCCCTGGTTAGAAAGTCATACGCGTAGAGAGGGTGTAATTGGTCGTCCAGCTCCTGTCTCGCAGTGCTGGGGATGGTTATCTCAGTGTCCTCCGGCATCTCGAGTTCTTCGCAGGCCTCTGTGTTCGCGGGAGTTCCAAGTTCGTCAGGCACATCAGTAATTGGGGGCATCTTGGTAGTTTCGGGCGTCTTAGTGTCCCCCGGGGTTTCGATGTTTCTAGGCATTTCAGCGTTTTCAAGGGTCCTAGGAGCTTTCGGAGACGAGATCTCTTGGGAGAGGCCGTCAAAGTTGGAAGATGAGAAATTCTCCTGTGCTTGTTGCCGAGCCCTGTATTGGGCCCTTGTGCACACCATAGTACAACTTATGAGAGTGAGAGCCTAGATAGATACCAGAAATTAGATAAGGGAAAGACAAAACGTTAAGCGAGGGGTAAGTTGTCAGAAAGTCAGAAAGTGATAGGGTGGTAAGGAGAGTCGAGGCCAGAAAGTCCCTTTCTTTTTCCCGTAATGACAGCTTTTTCTTTTGTTCGGAAAAGCTGAAAGGCCAAAATATCCCGGAGTGTTGCCCTGCAGTCATCCGTTCCTCGTCCGCTCCTCGTATTCCGACCGGGCTTAGGGTTCCATGGCTGATTGCAATTCGAGGCAGCGAGAACAAAGCAGGGGAATCTGCCGTCTGTCTGTCTCTTTATTTCTTTCCCCTCCCTACCCTTATACCTTCCCGCCTCAGTACAAGTCAAGTCTTTCTTGTCTTTCTCTCTCTTTGGACTCTTGTCTGTTACCCCATCCCTTACCCCAGTTCCAAAACTCCAATCATACTGTGACCCATTGTTTTACTCCTTCCCCCCCCCCCCCCCCCCCCCCCCCCCCTTTCCTTACCAAAGCTCCCCACCCATCCTTGTGTGAAGATGTCTGCTGCAGCAGCTGAGAAAAAGCTAATTTTTGGCATTGATATTGGCACCACTGAGACCCGTAAGATCTTTATCATACTACCTTCTGTGACTCTCTGCCCCAGTTAACGTCTCGTGGTCGGGTGTAGGGATAATGCACACCGAATCGAATCCCCAACGAATGTTGAGGCCTCTGATCAGTTCATTCACCATCGACCAAACAACTGCTTTCCCTACCACTATTGGGTATGAGAACAACTGGAATCGGAACGTTGTCTGGGGTCCAAAGACCGGGGCCAGCGGGTATACTGTTTATCCTTGGCTCAAACTTCACCTTTACAGCCCCAATCATCACATTCTACAAGAGCTCAGCCGGTCCAACATCCCAACCCTACCAAACCGGATAACTCTAGATCTTAACTCCTTGAGTTCACACTCCAGATTATTTCATCATTAAGACTGCTGGCGTGCCCATAGACTACCTTCCCATTCGTACTTTTTTTTACAGTCAGTCAGGCACATAATTTGGATTGGGTAACCAAAGCCCTTTGTGTTCCAAGAAGAATAAAAATGTTTTAGTCTCATCATCGTAGGTACATGCACTGAATCTCACCATAGCTGGTAGACCATCAAGCAACTCATTAAGACAGTCGACTTTCCCTGTAGGTCCTTCAATCAATCCATTTAGCTATTCCTCCTACGGTAACGTACAGGGATGAAGCACAGCTTGTTCCAAGGCCAGGCCCATCCATCCAGAAATCGTCCACAGAGTCAACATTCGTCTCATGTGTTGGGCAGTAATCCGCATAAACCCGACGATTTGGATGATTTCAGAGTGAAGTGATTATAGCCACAGTGGACCTGGCAAACGGACCGGGTTGCACAATAATACGAATCATTTGTTCAATGGATCAGCGAGGGAATGGCTGGACTTTATTCCTCCTCATCCTATATTTCACCCTCCAACGTGCCCATGTCATTGGTCACACAAGGAATTTGACTGGCGATAAATTTAGCAAGCTATACGAGGCTGGAGAGAATGGTAATGCTGGACTGTTGCTGCCGCTCAGCCTCCAGATGAGACATTCGGGCGGGATTAAGATCATCGGTCAACTCATGAGTGCCCGTTTGTTGGAAGGCTACTCCTTCAATGATGGTGAGTGAAATGAGTTGTAAAATAACAGGGATGATTTCATTCTGTTTTTATTAACATCCATGGAACCAAGCATGAAGAGAAAGACTGGAAAACTGGAAAGAAAAAGGAAAAAGCCGATTCGTCACCAATAATCAGAACATCTCCGACGTGTTGACACAGACCTCCCCCTCCTCAAAACGTGTAGCTCGCATGATGATCCTTCTTTCGGCTGTGGTACTTTCCTTGGCCTCATCCCCTTTGTCCAGCACAACACTAGCCTTAGAAACAATAGCGGCCATGGACTTGTAGGGGGAATCTAGCTCGCTAGGCGCACTATCAGTGTACATGATAGTTGGCCGTACGACCAGAAGTATTTTACGACCCTCAAAGTCCCTCTCATCTACAATATCACCATTGCAGAGGTTGAAGATCATGTAGGAACTACCGCATTGGTACAACGGTCCTAGCTCCGACAATCGCTTCATCTTGAAGTGACCCCCCACCCCCGTTTCACAAAGCTTCATGAGACCTAGCGAAGCTTCAAAGATCTCAATAAGCTCTTTTCTCCGCTTAGCCACCTGATTCCGGCCCAGGCGCTTTTTCAGGAGTAGACCGATTGGCTCACTGGCCAGCATCTCATCAGCCAGGGATGGCGCGCAGGCTAGAAGACGCTTGGCATTGTCCCGCCCAAAGCTCAGGTCGCCTGGTGCTTTGACAGGGTCTGTTGAGTTGGCCAGTCGATGGGTTTGCTCTTTCCATAGCGTTGCGAGGTTTGGGTTGGCTGAACACATATCAGTCAGTCCCATCTACCAAATTCTGTGTTAAGGGACAACTCACTATCGAAGAACCGTTTGTAGAGGTACTGAAGCTTCGAGGCAAAGCGCTTGTCTTCGGCTTGATCCGTAGAACTTGTTTTCCCATCAAGATACTGAAACGAGTTTGAGAAAACATTTTCCATGATCGCCTTATGGATCAGGGCCTCAGCGAAGTGGTCTGCAAGACTCCGACGAGGTGGTAGCAATCCTTGGAGAACTGTCCAGTCTTCCTGGACACAATACCCCTTTAGGGCAGCAATGACAATGTTCATTTCTTTTCTTGATATTTTCCCAGCATCCGCCATCACCCAATTACCCATCCATCCAACAACACGCATGGCCAATTTGTAAAAACGTTCCCCAATCTCTTGGAAGCTAATCATCCATGTCCCACCACCCGCGTTGACGAAACGTTGGTATTCTTCGACCCCATGGGCGTATCCTTCCTTCCTTGAGAGGACTGCTAAATGCTCCGTTTCTGAAACATTGTCCTCCTCCTCTGACAGAGAGGCCGCAGGATTTGGGGCCTCGTCTGCGTTCGTGAGACATTCGGCTGGACCAGGTGGAGAGCTTTGCTCAGGGGAGCTTTTAAGGTTGGAGGACGAAGGCTGCGCTTGCGTTTGTTCCATGACTCTTGTGTGAGCTCTAGTACACACCATAGTATGCTTGTTAACGATGGATGAATTGTGGACACGAAATGAATCTGGGAAGGGAGAAGTGTTTGAGGTCAAGTGAGGGAGAATCGTGGGGAGACACACTGAAGGGATAGGCTCTGGTAAATAACGGGAAGACAGGCCGCTTTGTTCTGGGGGGCTGAAAGGTGGCCCTGCAGTCATCCGCTCTTCATCCTTTACTCGTATCCTGCTAAATTTAGGGTTCAATGGCTGCTTATGATTTGTGAACCATTGCAGCTGCCCGGCCCGGATCCCGTCTCTCTTTATTGCTCCTCCCTAACCTTCCTCTCTCCTTTCATTGACCGTTTTGCAAGGTCCTGTCCAAGATTTTATGATTAGCCTTCATTGATTCTATATATCTCCCATTCAGCATTCATCTCTATTCACGTCATACCACGGAATTCCCTTCAATCGTCCTGTCTGCATCCCACCATAGTTGAAGACTCTTTCAAACTCGATCATCTTCGCCATGCAATCACCTTCAATGAAAAAAAAACTGATTGTTGGGGTTGATTTTGGAACGGAGAAAACCTGTAAGACCCTCTTCAAAATCACACATGATGAATATCCCTCTTTTAACGAATCACACATCGAATATAGGTGTGTCGTACGCTTTCTGGAACCAAAGGCGATCTAGCACGCCCGACATCATCAGGCCCTTGGTCATCGAACACAAGCATATTTTTCCAACCATGCTGGCATACCTTCAAGACAGGAGTGTAACATGGGGCCAAGATGCACGAAGCAGAAAGGATCCGGTCTTCAAGTGGCTCAAATTATTCCTCTACGACCCGGAGCACCCCATCCTGCGCGAGACCCCGAATCCAGCATTGCCAGACGGTGTTTCATCCGAGCAGCTTGTTTCCGACTATCTTCGTCAACTCTATACAGAGATACAGAATTTGATTGTCTCTCCACGTCATTCGGCCGCACTCGGGACCGATTTTTGGTTTAGCCAGCCAGCTAGCTGGTCTGCCGACAACCAGAAAGTTTTTGCTAAAGCAGTGCGAGACGCAGGCTTCGGGTCCAAAGAAGCTGACAATCTTTTTTTCCTTACCGAAGCAGAAGCTGCTGCTCTATATTTCACACATCAGAAGGAATCTCAAGCGGTCAGTGAAAAGCCTCCCAAACCCCACCACCCTAGTTTCTTTCCCCTCCACATGGCCGATCAGCTAACTAGTGTTGACTCGTGAAGCAGGAAGATGACCGTATTCCAGTATGCGACATCGGTGGAGGAACCACCGTAAGTGCCCGAGCCCCTACGGGGATGTCATTGGCTATTTTCGTCGGCTACAAACTGACTCGACTGCCGGAAGGATGTCGGTGCTTTTCATATTCAGGGGACCGGGTCAAATACCGTGTACGAACCACTGGGAAGACCGTCAGGTATGTATCGTCTTTGAAGCCAGTTTGGCATTTCAGGGCAATAGCTAACCCTTTTCAGGGGTTAATCTCGGTGTCGCAGCATTGGATGCTGCGATCCGTCAACACATGAAGGAGCTGCCCCCGCACATCTTTGGGCTCGTTAGGCCGCTGAACGAGGCCCTCCTGGACAGAATTTGTGACCTCAAGTGCCGATTCCATGGCACTGAGGAGGATCCCATCCAGATTGATGAGACTGGCGTAATCACCGTTCCCCCAGATGTGCTGAAGGATTCCCTGAACTCCACGGTGGTCAATATTATCGACCTGATAATGGCCAACATCGTTCCACCGCGCCCACTAGAGCCACCAGTCCCGGTATGCTTTCCTGCACCTACCAACTATCAATCAGTACAAGCTGACAGTCTTTTCACTAGGCTGTCTTCCTCACGGGTGGTGGGAGTCGGGTACCGTACTTGGTCGAGCAGATACGACAGAGATTGCAGCATACGGTTACCCTACATCGATTGGACACATACGAGCAAGTTTGAATATACCCATTGATGCCAGACTGTGAGCTAACTGTTATATAGGTCTGAATCAGTGTCCTGGGGAGCGACTTATCGAGGGATCCTCGGCAGGGCGATCTCCCGCCTGTATTTTGACGCAAGCTACGGTCTGCAAGCTGCGGAGGGGGCTATCATCCGTGACGGGAGCATCAACCGAGAGCAATCCTCCCCGCACTGGATAATTCGCAAGGTCTGTATCGACGTGCTTCATCTCGCCCGAGCAAGGTGATCTCAACCCAGACTGACACCTCCGTGAATGATTCTCCAGGACCACGCAGTTGAAAGTCAGCACCAGAATGAGCTTTTTTTCGACATTCATTATCGTGCTGGAAATGCGCCCATAACCATCATAAATCTCCTTCGACATAGAGCCGAGTTCCCTGATGCTAATAATGGTGGTGAGTATGTTGGGCTTTCGTTTTGCCCGTCTCTGAACATCGTATTTGGTCTGCGCGCGTCTCGCTAATATCGCAAATGAAACAACAGAATCCGAACGGATGCCACCACTCAGTTTCCACCTGCAGAAGTTGAACCTCTCTTGCCTGATGCGCGTAGGTAATGAGTACAGCGTGAGAGTGCAGATCACGTGGGAAGTCAGATACTCGGAGAGACAGGCCATTGTTAAATTCACGGCCCGGTCGCAGAACGCACTACTTGGTGAGCAGGAAGTACTTCTGGATGGATGCCGTTTGGTAGAGTGAGTTTGCCTTTTTGTTTCCTCTCTTCTCTTTCCTCTCTCTCCCTTCATATCGCTCCTTCGGTGACCCTCCTTCTGATAATCCCCGGTTCCCCCCTAATACGCATGCCGATCATTCCATCCTTTATATTTCGGGTTATTTCATTCCTCCAAGACTAGTAGCGTGCCCATAGACTGCCTGCAAACCCCATGTTCCTGTCGCGCTTGGTCATAGAGTACTTTGAATTTTAGCATACAAAAGTCCTTTTTATTACATGAGGTGAATGAATGTTTTAGCCTCATCATCGTGAAACCACGTACTAGACCTCGCCGTAGATAGAAGACCATCAACAGCTCCATCAAAACAAATGACCATTCCTCCAGGTCCTCCAATCAGTCTACCTAATGATTTGTTTGACAATTACTTCCAGCCCCATCCCATATACACTGTCACCAAAGTCCACCCGCACCCTGACACGTCCACGATAAATCACAGCCTACCTACACCACCCGATTGAATCAGCCATACGAAACAATCATTTCATCTCTCGGGATCTAGACTACAAGGACCTTCTGGACTAGTATATGTGACGGATCACCTGGCCCCGCTACACTCTAACCCTGACAGTATCTTGTGCCCGACACTGACGGGTAAACATTCCACAGCCGGTATTCAACCAGCACACCCGCCAATAATGATCCGTGGGCATTCATCCGACTCAGCCGGCTAGCCTCGTGAACCGAGGCAATGAAGGGAGTAAGTTAGTGTGCCTTGGTCTGATGATCGGGTTCCTTTGTTTCAGAAGGAAAGGGAAGGGAAGGGTTCAGTTGACCGAGGCCGAAGTTTATCCATTACCGTACTTCCAGATAATTGTCGAACCGCATAGAAGCAGGAGGAGCATCATAAATAACACTAGCATTAATCCTGTATTCTCATCTTTATTACTTCTACCCTCTCAATTCCATCGTTAAACAGAGAATCGCTTTTAAGAGAAATAGAACACCTATCCCGACATAGGCCAACCCCGTAATCCCGAAAGCCAAGAAAAGACTCAATAATGGGCAGCCCTAAAAGCCATCCGCGAACCCGCACTAGACTAAAATAAAACCCGCGCGGCGCCCGCCCGGACGCAGATTGATTACCACCCCAGCAAATTAATCTATCGGCGACAGACCCTGGTTTGCCCTGTGCTTGACTGATGCCTAGCCTCACCAGCCTAACTACCACCAAGGATGGTCGACACATAACGGTTCTTGCATATGATACCACAGGATTTGTCGCAGGATGAGACTGACTCACTACCGCTCAGCCAACCATGTGATGCAAACTCGGGGTTTTCTGGGAGAAATTCTGGAAAGACTAGAATTAGTGGGGTTTCAGATGTGACTCCTGATTCCTGTTCCTGTTCTTTGTCCCTAGTTTAACCTTAAAAGACTTTGTTATACTCTATACTAGACTAGATTAGACTACGGAGTAGAACAGATACCCATGAACCCGGAAGAAACAGCCCTGGTATGGTGAAACCGACAGACTCCACACGGGGGTGATCAGTCGATCCAGTTCAATTCGGCATTCCCTAACGGACCCAAAAATGATCAATCTTTGGTAAATAACCAATGTCGCAGAAAATACCACTGCCATGTATATAAACCAGCTTCAAGTCCAAATTCCTCCTATCCAGCAAGTGCAGTGCACCGCCCATCTCATCCCATTCTCGCTCCCATCCTCACCCACTCAGTCAGTCACTCGTTGAGCAGCGCTCCATACACTCGTTATACATACACCCCCAAATTATCTATATACATAAACAAAACCAAAATGAAATCCTTCATCACCCTCTCCCTCCTCGCCACGGCCCTAGGCGCCCCCACCTCCACCCTCCAGGCCCGTCAATTCGACCTCTCCTCCTTGACCTCCGGCCTGTCCGCCCTGACCTCCGGCTCCGCAGCCAGCTCATCCTCCGGCTCGACTGGAAGTACCGGCACTGGATCAGAAACGACCACCGGATCCAGCGGCCTCAGCGCTCTGGCCTCGCTGTTCCCGTCGTCATCCACTTCCAGCACTACGGGCAGTACCAGCGGTACTAGTGACAGCGGCAGCAGTGATGGGCTCAGCAGCCTGCTGAGCATGTTCTCCAGCAGTGGGAGCGGTATGATTCCCCCACCCTCAAGAGTAATGAGTACATACAGTAAGCTAATGAAAAGAAAAAGGCTCATCCACCGAGAACGGCGTGACCCAACACAGCGGCAGCTGCAAGAAACTCACGTTCATTTTCGCCCGCGGCACCACCGAGATCGGGAACATGGGAACCGTCGTCGGCCCCGAGGTCGCTAGCGAGTTGGCCTCCCTGACTGGAAATCAGGTCACCGTGCAGGGTGTGAATTATCCTGCTGATTGGGAGGTGAGCATTTCCTTTTCCTTCCCTTTACTTTTCATGAATGATATATAAGAAGAGGATATTAATGACAATGATAATGGTATAGGGCAACGTCTCCCTCGGCTCCTCCGGCGGTCCTACCATGGCCTCGTACGTGAAGGAAGCGCTGCAGCAGTGCCCCAACACCAAGGTCGTGTTGGGCGGATACTCGCAGGGTTCGATGGTGGTGCATTACGCCGCGAACCAGCTCAGCGCGGACCAGTTGTCTGGTGCGGTGTTGTTCGGTGATCCATTGAAGATGGAGGGCGTGGGTAAGTTGTCGAGCAGCAAGGTCAAGGAGTTCTGTGCTAGTGGGGATCCCGTTTGTGAGAATGGTGTCAATGTCATGGCGCATTTGACTTATGGCAGTGATGCCAAGGAGGCCGCGCAGTTTTTGGTCCAGGCTGCGGGGGTTTCTTCTTCTTAGATTTCTTCCTGAGTTTGGGTTTGGGGTTGCTGGGATGGTATTATTACTTGTTTTGGATGGGGAAGGGTTCTGTTCGTGGTTGGGTATGGGTATGAATGTGAAGATAGATTATCATAGTATCTAGAAATAGTGCTATAAATAGATATATACTATCTCTTTATCTATTTATCAACATCTAGAAAATCTTATATCCACCCGGCATCAACACCTGGAACACACTGTGAGGATCATACTTCTGGGCAATCGTCTGCAACTTGGCCAGGTTCTCCTGTCCATATCCATCGAAGATATCCTGGAACCATGCTGCATCACCCATGTAGTTGAAGCTGTCATACAGACCCGCTTTCTGCGTGGCATTGTTGATCTTGTAGGTAGTCTCGACCACCCAGTCGCCAACAATCTCATCATACTCAGAGCCAATCCACTCAACGACCTCAGCGTAGCACAGATACACCTGGTCCTTGTCCAGACCAAGAGCATTTCCACCACGGGACTCGGAGGCCTCGAGCCACGAGGCACCAATAGGCTGCCAATCGAGCTCAATGATGGAGATATTGGCGGTGGGGATCTTCGCGTACAGGGAGGGGAGCTGGGCAGCAAAGGTGCTGTTTATGATGCTGATACCGCGGTAGAGGTCATCGTAGGTGGTTGCCTTGATGGTACCGGCCACGAAAATGTCACTGCAATGTTGATTAGTATACATGTAGCTAATAAGGTAGTTGGAATAGAGTGTGGAGGCGGATGTGGCGCGTACTTAATATGCGGTGTAACCATCGCACCCGTCTCAGCCGCAAACTCCGCCAAGGTCTTGAAACCCAGGGTGCTGCTCACAGCCGGAATGTCGGTGAACGGCTTGAAGATCTCCGGGTAGCTCTCCGTGGCGCTGTCGTAGAAGAGAATCACCGAGCCGACGCTCGTGTTGCCCTCCGGCACGACGGCGGGGACGATGTGTGTCTTGGGGTCGGAGATGTTGGCCGCGTAGGTGGCGGATGCCTGTATACCATGTTAGCATGTATCCTCTCCACTGTAACAATAAGAGTTGAAATAAGGGGGAGAGAGTATACCTCCAAAAAGCGATCAATATACTCTGCCGAAACAGTGTAAGTTCCAGCCCAGACTTGAGTCGACGGGATAGTCTCCATGTCGAAGCGAGTCACCAGACCAAAGTTGCTGCTTCCACCCTTCAACGCCCAGAAGAGATCGCTGTGGCTGGTGGCGTTGGCCTGGACGATGGTGCCGTTCGCAAGCACGACCTCGTAATTGATGACGGTGTCACAGCCGAATCCGACCTGGTTGCCGTAGAAGTTAATGCCGCCGGCGAGCAGCAGGCCGGGGACACCGACGGGGCCGAGACGGCCTCCGGCTACGGCGAGGTCGTATGTTTCAAGGTAGTCGTAGACATCGGCCCATCTGTTGTCATTAGAATATTTACAATATGGTCCGTTGAAAGCGGAGGAAATAGGTACCTGTAGGCCGGGCCAACCGAGACAACGGACTGATCATCGGACAGTTCAAGGGTCGTCAGGTTGGACATGACGATGAGGACACCCTTGTCGATGTTGTTCGATCCCTGTGATTCTATTAGCACTGCACATATTCTAGATCCGAATGTATGGTGACATACCCTGATTCCCATATGTCCACCACCACGCACAGCAAACTGCGCCTCAGCGTCTACCAGCGCCTTGACACCCTGGCTCAATTCCTCAGCCGACTGGGGCCGGAACACACATCCAGGCGACATGATCTCGGTGTTGGACCAGAAGTTCTGCGCCTCATACTGGTAAACAGTGGAGCTAGGCGCAAACACTGCGCTGGACAGAGACTTGTTGAGGGTCTTACAGCCAGCCGAGGTGGCCGTGGCGGCAGCCGTAGTGGCCGCCGCCGTCAAAGGAAGAAGGGAGGCGATGCGCATGGTGTATGCTACTTGACAATGGCACTGCGGAGAGAAGGAAACCAAAAGGAAGGGGAAGAGGGAGCTTTAACTGCGGCCCAGCCGGTGTGGAGAGCTAGCTAGGCTGGTAGCTGACGTGCCTGGCGGTAGTGGTGGTGGTGGAGATGCACCGGACAGCAGACTAGAAGCCCTTGGCAACGGGAGCCGGATAGCCGAGGAAGGAAGGATTATTAGAAGAACATGCCGTGCAGAATGGGGAGAGGGAGGGGATGGCTGGCCGCCACCGGGGAGGAACTGGAATCGGCGGTTCCTGACTGGAATCTGAGAAACTCGTCTCGGGCAAACTCCCGAGAGCAGACTAGTTGAGAGGGTAGTGGAGACATTAGTGGTGGTTTAGTGAGGGTTAGTGAGGCTTTAGTCCGCAACACTAGGAGAACTTTTCCACCGATGCTCCCGACAATCATTCCAGACCAGGTCAGATCGGATAAAAGGGTTTCCTGTTCACTTTATGGATGTTTAACGGTCGCATTATGTCTATAACTCGTGTATACAAAGGAAACTAGAAAGAAATTATGCTCCAGCATGTCTGGTGTCGACCACGTTGAACTCCACTGTGCGGAGGATCCCGTCTTCTTCCCCTTCACACGCTTTGGCCGGCAGGATGTGCTCCTCGCTTGCATTGTCGGTGCCCCCTTGCAATCGCGTCGAGTATTGCCGACTGTTGTTATTGAAGTCGGGCTGGTCGCGCGGAATCGAATTCAATGGATGGCCATACTTGCGTGATCCTGATTGGCCGTATGCGTAGGACGACAGGCCCAGCAGCTTGGGGAAGTATCGTCGCACAAACGGGCGCATGGCTGTCATGCAGCCACCGGTGATACCTAAGTTTAATTCAATGGTGCACCATAAGAGGGCGTTGGTTGTGGCCCCTGATCTGTTAGCTGCGTTGATAGGGTAGGTGGGTGAGCGACATACAGGTTAGGTCGGTGCTATTCATTAGAACGTATAGACTTGCCAGTCGGATGCAACTCACAATACCGACCCTGTCACTGTCAGATCCCAATTCCAACTAGAGTAATTTCTCAATTGAGACTTACGAGCAGCCCATCGCCAGCATAGACCCGACAGCGACCTTTTGTCGCGCCGGCATCTGCAATCGCCGCAACCACGGACTATACCTCGTCAGCAGCTAGATCATCAACCCCATAATGAGATGACGTACATTGGCACCAACACCGTCGCAAAATCCGTGAAAATGCCCAGTCCCGCATTGGCAAAATAAAACACCGGCCTGTTCATGCAGTTCGCCGGCAAGGTCAAGTCCCACGCTGCCGCGATCGGCGTACAGCTAAACACGTTGGCCAGCACACTGGCCACATTGTAGCCCACCGCGATGAAAACGATCGACCACACGGCTAGTCGAAAGCCATGACTGGGGAAGATGCGCAGGTAGAATACGCAAACGGAGACTTTAGTGAACCCTGTCCCGGCGCAGTAGATGATGGCTGCGACAACGTTGAACTATAGTTAGGGGTAAGCTTCATCAGGACCAGTCAACAGACAAACAAGGAAGAATACCTTTAGAAACCAAGGGGTCAGATGATCCAAGGGCACGTCCCACATATGCTTGCCCAAGCCAAAATCGAGCACTGTTGGTCAGCGGGGCCCGACATCGTTCATGGCTATCGATGGATCACTTACTCTTCAGTGTGACTCCAGTCATAACCGTCGAGAAGATCTGCTATGGGTTCAGCTACGTGTATCTAATACACTGGGCCAAAAATCAGATCATCCGTACCGCTGCGAAGATCATCAAGTCTAGTGTTCTGTTAGCTTTATTGCTTGCAAACATCGCCCTGCGCACCCCTCTGTCGCACTTACAGTCATCCCAGGATACACTGCGCACAACAACCACACGCGTCCATGTGCGTACTATCAGCGCTATCAGCGCCATGGGAAGAAACACACAATTCACCACGACGAACTTGGCACCGCAGTAGGGCGGATCGATAAAGTTGGAAACCTGGCCAGGAGGCGGCTCCATGGCGGGGATGATGGTGCTATTCGCCATATTGAAAAGCAGAGCTACTCATGGTAGCGCAGCAATAGCAGTAACAATAGCAGCAGCAGCAAAAGCAACAGCCCAGATCACTCCGGGGCCAGGACGGCGAGGCGAGCGGCTCAAATAACCCCAACAGCTGGACTCAGAATAGCACGGACTTATCCTGGTGGAGATACTGATTACTATATGTAGGGTGGCATTGCATTAGGGAGCTGAACTGAGCTGACCTCAGATCTGGGACGCGGTTTGAAGGTGCATTATCCCCGAACGACGGACGGAAACCTTAAAGTCTTGAGCAGGGCGGTTGGCGGGTGTCTGGATTCGATTTGACTTTTGGAGTCTGGCAGTCGCGCAATCCGGACGGAGAGGGCCGGAAAGGTGGAGGAGAGGAGGGGAAGAAGTTGTCTAGAGCAGGAAACAAGATTTAATCATAATTGAAGGAATGGCTTCGATGCAGGGAATGATGATTCCAGTGCTGTTTAGTGTTTACATCCACCATTGAAAAGAAGCAATCATGATGCCTGTACGGGAATGGCGGATGATCAGAATGGCGCGGAGCAACGCCTTAAACAAGTATGGTTAGCTGGATTGATCAGAGTTTCCATTATTTCCATTTGGAGTGATTGAGTGACTGCGTGATTGTGTGCGATCGGGATTTCATGACGCTCAGGCCCTCCAGGTACACGCTGGGCATCGTGCTTCAGTCTATCCACTTCCTCGTGGATCCTCCATACACACAGGTTAACACTTGCAGGGCCAGGTTCACCATGGTACTAGTACTGCTAAACTGGCAGTAGACTAGCATGTTCCCTCGGGGTGGAGTCAACCAGATAACCGAGACCCGTAACCAGAGTGATCGTCCATGATAGATAGGGGTTGGTTTGCCCCTAGCTGTACTACTCCCTCGCCACCTCTTCCAAAAGACACATAATATCTATAACAGAACACAGTATTATTATTATTCTTATTCTTATTGTTTGACACCAGTCGTTATGACAAGGAAGCAACTTAACAGACCCAGACCCATGGGCCTGGCACCCATCATCTCGGCAACCGAGCCAATGCCGGGGAGGGTTTTATTGCCATCTGCCCCGTCGAATACGAGACAAGTGCCCCGAACTAGCCAACAACTCAGTATAACTCACGATTTATTTGGCTAGAGGATTTTAGATAAATATATTAATTGAAATTACAAAGTTGTCTTCCTCGAATCATCATGATGATTATCTACTCCATAGCTTGCGAGGCAAAAGTGCCACACGCACTAAACACTAGTTCCGCACCAACCAAGCAGTGAAGTGGATCATATTCGGTTCCTCGGTTGTGCAAAAACTTTAACAACTTATCCCTGAGTGATCCCTTCTGGCGCGCACATGGATTGATTATCACCCCTCCCCTGCTGTTCCTGAAGAATTGATTTCAAATAGTCCGGGTGTGAATCTGTAGGATCAAAGATGGAGGGACATTGAACTTACATGGGCGATAGCTTCATATTTATTTGATAATGGGAAAGTGGTCACCCCCCTGTGGAGAGACTACTCGTACCTAATATAATAGACTTTGAAAGCACGGAAAGGAAATCTGGTCCGGAAAAGATAGTTCCCCAACTAGATAACCTCCACTAAACCGAACCCTACAAGTGTCTCTTCTGGTTGACATTTCCGCGGCGATATCCGGTCTACCCTATCTACCCAGACCAGAGAGACGGAGTGGACACCCGGCAGAGTGACTTCTGCGTCATCATCTTATTTCAAATGCCGTAGTCTAATCACTATTTAGTATCTACTAAGCGAAGGACAAGATCATTATTCATAGCATCAACTACCGAGAAATGAATCTAAGACACTCCCACAAACCGTTTCATGGGCCCATACCGCCCCGTCACCTCGCGTAGTCCAGCGCCCCAAAGAAACAACGGCACCGCCAGCAATATACTCGCCCCCTGAATGGCTGTCATTTCTCCAAACACTTTCGCGGCGCCCTGTTTCGCGATCCAATCCGCCGCATACAGCGACAACAACATACCGATCGTATTCCGAATCACAAAAATAATTACCAGTGCTTCGCCCGTGATCTAAACCAAAGAAACGCCAACATTGTTAGCATGTTCATGTTCATGTTCTCCCGCCAACCACGCACTATCCAACGCCACCATGCAAGGGGGTAAAACTCACCGGCTTATAACAATCCAACGAATACGTGACCGCCACATTAGAAATAGCTGCCACTCCAAACGCCTGCATGGCGTATCCTACCGCCGCCCCAGCCCAGTGTGTCTGATTCGCCACGCACAGTCCGAAGATGAGAATCCCCGCGGGTCCGATCGTGCCGGGGATGATGATGGCGGGGAGTCGGTACTCCGGGAGTCGTTGGCCTCCGCGTCGTCGGGTATAATATGTGGAGAGGATGTCGATGAGACGTCCACCGAGGTAGAAGGCTAGCAGGGCGCCGATGAAGCCGGAGAGAGAGAGGAGGCCGATACTGCCTGCGGGCCAGTTGTAGGGCGGGGCTGTGAAGGTGCGGGATGCGGTGAGTTGGACGACGATGTTCCTGTACTCATTAGCTTGGGCTTGTGGAAGAGAGCATAAGGGAGGGAGCTTACCATCCTACTGAAATTCCGATGGTGAAGGACGACCATAGGAGTTGAGGGTACATCGCATTACGGAGAATGTCCCATACAGTTTGGAGGAACGATGCATCCGGATTGTATCCCCGTGTGACGGAAAGCCAATCCCAGTATTTCGTCTTCTGGGAAGTGACATGTCGCCTGAGATAGGTTGTTTCGCGAACCGTGAAAATGGCGACCACGAAGACAGCTCCAACTGCTATAGCGAGGAAGTAACACATCCAACGCCAATTCTCGTCCTGTACCAGGTATACGTTAATGAGAGGACCGAGGAAAAGCCCACCGGTCAGAGCGAGATGGAAGATCATCAGGTAGTGGCCGCGTTCGTGGGGAGCGACCATGTCGCTGACCACGGCTGGGACGGTGGCATCGGCTGCGGCTGCGGCGAAACCGGAGAGGATGCGTGAGGCGAGCAGCTCGCCGTAGCTGGTGGCGCGAGATGACCAGACATTCATCATGGACAGGAAGAGCATGGAGATGAGGTAGACTGGGCGTTTGCCGATGACTCGCATCAGTGGGACCCAGAAGATGTTGCCGACGCCGAAAAGGAAGACATTGAAGCAGACGAGCTCGCCGGCTTGGGTCTGGGAGACGTGGAATTCGGCGATGATGGCCTTGGTGGCGACGGTGAAGTTGCTGCTGTTGACATTGGCGAGGAAGGTGTAGAAGCAGATGGTCAGGTAAGTGGTGAGTTTGACAGCGGTGGACCAGTTCTGAGATGTTAGCAAGTACACAGAGTGAGCTCGGCGTAGCAGAAGGCGATCACGATCGTACCTGGGGATCATTAGGGGCGGGAGTCATGGTTTCTTTTTCATTGGAGGGATCCGGGAGGCCATGTTCCTCCGCGGCGTGGTCGATATGGCCAAAGCTGGCTTTGTCGTCTTCCATGGTGGTGATGGTAGAAGGATAAAGCAAATAGGGGGATGGAGTACTTCACTGTAGCGCTGTAATAGCTGGCATAGGACCGGCAATTATGTAGGTCATCATCACTGGGTAGATCCTGCGGAGTAACTTGGATCCCTTGGAAGACCCGGTGTCGGGATATCCGAGAAGCCCTTGAATCTGCTGTAGCCCCAAGACCAACAAAATAACAGAATCTCCCCGGACTGGCTTCGCTTGGGTCCCAGTTACCCCGCCTTTTACTACCCCGGAATGAGCGAGCTTGGCCTCTTGGCTCGTCTCTGCAGTTCTCTCTCGGATGACCCGAGAGGATGGTGAACGAAGCTAGGGTATACCCAGTCACCGGGCAGCTCGTTTCGCAATTAGACTGACTGGCCACGACAATCTCGGGATTTGCGTGACACGAGCTGGGATTCTTGCAGGTGGCGTGAAATCCTTGGAGGGACATCATCCATCCGGGAAACCTTAGACTGACATCCTATCATATTTCAGTGGTGAGTCAGGACTGTTTGAGAGTACTAAATCACAATCTAGTATCAAATTGGACAAGATATTCAATTACCGATCGGGGGAAATGCTGTTACTTTCAATGGGCTACTGCCCGGATATTGGACTGAACGCCGTATCATTTATTCCTCAGGCATGCATAAGGCAGCAATGTCGCGCTGGTAGACCCAGGATAGTTTATTTACGCTAATAATGTTATCAGGAAATGATTTGGGACTATTATCCATCATTTTCATCAGTTAGGATATAGTGTATCCATATGTTCTACTATATTGTGTTAAGCAAGGCTGTATAGCATAATACACAACACGTAGATGCTACATCGGCTTCCCCGCCGAATCCATCAGAACTGTCCAGATGAGCAACAACATAAGGAGTTAGATATATATTCAAGACATCAACTAGTTTGCTAGATCTTTCTATTCTTGCGTAGTGCTGGTAGTCACTACTGGAATTCTGTAGCGCTCACCTCGCGTGACAAAGAAAAATGAGATAGAGTAAAATACGAAATATCTTCATTAACATTAATGTTTCCATGATCCAACTACTAGCCCCGAGGGTGCTAAGCTTTCAGTTGTCATCCCACGGTGTCATCAAGTAAATCAAGTCAATGTATAAACAACTAAAATACTATCTAACAACATAAAAACGCTTGCCATCGTCTATCGTACATAATCATCAGCATCAGCAGCACAAGTCCGACCGCCTAGTTCGCGGCCTCCCATCCACAGCCTCCCTCTTCCAAACATAATACTCGCATAACGTCCGGCGCCGCCGAGTCCGTTCGTCCCCGGGTACCTCTTCCGCCTCCTCGATCTCCTTATCATGGCCGCTATCCTTATCGTGCACGATATGCCTCCATCCCTCGATGACTTCGTCCACCTCCGCCATATTTCCAACCCCGAGATTGTAGGGCCGATAGTCCGGGTCCCGCTTGAGCCGCTCAATCACGCTGTAGTGCAGCTTAGCTCCTTGTGGCAGCGGCCGTCGCAACCCCCCGACATGCCATCGTGTCGATTGCACCCTTCCATCCGGTGCCACTTTGGGCCGCTTGATGGGCAGACACTCGAGAACTCGCCAGAATAACGTCTCTAGCGTCTTGCCCGAGTCATAATGGAGGGAATCATGCAGGATAGCTCGCTCAGCCTGGTGTATCACTTCTGGGTTGCTGTGCTCCTGCCTTCTAAAGTCAAAGCAGCCGAGCTTGTGTAACTGCTCAGGCTCGTAGGTAAGCCCGGCCTCGATGGATTCCTCGACCATCCACATCAGGGGGATTTGGCTGGCTACATAGTCTCGGCCCAACTCACGCGGCCATCCACCACCAACGTCGCTATGGTCGCCAGAAAAGTAGACCTCCTCGAACTCCGTCTCTGGAGACGCCGTCAAGTCGCTACCCCAGAACTCAACATCCGCCCGCTCAGCCCATGTACTCACCCGGCCTATCCTCCCATGCGCCCGTAGCTTCTCGAACAGCACTGGTTGAAATTTGATTCGACGTTCATCAATGCTAACTGCATGTCGCATGATTCGCGGTTTCGGCTGGATTCGCATGTCTCTATGGTCATCGTAGATGTTGAACTTGGCCACGCTGTTGACTGTATCAAAAAGGCCCAGGAAATGCACGCGGCCCACGGATCGGCACATCGTGTCGCGGCACATGCGGAGAAAATACTCGGCCTGTTCAGATTCCTTGCCACTGTTGGCAAACTTGTACGATGTAAACGCTTCCCAGACAAGTGGCATGATCTCCTCGTTATCGGCTGAAATTAATCCAATAAAGTCAAGCATCTCGTTGAGGAATCGTGCCGTGTAGGCCCCACGCGAGAACCCAAACAGGTAGATGTGCGACCCCGGAATCCAGCGGCGAGCGAGGAAACGGTATCCATAGATGACATGCTGGGCAAATGAGGTCGCGAGCGCCTCATCAATGATCGCATTCGGGGCGATGTTGCTAAAGGGACGGACAGCCGCGTTGGCGAAGGTCCCAGGCCTGATGTCTTCTCCAATACCGGCTGTCATCATGTTAATAATTGGTAATACCACTCAAGTGGGGCAACATACGCTGGTAGTAGCAGTCTAATCACGTCAGCCAGTGTCCAGTACAGTTTTCAAAGTAACTCACATCTGTTTTCCTTCTTGCGGTCTAGCATGCGAAAGATCTTGAGAATGTTGCTATCCCCGCCATCCACGCGGAACGTGTTTCCTGTTCCATCGAAACAGAGAACCAGCTCTCGCGTCGGACGGTCTGGCGGGCACAAGCAGTTGCACGGGTCGAGACTCATTTTGTTCTTAGTTCGTAGCAGCTTGGAGTCTCAAAGAACCGGTGCCGAGATTGGGCGACATTGAGCTTAAAAGGGCCGACATTGCCTGACAGCTCCGCTCCCACCATCAGCTGAGGTGTCCAAAGAGTTGGCAGTGTCGGGGCACTGTCGATTCTGTGGGGATAACAATAGCCTGGCAGGATGGCTGGTTGACTCACCGCATATGCAGGGCTTAGCTTGTTGTAAGCCATGAAGTCAGCTTCATGTATGAATTCAGCTGATCGACAGACGAATGGCAAGAATTTGCTGTAGTTCGTGCTCGGACGATGCCTTACCGGGCCCTCTGGGGTCACTTGAGTTTGAGTCAATCTCGAGAGAGCCATCCAATCACCATTCATCGCAAGAAAGGCTGAAGTCCAATCAGTCTGATATAAGCCTAGATCACCACTAGGACACATGGTCAGCATCGTGGCGCAATTCGTGTTCGAGCCTGGTTGGTGATCTTCAGGCGTCCAGTAAGCAGAATATGACCAA
Source organism: Aspergillus neoniger CBS 115656 (assembly GCF_003184625.1). NCBI lineage: Eukaryota > Fungi > Ascomycota > Eurotiomycetes > Eurotiales > Aspergillaceae > Aspergillus > Aspergillus neoniger. The sequence continues at coordinate 591,242 of NW_020291151.1, read as the reverse complement.
TCACAGAGCATGATGTGATACTGCATTTTTATAGACAATATATGCATGCATCGATGTTCATTGCAGAACCCAATCGGCAGTTTTAGCGACCCATTGTTGACCAGAAAGGCAACTCGTGTGCCGAGTAACCTGCTTCTACGGGGGTCTCCGGACTCACCAAGTCACCCAGTCAACTGCTTCAATTTGCCTCCAAGTATTTACGACAGCACTGATTTGCCCTTTCAGAGAACTCCGAAAGGATTGCTTCAGCTCTTGGCCTACTCGCATTGGCAGGGTCGGTCAACGCCACTCTGCCTTGCATCTGCACAAGGCCGCCTTCCGGTGCAAGTGCGTAATCAGGTTAACCGTCTGTGTAGTGATATCACGACAGGGCGGCCGAGCCTGCCTGGGAAGAGGTGCCCAGTCTTGTCTGTCTCAGAAGTATGGTCATATGGCGCAGTCGTGGCGAAGGAAGACAGTCTACTTTCGAGCCGTCGAAATTACTTTGAACATGCTTCAAGTTAGTATCAGCTAGACATCGGAAGGATGACCTTAATGCGCAGCCGTTCTTCTCAGTGATCTCTTATATATATTGGGGTATTACTCTGCATGCGCATGTGCTATGGATTATGCCTCCTGTAGCTGTAGCTGTCAAATGACACTCAAATGTCATCCTGTCGGCTATTAAGGGAGGTCGACAAGTATCACCCCTGATCAAGACATTGATATGGGATGTCTGATTGTCCCCAAACGCTGTGTGCTAATGGTCCGCTTCCCATCAAGTGTAGTAGAGAGTGTAGCTGCCCAATGCTATGGTTCCAGGTAATAAGCTCGGTTTGAGTTGGCTAGCTTTGCTCCACTTTAGCGACTGGACCAAAGAATGGATGCCATGAATCGAGTGGGACGCGCTTGTCGATCATTGTTTACTGAGTATCATTCGGCCCTCATATTAGCTGCTCGTGGTATCCAAGGCCAATCAGATGGATCAACTCAGGCAAGATACCTTGCCGGTCGCTGCGACAGTCGTTGTAGCAATATGGCTACTAAGTCTGCTATCCTCCATTTAAAATGGGTCGAGGTATACTGCTTGATGCAATGCCATATTCTAGTGTGACGATGAGAGCAGAAGGCATGGAGTAAGGAGTAGAAGATTATATTCGTTACTAGTGAGAGAGAGAAGGGGAGGATGGCGTTCACTCCTCAGGCATCAAGTGGACAGCCTCCGCCGAACGACCAAACAGTGCAAACACCCACCGGTCCTCGATGATCTCACCTCTCCCCTTACCTCTCCCATTCTCTACCTTCATCCCGAAGGATCACCCAAGTACACCCAATATACAATGGATATCTACAAATTGGCCGCTGAGTATACTATCATTGGTGCGGGCATTGCTACAGTGTTATTTCTAGCAGCCATCCATCAGGACACCTTCATACCATGACTTCAAGTGGCCCTTTCTTCTAGCATCTCAATTCCAGCAATGATACCTCATCCTACGTTCTTTGCTGGTGTCGCATACACCAGAGGACATTAAGCCTATTCATTGCAAAAGCCATGGCGCCAGATCGCAGAATCATGCACTCGCGTCTGGAGTGGATTCGGTGTGTTACTCCCACCTATCTACCCCATGGCCCCAATATTTACTGTGGAAGCAATAGACGCTGGAATCATTATAACTGACCGGACAAAGTAAATAAATAGGCTATACCTACCAACACCGCCCCTCCAACATACACAAAGGCTCCGAGATCTCTTACCTCTAACATGGAATCACCCCTGCGCCGCAACGTACTAAATAGGCACGCTGATCACGGATCGCTATGAAACCGTCGAGAAGACGCCGAACGAAATTTTATAGGGTGCAGATATTTCCTGCGGAAGAGGGTGTACGGAATCATATAGGCTACTCAAGATACTAACAATGGTAAAGCTATGGGAGAGTATCGCAGAAATCCGACACAACAGTGATTTACTAGGGTATGTGAAAGAAGACAGGGAGTGTACTAGGTTATGGTTGGAGACGGCATCAGGGAAACCTATCGGTGATTGCCACCTGATAGTGGATCCCATGATGGAGAGATATAGCTTGTATAAGAGGGAACCATCATATCTACCGACCTACCTCGTCTTGCTCAGAATTCGCCTTACCGAACGACAGCCTAAACAACAAGCAACAACAACAACAACACCAGAAAACAAGGAACACTCGGAGCCACCAACCAGCCAATCACCACCAGCCTCAGCTCTGAGGAATAGAATTAGCCACAAGGTTAAAGCTCGAAGCTTAGAAGGTACCACTACCGTACCAAACCCAACCAATAAGGACACCAGAAGAAAGCGTTCGTAAACCAGAAGAATACCAAACCAACCCTCATGGCCCTCCATGATATAACACAAATCCCAAGGTAAAATAAAAGCAAGAATGAAAGCATAGCCACAAAGTCAATCCACGGACGTGACCGAATAGATAGAACCAACTCCAAGAAACCAGGCACGCCTTAGGCCAAGACCATGATGCACGGTTCAGATAACCAGGTCCAAGGGGTAACTAAAAGTAGAAAGAGAACCATGTCATCTGATGGATTGTTTAGTTCAGTCAAAAGTAAACAGGTTTCCCCTGGGACAATAATCATGTCATCAACGCCGTCCATCCGACTACTATCTCACTCTCTCCAATAAGAGAAAGCCGCCCACGATAGCAAAGTACTTACTGCCCATTCCGACCGCTCTCTTTACCGCCCAAAGCGGCAGAACTCGATCGACCTCGCAACGAAAAGCGCGGATATAAACGGCTATAAACGGATATATTCTTCGTACAGCTCCGAAAAACTGAGCTCCCAATCTGTATGTTTTTTGACCGCCTTTGAGCAGGGTGACAGAAATGGTTCCTACAGTAAACTACTAAACCAGTGAGTGATGGTTAGCTCTCAGTATGTGTAGTTGAGTTGGAGGGGGACATTACCTTCTTACTCTTATTCATCTTTTTTTCATCTTGTTGGTCGTTAGTCAGTGGCTTTATTGGTACTTGGTTCTATAGTATGGGCAAGGATCACGGTATATAACACATGATATATATCCACAGACAGGACACTACCGAACAATGCACAAAGAACTTCAACTGAACACACTGCATCTGTGTAACTGTGACCACGACACCCTCTGCCACATTTATATGTCAATCTACTATAGGAGTAGGCTCATCACACTCATAACTAGAAGAACCTACTGGTATGCTCATACAAAGAAACTCTATACTAGCGGTGAAACCATCACCATCACCATCACATTTCCCAAACCACAATCCCAACCGGAACCCAACCGCACCCAGAACATAAAGTTACCTTCAATATGACACCGCACGCCAACCCCCCATCCCGTGCATCTGAAACGGCAATCGTGCAGGAAATACAATGTCGATATATGCATGCACGCCTGCGGGATATAGGATAAATCTATGACTCAAGCTGTCGAATATACTAGCGAGATGAGGGGAATGGAGGGGCAAGGGATATACTAGTAGTATAAAAATAAATAAACTTTAGCTTCTTGCATCTTCTATAACATAACTGCGTATGCAATTATGTGAGATTGTCACCTAACGGGGTTCTGCAGCTGCAGAATTCATCGAAGACAAATATGAAAAAAAAAAAAAGGTTATTTATCGGCAAGGGGGGCTCGGTTTCAGTCATTTATTGCATGACATATGTATATCCCCCCCACATACACACGGCCGGGAAATTGGTAGTTCAGCTGTCAGCCGTGACATGGTGACTATTACTAAGAAAGGTTCAATAAGAGATGCTTCAAGTAAGGGATTGATGAATTCGTATCACATTATATTATTAACAACCAGAAACGAATCAGCTAGCCACCACTGGGATATCTAAGAAACTAAACGAAACTCAAACCAGAAAGCGCACAGACAATATGACAGATCCAACGCCGAAGAACATGTATCAAGGTTACGCCATCAAGGACTGGAACAGCGCTGGCTTCGCTTGGATACGGCTTCAATCACAGACTCCATCCCCGGGTTACTGTTCCAAATGCCAGTGATTTCCAATCCCGCTTCGTCGAGCAGCTCGCGCCACTGGCGTTCAGAGCGCTCCACCCCCGAGCCGATGCTCATCATCTGGATGTCCAACGATGACTGCAGGAGCGGGGCATTCGTGTCCGGGAGAACAAAGTCAGAAATGATGATGCGGGAGTACTCAGGATCCATGGCAGAGATAGTGTTAACCAGAATCTTGCGGCAGATGTGGTCTGGCCAGTCATGGAAAATAGCACGGAAGTAGTATGCTCTTGCGCCTGTGTGTCTGTTAGCTTGACAGTGAAACGATTGAAGGTCCGTGAGAAATATTGCATACCCTTGATAGGCTGTGGGTCCAAAAAGCTGTACCCCATTCCTTCGATTCTCCCCCCAGGACAGCGAGACACCACCTTGGGTAAATCTTGTAGGACGAGCCGGCCAGGGACCTCGGGGTGCGTGTCCTGGAACTTCACCAGATCATGGCCTTGGTTGCCGCCTACGTCGACGAGGAAAACAGCCTCCTGGTGGTCCACGGCATCATTTGTCAATCGCTCGACGGGATACACGTCAAACCAGCTCGGTTTGCCATGACGACGACTAGACATGTACGAGTTGAAGAGCGATTGGCGGTGCTTGTTCTGCGCAAGCCATTCAAACTGGCTCTTCCCGACTGCCCATTGCATGGGTGAACGGGCATACTCCTTTGGGGAGATGTAGCGGTGTTCCCGAAAATAGTCAGGAAGTTTAGCGAGAGTGGGAAGAGTCAGATCGTATCTATGCCGTCAATATTGCATGCAATAGTGCAGGTAATCAATCTAGCGACTTACATGCAAGGAATGCCATCTCTTCCGATCGGTCGAGTGAGTGCGACAGTCTTGTCGGTCGCAATGTATAATTCGGATTCTGGGTTTGCGCACAAGCCCAGTGCGGTCATGACTCGCATCAGACGGACTATAGGTATGAGCAGAGACCGTGAAGACTTTGGCGATCATCTTACCAATTAATCCGCGCTCAGCACCAGTTTGTGCCGCCAGCTCTGTACCTGACATCCCGCGCTTGCTTTGCTCCACCAACAATGGGAAGATACCGAGATCCATAACGGTGCGGAGGGCTGCATTTTGCGGTGGCTGCATGCACGTTAAGCGATAATCACCTGAGCGGAAGGGAAAGAAGCAACTTACCTGGTAGATCAAGCGCAGCACCGTCTCCGTAGGAGTCTCAACTGCAAGACGCAGCTCGTCGATCAAGCCGAGCAGCTGGAAATGCGACTGTGCAGAGCGGCATGCACCTTGGTCCTGCAATGCTGTCTGCTTGATGGTCTCCACTAGGGAGAGGACCTTGGACTGGTCGACAGCCATCTTTATCATACAAAGTAGTAAATGTGAGAGGATACAGAAGACTATGCTATAGTTGGGTAGTATGGGAATGCGTGAGATGCAAAGATGTAGCAGCGGTGAAACAACATGCAGGTTAAGGGATTATATAGCACTTTCCGCGGGACAGAAAACCGACCCAGAACTGGATTAATCCAATAATTCAAGCAGTCGATCAATCAGCAAGGATGCCAATCGCGCAATGATGCCCGTACCCGGACTCCTGGAAAAAGCAAGCCTGGCAGGCCGGTCGCATCCGCCGGGACTCCAAGGCAAGGATAATTGCAGGACACTTCAATCTGGGACTTTGTGTCGATGCTTTTCCAATAGTTCCGGATGCAGATTGTCGGGCGAGGCCCCAGATCATCATGACACAATAGCAGTAGCAGACGTATCGCCGCATGAATCACGTCGCACGGGGCAGAGGTTGGAGATGGTCCAGCCGTATCTTTTCCGACTATTCTCCCCAGGCTTTTACTTTTTGTGGTCCAGCTGACGAGCCTCCTCCCATTACGGGACGCCCAATCTATCTGTGGCAATGGCTTTCAATAGCCTGGGGTCACTTTCGCACGGGCTTTGCTCCCCTCCTCCTGATGAAAGTTCAATGAATCCTGGCGCATATGCAGAACTTTGTCGTAATCCGGGCTGCTCCGCCCATTGTTTAAGACACACTCAGTAAGAGATTTTCCCGCTAGATAGATGCGCAGTACCGCTGGGTTGGGGCCTCCCGATTACCCTGTTCCTGGACCAGCGCCACAACGCCACTCCGAAAGTACTAAATGCTAAATGTCCGTCAGACCCCGTAAGATGGCCACCGCTCCGGCTGGCCCAAGCTCCTCCAGAGTCAGTACGTCGGTAAGTATGTATGTATGTACGTGTGTGCTTTATGTATGAAGCTATGGCTCCCACTAGCTGTCTGTCCGACGCGGAGATCGCTAGGTAAGATCGTCTGGTCTGACCACACAGATGTGCCCAACATAGCAACAAAGAAGCAACCCCTCCTCGGGGTCTGCTACTAGAGCCAATGTTTCAACCAGGCGCTCCTACCGGATGGTGTATCGAGTATTCCGGCACTGTTGCGATATTAAACCATACGGATCCGTTCCAGGAACCTGGGTAGAGACCTGTATCTGGAATCCGATTGGTGTCTGGTCTAGACTGGCCGCAAAATAGACTCCAGGTCCGTGCTTATCGCCGTCAAGTGAGGCAAGCGTATCATCATCTAACTAAAAGTCTGAGCGTGGTGTGCAATACGATCGACGAAGCTATGAATTTGTCCGACACGTTTGCGATCGCAGTATCGCAGTCTCGGGTCCAAATGATATTGTCGCTAGTCCTGGTGCTAGTACCTCATAAGTATGGAGTGAGGCGACAGATTGAATGAACAACTGCAGGGTCATACCAACAGTATGGAAACCGGCCGTGGTGACACCCGCGTAGATCATTGTTTACTCCCCGGTCCAGTCATTCTACCGTGTAGTGTCAAGTGTTAGTTGTTGCTTTTTTATCGATGTTACTGTTATGGCCCAAGCATCGGGGAGGAACTGCGCTTCTGCCTTAGCTAGTTGAATCGGACTCTTGACTACACACACACAAAGGTGCTTATCTGTCCTGAATGTCCATTGATGCGAGCTATAGGGTGGTTAGTTGGGCTAGACCGTCGATCGCTCAACAATTCCGCCTTACGTTAAAATCCCGGCTGCAATTTGGTACACGGACCAGCCAATCGTGACGAATTATCGCACTATTTCAGGAATAAAAGGCGGGAGATTGGATATATCATGCGCTGGTAACCCAATATTGGTCATTTTTTTTCCAGCTCCCCGGCTTAGGGTGGCGGATCGGATAGCCGGCATTGTCGATAGGGGTGCTTGTGTAAGACTCGGTGAGCGGCTAAAAGCAGGTGAAAGCAGTCGATAGGCCAACCACAATGGATACTGACAGCATTGACGCCTTCAGTCTGCACCTCATGGCAACTAAATCCCAAACCTGCAATGTTACCGGCGGATCAACCTCCCGGCCCAGGTCGCTCCACTTTGGACGGAAGTTATGGGAACATACCTTTATCGTAGCGCCGGGGCCCCATCGGGTGGTACTATGTGCCAGGTGAGACCTCAACAGCGGCAATATCTAGAGGGCGCTTCCCGGCAAGTCACAGAGGACTTTTGCCTCCGTCGGACAGGTCACATCGTAAGAAGTACTGCTTGGTTTGACCCACCCGAAGTCAGCTCGTGGCGTTCCGATCGGATGGGAATTTGGACCTATTGATAGAGCAGAATCGATCAATGATCGGGCTACCGTGTTGCAGAATCTTCTAGCTCCAGTGGCAGGCATTGTATGTGAAACCAACTTCAAATCCAGAAACAATATCGAAGTCATAATCATATAGAGCGTAATATTAGGAGAAAAGAAATTTGAGCAGGAGTGAGGCGGAGAATTTGTCAATCGAGCACCTCGCTCCGGTATTGCGGATATTCGCACGGTCCGCACTGGCCAAAAACCGGGCTTTGATGGATGCAAAGGAGAAAAGTACCAGCTGCAGAAGTCCGGTGCACGGGCCAGTGCGTCGACTTGAAGGGCGGCCATTATGGCTAGTAAGACAATAAATGACTCGACCTAAACTAACGAATTCAATTCCAAGCCATCTCGGGTGGCGGTGCAGGCGTGAGACGAGTTCACTGTCCGCCGTATTCCGTACTTCCTGACAGTGCAAGGGGTCGTCGAGTTCGGGGCTGAAGTGTGCGACAGCCATATTCTTAAGGCCCCACTCCAGTAGACAGGTCAGAAACAGGCCATCGAGGAAGGTTGAACACGAGTACTCGGACATGGCTTTCTGCACGGGTACATCGTCTTTTGTCGGTGGAGACAGCATCCCCAGCCAATTTTGCTGTGACACTCTATTTTGGGAAGGGTGGGCATTTGTCAGCCTGAGAGGACGTCGGGCCTCGCATTCCCTCCCCAAAAGTCCCAACCCCAAGGCTAGGGAGCGAACAAAGCCGAGGAGGAAAAAAAACAAATATAGAGGAAAAACAAAGCAAAGAGGGGTTGTCCACTGCTTAGCTGTCTCTGTAAGAAAAGCTGATCAGCGATCGATCTTCCACTCCCGAGGGCGCGATCCAGGTTCCTGGGCCGGGAACCCGGTTACTGGGGCGGGAGTTCATCCTAGCTTGCCCTAGTCCCTCGGCTGGATGGACGCTGATTGTTGACAATCCCTGCACTATTGGGGTCGTCCTTATGTCGCGGGATGCAACATTATGCAACCAGCCCATCATGCTGCGAACTGTGCTTCCGCTCGTGCATCATCTGCTGCAGTGTGACTGACAAATTTCACCGCACCCGCGCGCTGTCATCCAGTCAGCTTGGACCATCGCACGGACAGGCAGGAGCATTGGTGTCATCCCAGACCAAATCAGGCCAGCTCTGTTCCTTGATTTGACAGCACCTGATCGCGATCGTGCATCCATGGTCCGGCCAGATTTGGGCCCGTGCTGGCTTTAGGGTTCTGATTAGCTTTAGGACTTGCCACAGTTCGCATACGTAGTGGCCCCTGTAATCAACTCTCCTGATGGTCCTAGTGTCTAAGGGGACGTCATTCCCAGTGGAGATCATCAGCCTGACAGTTTGCGTTTCCTAGTCATACACCGCTTCGTTTTGTGCAGGGATAGGAAACCCAAACTGTGGGAACCAACAGGCCGCGACTGTTCCTAGGTCCGGACTCGGTTCATCTCCGCCGACCTCCAGGCGAAATAGCAAAAATGGTCGATGTATCTACCCACCTCAGCCTGGCTCTTGGACTTAAATAGGCCCTGGTTCCCCCCAACATCAGCACCTCAGGTTTATCTGATGTACAGCTTCGTCAACTCTCATCATGGGAATTCCTCAGTATGAAGGGGTCACAGACCAGGCCCCCAAAGCGACAACAAACACCACAGACCAGGTTGTTGCACGCTTCGGCCGTCTTCATCTCTTAGATGACTTGATTCGCCTGCGAGCAGCTGATTATATTCAACATCCCATCTTGGCTTATCCCAAGCCCTCTCAAAACGGATCCGTGTCCTATGAGTACTTCAACGGTCAGGATCTTGACTGCATGATCGACTATGCGGTCTGCACATTAATGGACTACGGTTTCAAGCCGGTATGCAATGAAACGCTGCAGATCAAGTGTGAAGCTGACCCTCTCTTAGGCCCGAAAAGAAGGAGCAACAGTTGCTCTCTTCACCCTATCAGATCTCAACATGGTGATCACATTCTTTGCTCTTAGCAGGCTCGGATATACGGTCATGATGTTATCACCACGCCTATCGGCCACAGCGTGTGTGTCCTTACTAGACACGGTCGGTTGTAACACAATACTTTATGGCCAATCGCCGAATATTCGCGCCACAATGGGTGAAGTCCTTCGCCTAAAGTTAATTGCGTGTCGCCCAATCATCGAAAGACCTTCTCCAGAGGACCTATCAGAAGACTCTGATGCTGTTGTGATATGTCGGAGTCGTCGTCCCGAACTCCAGGTCGAAAAGATTGCTCTGATCCTGCACTCTTCAGGGTCAACAGGTACCCCCAAGCCTCTCTTCTTAAGTCACAAAGCCTTGATGACGCATCCGATGCGGGGTCCTGGGTTCACTTCTTTCAATTCATTGCCATGGTATCATCTTCACGGGCTATCTACAGCCCTGCAAGCCATGTATATGCGACGAACAGCATACATGTGGGATGCCTCTCTGCCATTGACCGCAAGTACGGCCGTTGCTGCGCTGGAAGCAGCACAACCCGAATCGGTCCAGGGCGTACCATACTTACTCCAACTCCTTGTCGACAGCCCACGCGGGCTAAAAGCGCTGAGAGCTTGCAAGTCTGTCACATATGGTGGTGCACCATGCCCTGACGAGCTGGGTGATAGACTTGTAGACGAGGGTGTTAGATTCGGTGGTTCATTCGGGCTGTATGTATCCACCAGCATTCTCAGCTAGTTGTGTTGCTAACTCGCTTCTAGAACGGAAGCCGGCCTGGTCGCCGAGTCGATCTCTCGGCCAGCAGGAGATCCCTTCTGGAACTATATGCGCTTCTTCGACAACATCAAGCCATTCATCTGGATGAAACCCATCAGTGACGCGCTCTATGAAGTCGTCTACCTCAAAGGCCACCCTGCATTGACGGCCTCAAATTCCAATGAGCCCCCTGGCTCATACCACTCTCGCGACGTCTTCACTCCCCACCCAACTCTTGCCGACCGATGGAAGTACGTGTCGCGTCTGGATGACCGAATCACGCTTGTCAATGGTGAGAAGGTCCTTCCTCTCCCAATCGAGGGCTGCATCAAGCAGAGCCCTCTGGTTCAGGAAGCAGTTGTTGTCGGTGTCAACAAAGCCGTTCCTGGCTTGCTGGTTTTCCGTACAGAAAACTCCCAGATGTTCTCTGATGAAGAGTATTTGGATCTTCTTTGGCCAACAGTGGAAGATGCCAATTCACGGGCAGAGCAATTCTCTCAAATATCCCGCGACATGATCCTTGTCTTGCCTATTGACTGCGCCTGTCCTCGTACAGACAAGGGATCAATGATCAGAGCCCAGGTATATGCCAAGTATGAAGAAACCATCGAGAACATGTATACGAAACTCGAACAAACAGCCGACGGAACTCTCAAGCTGGACTTGACCGCAACGGAGAACCATCTGATCAAGCTCTGTCACGAAGAGCTTGGATTCCCCATCTCTACTCCTAACTCCGACTTTTTCGCCGAAGGCTTAGACAGCCTGAAGGCAATCCATCTCCGTCGCCTAATATTGAGGGACTTCAAAGTAGAGGACCCCAAGGACATCGGCCACAATGTCGCTTTTGAAACTGGGAATATTGTCCGCTTAGCAGAGCATATCCACCTGGTTCAGTCCGGTCAGCAAGATGTGGCTGAGGATGAAGTCTCCATGATGCCAGGACTCATTGAAAAATACTCCGTCTTCCAGAGGCACACACCAAGCCCCAGCTCCGTAGCAACGCAAAAGAGTGTTGTAAGTCTTTATCCTGGCCAGCTGTATCGAGTCGTCAACTAACAAGCGCAGGTCCTCACTGGAGCAACTGGTTCTATCGGCGCTCACACTCTCTACAAGCTTCTGAACGACGACAGCGTGTCTGCCGTGTACTGCCTGACACGGAGATCTCAGCCCAAAAAGGCTGTCATTGACACCCTCGCACAGAAAGGCCTCTCAGTCCTTCCTTACCGACTGCAGAAGATTGTCGCTCTCAACAGCTCTCTTGAAGAGCCTGATCTGGGAGTCGGTGAGATAATGATGGCGGAGATGCGACAATCCGTGTCTCTCATCATCCACACCGCATGGCCCGTCAACTTCAACCTTCCACTCATGAGCTTCGAGCCTCACATCAAAGGACTCCAAAACCTCATCAACCTCTCCCTATCCGTGAACCTCCCTGAACCAGCAGTTCTCCTCTTCTGCTCCTCTATCTCAACAGCTCTCGGTGCCTCGTCCGACGTAGACGAGACCCCCATCGAAGATCTTGCTAGCGCTCTTGAGATGGGATACGGACGCTCAAAACTGATCGGGGAGAAGATCGTCAGCAATGCTCGCAGAGCTGGTGCACGCACATACTCCCTTCGGATCGGGCAAGTATCCGGCCACTCAAAGAAGGGATTATGGAACGACTCAGAGGCCATCCCTCTGATGATCCGTTCAGCTCTGACCCTGAAAGCTTTGCCTGACCACGACATCACATGCTCCTGGCTACCCGTCGACAAGCTTGCCTGCTCCATGCTTGAACTAGCCCGTGCATGTTCCTTCAACTCCCTCGAGGAGCGCTGGGACAGCACAGCATCCGGCGAGTGGGTCGACGACACCATCTACAACCTTTGCAACTCGCGCGTCTTCACATGGTCATCTTTGCTCGATACACTTAGACGCAGCGGATTCTCATTCGAGACCGTCCCGTTTGAGAACTGGCTGCAGATGCTTCGCGAAAGTGAAGCTCGAGGAGAGGAAATGATCAACCCTGCTGTGAAGTTGACGGCTCATTATGAGTCAATGTACAGTGAGGGCGCCCCGAAGCCGGTGAGGTTTCTCACTGAGAAAGCAGAGAGAGACAGTATGACGTTGAGGAATGGTCGGTTGAGGATTGTACAGGATGGTATCCTCACTCGGTACGCGCAGGACTGGTTGAAGCGATGGAAGTCTGCTTAGAGGACTTATGAGACTACGGTGATCTCTTCATGTCGATATTTGTCTGTAAATAGTTCACGATCTTCTAGATACCACATTTGGCTTTGGAGTTAGCAGTTTAATTCATCAATCTTACAATGAACTTTCGAGATAATTAAATGTAATACCATGGAACTCTCTGGATCACAGAGACAAAGAAAAACTAGTATCAGCGATGGAGAAGACGAAGAGAGATGATTGTAAGAAGTGGTGCAGTGGTTGACAACTGGGGAAGTGACGATTCAGACACCGTTGCTCATTTCGTCACTATCGTCACATGACGAGATCGCATAAAACAAGTGGATACTACAAATTCTATGGTTTATTGAGTACTCGGCTATTAATCTTCCAACATAATCATGGATAGTGTATCTTGTGCTATTTGATTAACTATCTAAGCTCGGAATCTCAAAGTATAGCCGAAAGAAGGCGGATATCGAACGCGATCGAAGGGTGTGGACCAGGATGGCAAGTGGAATGCTTCAAGCAAGGCAACCAGCCTATAGTACATAAAAAAACAGTAGGTTGCAAACAAAGTCTCTCCCTACGAGATGTGAAAGAAGCAGAATGGATGTGGGTAATTCACAAAGTACCAAAATCGCCCGCTAAGCCAACAGAGCAAAAGCAAAGAAACCGACAACGCTGGAGGCACCAAGAGTCAACTTGTTTGCTCCACCAGTGAAGACAGGTGTTGAGGGGGTAGTAGCAGACGAGGAACCGGAGCCAGAGTGGCCGGACTTAGATCCGGAAGCAGAGCTGCCCTGGGTGGCAGCGGCAGCATTGTTGGCAGCGGCAGCAGAGGTTGGGTTACGGATTGATCCGCTAGAAGAGGGTACGGTGGCAAATGCATGGCTGGACGAGCTGGGGGCAGGTCTGCCATATGCAGCAGCACTTGAGGGGACAGATCCATAGGAGTCAGATCCGGCGTGGGACCCCGACGACTGGCTGGAGCTTCCCTCGCTACCATTAGCCACAGCACTTGCCCCGCTGACACTTGAAGCAGCCGCAGCAGCGCTTTGTTCACTGCCATTAGCTTCCGCACTTGCACCACTAACGGAGGCAGGCGTAGCAGAAGAACCGGCATTGGCCACAGCAGATGCTGGGGTGCTCTCATCATCACCGGATTGTGTGCTGGCGCCGCTCACATTGGACGTGGTTGCAGCGTTCGAAGAGGCGCTGTCGCTTCCATTCGCCTCGGCGCTTGCACCAGTGACGCTGGATGGGGTGGCAGAAGCGACAGCTTTAGCCTCGGAAGAAGCAGAGGAGTCCTCGCTACCATTAGCTTCGGCACTCGCACCGGTGGTGCTGACATTAGAAGGTGTGGCAGAAGCAGAGGCACCCTCACTGGCGTCGCCGCTTGCACCGGTGGTGCTGATATCAGATGGTGTTCCAGAAGCAACACTGCCAGCGTCAGAAGCAGATGAGCTCTCGCTACCATTTGCTTCCGCGCTTGCCCCAGTAGCAGTTGAGGGGGTAGTTGCAGCGGCAGAAGAGCCCTCACTACCATTAGCCTCAGCGCTAGCGCCACTGGCGCTAGCTGGTGTTGCAGTCGCAGAACTACTCTCGCTGTTGCTACCCTCGGTAGCCTCGGAGCTTCCGCCAGCCAGAGCAGCCGCAGCAGAGGAGCTCTCAGCAATCGGGCAGATAGTGGTGGTCATAGTAACATAGTGGGTGGACGTCGATGCAGAAGAGCCGTTCTCATCAGCGACAGAGCTCTCGGTTGCTGCGGCGGCAGTGGTGGTTTCAGCCATTGTGATGGTTGTAGCAGTCTCGGCATCAGCGGTGGTGGCAACAGTAGTAGCACCGGCAGTGGTCGCAACAACAGAGTTAGTCACTTCCTTGACAGACGAGACGGTCTCAACCACAGTGGCTGCAGATTCGACGCGGGAAGCAGAAGCAGAAGTGGAGGCTGCGACACCAGTCTGGTAAATCTTGATGTAGTTAATCTCCCAGTAGGACTCGGCGAAAGCTGCTGGGTTCTCGGCGACATAAGCAACGCAGCTCTTGAAGGAACTGCTGTTATCGCTCACAGGACAGCCGGAGGTGCTGTAAACTCCGCCAGCCCAGTCACCGCAGAAGGTGGTGTCAAAGATGAACTGCTGGGCTTTGAAGTGTTCGGCGATGCTGCACGAGCCCTGCATGTGCGCCATCGGAGTGCCGAAAGCAGCGACATCGGGGTCGCCTTTGGTGATAGAGGTGGGGATTGAACCACGGGGGAAGAACCAGAACTTGAGGAACTCATCTGTCCACTGCATAGCGTAGACACCGCCACCGTTCTCGTTGAACGGGGTGCCAGAAGAACCTTGAGTACCTTCAACAACACATCCAGTAGTACCAGAGTCTTCACCACACTCTGTGGAGGAAAGTGTGCCGGTCATCTTCTGGCTGGAAACTTGGCAGGTACCGCTCGTATGCAGTACGATCTCGTTGGCTTCGTTCTTATTGACACCTTCAATGATATCGATCTCACCATCCGTAGGCCAGTCTTTGCCTGTGGACCAAAAGGCGGGCCAGGTACCGCAGACACTTCCGGGCATGTGCTCGAGGTCGATGATGAACAGACCCTCATCATAATACTTGTTGCTCCCAATGCGGACGGACTCCCGGCCAGGACCGTTGGTGCTCAGCTTCGTGGTATGGTCGACACCCATATAGAAGGTACCGTTCGAGTTGACCTTGACCAGCCCCTTGCTCTCGGCATAGCTCTGATTCGCATACGTGACGAATCCATTCGTGGGGTCAGCGCCTGTGTAAAAATCGAAAGCCGTCAGGAAATCCTCGCCCTTCCAGGTTTCCACAAGTTGATAACCGCTGGCCGCGGCGGGCAAGATCATCGATGAAAGAGCGAGCGACCCTACGCTCCATAGTGGGGATGAGGTAGGCATTGTCACTATGTTCGGTCAAGCAATTGCGCGGTTAGGGAAGGTAAGTCCCGAGGACTCTGAAGGATTAGAGAAACCAGAGGTTTTAGGAACGGAGATTTATTCGAAAACGATCGACGTTTGGGGACGAAAAAGGATGGAAAGTAGCCCTCTAGGCGTACAGAGTGCGAAAAGGAAGGTAGGACAGGAAGTGCAGAAATCAACTGCTAGTCAGAAATAAGAAAATAGAGAACGTATGTAGGGAAAGGATGGGCGAAAGGAGAAATATGTAGAGAATGTACACAACAATGTGGGAGCATGACGCAGACCGGGGGTAGGCCGGGCGATATACAAATAATAACAGCAACACCCCGACATCTAAATTAGCGTGGCGTCTGCGCAAGTGGCTGCAGGCCACTAGCATTATTCTCAAGGTCCATAACAAATCAGCTTGAGTGTTCTTGTCGCCTGGGCCATTCACTGGGCGGCTCGTTGCCGCCCATTGGGAGGACGACGGTTCGTGCCTGGGAGGGGTCGGCAGGTACACGACGAATCAGAGCAAAAAGAAGGTTACAGACAGAATGCGTCTTGATGAGTCCACAGCCTTCATTCTTTGGCCAGGCATGTCGGGTGGATCAGCGACAAAGAGCAACACCACGATCGTGGAGCCTGAAACACGACCAGAGAGCTCGGCGGGATGACATGAAACAGGAGAAGCCCAAAGATTCGACTAGCACAAGGGTTGTGTTTTCTCTTCGGGTTGGACAAGCCAGGTCCTAATTTAAACGAAAACTTGCTCCATGTCAGTTCTAAACGCCCTTTGTGAACCATCAGACCCAGCGACCGAGTAAAAGAGAACTGGCGATGTCCCTGCCACTATCCCGGCAACCGTCACATTCCCAAGCCATCAAGCCAACAGCTGACAGGTCGCGATCGCTGAGCGACCGGACGAGATTGCCGATCCGGGGCACCACTCCGTGGCCTGGGCTGTGATCGGGGATGGGAGCACTCCGTCGTGAAAGGCGAATTATTTTAGGAACATGCCTTTTTCTTCCTTGTAGAGGATGAGCCGACGTTGTAGGCTAATTGAGTCTAGACACTGGGTGGGGATGGGCTGACCACGCCGCTGTTTCTTGGTGCCGACATGGCGGAAGTTGGAGGATCAACCTAAAGAAGAGACGAGAATAATTGGGGGTGGATTAGCCACATCACGACGTGCGTAAAGCGATCGCGTTTCCCGGTCAGATGGGATCAGAAAAGGCCCGATAATTCGATCCAGAGAGAGATTGGAGATGGAGGCGCATGAAGAATGAGAGATGGAATCCTGGATTGAAGAATGCAGGTGGAGCCAAAAACGGACTAGCGTGGTGAGCCACGGGACCGGGCGCCTCTCTCCTGTGGCTGGAATGGCAAAGCCCATCGGCATGGGCTGAGCCCCCCTGGCGACGACTATCTAGTACTAATCCCATCCTCCCCAAGCCGCTATACCCTAGCTGGCTTGGCTAATATTAAGTTTTCTAGTGTCTACCGATCCTGCCGTTCTATGCGATACATATTCCAATCGAATGATTGACCTATGGCTTTCCCCATAACCCGCGATGCTAACTTGGTAGTTATTCCATGGGCCGCTGGTAGTAAACATTGATCTCTCTCCAATCCAAGCCCTTGAGGCAATGTCCGCGCGGTCTATTGTCCACCGCTTAAGCATTCATCAGGAACTGTGTGACGAAGTATAAGCTTACGTATATCTCCAGTTGAGGTTGGTTCTTAGAGACCAGGTCAGCCTCACAACCCCTTACGTGCATGGCTTTCTTTGTCATTTCGACCGTTTCCTGTCGCACAAACTGGATCATCGCAGCCATAGTATCTTCGGTTCATTTTCTGAAAGAACCTGCTAGAAGGAAATTCCAAGTAGCCACCCAAAGACATACGATTGTTTGTTTCTTTTGTGCAACGTTGCTTACATCACGTCAAGCCGTCGGTCCTTGCATCTAAAGCACAACCTGAGCAGTTGGACCTCCAATCCTGCTAGGACTTACTTTGCTAGACGGCGAGTGACAGACATATCTGTAAGGGCCAGTTGCCATAGGCTCAAGAAACTCTTCCACGCAATTAGCCGCACGTGCATGCCCTCGATGAAAATTTTCCATGTGCCTTTGGATCCGCATGAGCGTGTCATTTGCCCCGTCGCCTAGCCCCATCTGTCTAGACTTGTCTCCACAACAGTGCGTCCCTCTATGAAAGACTTGTAGTACATGGTCAGAGGAACCTGGTCTCGGAATTTCGCCCTCCGTGTGATATTTATAAATATGGCTGCCTGGTTCGAAATAGGTCTCGGAAACTCATCGCAATACAAGCGCTTGAGACTCTGTTCATAGCGCCTTAGGTCGGCGGGAAAGAGAAAATGATCCAGAGACAAACCCGTTGGTACAAATTTTGGATACTAACATGTAGTGCACCATGATAGGTGGGCCCGGTCGGAGAAGGTGGCTTGCGAATTCATCTTTCACTAATTCTGCGAGCAGACACACAGACTCATTGTTGTGAACTCACCGTCGGTGCGGCTGCAGGAATACGGTGTCCTCAAGGCTGACATTCCGTCAAGTGTAATTCGCAGACTGGTAGCTCAGGAACAATCGAGCACTGAATTTTAAATGGGGTTGGCCCTAGCAGTAATGGATGACAGGCGGATTGTCGATTTCTGAATCACTTCCTGATCATGCGCGGCGATATAGGCAAGGAAGAACTGTATTACCCATCCTTATCACTGGGGTAATGAAGAGCGGAGTGGCCATAACGGCCATAATAAAATTCCCGAGAGCATGACAGTGAGCTATAGCAGCTAAGCAACCATCCTTTCTGCAAGGGTCAGCAGCATGCTCGCTGATCTGTGATACAGAGATGAATATTTCTCTCCGCCGTTCTTCCTTCTGCTTCAATGGTCTGTCTTGCGAGGCGATCCTAAATTCCGCGAGAGAGATGTCCGGTGACCCAGAAGCATCATCCGTGATGTGTTAATCAGACTAGCTATGTTCTTTAAAATCATGGCAGTAATGTAAGCCACATTCCCGTAAAGCAGCTATTACCTCATCTCCATACACAAGACTGGAGAGCGCTCTCCACATCACGGCGGCTGAACCCCGGCGTCCACCCAAGACATATTGCATTTGCGGATAGTGCTGTCAATCAGTGAGTATTGAGAATCGAAAAGCAAGGAGCGAAATGGAGCCATACCCTGTATGAAACGTGCCGCATTAATCGCTGTTCCCTTGAGACGATGGCGCGCGGGATCCATGGGAGGATATGTGAGAAGATGTACATCATGCTCCCTCAAGTATCCTTCCAGGTCGCCCATATCAAACCAGTCTCCTTGAAGCTTGGTCTGTATATGTTGCGGGAAGTGTGATACTGATCGCACGGAAACCCACCGCACTCCAGGCCGGAATGGACGATCAGCTGCTTTGCTCTTCAGGGAAGACCGAGAGTAATGGGTTCCTGCGCCCCCCAGACTGAAGAAGGGTACCTCTTCCCACTCCGCAAAATATTTTCGACTCTCTTTCTCATTTAGCGCGGCTTGGAAGTATGACGCAATACGTGTTCTCTCCATAATCTGAAGTAGCAGGCAGAAATGCTTCTGTATCCTGTCTATACTGATGGATTCGTCACAAAGGGCAAAGCACCCTTGATAGACGCATGACATGTGGAGTCTATCGGTGAATACAGTCAAATCCATTTCAGCGGATTCCGATGACTCGAAGAAGCGAGGTATTTTCTTGCTCCATGTTATCGATGATTCTCTAAGCTCCAGATGTAGATTAGGCTCCAAGATGGAGGAGACGCTCTCATCCAGTTCGACAATCTGTGCCGATTGGCTATGCTGTTCATGCGGCAGGAAATCGGGCAGGCCATCATCGGTTTGAGGTGGCGAAATAGTCGTAACCTCCTGAGGGCTATCATTGCTGGCCTCTCTCGCTAGGGTGAGGCATGTCTGAACGGTATCGCGCAGATGCTCCGTCAAACCAGCATGAGATGCCAATACTCCCGACCGAACCAGCTCGTCGCTAAGCGATAAAACAGATGTACTCATCTTTTCCACAATTCCTTCGAGTTCGGAGATGCGACCTTTCAAAGACGAGAGGTTGGCTTCTTTTCGTGAGCGATATGCACGTTGCGCAAGTCGGATCTGTCTCCGACGTCTCTGCTCGAGTTGATCAATTTCTTGATAGTAGTGTACAAACAAGCTGAGTCCCGCGTACCTCTTCTGGATCTTCATCTGCGGTGTCCTGGGCTACTTTCCGCGGTCGACCTCGTTTAGTAAGCGCCGACGAGCCAGACTTCTCTACCTCATTGCGAGTGCGTTTCAGAGATTTTACTGGCGGCTGAGTCGGCTGGGTGTTGTTATTATAAAGAAGCAATTGATTCTCTGGTATGATTCCACCAAGAAGGGGGAGTTGGACATCTTGCTGTCTCCTTTGTTGTTGCCTGATCTGTTGGGGCACGGGATACGAGCAGGCCGAGAGCAGCGATGTTATCTGCGGGGCTGTCGAGTCATAGTGAGATCCAAAGAACGCATCGTTGACGCTCTCCCAGGGGAGTAAAGCTGTGTCTGAGTCGCTCATATTTGCTTTTGGCGATAGACAGAATATAACATTATTTACCGTGATGGTTTGTTTGTACGGAAGAGCTGATGGAGGTGGTGGAGAGAAAAGTAAAAGGCAGAAGAGCTGCTGACATATTCTGCCCTGCCGTGTCCAGTCGCCACACGTCACAGCATCCAACCCGTCCAGACCGTGTCGATCTATGCTTTATTGGGGCGGATAGCATAAAAGTAAAGTTAAACAGCTTAGAAACTTTACCTCTATGCAAGTATATTTTTGACACTAAGTGGATGATGTGCTTCAGGTGTGTGTTGGTTGAGCAAAAGGGGAGGCAGGAGAGATACCTCGGCTCGGGATGTTCACTAATCAAAAATTTTGATCATCCTCATCCGCCCTACAACACCAGAACCAGTGGGAACCAAGATTACTTCTAAACCTTAATGTGAGTCAAATAAGTGTTTAGTTAGTTGTCTAAATCGTACTTTTATCTATAACGAATCCCGATGCAGAAAAAGCTCCCTACATTGGGGTGACTCTTTAGGATAGGAAATTGTTGTAATTTTGATCTCCACTTAGACCAGTCCTATCTATATCAGAGTTGGTTCTTTTCTTCTGTAAAATACTAACATATAAATACAATAAGCAACAAATTCCAGCTTGAACAGTAGATTCAAGATGATTTTGATGATCATTTCTGGCCCCACCGCCCAGTCTTCAAGTAGATTTTTATTGATCCACAAGCTATCTCTCTAGTCTGATTTAATAGCACATTGGAAAGACTCTTTCGTTGGTATAATAGAGTAGCATATAGGGGGCTGGAGATCATCTACTTGGCCCATAATGGCCAATATTCACATCCCAGACATACTCTCCACAAGTTGCCCGTTGATCATAGTCGTCTGGGTCTTCACCGTCAGTCCCAAGCATTTCGATCTCTCCAAAATTGTTTGCTCGATCGCCTCATCAACCTCATCAGGATGAATCATTATAGTCATCTTTTCCCCTCTTTCCGTCTGCCACGTCTTTGCTTCTCCGTAAGTTGACTGCGGGACAAGACATACGGTCTCGAATACCATACCCGCGTATTCACATCCCTGTAATGGATATGGATTCGACACCAGTTCAGCCGAAACGGAAAGCCCTCTCAATTCCGACTCAAGAAATGGCGCTAATTGACCCTGGAGACAGGCCTCATGAAGGGCCATTTCATCCCCACCCTGAGCAAAGAAGTTCGCATATGCTTGTCGGAGGTCACTCAGCTCCAGTGGTGTTTGACAGTTGTAGAATCCATAATCCA
This sequence comes from Aspergillus neoniger CBS 115656, assembly GCF_003184625.1. Classification (NCBI taxonomy): domain Eukaryota; kingdom Fungi; phylum Ascomycota; class Eurotiomycetes; order Eurotiales; family Aspergillaceae; genus Aspergillus; species Aspergillus neoniger. The sequence goes on along the minus strand of NW_020291151.1, from coordinate 569,895 downwards.
CAGTAACACTACGGTGAGGTTGTGGAGACAACAAGCGAGTGAACCGTTTTAATTCCCATACACTCTGGTGCGTCGTTCCGACAGCGCTCAAAAGGGTCTCGAAATTCCGCAATTCTGCGATGGCATCGCCAAGTCCGTACTTTTCTGAACAGGTCAACCATCTTCGACTCTACCATGGCCTTCCAGAACTCTTCGAATACACATGTATCTAGGAGCTCTCTGTATAGCTTCGCCAATTGTTGGGTTTCGCCGTCATCCTCAGCTGTGCAGAATCCAAGGCAAATCCAATTGTCCTCGTCGGCGTCGGGGACGTGTCCATGTCGAATCTGGCAAAGAAACACATAGGCTTCGAGCTTTTCCCGTGGCTTCCACAGCTGATATGGCACTTGCTGATCTTCGGGCTTGAGCACATGTTTTTGAGATTCAAATACGATATTAAAATCAGTCTCTTTGTTGGCAGCAAAGCCATCCTGCTGACTTATCCAATAGCTCTCATTGTGAATCCAAGTAGATGGTATCTGGGAGCTTCAGAACAGAATACTTCTTTCAATTTGTCTTGTTTCCATGCGTCTCGAAGCTCTTCTTCTCCCACGCCCCAATCGTTTACGAGTCGGCAGTACAACCCGAAAGTTCTCTGTTGATCAGCCGCCGATGTAAAGTAAAGGATCCCGAAGGCCTTAGCAACGTCGTACTCTTTGGGAAATTCAAGCGTCTGACATGCAATGATGAAACGATCCACCTCATCTATTGGTCGTCCAAGACTGCAGTTAAACTTGTGTTTTGGCCAATGAGTTTTCTGGCACACTCTACTGCAGTAGTATATTGAGCCGCATCTGAAACAGGGACTCAGATTATCGGTTGCTGTACATCTTGCACAAGCTATCGATGTGCTTTTCGGCGTAGAATGGACGCAAGGAACTGCCGGAGGCGATTTACTTTCTAAGTCAGAAGTAGACGAGATTTCTTGGGTGCTACGATCAAGTTTACTCGATCTATAGCAGGTATCAATGAATTTCTGCTTGTGACAAAGACATAGAGCTCTTACCTGACAGCTATGTCTCTCGGACTGCGATGTGATAGCCACTCCGACTCTCTTGCTTGTAGTTTAGGGTCCGGTACATGGCGAGAAACCGGTGACCAGATACGCATGTGTTGTGGTGCAACTGGAGATGAGATAGTTGATTCTTTGACTGCAGCAATATGGTAGTCCCGTCCTAGAGCACATTCACGTTGCATCACATCTCGGAGGTTTCGAGCAGCGTTGTCCAGTGTCTCACAGTACTTTAAAGGCATGATAAACGATTTCGGCAGTCTCCACTGCGAGTACACCTTTCCATGATTGTTACGCGCTTGAGATTGTGATAAATTTTGTAGGAAATGACCGCACACGAAACAGGTCTTCTTGCTAATGCCAAGATACTGTGGTGTTCGGGGTACGCTGTCAGTACTCATGAGATGTAGCACCATTGTCATTTCTGCATGGACCCATTTCTTTTTCCTAAGGCACTCATTCAATCTCGCTCGGTCTCTTTCGGACGGCAACTGTGGGCACAGTGATAGGGACGGCGTAACACTTTCAGCTTTGTGCCCAGGCAGGAGCTCTATTTTGACCCGCTGAAAGTTTGAGATCTCGCGCGCTGCTTTATCAAAGGTGTCGGCGGCGACTATAGAGCGAAGAATATAACCCAGCTCTCGCACTATCTTATTTGCTTTTGGCAATGCCTCGATCCTGGAACGAAAGTCAATAGAGGCCCAAATCCTCTTTACCCCATCGACAAGGACTTGTGAAGAGTTGCGTCGGGAAAGAAAGCTCCTTAAAAAGTCGACCAGGCCCGTCTCCCCCTTTACTGCTTCTAAGAAATTGACGAGTTGTTTGATATGGTACTTCAAGCGTGGGGTATAGTATTCGATGAATTCTCTTTCCAGGTCTGGCTTGAAGTCCAGGTTGAAAGGATCTGAACCCTAAATATTAACCCAACGAAAGAAACAAGACATATGACATGCTTATGCTTGCCTCTCACTGCAAGTTGTTCCAACGTGCCCGCCAAACTCTCTAAGAGCCTAATGTCCTTGTCTTCCCAAGCAGCGTTCCGTGATGCGAGTATAGTAACCTCATCAACTCCTTCCCGTAGATACGTGCAGGTCACATAATGTGCATCTTTCTTATAGCACAGTAACTCGGCCAGTTGATCCAGAAAGCATCTTCTCAAGTTCTTTGTATTTTCTGAAGCTAATGGAGCGACGACGGCCGACGATCCAAGTTCATGGTTGTGTAGTTGCTCATTGGAGGTTTCTTCGTCGTCAGTTTCTTCTTCGTCCTCTTCCTCTTCTCTTGGAAGGGGAGTACGTTGTTGCTGCTGGACGTGGAGGACGGCCGCTAGCGTTGTTATCTGTGATTCTATCTCGTTTGGGAGATTCCAAACGTCAGTCTTGATGCCAGCTGTCGGGCGAGGCAGGTGGAGCTTTTTAACGTGCGACATTCTGTTGCGGACGACAAGACCGGCGTAGAATCTAATGATTCGGACGTTCTTAGAATCTAATCAGGTAATGGTTAAGATGTGGTCAAAATCGTGGTTAAGACAGAGATACCAACTGTAGGCGGGGTTGTCGGGCGGGTGAATGCTACAGCTGGCAGGGATACTGCATGGAAAGCCACAGAAGCATAAAACCATAGCTGAGTGGTCAGCCTCGACATATTATCATGTGGTAGCTGGCGCCATGCATCCTAGAACACATAATCCATAGCTTTACATTGATATGCTATTTGTACCACCTCGCCTCTACTGATACTGGGCTCATTATTGCGTATTTCTATGCAGAACATTCTCTATTGAAAGGACTACGTTAAAAAGGTGTATTGCTGGGCCAGCCATCCTAAATGGGTTGAACCTATCGCTGGTAAATGTTATGTCCAAGCTCTATGCGTTACCCCCGTCTATAATCTGCACCACATGAAGGGTTGAATGATAACAGTGCTTTTCTTCCAAAAACGTAACTCTACTTTTGATAGACTGTCTTGCGCTTATGCCGTAGCATACTCTTTCAAGTACGCGGCAAGCTTCTCAATGCCCGACTCGGGAATGGCATTGTAGTTCGACGCACGGATACCTTTACATTGAATCAGTCACAGTTGTCGATCACAGCTTTTTCATGTCACTTACCTCCGACGCTTCTGTGGCCCTTCAGGCCAGTGATGCCACGCTCGACAGCACCCTTCAGGAAGGACTTTTCGGCATCGTCGACGTTGCCACCCTAACTAGGTCAGCCCTCGCGTCGAGACATCCGTAAAGAGGGTTGAGGGACATACCTTGATCACACGGAAGCAGGCGTTCATTCTTGAACGTACCTCCTTAGCGGGGACGACCTTGTATACCTCGGGGTAGGCGTCAAGCGTCTCATAGATGAGCTTAGCCTTTCTGTCAGCCACAGCCTGTTGTCCATCCACCTTGTCGGGGAATTCGGCAAGCAGCTTCTTCAAAACCTGGCCTGCAATGTAGACACTAAATGCTGTCAGCGGAACCGACCTTGTAAGCTTGGTGGATCACTCACTCGAAGATGGGGAGAGTGTTGTACAAGCTGTTGTTCTTAGCGGCAACAGAGTAGTCGAGGATGGTGGGCGCAATCGGCAAGCCGAGCTTGCGCAGGATGGCAGGAGAGCAAGGGGAAGAAACAGGGGGCAGGAGGTCCTTCTTGATGATCACTCCCGTGATTCCAGCAACACCCAAGTTCTTCTGACTGTAAGGAGTCAGTGAGAATTCTATCATGAGAGTTGACAAGCCTTACGCTCCAAAGAAGATGATCGAGTAGTTCTTGGTAAAAGGTTAGCATCGAACCAATTGGTATAGCATAGTTCTGGTACATACCTGGACAGGAATACGTCTAGACAGGATAGTGGAAGAGAAGTCTCCAACGACAATAGGATCCTCGTCGGTACCCTTGGGCTCCAGAACCTTGGGGAAGCTGGGGAATTCGACGCCATCAACAGTCTACGTAAGACGCGTTAGCGAGAAACTCATAAATGAGAACCTATACACACCTCGTTCTCGCACTTGTAGACCAAGGCAGCCTTGGGGCTCAGCTTCCAGGTCGACTCGTCTGCGATCTTTCCGAACTTGCCGTCGTTGACGGTCCTGGAGTCGCTGACGATGTTGACATACTCAGAGCCAAGAAGGCGAACGGCTTCCTGGCTGGCCTTCAGCGACCATCTGTGGGGCCATTTAGTATATGTTGATCGATCGCTTTGGGCTTGGGTGACCATACGATCCAGTGACCAGGTAGTCCAGCTTCAGTTCCGACTCGACCTTCTTGCGCAGCTCGCTAATGACTTCCTCCTCGCTAATACCGGCCTTCTCCTTGATGATCTGCTGTCTCTGCTTCTCAGCCCAGATTGAGACGAGGTTGTAAACGGTCGCATCGAACTGGCCGGATCCACCACCTTCAATCCATCAGCGAGTTGCGATTGAGAAGAGAGATGGGGGCAGCGATGTACCTTGCAGGAAGAGGATCTCGTAGGTGTCGGGGATATCCAGGAAGTTGGCAAGATCAGCCTTGGCGCCGTTCAGGATATTTGTCGCGATTTCGCTGCGATGGCTGTGTTCTGCGACACCACTAGAAGAGCAGGTCAGATACGGTCGCAGATAAGATCGCACAGATCAGTGCCCCTCACAGTCCAGTGTCTTGGTAGTTCTGCAGCGCCTGGGCAGCTGTGGCGAGAACATCGGTGGGGAGACTGGCAGGGCCAGCACCCAGGTAGGTAATGTCTTCTCTCTTCATGATGATTGATTGCAATTGCTGTTGTATTGTCTTGCTGCAAGCGATAAGAACTGCAGAAGAATTTAAATGACGCGATCGGTGCTTGACTCATTAAGTCCGGGGCTAGTTAAGCAAAGCGGCTTCCCCGGGCGTTGTCTGGGCCCGGGCCTTTGTTTCCCCGGTGTGCCACAGACTTGCCCCTCGCCGGCTAAAGAATGCTGTGGCATTTCAAGCCATCCTCGTGAGGTTTGCCGATGAACGCATGATAGTGCCAATAGTAAGGGGTGTATGACAGGGTTGGATATACGCAGGTGTGACTCAAACCTGTAGCCCAAAAAAGTGATGGCATATAAGCGGAGAACAAAAATAGAAATTCTCCCCGACTGGGAGTCGAACCCAGGTCTCCCGCGCTTGTTCCCGACTGGGATTGACAAGCGGAAATCATGACCGTTAGACCATCGAGGATTGTTGAAGGGGTTTTATATATTTTGGCTATATAATCCTATGGAAAGTGAGTTGAATGAGAGCCCCCCTTGAGGATGCTTTACGCCAGAAGAGTAAGGAGCCATTGCAGCTCAACATCAAAACGGTGTAGATCCTCGTCTAAAGCATCGGAGTTGGTTTTAACTCTCGAAATTGTTGGTACTAAGATACATATATAACTACATTACATTATAATCCTGCGCGTTACATCAAATCTGCTTACGGAGTTCCTAAATTCATCACATCTCTCTGCTGCTTTGTCCCTCTTTAGCAATTACTATTGGGCCATACGCGTCTTGGGATGCAATTCTATCAGCTAGCGGATAATTCCTCTGCGCTAATGCTGTCTTTCCTTCCAAGTTGCTGCCCACTTCGTTAGGCGATCATTGACTCGTCGGATATATATTTCGATGCACAGTGCCGCAGATGCCTCAAACGAGGATTGAAGCCTATGCCATCGTATCGTCAGATACTACTACTTTTTTAATTCTGTGTTAGCACATGTAATACAATTGCATATGTCACACAGAAAGAAAGATGATGTCGCCTGCAAGGCCCTAGCATTGTAAGACATCGTGACACCCCATTCGCCACTTCAACACTGATAAACCTATCGACAGCCCCAACACTATCTTTAGGTCGTACAGAACACTATGGGCTCCCTTGTAAATATGCAAGTAGAAACAACGGAATATACTATTGTTTCAGCGAACCGACCACTGCGGTTGTATTGCATGCTAATCGGTGTCAGTGTCAAGTGTCAACAGCATCATCCATGGATGTGGAAAAGCAGGACCCACCAACTTATCATGTGGGGTCAGCAACCAGCAGGGTCCGATTCTACCACACCCCAATCAAGCCAACGCATTCGGCGCCCAACACAAATCTTTCCCACCAAGACACTTCGGAATATACAAATAAGTATACTAAGATGAGCACGATTGCTGTGGCCGGTGGAACCGGCGGCATAGGAAAGACTATCGTCGAGGCATTGCTGCAGGAACCCAAATATCGGGTCATTGTCTTGACGCAAAGTGTACGACCCCTCATAGACGATGCCTCGCGCGCACTGACTCATGAAACGTAGAGTCCCAAAGAGGATCCAGTTCTCAAACAAACGCAGCAAATCCAAATCAACTATAATGATCTTGACCCTATTGTCGAAACGCTGGAGAAGCATGCCGTGCACACAATCATCTCCGCCATCGGAATCTACACCGACGAAGCCGCCCAATCTCAGATGAACCTTGTCCAGGCTGCCGAGAAATCCAGTGTAACCAAGAGATTTGTCCCCAGCGAATATTCATTTATCCAAACCGAGGAGTATGTTTACCCTGCTTGGCACTAATGGCAACTTTGCTAACGAAACAGTCTCCTACCCCACGATCCCAGCATTAAGTACTGGCTTGATGCAGCTGAATTGCTGAAGAAAACCAAGTTGCAATATACTCGGGTCTGCCCTGGTGTCCTCATGGACTACTGGGGAATGCCTCGAGTGCGAACCAACATCCATCAACACATTATCGGGATCGATGTAGCCAACTGCTGAGCTGGTATTCCTGGCGACGGCAACGACAAAATGAGCGTGACATATTCATACGACCTAGCAGCATATATCGTGAAGATACTAGATCTCGAGGAGTGGCCTGAATTTAGCATTTTTGCGGGAGATGACACTACTTACAATGAGCTCCTCAAGCTTGCTGAGGAGGCTCGACGTATGTGATTCGAACACCCACGAAGACATTTAACTAACATGACCAGGCAAACAATTCGATGTTGTTTATGACAGTGCTGAGAACATCAAAGCAGGTCGGGTCACCGTGCCACCGTTCCTTACTGGGCTTTCTGAGGAGGAGGCCTGGGAACTGACCGTTCTGGTGAGCCGACTCACTATCGCCGGTGCTTTTGATCTACCGCAGGAGCGTATGAATGCATTGTTTCCCGATGTCAAGCCCATCAAGATGAGGGAATTCCTCATTAACACATGGAAAGATGGGGCTTAATCATAAATAAAGTTGAATAATAATGAGTGACTAATATATCTTGTTGTCTCTCTACAAAATCTTCGTAATAGCAAAATGTGGTATATAAACATCACCTGCCCAGGCATTGCACCCAGCCATATCATCTCCAATTCGATTAACTCCAACGTATACAATAAGCATCAATAGTCAGAAACCTAGTCAGAGGTCTTCATCATCATCTCCGTCCATAGCCCCCTTAAAGGGGTTATCGAATACTAATACATGATCGTCATCTGCATAACATATTAGCCTACCCACAAATTACCACGTGTGCGGGAGGCACAGCATACGGTCAATCGTATCCGGATCACTTTCCGCCTCAGTCATATGCCCAACCGCATTAACGATATGTGATGTCACATTATTGAGGTGTAGCATATCAATCAAGGAGTCCCTGTGCTCGTGGGTTGGCTGGCTGAACGCCGGTGTAGGGACCTGAGTCTCGTGTTCGGACATTGTGCGATATGTTTTAATACTATGATACTGTCTAATGCCGAGGTAAGGAAGTCTTTGAACAGGATAGAACAACAACAGTGGCTGACTACAACCAAGTCTGCAGACCGTCAAGATTTATACCTGGTTGCCCCCAACTATGGCAGTCGGACCTGACATCAGCGAAAGCTAAAGCCTGTTTATCCCAATAGAACTGGACATTGTACAGTAGACAAAGCCAAAGAGACTATCTATCAAGATCTTTATGAATTTTCTCCTGACATATTCGGAAAGAGGGTAGGTCTTTCTGTAGCGTACATTTTATTCGTCGGAAATATGGAGAAGAAGAAAAAGAAACATTATCCAGCACCCAACGCCATCCCGGGGTAATAGCTAATCTGGAGCCACCCAAAATATCATCCTGGGCATTTAACATAACCCATAGAACATCAATCATCAAACATCATCTTAATCAAAATCCTCCACATCCCATGTCGAATCCGGCGGTCCATCTGTGATACCAATTAGCCATCTTTTGCTCCCCCCCCTATATTCGCAACAAAGAGATATCGTACAGCCATCTTGAATAGAAAGCAAATACCCAATCGTCTCAATCAGACTCGGCGAGTCCTCCACAGGAGGGACCTCCTCGATGAGATCTTCCAGACTGGGAGAACTGTGATTTTGACCCCCAAGCTCAGGTTCAGGCTTTTTGACTTCTTCAACCGCGATGCCCATATTATCCTTCTCAGAAGTGGTGGACATGGCGATGGATGTGCCTCCTTATGAAGACCATCGATCGATCGATAGATAGGTAGATAATAGGCAAAGCCTCAATAATGTAGTGTAGTTTCTCGACAGAATACCTCGTAGCGCAGGTACCAAGTAGCTACAATCTCCATCCCTCCATAACACAGCCAAAATTTGCCATCACAGGCAACTTAAATAGCGTGCAAGCAACCTCCAAGCCATCAAGTCTTGACATCAAGCGATAATCCATAACCTAGGCTCAATTCGCGGGGTAGACTGGTAGCTTTAGATATTTACGACAAAAGAGGTGAAGTCATGGGATCACCGGTGAACCTTCAAGTGGCTACAGGGGGATCGTGCTCAATTTTGGGTCTGTCATCGGGCCTCGATTGAAGTCTGTTGGTTGATTTGACATGGCTGGCCTTGGTTGATAGTACAGGGATTCATGGGGCGGATGGCCTGATAAGGTACGGCCAAACCTAATTTTAGACCATGGCAGATGTATTCTGGGGGCGTTCTAATGACCTGGTAGCGATGTCAGGGGAGAAATATGGGCTTCTTCTGAGATTGGGAGGAGCCGGTGATTCATTGAAATTGATAGATAGCTGAAGGAGAAATAGCTATTGTATTCGGGATGGGCCCGAAGTGCTGCGTGTGTTTTACCACTCTTTCAGTAGCACATGACCCAAGCTGGATGGATTAATGGGCTAGCCTGGCCAAGCATGCGATCCAGAGCATGTATACTGATGAAAGTCCACGCCAAGCGACCGAGCGAAGGCGCGACTAACACACACAATGTAAAAATAATTGTGAAGAGAAAGCAGAACAAGAATGAATAAAACAAAAAGAAATGTTTCAAGGCCCGAGCCGCGGATCGAACGCGGGACCTCTCGCAGATATGCTTGGGTTTGTATCCCTAAGCGAGAATCATACCACTAGACCACCCGGGCTTGATATATTATGCTGTGGCATTTTTGATATCAAAGGGGGGGGGCATAATTTCAGCCAGGATCCGCTTACATGCCTTCTTTGAGCCAAATAATAGACGCATTCACCTTAGAACACATCAATCAGCATAGTTCCTAATCCCCCTCAGGGCCCTCTTTAGCTTCAAGCCTTGGCAGAGTACGGTAACTCGAGCGGTCAATGTGACGTCAAACTTGTCCACAAGGAGAAGCACTCACCTCACTGCACCTCTCTCCGTGTCATCTCACTTCAGGCAATACCATCAGCATTCATGGCATCAAAATATTCCTGTATCGGTGCTGGATTCTGTGGAACAGTCTGGGCCCTATCTGAAGATGGTCGAGCTGTCAAGCGAGAAGATGGCGGTCCAGACAGGTCTCTCGCTAACGATTATGCTATGCACCGGAGGATCCTCCAGAGCTTTTCTCGTCTGACAGACATCAAACGAAGATCCGGTATCCACCAAACATCCCCCCAAGTCCGGGTCTCGGAGTGTCATCATTTCATTTCTTCAAACGATCAGTGGTGGACGGAGAATCTCCCCCTCTTCCCATCGCACTACTCCCCCTGCAATGCCATTGTCTCAGACCGCATTCCCCCATTCGCCGAGCAGATCAGAAAACTCATCGTTAACAGATACTGCGACCAAACAATAAAAACAGAGATACTGACAAGTGCCGCCAATAGAGACTGTCTGATACGACCATACCTGGGTAGGCGACGAACACAGAGGACCGAGATTAGCAGACCCTCGAGACTTGCAGCATTCTCACTGAGAAACTACCCATTACACGAAGACCAGATGGAAGACATCGGCATTCCGACCGAAGACATGCAGAGCTATGCGCGTATGATGGGTGAAGCATTAGCCACTCTACACTGGCTCGGCGAGGTGGACGGAAATGATATTGAATTTGTTCTGGCTCCTCCCCCTTTCCACGAAGAAGGACCCAGCACCAACACAATCACCAATGTTCTTGGTCGGCATACTATGTGGATGCTGGACTTCAATCTATGTCGATATATGTCCATGAGCGACGCTGGGGTTCAGCAGGCTGTTACTGCTTTTTGGCGCAATGATCCGTTCTACCCCCGACCGCAGAGCAAGCTGTGGGGTGATTTTCGCGAGCAATATCTGATGAGTAGCAAGATGATTATCGCTGAGTATAGTCAGATCGATTTCGATGAGCGACTATCTTTCGCTCGACATTTCATTGAATTGATTGAGACGAAATAGGATTACAACAAAGTGCTCTCAGCTCAAGACACGCATTTCATCGAGGGAAAGGGTCTTTATGAGTATGCGGTGACACGTGTGGCCGCGATGCGTTGGAGCCGGCTGCATTGGGCATCGGTCCAGATCACTACCAATTACTGGGCGGTCTGAGGCCTAGAACAGGTAGCGACCGAAGCAGGCACGGATCAGAATCTAGCTCTTCTACATTCCTGCATGCCATACAAATATATGCGAAAATAATAAGGCTGCAGAAAACCGCTCCAACAAGGCGTTGCTCCTAGACATATGGCTCTGCTTGAGCTGGAGGACTAGGATAAAACCAGACTAGCCGGCTGCAAGGGAAGTAGATCAGCCCAGCTGTCCCTGCGGATGTCAGACGGTCAGTCGCTTGACTCAGAGGAGGTACCTGGATGACACCAAATTCAATTAATCACCGACCATGTCAGGCGACGAATCGCAAGGGTTTTCTCTGCTTATCTTCCGACACTTACGTGGACATTGAATATCAACTTGGCTCGGACTCCGATCGTGTTTCCATAGAGCGCAGACTAATCTATCAAGCAAGCACTATGCCAGGATTTTTCCCCTATAGCCGAGACTTATTATGGCGCCACGACCAGGATGTCTTCACGGCTGAGTGGGAACTGCACATATCAGAGCGACGAACCGTGGCACCACTCAGGTGACGTAATGTCGATCCATGCAATTTGGGTGTTGGAGACCCGGTGACAGGGGTCACTCCAAGTCTGGGCCTCCGTGTCCTGGATGACCGTGTGTTGGCATTCCGATGGCGCGGGGTTTTTCTTATAACGGTGCTCGGATCCTTTCTCCCTTCGTGTTATTGTCTTTCTTTTTTTGTTAGACGCGGATTCTTCTTCAGAAGTTGGACACCCGCTTCCGCGTTCTTCTTGCCCTACCATTTCAACCTATGGAAAGATTTCGTCGTTAGCAGGTCGCGCGGGTACGCTTCTCTTGCAGTACCAGAGCGATCTCCCTCCGCTTGCAGAGAACTCTGTTAGTCGACAGGAATGGTTCAAGCACAGTGACAGTGACTATAAACGTCTATTTTCTCTGCGACAGAAAGGGCAGTCTCAGGTATGCGCTCTCAACTAGCATCGTCATGAAGTTACGGACGCTAATGATCTAAGATCTGACCAGCACCTTGTCCGACCACTCGCCAGTCGATTAGCGGTACGAAGATACGACACAACTAGACACGATGTCGAACACAATGACACAGCCGGCTGAAAGTTCGGTGAGCTACGATCTTACCAGGAAAAGCCAGATGGGGGGAGACTGCATTCTGAAGCGCTTTGCGCAATGGTTCTGGTCGGTGTGGATGATCGCCGGGTCTGGGGCCCACGATGCCCTTGCGGATCCCGCGAATCACCCCAAAGCGACAAACGGTGCCTCCACAAAGACGAACGGATGTGCTGGCACAGCGAGAGGTGGTTTGTCTACCACTGGAGAATGCGACACAGGACTGCGGGAACAGTCCACTGAAAACGAGCATAATTATCCTTGCAAGGCATGCCAGACATGGGGTGTTGTTTGCGACCAGCAGAGACCGCGCTGCTCGCATTGCTTGGATCAGCAGATACTGTGCTTTTATGTGGCACCTCTGCCAAAACCACCGAAGCGGTCAACCAAGTCGCGTTCCCGCCACGTTGAGATCGTAAATTCCTCGCCCCGGCTGTTGGCGAGTTGACTTTTAATGAATCACGAGTGAATGAAGTTACTTTGGTCTTTCTACACAGCTCTTCTCTTATCGTCACGATAGTTTATTCCCGGCCGATAAGATAGGCACGTGTCTTAGATAGCTCTATCGTCCAGTCACCCCACATGCGGGGGAAGACTAGCAGAAGGTTGCTCAAGGGAGTGACACTTGGACTCCAGGTGACTGATCACAAACCGTACATTTCCGTATGCGGGATTCGGACGGAGAGTAGCATATTCAGGACATGCACGATTTGCCACCGTTCCTTCACGGCGGATATCCAACGCGGACCAGAACAGCTGTTTCACAATCAAACAAAAGGATGCGCAAGTTTATGATCGTATTTATCGAATATAAACTAGTCACTCCCCGCAATCGCTGATTTGACTTACCTCGGATACTTGATTTCAACATGCGCCGTTGCTAGCAGTCGTCGGAGCACTGTCAGCCGATTCCCCCGCCACAAGGTACCGTGGTACATATTTAGAGATGTAGTCTCTACAAGAGCAGTCTGAACTTTTGTTTGACTTCTATTTACAACTGGGTGCACGAGGGCGGTTCAAGGTTAGTTGCCGTTACCGTTCGCTTCACCATCGAGCTGACTGACACATAAACAGATGGAAGCAGAATACATTCGGATTGCGGACGCAATCCAACAAGAAGCTCGCAAGAATGACAAGAAGCGACTTCTCGTTGCTATAGCTGGAATACCAGGCTCTGGCAAGACAACCACAGCTTCAGCTGTCGCTCAACAACTCCGAACTGAGTCACAACCCAAAAAAATAGCACTCATTTCCATGGACGGCTTCCACTTGTCGCGGGCGGCATTGGACGTTCTTTTTAATCGTGAAGAGGCATACATCCGGCGTGGCGCACCATGGACCTTTGACGCAGTGCGGTTCGTTACGTTTGTTCAACAGCTACGACAGTGGGCAGACTCTACTCCGTTTCCCTCAGACGGAGACTCACCATGTGACGCTGCTGTGTTATATGCACCGTCATTTGATCACGAGGCGAAAGACCCCGTTGAGAACGGCATGGCTATCACAAGCGATGCCTCGATTATTATCATCGAAGGCAATTACCTCCTGTTGAACGAAGAACACTGGCGTGATGTGTCGCAATTGGTCGACTATCGCATATTCGTCGATGCAGACTTGCAAGAAGCCAGGGGAAGAGTTGCCAGACGACATGTCAGTGCGGGGATTGAAAAGACGCTGGAAGATGGCTTCCGTCGTGTGGACAGTAATGACTACTTGAATGCGCTGCATATCCAGGGAAAACTGATACGGCCGGATATGGTGGTTAAGAGTGTGACGGAAATCGCCTAAGATATCATCTAGTGTACATATCTAGGGTACAAGTTGCTCATAATAAGACAGCTTCATACAAAGGAAGCTAGATTCGGGGAAATGCCGGAGCAAACCGATCACTCCTTGATCTTGCTTTTGTGGAAAACATCTATGCGCCGAATTAGTTATCACCCACCAAGAGAACTAGACAGACTAGTAGTAGCTACTCACCCGGAATCTCAGGCATCCAACGAACCCTACTCTGACAGAAGAACTCTCCCTTGGGCGGCAACACCTCCGGATCATCCAATGTCCCTACACAAATATACCGGAAATCATTCTTGACCGCATCCTGTACAATACCTATTAGCATCACTCTCAATTGCATTCCCCACTAAAAGCCCCCTCAAAGAGACAGAACCTACCCCATACTCGCAAATATAACTCCCACAATCCCCACAAAATTCGCGATGGATCATACTCCCAGACCCATTATCGCCCACATACTCCTTAAGCGTACCAGAAGTAATTTGAAGAGCATCCTTGGGGACCTTGGCGGTTAGACCGTAGTTTGTTCCAAAAGCTTTCTATTTCCGGGGTATTTGTTAGTCAATTAGACACCTTGTGGACAAGATTAAGGTATAGATCGCAGATCATAACCCTGGATCTATCTGGCTAACCTTGCAGCTGCGACAATGGCAGAGAGACGTGCGGGCGTCGTCCGGAGACGAGAGGTTAAGGTTATAGGTGATTTTGTGACAGAAGCAGGAGCCGGGGTAGGATTGCATTTTGGTTAAGTGGTGATGGGATTGATGGTAGAAAGAAACACTGTTTGGTGGTTTCTGTGCAGTAATTGAGTAAATTTTATTGTTGAGGATATCATAATTGAGAATCCTGGGCTTGTTGTATAGAGCGATGCGCCTGACGAATGTTGACGTCACTGCTGTACTACAACCCCGGCGAAGAAAGATACTCGTGATCGGCGCGGACATGTTATCTTAGCAAATTGGGTAAAGATACGAAATCATAATGGATAAATTATAAGAGCATGTTATTGACCATGACACAAGCTATATCAGCCCTCGATAACCGTCGTAAGTTTAATTTGATGGTTGTCTGCACCGATAGCGTGATGTGATCATGACCGAATGAATCCCCTCATTTCTTTCGGCAGCTACCCGATCAGCTGATGTCCCATCTTTTATATTCCCCGACTGTCGCCTCTTTCATCTCTTTCATTTCTGACAAGAAACGGCGATCGCTCCGCGCGTATGCTGATCAGCCGAAAGGCTTATTCTTTCGCTCCTCTTTGTACATGCCGCATCGTACATAGTAGCTTCACCGGGCGTAGTTTATCCGCCACTTTCACAATGTCGCACAAGGAACAGCCTCACGAGTCGCAGCTGGAGAAGCGCGCTGTCGTTTCTTCATTTATTTTCCATTTCCCCAAGGGTCCGTCTGAGAGACCGGTTGTTGCGCTCTTCAAGCGGAGTGATAAGGTGCGGACGTACAGGTTTGTTTGTCCTGCATAATTTCTATTTCATTGCTGTAGTCCTCAACTCATTGTCGCAGCCATCATCTTGCCCCGATCTCCGGCAGTATAAGTCGCAACGACAATTTCCCCATCGAAGCAGCGTGGCGCGAATTAGCCGAAGAAACCTCCCTCGACCAATCTTCACTCACACACTGGCGCACAGGGAAGCCATTCACCTTTGAAGATCGATCTGTCAATCGCGAATGGACCGTTCATCCTTTTGCTTTCAAGCTGAAAGACCTATCAGAGGGAGGAAAGGGCGAAAGCGCTATCAAGATAGACTGGGAGCACGAGGGATGGGAATGGTACGATCCACAGTCGGTGCTGGACAGGGAAGACTTGGAGATTGTTCCGCGTCTAAAAGATTCCCTACGACGAGTCTGGTTTGAAGGAGAATTGAGCGAGCGCGCAGCCAAGGCGCTTTCACTTGGTTTAGAGCGTTTACGAAGCGACCACGAGAGCGGAGCGCAGGAATTGACCGCTATCGCGCTAGTGGCCTTCCGGGATTTCATTGTTCAGACGCAAGACGAGATCAATAGTGAGGAATGGTGGAAGACTGTTCGCATGGCAGCGTGGCATATTATCAAGAATGGCCGAGAAAGTATGGGCGCATCGACGATGAATGCCCTCATTGCCGTCCTAGATGAGATAAAGGACATACTTGTGGACGAGCAGACAAACTCGCAGCATAAGTTGGAGCGGGTCCTGAACGTGCTCGATCATCATCTCAAGTGTCGGAAGAGTCGCCAAACGCAAGTGAAGGATGCCTTTGCAAATTACATTCGATTCAAGTTCCTGCATCATGGGGAAATGCTGGATAAACTTACCATTTTGACTGTTTCGGCTAGCTCAACTATCCGGGACAGCATTTTGGAAGCGTATGCATCGCTGGACATCCGAAAGTTGGAACTTCGCATTCTGGAATCGCGGCCACTGTTCGAAGGCACTAGTATAGGCTCATCTATCGTCAGCAACTTCAAGTCAAAATTCCTCGACACCCCCGGCAAAGAACTGAAAGTGAAAATATACACAGACGCATCTGCCGCTTTGGCCGCCGCCGACGTGGATTTATTACTTCTCGGTGCAGACCGCATATCCAGCACAAAAGGAGTGAGCAACAAGACGGGGTCTTTACCAGCCGTGCTTTGCACAAAACACGTCAGTCCTAGTGCCCAAATTGCTGTTCTCAGCGATCTTGAGAAGATCAACTGTGTCGGAAGCATGATTGATGATGATCATCATGAAGACAACGATCCGATGGAGGTCATCAGTGCCTGGCGCAACGACGGCGTCAAGGCAGTGCGGGTGCTCGAAGATGGCATGAAGGAGGCTGATGCAGAGGGGTCGTCGACGGTCGAGGTGAAGAACACCTACTTTGAATGGGTGCCGTTGTATATGGTTGATGCGTTTGTTAGCGAAGAGGGTGTTATGGATGAGAGTCGCATTCGGGAGAGGTCGAAACAGTTAGGGGAGACGGTTAATAGGTTTTTTGAGGATTTGTGAAGATGCCATGGTGATTGGGTTTAGGGACGGGATAGTGATGGACTTACATATACTAATGGAATTTACTATTAAGGTACCCATAATATACATATACACCAGTATGGCCCCCATATGAGAATTCGGACACTTGCTTCTGCTTGAATGACTCATTTTGTCTATCCTTCCCAGGAAGAGATCCCCATTTCCCTTTCTACAGAGCAATTAGACTCTATCCGCCTTCTAAGTCGGGGATATGTCTTATTATTCCCTACAACGTGGTAACCACCCCATCTACACCAATGCAGCAGGTCACTTCCTCAAGAAAGTCAACGCAGCCAAACACAACGCATCCACCCCCGTCCTCATCGTCGGCTGCACCACCGGCGCAAACAGGGCCGAATGATTCCCCGGAATCTCCTCAACCTTCCCCTCCTTCTCAGCCCTATCCCAAACCTCCTGATCCACACCCCCAAGCAACCAAAAACAGCTCGGAATACCCCGACAAGTAGCAAGGGTACTAAAGTCCTCGGCGATATTAGTCCTAGCCACATCAGGATCAAAATCCTCAAAATGGCCCGCAAACGTCTCCGCAACCCTCCTAGCCACATCCCCATCATTAACCGTAGGCGGAAACCTCCTCGTCGGGGTAAACACCGGCTTCACCGGCGACCCGCTAGCCAGGCACTCGGCCTGCACAATCCTCTTAATGCCCTCAATAATCTGCTCCCTAACCTCCAACCTCACAGACCTAAAATCGACCCCAATCTCCGCCCGATCCGCAATAATATTCTCCGTCTGACCCGCCTGCAAACTCCCCACCGTCAACACCGCCAAATCCGCCGGATTAATCTCCCGACTCACGATACTCTGCAACCTCACCACAATATGCGCCGCAAGCAACACCGGATCCACCGTCTGATGCGGCTGCGACCCATGTCCGCCCCGTCCAAACACCGTAATCTTCATACTATCCGCCGCCGCCATAATAGCCCCCTCGCGGGACGCGACACTACCCGCCCGCATGCGCATGACATGTTGACCGAGGACTACGTCCGGCACGGGAATGCGCGAATAAAGCCCATCGTCAACCATGGCTTGTGCGCCGCCTCCGCGCTCTTCGTCCGGCTGGAATAGCACGATCAGCGTCCCGCTCCATGCGTCTCGCAGCTTGACGAGGGTTTCGGCTGCCGCGAGGAGACAGGTCATGTGCATGTCGTGTCCGCAGGCGTGCATGACGGGTCGGTCGTTGCCGTCTGTGTCAAGCATGGTGATGGTGCTGGCGTAGGGCAGGTTGGTTAGTTCCTTTACCGGGAGGGCGTCCATGTCTGCGCGGAGAAGGACGGTTTGGTTGTTTTTGGATTCGTCCTTGACATTGCGGAAGACGCCGGCGAGACCGTACCCGCCGATGTGGGTGTGGATGTCGAAGACGCCGAGTTGGGTGAGATGCGCAGCAAGTTTTTCTGAGGTCTGTTTCTCCTGTCGGGAGAGTTCGGGGTGCGCGTGGAAGTGCTTGTAGAGGGCTTCGTAGGGGGTGAGGTCTAAGGGGGTGGAGGAGAGGAGGGATGATACGGTGGTGGTGGTGGGGTGAGTCATGTTGGGTGTAAATGGGTGGTTGAGTAATGGTGGGCTATTAGGTATAAATTGGTTGTGGTAAAAGGAAAGAGATGCATGTCAGTCAGATTAAGCTGGAGGTTAATGAAGCTAACTAGTCCGTAATTGTTCTAGTTTTGTCACTAAGATGGTGGGCTGAGATTGCGTGTTTTGGAGAAGTGATCTTAGTCTTTGATGTGACTAACGGCGGATCGGTGGGATGTATACAGAGCGGGGACTAAACATTGCAAGGTAGTTTGAGGGCAATGGTTTACTCCCTCATAGCCCTGATAATTGTCTGTATTGAACCACTTCTACTAGAAAATTACAGATTCGCTAACCAATTTATACGCATGATCAAGTAAATTCTATCAAGGTCATCTTGGTAAATTCAAAGCTACGCCCTCACCGCTTTCCCCCACATTTTATTGCCGGTGTCACTCCGCATTGACACTCGCTTATCGATAACGAAGCTCTTACACTACACCACACACGTACATAAAAGGACGAAGGAGGAACAAAGGGAGAATACTCTGACTAGGAGAAGGGAGAAAGGCAGTTAAATGCAAAGCCCATAAGTACCAAGGATTACATTCAACGATCCTGACCAACAGGAAGAAGCAATAATTGAAGATCATAACAAACATCAGGGAATTCACAAAAGACACTAGTATTAGATAGCACGTCTCGCTGATATCATTGCAAGCAAAGGCGCCAGAAACTGCTGATGAGTGTACGAAATGGCTGATACCGAAATCCAAATCCTCTTCCTAGCAGGTCAGGAGTTTCGGCGTCGCAACGCCGGTCATGAACAAGAAGCAACCGTTTGAAATGCATCGGACATCTGGTTCCCCGACCTCCGTGGTAGCCGCCCACGCATTGTTAGACTTCTGCTCCGAACGCCGAGCTGTAAACCCCGAATCCCGTATCTATAAGGCGTTCCGATGATCTGCGATCATGAGATTGGTCTTCGGTTGAGATGTTCCCTGTACGTACTGAAGATTTTTGTAATCCACAAGTGCATATTAAGGTTCATTAGGTTGGCTTTTCTCCTAGAGAGTATGAGTTTATTGGTAGAATGAAGATATACAATTTCTGATATAGCTATATAAGAAATAATATACGAATTCATATCATACGTCTATACTACCAGTGTCTTACATAGCTATACTACATATTTGGGCATAATAATGGTTTGTTCTATATTTACAGTGCTGTATTGCTATATATCACATGTGTCCTTTCTGGCTAGTCATGCATCGATCGCCTACAGGGAACATGGGTTAATGGAGCACACAATTTGAGTTTGCGTCTCATTTAAGGAAACAGATAGTGTCCTCTGCTTGAACTGGATGCAAGGTCGGACGCAGGAGAGAGTAGATCATAACCGAGGCTAGTACCTCCCCCACCTTTCCACGATCGGTCTTTCTTTCAGCTACTATATATTCGGGTATTCGTTTCTGAGATGGTTGACTTTCTTTGCTCACTCTATCTCCTCGTCCCCTGACTGTTGAGCGCAAAACTATATCTTTCAAGATGACCCTCAACCAATTTCTACAGACCGACCGTGAGACATACTCCTATGTCTTCATGAAGAATGTCGACATTCCCTTGACAACCTCTGGCAAAGGAGTCCTCCGCGCCAACGTCTATCTCCCCAAAGATGCCACCCCATTCGGCTCGCAAACCTACCCAGTGATCGCAACCTATGGTCCCTGTTCGTATAGCTGCTAGCAAGTAACCCAATGCATCGCTAACAATTATTCAGATGGAAAAGACGTTCCGTATTCCGTCTTTAATCGAAATAGCTTCGATGAGGTAAACCCGCAGCACAAATCTGCCCATTCAGCGTGGGAAACCCCCGACCCAGGGTACTGGACTCAGCGGGGCTACATCGTCTTGAGAGTAGACGAGAGAGGAACTGGGCAAAGTCCAGGGCAGTTAGACGTCCTGTCTCGTGGAACCAGTGAGACGTTCTTTGACGTGATCGAGTGGGCTGCTGAGCAGGAATGGTCGACCGGCAAGGTCGGCCTGCTGGGGGTCAGCTACTACGCCGCTACGCAGTGGAGTGTGGCAGCTCGCAGACCCAAGGGGCTGGCCGCGATTATTCCTTGGGAGGGCTTCAGTGACTATAACGGAGAGGCTGTTCGTCATGGTGGCATCCTCGCGGACCAATTTATAGGTCGGTCAGCACCCCCTTTGGTGTGTCACGATTTCTTCGATATTGACTGCGCTGGCGGTTTGGGATCGTACAGGGATATGGTGGTCTCGGCAAGTACTACCCAACCAATATGGCACTCCCGGTCGCTGGGGTGACCCGACTCTCGAAGGCGACTTGGATTCGGAGACCCGAACTCACAACCTGGCTGGCTTGACCGATAACACCGTCCGGTATCCATTCGCGGACGATGAGCAAAACAAGTCTCGAGAGTTTGCTGTTGAGGATGTCGAAGTCCCCCTACTCAGTGTAGCCAACTGGGTAAGCCAGCAACGAGGCCTGATATGAATACGAGCGTGTACTAACATCTAGGCGCTAGGGTGGTATTTTGCTGCACTTGCGTGGAAATGTGGTCGGATGGATGCGAGCGTCTTCTCGATACAAGTTTCTACGCTTCGTCGTTGGCCGACATGACTTACCCTTTTACTGGGAGCAATCGGCGGAGCTGCAACGGTCGTTTCTGGATTGCTTCTTGAGAGATGACGACCATGCGGGCTGGAAGACTACCCAGCCCCGGGTCTATCTCACTCTGCGGAACAAGAATTGCGATCCCAAGAATGAGTTAGATCAGCCGGGTCGCCCCGAGGCGGATTGGCCTATCCCCGACACCCAGTATACCAAGTTCTTTCTCACACCGAAGCGTACTTTATCTACCGCAGCTGCTAAGATGACGGGCACCTGTACCTACGATGCGCTCCATGGGTAGGTCATCCCTCTCCTGAACTCATTACCTTCGTGGTCTAACTTCTGCACAGGGACCCTATCCAATTCCATTATACGTCCAGCTCTTCCATTGAGATTACGGGGCATATCGTCGTACACTTAACCATTTCCGCCTCTCGACTCAACCCTGACGATGCACCCCCTTCTGATATAGATATCTTCGTCACCCTGCGCAAGCTGGACAAGGAGGAAAATGAAGTGTTCTACACGGGCACCGTCGGCGATCCGGTTCCCGTTGTCAAGGGGTGGCTGCGTGTTTCGCACCGTAAGGTGGACGAGACACATCCTTTGCACCGCCCTTACCTGCCATATCGCAGCTACTCCCGTGCTGATGTGCTGCCGGTGGTAGAGGATGATAAGTATCCAGTTGACGTGGAAATGTGGCCGACAACCACGGTCCTGGAAGCCGGAGAATCACTCGTGCTGGAGATTGCGGGTCACGATACGCAGGGTGTGGGCTTGTTTTCGCATCAGCATCCAGAGGATCGCGCCCCGGACAAGCTTGCAGGCCTGAATCACGTAGAGGTGGGTAGGGATAGTAGCTGGATTTTGCTGCCTGTCATCCCAACGCGGAACTAGCATCGGAGGTTAGAATGTTCTTATCAGCCCTCTACGTAGACGGCCATATCCATCCGGGCTAGCACTGGGATGATTTATTCAGGACATAATTGGGGAACAATGAGCCTGTCGCATACAGAGATAACTCCGTCCATCCTCCTATGGGCTCTCAGACCCTATTTACTTTATAGCAGAACTTTTTAACTTTACATGCCCTGTGCCCTCATTGCCTTTCCCCACAACTTTGGCCCGCCACTCCACGACCTCCAATCTAGCTATTAACAACGAAGGTGAAGATATACTAGGATCGGTCGTCGCATTCTGTTAGTCGGAAACCCTACTCTGTTAAGCTACATACAAGAAAACAGAAACTATGAAAGCTTCTACCAAGGAACGGAAGAGAGCGGCCGACCGCGAAGCGCAACGAATCAACCGTGCTCGAACCAAAGACTACATTACGCCAACCTTCAGTATCTTGGTAGTGGACGTCAACGCACCTAGAAACCATTTCCAAACGCCATGGAGTTTCACTGCTGCCAGGCTGGTATACACGCTCGACATGATGCGGGCCAATGATTCCGATAACAAGGACCAGATAGCTGCGGCCCATTTCTTCTGCGGCGAGCATGTTGATACCAGCAATGAGCTAAATTCTCCGACCATCGCGAACGAGATTTTGTCACAGCTTCTGTCTTCCTTCAAGCATATCAACCTTGTTCCCCTTCCGAAGATGGGCGAATTCGATGGGGACGACATGCAAGCCGTCTGTCAACGGATTGAATGCTTCCTAGATCTTCTGCCAGCGACGGCGGTTGTCTTTTGCATAATCGACGGCTTGTCATATTACCTCGCTGAGGAGCAGACGCCTGAGCAGGCAAACGAGTTGCTTCGGTGGCTTATCAAATTGACACGCCACCAGAAAAAGGCCAGGGAACACTTGGAAGTATGCACGTGCAAGTTATTTCTTACTGCGCCGCGGCAGCTTCAAGGATCGTATGTCACAGAGTTAAAAGCGGATGAAGTTCTAAATGTGCCAATCAGGCCTCCTAGAACAGGAGGCTTCACGGAAATGAAATGGGAAGCTGGAGCGGGTGGCTAATTTGGCATGCCAGGATGAGGTGTTTGTATAGCAAGCAAATGATTACAAGAATTTTGATATAACAAGAGCATGTTTCTGAATGAAAAAGCCTAAATGGTGAAATCGCTGATTTACTTTGAGATGGCTGAAAAATGTCCAATCTCGTCCCTAGATTCTACCTAAACTCTGACAGGTCAGACGAGTGGTGGAGATCTTACATCTGTCGAAATAGTACTATTTAATTACTGCCAAATGGGTAAAGATGCCTAAATAAAGTACAACAAGAATGGGAATACGAAATTTGATTGCACGGGTCGTTGGCTACTCTGTACAATCTGAGAGCGCAAGCCTGGAATTTACAGAGTTGTTTGCGTGACATACTACCGATGAGCTGGTGCGCGTTATTCAGTTGTATCTAGCTTTCCAAGGATGTAATTTGCAAGAGTAGGGGGGTATAGGTCAACCATATTTCATGGAAAGAGTCATATTGTTCAGACAGAAGGCGGGGAAGTCCTTCCTCCCAGCTACTAGTATTCTCTTTGACTGAGACAGAAACCTTGGACCGCCAGATTTATCCTCCGTTGCGAACATAGACTGTTTATGCGGTTGAACAACACAATAGAGCTGTCGAAATCCTGAGTCCCTTCACGAACAAATTGTCTCATGGATTCGCAGACAGTTCCACATTTGCGCCAGACTATTATGAGAAGTAGAAAGACAGAGGCACACCGAGAAAGTATCGTGCACGAGCATACCAGCCTCTAACTAATCAGTAGCGTGCTCCTCCTTGACCATCGGTCTTAATAGAGCCTTGGTGTCTCCCACAGCCTGACTGCACATATATAACAGGAAAAGCCGGAAGTTCGTCTCTCTCGCGCCCGGAGTATAGAAGTCGTGGAGAGGACTCTTCAGCACAACCAACTCTTTGCCATCGAAGTAAGCGATCAGAATTCTCGCCTTCAGATTGTTTGTGCATGATGTCAAGAGAACCTAGAATGCCTCTATTAGTTGGGAAGGTTCAAGAGGAAGCTGATTTCGGGGAGACATCAACTCACCGGAGCCACAACGTGGTCTTGCAGCTCTACCCTCCCAAGCCGGGTCCTCATGACGCCGACTAGAACAAGAAGTTCGGAACGGAGGATGTTATTATCGCACACTCCCTCATGAGTCACGATCAGGTTTATGTGAGGAAGTTCCTGGCCCTCGGGCTGGTTCGGATACCAAGCATCTTCGAAGCTGAGAGGTGGTGAGGCCAGAGGATCACTACCAGGGTCTGTGAACATAGCCATATTCATATAACGTTCCTTGATTATGGTATTATTGAAGGACCTGGCGGATGGGTGCTTGTCAGTATGCATAGCTATCATGGAATATTTACGTATATACGCAGTGGTTAACTGACCTTCCGAACCAGCCTGACAGATCATCGAGCGTATGTTCGACCCCTGTGGTTCTCCTTGCGTGCCATGTATATTCGCAGACGAACACACTGGACAGGAGAAGCCCAGAGTCGTCACGTTCCGGATCAAGCTCGCCGGTCGATTCACGCGACCTCTCTTCATCGAGGTCTGCGAAGCACGCCTCATTGGTTCGGATGGATTTTTTAGTATCCGGGTCGTCAAGATCAAGGGGAAACTGCTCGAGCTTTTCCAAGGTCCAAGGCTTGAAATAAGTCTGTGCAGTAGCCGAGGAGCGACCGTCGGTGCGCAGCCTGAGGTCATGGCACCTGATGTTGTATTCGGCAGCCTGATCGTTGGTGAGACTGGTCAACGGCAAGAGCTTGACAGACCGGTGCACTTCTCGAAGGTTATTTAGAATCTCCTTCCGCGCTTCTTTGAAGGTCTCATCGTTGTCCTGCCTTTTCTCTCTGGAGCGCCTCAACGTGCCAAACAAGTTCCGAAGTGACATTTTGGGGACACAATTATTGTTGATTGGGCCTAGGAGAAACAGAAAGGTGTCTTGGGGAAAAAGCCCGCAACTTAAATCAAGGAGATGATTCTTGCCTATGACTTACGAATGAGGTAGAATGTGTGTTGTGTGGGAAGACGCGGAGTGGCTCCCACAACCATGGTCTCAACTGAGGTACTGAGTAGTGAATGCAAACCAACTTTGTCCACCGATAGTGTTTTCATTCGTTACCGGTGTTACTGATCCTTTGTTTCCACCGTATTTTACTTCTTGTGAGAAGTTTCGCTGCAAGAGTTCTTCCTCAACAACGCGCTAAACCAACCCAATCTGACTTGTACGCCTTGGATCGACCAACAGAAAACATGGCAGAGAGACGAAAGGCGCCTAAGGTGCCTAAAGTCGCTAAAGGACAGCTACGTGTTACCGGGTTCAAGATCCCGAAAGATTTGGCACAATTGAAATCCATGTTAGCCAAAGACGGCCTCGGTTCGAAGACTATTCATGACATAGAGCCTGGGCATCTGGGCTCAGGTTCCGACATCAATCAACGTCAATATGCCATGTTTCGCGCGTTTTCCACACCCATTTTCCGTCATAGTCGATTGCTCAAAGATATGCAGGACTTCGGGCTCGACCAGACTTGGGACCGGGCGAGGAATATAGTCAACCAGTCCTCCGAGTTTCGGCGGTACCTCGCACTCTTACAGGGTGTGCAAACAGTGTCCGGTCTGAGTCCGTCTAGTGCGGCGTGGCCGGGAGCTTTTAAACCAACGCGTGACATTCAAGAGCAATTTGTGACGGTCAAGGGCGTGTCGACTCTTGAGAGAAGCCAGAAGTCAAGACCTCGTGGAACCAGAAGAGCGACTACTAGAGCTAAACAAGAAGACTTGAGCACCGGTAAAAAGACGATTGGACGAAGACTCGGGCGCAAAGTTGCCGAGGCGCTAAAACGGGGTCGCTCTTCAATCGAATCAGAGTCAGATTCGATGTCTCACTCCATTTTCGAGGATCCCGATGTTGTTTCTAGTGAAGATGACGACCCGACATATGTTGAAGATGATGACAAGTTACCCGATGCCGACGACGAAACAAGCGTCAACACGGCGCTCATTCTGCTCTTGAAAGAGATTTCGCACCTGATTCCGAACATTAAGTCGGACTGGACATTCGACCGTCTCAGTTTTTCGCCGCAATTTCGAAAAGCTTCCTACACCGCATTCACAGACGGCGGGCTACGATCAAAGACGAACCAAGCTATCCTGTACATTTTAGAAGCTAAACGAAGGGTCAGATCGCAAAGATACGAAGAAATCGTGATGCAGGAAGCCGCCGAGCTCGTTGGCTGGATTCAGCATGGAGACTCTCCTCGCCCTGAACTCAAGGGACAGTAAGTCAATGTTATCCAGATCTCAAACGGTGAAATATCGTTGTGTCTGTACTAATTCGGCCGTATGATGGTGAGTAGTCTTGCTATACTTTCTGGTGATCGACATGAAATTTTTGTGACATTTGCGTCATGCTCTCCCGACTACCAGGCATACTTGAACCCCCAGATCGGGCTCGCAACACCAGATACCCATATGAAGATGCGGACTTACGGCCCGTATAATACTCTTGTGAACCGCCACATGGAAAACTTCGCAGTGGTTGTGGTTAGCTTGATGCTTCTTGCAGAGAAAGCTCTATAAGGAGGTTGTGATACTAGGCTCGTCTAAGATCGGTAACAAGGTGTGTGATAGTAGCCGGCTTAAAATGTGAATGTTCAAGACAGGCAAAACCACAAGACAGGGGATTGGGGCTGAGATCGATGTATTTAAAGGCTATCTTTCAGTCAACAATAATCTGATATCAGGACTCGGCACGACGACTTACAAGCTTTGAAGCATACAAGTTTTATTACAGCTAAGCCTCCATAATGTGTTGATGGTGCAATACACGTGGGTCAAATTGAGTACCTCTTACACTTGGGTGAATGGGTAAGTCTCGGCTGACGCAGCAACTTGCCTACTGGACGCCAATAGTAAAATTTGAATTCGACGACTCACAATAGAATGTACTAAGAAGATCTTATGGCCTCAAAGTTCTTGGGTGCATACCAATTAAATATCCAATCGTGTGGTCCAACCAGCGGCATTGGGGTGACTTTTCCGCGCATTCCAAACCCATCGCAATTCAGGTATGCTGCGATCCGTAGGTATGTAAGTGTTTCAGCAACACAGATAAGACACCGAGCCCGAAGCCTGCTATGTATTACAGATAAGGTTGAATGCGTCG
This sequence comes from Aspergillus neoniger CBS 115656, assembly GCF_003184625.1. NCBI lineage: Eukaryota > Fungi > Ascomycota > Eurotiomycetes > Eurotiales > Aspergillaceae > Aspergillus > Aspergillus neoniger. The sequence continues at coordinate 542,874 of NW_020291151.1, read as the reverse complement.
GAAGTCTACCTATGAGGAGTGAGAATTTGCTGCGATTTCCCCATCTCTGCTTCTTACCGCCCACTCATCATGCGAAGGCCGTCGCGCTTTCAACTGTGCATTTGTTTATTATTTCTCATTATATTGATACTCTTGGCGAGCCATATCTATGACCTATGCAACCAGTATCGTGCACAAGAGTACATAATCGATTGGTTCAGTCTTGAACGGACCGGCCAAGTGAGAATATCTTCTCCAGGTCAGACTGGCGACAAGGTGATCGTGGCTGCAAAGCTGCAGAATGAGGAGACAGAATGGATCGAACATGAACTACCGGAGTAGGCAGCTTAACATTCTTCAACAACTACAAACTGTTTACTAATCATATGAAGCTGGCAACGAGCTATCTACATCGTCAACCCATCACAAGAAGTTGCAGCTGACAGCCGACAACTTACAACACCCCTTAACAAGGGCCATGAATCCATGGCTTACCTAACATACCTTATAGATTACTATGAGAGGCTCCCTTCCACCATTGCATTTATCCATTCCCACCGCTCGGGCTTTCTTCGAGCCTGGCATGTCGATGCACCTTTGCATGATAATGTATGGTCCATGAGAGCCCTACAGCTGGACTTTGTCCAGCAGAATGGCTATGTCAATCTACGATGTAACTTGAACCCAGGGTGCGAGGCCATATACCATCATGTAACACGTGATATCTTCACGGAAATATTTCAAGACACCAGCACACCGCCACTAAACGGAACTGATCTTGCGGTTGGAAGTGACAAACGCGCCATTCAAATACCTAAGACGGTTGCGGCAGCGTGCTGTGCGCAGTTTGCAGTATCTCGGGAGCAGGTTCTTCAGCGACCACGCGAAGACTATATCAAGATACGGCAGTGGATTATCGACACGCCGTTGGATGATGCTCACAGCGGGAGGGTTATGGAATATCTTTGGCATATCATCTTTGGCAAAGAAGCTGTCTAGTAAGTTCGGTGTCTGCTGACAGTAGAGTAATGCTGACCCCGACTTAGTTGCCCAGATGAACAGGTCTGTTATTGCCAGGTATATGGGCTATGTTGAATGACTACGTGATAAGCATTTTGTGTAATAAGCCTGATGTGAATATATTAGATTGCCTATCCTGCTGTATCCATTCTTTTCATTAGCCCTCATTGTACCCATTCGTAACGACAGTCAATTATAACGGCTTATTTACTTGGCGCAAAGCACCAAGCAGACAATCAAAATATAACAACTAGACAGGCCCTAAACCACGGCCCCAAACACCGATGGCAATCACCCTGACACCACACGCGACCAGCATAATTGATCCTCCCTCTATCAGCCTAAAATCCTCGTATACCCTACTCTGTACATACATACCTCCCGTCAATTACCTTCCTCATCCCTCCCTGCTATCTTATCCATGCACAGCTGCCTAGCATCACCACCACCACCTGCAAGCCACACAGCCCTTTACTTCCCAAAGGATTCGGAAGTTCGGACGCCCGAACTAATCATGCGTCCAGAATTAGTACCATAGCCACCCATCTCTTTCTCCTCTCTATACACGATTTTTCCCTGGAATTTGACCGGATGAATCAGATACCTCGGGAATCCCCCATCACACCCTTCAAGAAAAGTACCCTGTATACTAGTATGGAACCTGAACTATCCCACGTGCCATGTCCAGACACTCCCATTGCACAGAAAACCCGTAGGTTGAATAGATTTTCTCTGGGTCCGGACCCACGGCCCAAATTGAGTTATCTACTCGGCAAGATCTGCGGGTGGGTCTACTAACTACGCCCGTCCCTGAGTTGAGGTGCTCTCGAGACAGATTGCCGTGTTGGTCAGCATTCGCTTGTACTTTGACTTGTTGTGAAGCATTGGCCTGATTGATATGGTGGATTTAGGCGATAGGATGTATACTCATGGTCTTCTGGTAGTGGTGGTTGACTCCAACTCTGATTCTGGCTCCGCGACATTGTCCACTGTTGTATTGACAAGGGGAATGTACATACAAAAGATAAATTTCCAGATTGAAATACATACCTAAACTAGATCAACCACTCTAGCTACTGGCTAAGCACCTCCCATAACCCCCCGCGAGGCACGCATAGCACCGAGTTCTAGATCCTGATACCCATCTCTACTACCCTCCATATTCCTACTCCCACTTCCAGTACATACTCCATCTCCAAAACCCGCCCCAAATGCCCCAACCCTCTGTCTAGGCCCCCAAGCCCATCCACCATACCCCTGTCCCGCAGGAGCATGATACCACATAAACCCCAAGATAGCAAACACAATCCCAATCAAACTCCCCCCCAAGATATCCCACCCAGCGTGCATGTAATCCATATACCGCGACGCACAGATATAGAGCGCACCACCAACAGGAACTGCAATGAGTACAAGTAGATACAACGGCGGAGCTGCCACCGCCGACGCCCTACTAAATGACGACTCCGTCTTCTTATGGCCACCTTCAGCACTAAAAGACATAGAGCGAATAGGAACAGCCACAGCGAACTTAGCGCCCAGCCACAGAGACAGATACAGCAAACCCGCCCAAGCAAAAGAAGAATGCCCGGATGGAAAAGCAGCAAACCCAGCTTTGATGACAGTCGCATCGGGGTTCTTGCAAATAGCCGATGTCACCATAACCGGTGACTCTGTACGCTGGAGACCCAGTCCACCAACAGCGTAGGTAGTGAGGTTGGCTAGATCGGGCTGGCAGCGGGCGAGAAGGTCCGGTCGTGGTTTACCCACTACGTCTTTCAGACCGGAGGTGAGGAAGAATGCACCCGCGAGACTCAGGGCTAGGCCTAGCCAGCCGGCGTGCCATTCCCAGAGACGACGGGGCCATGGGAGGGGGGTGAGGAGGCAGATTGCTGCGATGAGGACGGCGGGGACGACGCAGCAGACGATTCCGACGGTTGTGATGGAGACTGTGTCTGATTTGAGGGGGTAGGAGATGTTTGCGTCGTCGAGGGAGAAGACATGTTCGGAGCCGGTGATTTTGTAGAGGATTCCGCCTGTGATTACGAAGATACTGGTGTTGTGAGATGCTTTAGTATTGTGTTTTTGTTGATTGAGGGGATTGTGGTAGGGTTATCGAACATGATGAATGCCCAATCCAGCACGTATGAGGTTATCACACTCTTTGAAGTTCGTCTGGGTTGAGTGGATAGCATGTCGAAGTCTGCATCGGCTTGTGGTGTTGATGCCATGGTGGTGAGGATGGAAGAGTATGGGGATACGGTAGAATGTGATTCCCAGTGATTCTATTACGGCTGTGTATGCAGTGGGAACCTTCACTTATAACAGTGGGTCATGCCCGGCCGCAGATGTCAAAGAAGCCTATCCATTGTCAGTCCCTTAAATTAGCACGGGATTGTTGGACCCGTTTTTACGATCCAAAGTCTGGATGCCCTGGCGAATGCCATAAATAGCCGAGTGGTACAGCCTAGTCCCGACCATAAGAGGCATGATTGTCGTTTTAAACCGTGCAAGCATTGAGCTAAGCATTGTCAAAGTGTACATCTTAAAGCTTCTGCCTAACGTGGCTGGGGGCTATGTAACACAACATTGTAGGAGAGTTTGTAGAAATAAGCTCCGGGAGCGAATCTTAGCGGAACTTTCTGTTACACGCAGTCTATCGTTCAGAGTGATATGGATATGAGAATCTTACAGAAAAGCAGGAGTAATATATTGGAGATCCATCTTGTTGTAACCAAATGGTAGTCATTACCCATGGAAATTTGGAGATGTTTATCTCAGCCAGCTCCATAATCTCCAGCACAACCCTCGCAGCCTCCTCCGGTCTGTCTTACATGGCAGAATGCTTGCTCACAATCATACACAATCTCTAGCTTCGACTCCTGGACCCCCTCATCTGCAATTTATAACGCCCCTCGTCCCTCGGTCCAATCTCCTTACAGTGATGTCCTTCCACATCCAACCAGCATCAACGACAGCACAAAAACCCTAAAGCCACCACCATCTTCAACCTGCCGATATCATGCACGATGATAAGCACAACAGTTCCAAAAGAAATTAGTCAGAAAATCTACGCTGAGAACGAGAGCGTCGATAAATGTATCTCGAAGTCATTCGGAATACCCGTAGGGGAGAAGGTCGTAGAGGCTTGCTAGTAGTCTGCCTGCGGCTGCGAGGCGCGAGATGGGGTTGCGCTAATAACCTAAAAGGTGACCAAAAAGAGAACACAAGGTATGTATGTACGCAGTCGATTCATGTTTATTCGAACCGGACTAAACTGCTAACAAAAGAATTGGCATAACATTTAAGCCAATAATATCCACAGGTATAAACAAAACAGGCTGATATCTCACTCCCAAGAGAGGAAAAGCAACTCCCAAACACCTCTGCCAAGGCCTGGATCATAAAGGCCACCCAGAACAGAAAATCAAAAGGTATCATAGGTTAAGAATCACGAACGCGCGCTTGCCGTTTGGCCGTCCCAATATGCGTGTTATGTACCTTGGTCGCAAACTTGAGACTGGTCAATGTCTCCGCCAGATGTGCCTGCAGCGGGCTGACCATGACAAACATGAGGGTCTTGGAGTTACCTCCCAATGAAAATTGGAGGAGATACGTAAGCTGCATACAAGTCAGTTATTTCGCTACTGAGTGATTGAGTCAAATATACGAACCTTGCTGTTCCTGTAGGGAATGTGTCCGCCCTCTTTGCCCTGTCCAAGGGCAGCGATAACATCTCCCAGACAGCTCAAGCTGCGGTTAATGTTTTGCGTCTCTTTCAAGCGTTCACCAGTCGCACCACTGTGGCTCAGACGTTCACTACCGGCCAAGTCAACCAAGTTGAGTGTTCCTTCGCTGCGTTCACCAGTAATGTCATTCTCACCGATCAACTTGAGAATGAAGACCGAGTGAGACCGGGAGGATCGCTCGTTGGCCTTGGTAGCGGCAACAGAGCGGTTGGAGGCGGCCCGCTTTAGGATTGTCTCGACCATCTCAGGAGACTCCAACCGGACAGTAGTGACATCCGTGATGATCGTCTTCCCTCTCTGCATGTCGTGGCGGATATCCAGCTTCTTCTTGTCCAATTCTTCAGGATTACCAAGAAGGTCGTTCAGATTCTCGTTGTACACCTCAACGAAGTTGCCCTCCATAGTGTACCGCCAGCCCTTCTCTTCCAGGCCAGTAGCTGTCTCATAGATCTGGTGCACTGCACGAGGAATCATACCGTCGAGCGAAGACATCGTGTAAGTCTTTCCACTACCAGTCTGACCGTAACAGAAAATGCACACGTTGTATCCGTCCAGGGCGCTTTGGACAAGTTGACTGATCTCATCGAAAACCTCGGCATTCTGCGTTGACGGTCCGAAAACACGATCGAACGAAAAGTTGCTGTTCTTTCTTGTGATTGTACCGAGGCTGCTTTTCTCTTCTGGACCCAGCACGGCAATCTCTTTGCTGTCCTCTGTCTCGTCGGGATACTGAATCTGAGCCGAGCCAGTGGGAGGATCGGAAGGCAGCGATGGACGAACTCGACAAAACACGCGAATATTACCTTTGAGTTCTTGCACCTGATTGTGAAGTTTCCTTCTCAGGGTCTCTTCCTTCCGCAGCTTGTCTTTCGTAGCGTTGGTCTCGGCCAGCGCATCCATCATCTGCTGGTTCAAGCGCTCAAAGGCCTGGGATTGCTCCTCTCGTCCAGATTCGAGAAATTCAATTCTTGCCTTGAGTGCGCGGACAGACGACTCCATTGTCACGCTATTGCTACTGGCTGTGTCCAGGTTCTGGCGAAGATCCCGGTTGCTCTTGCGCTCACGTTCAAGTTCCGCCCGCAGAGCTTGCATGTCATTATGAAGCGTCGCGATTTCTCGCTCTTTCCTCTCAAGCTCCATATTTGTCTTTTGCGTGTCAATGGCTGTCTGTGAGGTCATCTGACTGATTTCCCGAAGCCGAGCAGCTCTTTCGTCTTCCATTTCATGATCGAATCGTCGCTTTAGTTCACGGATCTCCTCTTGATGTTGCGAGGCCAATGATTCCAACTCCCTTTTAGCATCGAACCGCGCGGACTCCAGTTCTCTGCGCTGACGAGAGCCAATTTCGTCGATTTCCATCTCATGCTCTCTCTGAGCATCCTTCAGGGCATCCTCCGATGCTCCTAGTCGGACCTTGAGTGATTCCATCTCAACGCGAAGGGTCAGATTCATGTCGGTGATTTCCTTTCGAGAAGCCTCCAGCTCGCTGACTGTAAAATCCTCAGCTCAATGATGTCCAGCGTGCTTGTCGACAGGTTGCTTACCTCTAGATTTATACAGCTCGAGGGCTTCCTTCATGCCGGTACTCTCCTGTCCAGCTTGGCTCATTTTGGTCACAAAAGTGTTCATGAGATCCTCCATTGTCTTTTCGCGGCTTTCTTGATCCCACTCGGCACCTGTAGAAGAGTTAAATGTCTCAATCGTTGAATCTTTGGTAAGAAATTGCGGCAAAGGGGGTGGTTTCTTCCTAGCAGAGTGCTTTTTAGGAGACAGAATCTTATTCGGCGCAGCTTTGACTGGGGTAGTCGCGGCCGTGTTCGTCGAAGATAATGATCCAGCTGGCGCACCATGTGAAGGCAAAGGGGCAAAATCCGATTTGTCAATGGGGGAGGGCTTCAGGTCCAACTCTTCCAGGGAAGTGCACAATAAAGTCTCAGGACTGGTATTGGGCCACTTCCGCAAAGCACGATTGCTTGACGTATCGCATGGGGCGCAAAAATATGCAGCAGAACGAACAAAGCACGGGGTGGGCCTACCCTTTCGTTTACCAAGTACAGTAGCGGCGGAGTCCTCCTCATCATGAGTATCCAACGACGTCGCGGGGCGAGGGATGCCGTGGCCGTTCGGTCTTCGGGAGCTGGCAACGGAGTGTGAGCGAGACATGCTGGTGTGTGGTCGAGCGGGGGGAACCCCGGAAATGGTTCCTTTCGATCGTGCGGATGTGGTAGCTGATCTGGTCAAGGTGGATGATGAGTGCGAATTAGCGCGGGTGTGGACTCTAGTGGTGCTGTTGACGCGCGACGATGCTGCTCCGGCTCCGGCTCTGCCAACCTCGGGTGCTTGCGTAGTACTTCTGGGACGAGATGGTTCTGTGACTGTCAGCTTCTGTTCGCTGCTCCGCTTCCACAGCTCCTGACACATACGCGACAGGCTCGTAGTCTTGCTGGTTACGGCGCCCGCAATGGTACCGGGTTGCAAAAGACCGGAGCGGGCATTTGTCGAGGCCGGATTCATCTCTCTTAGACCAGTGGGGATTCGTGAACGGGCGGACGATCTGGACTGTATCTGCAACTTTGTATCAGCACTCATCACCCGTCAAGTGCGATTGAAGGAATTCACCATATGGTCGTTCTCCATAGCTTCCACAGGCGGGCCAACTCGACCCCTGACAACTCGAGAATTTTTGCGTCAAGGGAAGTACAATAGCAAGAAAAGCGCGTGTTATTAGATCAAAAAAGCAAAGACAATCAGATCCAAATCAGGCTGCTACCTGTTAGGGGCAGGACTGCATCGCAGGTCGGGACGTCAGCGGGTCGTTCGGTGCAGGTCGAGGCAGCGCAGGTGAGTTAGTTTATCACGACGGTTCGATTGCCGGCCAGCTTTGGTGGGCGTTTCTGGAGTGACGGCGGGCGGTAAACAAACTTGGCTGACTCAGCCGGGCCCGGCGGGGTGCGCCATTGCCCCATCGGGCTAGAGGTAATGTCGGTCATAAATACAACAATACCGTTCTTGATTTACTTGGTTTGTGACGAACTTGCACTGATAAGTTAGGAGTAGAATATCGTTGGAGTAGACCGAGTTGATTTTTTCAATTGTGACATTGCGCTTGCAGCATCTCCATTATCACTCCTGGCACTTCTATATTTTGCCAGTGTCCCTTATCTTCCACTCCTCCTGCTGAGCCACACTTGTTCATCTCTGGCCCGCACGCGGGTGTGTCCACTTCCCACTTCCACTTCTCTCTCCCTGACTGGCTCCGTAACGGCGGCTGCTTTCAGACCGACAAGCTTTCCCCGTTCCCCCCATTCAAGGTCATTGAGACCCTTTTATCTCTCCCAATTGCCTCCATTTCTTTCATTGTTATTTGTTTTTGTGCCATTTCTTTCCCCCTGTGATCCTCTCAACTACCAGCATCATGTCTGGTCGATTCGTGCGTTCCTCGAAATACCGTGAGCTCCCTCTTCCCCTCCCCACAGGCTGCCCGCAATCTGACAGGTAGTAGGACACGTCTTCGGACGGCCGACGAGAAAGGTGCGTTACAAGCCCCTTGGACCCTTCACAGACTCGACATAATCTTACAGTCGTCGCAGGAGCAATGCTATGATAACCTTCGCGTTTCCAAGAACGCCTGGGATACCAACCTCGTCAAGGTTCGTCCGTTGTTGCCGCCGCCCCTAATCCACCACTTACCAGGTCCGTCTGACGCTACAACTAGGCCAACCCCAAATACCTCTCCGTGAACTGGGAAGCTGGTGGTGGAGGTGCATTTGCTGTCATTCCTCTGGAGGAGCGCGGGAAGCTGCCCGAGAGGATACCTCTTTTCCGGGGTCATACTGCCGTGGTCCTCGATACCGACTGGTGAGCAGTGGCTGTTGTGAACACCCTATCGTAGCACACGACCAACAGAACTAGGAACCCTTTCAACGATGATCTGATTGCATCTGGATCTGATGACGGCAAGGTAGGATCCCTCATAAAATTCCCACGCCACCGCAGCTGCTTTGTTCATTGTACTGATTGGTCGCATGATAGGTCTTCCTCTGGCGTGTGCCGGAGAACTTCACTCTGCGCCCTGATCTTGACCCCGATGAGATCCAAGATGTGGCACCTGTTGGCAAGCTTTCCGGTCACCCGAAGTGAGTGAAGTCGTCATATTACTCGAATGCTTGTGCTTTGCGAAAACAGCCTAACGCCCCCTCAGAAAGATAGGTCACGTTCTTTTCAACCCCGCCGCTGAAAACATCCTGGCAACGGCCTCCGGCGATTACACTGTCAAGATCTGGGATATCGAAGCGGGCGCCCCCAAGCTGACCCTGAACCTGGGCGACATTGTGCAATCACAGTCGTGGAGCGCCAACGGCTCCCTTCTGGTTACGACCTCGCGAGACAAGAAGCTGCGCATCTGGGATGTGCGTCAGGAACGCCCCGCGCATGAGACACAAGGACACTCTGGTGCCAAGAACAGTCGCTCAGTCTGGCTTGGTGAGCACGACAGGATCGCAACCACCGGTTTCTCGAAGATGAGTGACCGCCAATTGGCTCTGTGGGATATCCGCGCTCCCCGGGAGCCCATCAACGGATTCAAGACCCTTGACTCGATCTCCGGTGTATGCATGCCTTTCTGGGACGAGGGCACTCAGTGTCTGTACCTTGCTGGAAGAGGGTAAGTCTAGAGAGATAACCAGGTATTGGCCGTGGCTGACAATGTCTAGTGACGGTAACATCCGCTACTTCGAACTCGAGAACGACAAGTTCGAATACCTTGCCGAATACAAGTCCGCTGATCCCCAGCGTGGTATCGCTTTCATGCCCAAGCGTGGAGTCAACACTCACGACAACGAAGTCGCTCGTGCCTTCAAGACCGTTAACGATGGCTACATTGAACCTATTTCTTTCATCGTGCCCCGCCGTGCGGAGACTTTCCAGGACGATATCTACCCCCCTACAACTGGTCTGAAGCCTGCTATGGGCCCCTCTGAGTGGCTTGCGGGCAAGGAGGCCATCCCGCCCAAGATTTCTATGGCCAACCTTTACGAGGGTGAGGGTCTAAAGGAGGTCACCGGAGTGCAGGACGCCCCCACTTCCACCATGGGCGCCTCTGAGCCCGAGGCGGCACCGGCTCCCAAGGCCGCCGAGCCCAGTCCCGTGAAGAAGGCACCCGAACCCGCCCCCGAGCCGACCCCAGTAGCCAAGCCCGCCCCGTCCATGAAGGAGCAGGGTGCCTCAATGGCCGCCATGGTCTCCAAGTTTGCCGACGATGAGGAGGCCGAGACCGTGGAGGAGGATTCGAGCTTTGAGGAGGTGCAGAAGCCCGTGGAGCGCCCTGCACGCTCTCCCGAAGCCTCATCTCCTTCCATCAAGGCCAGCCCATGGCACCAGAAGGAAGAGGAGGTCAAGACCCAGGCAGCAAGCCCTGCTAAGGTACGCAATCCCTATCCCCTAGCAAAATCCTTCCCCAACTAACAACACTGCAGTCTTCCCCCGTCATCACCCCCGTTGCCGCGCCCGCCGACATCTCCACTGGCGCTGCCGTCGCAGCAGACGCCGTCCAGCGCGAGATCGGAGCGATCAAGGACCTGATCGCCGAGCAGACAAAGACGATCGCCTCCCAAGCGCAGCAGATGCAGAGCCTGACTGCAGAGATCGAGTCCCTCAAGGCTAAGCTGGGCTAAGCCTTTGATATTAGTTTCCAGAACTTTGGATCCTTTAATGTACTGTATTGAATTTCCTTAGTCGTTTGTGTTGTGCTGTCTACCATTATTATCCTTAACAACACACCCCTAACACCCTATTATCGCTCCAAAAGCCCTGTCCCTCTTTCTGCCCTTCTATGTCCATAGCCCGTCATCGTTGTGTGTTATTATATTCTTGATGACCTGCAGCATGATCGCAATGTCAATGTCAATACGAATACCAGTGTCTCTCTGTCTCTCTCTCTCTCTTTTCCATGATGATTATGTTGTTGTCGATTCAGCGGTGGCAAGATTACACGAGATTGAGGCGAAATTGGATAGAATGGAGGTTTTCTAAAGGCGGGTTGGTTAGTGTGGGTAGTTACTAGTAGTTGTAGACAAGAAATATACCACCATGGTCTGTCCGCTTCATATTGTACTACCACTACTACTAGTAGTATTACGATCTCATAGAGAAGGAACAGATCAGGTTAAAGGTTTTAAATATCTCACATTCTCCATCCAGGCCTTCATTTCAGCAACAAACTAGTAGGAGTAGTAAATAAAAATAGTATATGAATCTTGTCTACAACGCCATCCATATGAAATAGCTGCAGCCGGGGGCGCCTGCAAGCACCATCTCTCTCAAATATACTAGAAAGTAATATGAAATCAATCCACCGGCAACGACCACGAATGCACGCCATGCAATTTCTGGGACCTTTTTTCTTTCTGTTCCCTCTTGGTTGAGAATTTGTGACATGAGAATGTAAGAAGTGTTGGATGATGAGCGCTTGGATTAAAATGGAGAGTAATTTTCTTGGTGTTAGATTAGGAGGATATCCCGTAAGGATCTCTCTTTTCTATGCTCTTTGGGTGATAGAGGTAGGGAGGATATGGGTACTTGTATGGAAGTACCTTGGGAGTGAGTGAGTCAGTGGTGTTAGGGGGGGTGGGATATAGAGGTGTTGTGTTGTGCATGTGTGAGTAGTAGAAGGAAGGTGAACTGATCGGTCGTGGGAAATATGAGGAGAAGTAGGAGAGCGATTACTTCCATCGACCTGCTTCACGCTCCTTCTCGACGCGCGCAGCTCGAGCGTCATCATTTTCTTCGTCCTCGTACTTGTAACTAAAGCGACGCCCACCTGCCATGGCGCGGCTGTCTCGCTTGCGAGAAGACTTTCCAGCATCACGGTCTGCATGCATGGCCTCACGACGTTGCTGTTCCTTCAGCATGCGTTCGCGGTTCCTGGCCTCTCGTTCCAGAGTATGGGGGTCTTTCTCTGGCTCTGCTGCTGCAGCTGAAGGTTTGTCCTCATCACGGTCCCGCCTGGCGCGGCGGGACTGGCGGGAGGAGTATTCGCTGTTGACGGGGGATTCAGAACGGTCGCGGCGAGAGCGTTTACGGTCTCTGTCACGCTCTCTGTCGCGTTCTCGATGGCGGTCCCGATCACGATCACGATCGCGGTCACGCTCTCTCTCCCTATCTCTGTCGCGGTCGCGATCTCTTTCACGCTCTCGATAACGATCGCGATCGCGATCTCGATCCCGACGGCGGGAGTCTCTATCTCGGTCTCGGTCTCGATCTCTATCGCGGTCCTCGTCGCGACGGCTTGAGCGGTCCTTACCAGACCGGTAACTGCGGTCTACCGCATCACTGAGCTTGATTCTAGAATCCTTGTCTTCGATCTTGGAAGAGAGATGGTCGGGTCCAGCGGCGTCGCCGTTGCGACTCGGGCTGCCGCTCCAGCTACGGTGACGATGCGAACGATGCGACCGGCGACCGCTGCGTCTATCCCGTTCTCTGTCACGACGGTGAGTGGACCTTCTGGATTCTAGAGACGGGGAGCGGATACGAGGACCGTCTTCTGCAGTGGATGGCTCTTCGTACTTGTCCTCCCGACGAGGCCTCCTTGGCCGATCTCGTCTACGCTCGGATTCTTCAGTACCACGGTTGACACTCGGAGAACGTTCACGATACCGGCGGCGACTATCGGCACGAGATGGAGGAGATCGGGACCTGGATCTTGATGCCGATCTAGCTCTCGACTTCGATCTTGGAACGGACTGTGGGCGCTGGTCCTCTTGTCCTGGGGTTGGGGTTACACTGAGAAGGAAACATCAATATTGGTTGGGCTTGCAATGGGTTGCATGTGGAACATTATTCTTACCTTTGTGAGGCTTCGGGCCTCATGGGAGTCGCTGAGGAATGTCCATGGAAGTTCCGCTGCCGGAGAATGCTGGTGTTGGGAAGGCCTTCTCGCATGGCTCGGGGAGCTGCCGGTGCACCTTCAACACCCTGTCCACGAGGCTCGGGGTACATATTAGAGCCTATCATAAATGGGGGACCGTTAAAGCCGCCAGGACGTGCGCCTGGGAAGGGACCGCGCATATAGCCACCTCTGCCAAAGCCAGGTCCCATAGGGCCAGACATGCCCATAGGGCCACCCGACATGCCTTGTGCGGCGTGGACTTGGTCTAGACTATCAATTGTCGGTATCCCACGCAGCTGATTCTCCTCCTGGCCTGGAAGCTCTTGTGTAGAGTCTCTATTGATGTTGGGATCAGATTCCCCGTTCTCACCCATGCTTTCGGCAGCAGCGGCAGCATCTCCCGCCGAAGCATCTTGAGCAGAAGTCACATCGCCACTTAGGGCATTCTCGCCGGCACCTTCCTTATTGGCTTCAGTACTGACCTCCCCGGACATGTCCCCAGATACGCCATCCTGACCATCACTAAGGGGATTATGGTTTGGGAAGTCTGGATAGTTAGCATTAGCAGGATGATTGGGTTGCATATGCCCTCCAAAACCACCGCGACCACCGGCAAATCCTCCGCGGCCACGGCCACGGAACGCGCCTCTGCCATGACCGGCATAAGAGCCATTTGGATAATCTTGGCTAGGAAACTGCTGCGGCTGCATTTGAGCATGAACTCCGTTGGGTTGAGACATATTATAACCGCCAAATCCAGGGGGGCCCCCAAACTGCGGACCCATACCATTTGCGAAAGCATTTGGATTGAATTTATCTTGGCCTCCATTCCACATATTGTTCTGTGAGCCGTCCCATCCCCCATACATCCCCTGACCCGCGTCGAAACTCATTCCCATGTTCATGCCATTCATGTTCATCCCGTAGCCTCCAAACATACCCTGATTCGCGGCCATCGGGTCCATCGCCATGCCAGGCATTCCTAGCGCGCACGTCAGTTCATCAATCCAATGTCGCCTCGGGGCAGGAGATGACGAGCGGAAACTCACCCATAGCGTTAGGAAAGTTGAACATTCCATTGTTCATAAATTGGGCCATAGGGTTGAAACCACCGTTGTTGTTCCAAGCCATATTAGGGAACATCCCGGCACCCATGCCGAAGCCCATACCATTTGGGAGCATGCTCCCCGCCGGACCTTGGGACGCTTCGTCATCGTTGACTTGGTCGGTCTTGGCTTCATCGGCTTCGTTGCCTTCACCAGATCCGTCGTGTTCCGCATCCCCAGCGTCGTTCTGCGTGTCAGCAGGGACACTTGTAGACTGGTCATCCTGCGCGAGTGGAAGATTAGCCTAGATGTAGGCGATTGATGTTGGGTGACATACTTGGGCCTGCGCCTCTGTAGGTGCTTCGTCGCCCACACCTGGTGTGTTCTGCACATTTAGGTCTCCGGCGTCCGCGGGGTTGGCGGTTTCTACCAGCGGAGCATCGACAGATCCACTGGGTGCAGGGATTTCTTCAGAGGCTGGAACTTCGGCGGCGCTCGGCACCGCAGGTGTCTCCAGTTGAGCAGGAGTGCCGTCCGCGGTTGTTGCACCATTGGTGGTTGCGGGCGTCGCAGGGGTTGCCGACTGCCGCTCCTTCTCACGCTTCTTCTCTTCTGTACGCAGAAAGGCCTTCAATGTGGTGCGGAGCGCTTTGTTCGGCTTGCACAGATCGGGCGAGATGGGAGTATGCGCGCATACGGGGCAAGTCTCCGGGAGAGAAGCCTGGCCTGTCGGAACATTGGTTAGAATGGAATGGAAGTATAACACGGAGTCGTCAACGGATGCGTACAATGTTCGCAGATCGCTTGGTCGCAGCAGGGTAAGCGGAAGGCGTTCACGGCAAGCTTATTGCACATGGCGCATCGCAGCTTGAACGGGATCTCATCTTGGGTGAGAGAGCTGTATTGAAAGGCGAATTAGTTCTCGCGCCAAAGACATGTATGACCGAAGAGCGCAAGGCTGGAATATGACCTACCTGGCGATGTCCATCAAGCCCGAAGGCTGATCTGCGACAGCCATCGGGGATGACGAGGCTAGACCGGAGGGAAAGGTAAGTCCAGAAGGGAGGTGTCAATGTGCAGAAAAGGGAATAGTAGGCAGCCACACTGGCAAAGACAAAGAACGCGATCTAATTCGCCATCAATAGGAGGTGGCAGCCATTCCTGCTGGCGTCGCTCGGAAATGCAAAGCCCGTGAATCGACAATCGGGGTGAATGTCGCGATGGACAATCTGTGCCTGTTTGACCAAATTTGGAGGCCGGAGGCGGGCCGGAGCGGAACAACCGCCTGTCCGAGGCTTTCCGGCGCATCGCCCCGCCCTTCTGCTTCTCTTCTCCAGCGCCTGCGTTCGGTTGTTTCCTGACTGGAAGGTGACATCGATCATCTGGTTTGCTGTGTGGTTGCCCGTTCCGTGACGCTGAAGTTGTTGGTGGATACTGCTGGCGCTTAGAAGGATTGGGGGTGTGGATGAGATCCTCTTTACGGAACAACTTGCTCACCATACCAACTACAGAAGTCCAGCCTCATCATCGTCCAGAACGTGCGGTTTCAAATAAGACTTTGTCCTTTGCAGACCACTAAATAACTAAGGTTTGGGACCAGTCATAGGGATATTCAAGGCGGCACGGCACACCGCCAACTGCGGCGAACTGGACCCCTGGTTGTCATCCATCATCCATCCCTGCTGCGCGCCACGAACTCAAGGCAGACGAGTTACCTTGCGACTACATTGTAGGATAGGATTCCAGATTCCAACCTGGGTTACGGAAGGGCCAGCGCTAGACCGACTCTGGGAAAGAATGCATTCTCTAGCTCTATCTCTAAATTACCTACTAGGTAGCTGTCAGAGAGAGGCAGATCTGCTTCTCATCTCCGACAAGCAAATCAAATGGACGCAAAGTACCGCCCAAGGGAAATCAGCGACGCGCTGTCAGATTAGATCAAGTTATTTACTCCCTCACCGAAGGGGTACTGCTATCAAATAGCAATAGCACAGAGAGATCCGACGGCGGCGATACCTTTGGTGGGTCTCTGCGCGCCAAATCGTCCTTCTCCCCCGATCTCTGGAGCTCTGTTTATCATCATCACGCGTCTTGGTGGGGGATATCGACCAGAGGGATAGATAATCTGATGAAAGGGGAAAGGAACAAAGACATGGAACAGGAACACAAGATAGGTGATGACATGACTATCAGAGTCATAGTCACTAGCTCCCGCATTAGAGAGCTACTATCTACAGGGTCAGGGGGACACCAACACCCCGACCGAGCAACAAATGATGCATGGGAGAAGCCGTAGTATACGATCTGTGGCTTTGCATCATTGACGCAGACTCGACGGGTGGGATCACGCGCGGCAAAAGCCAAAAGCAGGAGGGGGCCAATCAGGGAACGAACCATTTAACCAGTGCCTCCGGGCGGGGTGGCGACGAGAGGAGTGGTTCGTTCGCAGCTGAGTTGACACCCCGAAACTTGTGCAGTTGAGACTCATCCACGGCCTCACGATGAGGCAGCAGCGCGTCACAGAGTGATGGACAAGAGAGTCGAGATGAGATGGGGGAAGATGCCATATTCTGGGATCAGTCAGTTAGAAGGGCTGGGGTTTCATGACGGATGATGCCGAATAACAAGAAACGAAGAGAAGGAAGATGGCGTAGTCATCATAATGATGGAGGATGGTTAATTAAAGAGAAGGATTTGGGGGGGATGTTGTAGAGGAAGGAAGGATGAGTGACTGGAAGGTACCACCCGTCAGGTTAGAGTCAAGCAGTTTCCGTCCGACCCAGAAAAAGTAAAAAGGGAAAAAAAAAGAAAAATCGGAGAGGGAGCCTGAGGAACAGTATTTTTAGCGCGAGCAGTGGAACAGGCAGGCCAGGGTTAAAAGGGCCGCTGCTGCTGCTCCCCCGGAAGAAAGGGCGCCGGTCCTCTTCGTCTCCTCTCTGGATGCTGGGGCCACCCACGCCACGCCTTCCGTACACGCACTTTCTGCTCTCGACCAAAAAATTTATTCAAAAATTACACCAATTCGTTCTTAAAAAAGCTCGGACCACACGCGCCGCGCGATCGGCACAAACAAGAAAAACATTCCCAAACAAATCGGTTTCACGACCACGAGTATCTTCTTCATCGCGGAAAGTGTTTGTGGGATTGAAAATCGTCTACATTTTCGATCCCGGGCAGAGATTCCTCCAGATCCTGTATTCCAGTGGTGTGTTATGCCGGCCACGGTATCAGCCTGGTAGATTTAAATTCCTCCATTCCCCAATCTGTTGTTGTCACTCCAACTTTGGCGGCCAAGGTACGAAAAAGACGTTCCCCATATTTATTCCATACTAGGCCGTTTTCCTGTTAGGCGCGCACGCGCATCGCCCATAACGCCTGGATCTCTGCTTTAAGAAAAAGAAAAAGAAAAATATTATAAATTGAAAAAAAAGAAAAAAAGAAAAAAAAAAAAAAAAACAAGAAAAAAAAAATCCCCACAGCAATGACAGACCAAGACCAATCCTATCGTCCACGATCCCCTGATTTTTCCACCTTCCAGTCAGTTCCCCTCTCACCTACCTTCAACAACCACAACCTCAACCACAACACGCACTATCAACTTCCTCACCACTCCCCCGTTTACCAATTCGGGAATCCTTTCGTCCATCGCGCTTCCTACGACGCCTCACCGTTCTTCACCCCGCAATATCAACCACCACCTCTACCACAACAACCATCGCTTCCTCATCACCCGGTCCCGCAGACCAGGGTTCCCCAGCAATCCTCCTCATACTTCCCTCCCGATCCGGACATGGCTCGTCGCTCGTCGCGTATCGCCCAAGCGGCCGAGGTCGCGCCTCACCCGCCCGTCTCCAAGTACGTCGACCCTGTCGAAGAAGAAGAGGAGTTTGTACCTTCACCTCCACCTCAACCGCAACCGGAACCACAAGAGGAGCCCGTCGCTGTAATTGAAGAGGAAGAGCCTCCGAAACCCGCTCCTGTGCCCGTCAATGTGGAGGTGAAGACCAAGTTTCCTGTCGCGCGCATAAAGCGCATTATGCAAGCCGATGAAGATGTCGGTAAAGTCGCTCAAGTCACTCCCATCGCAGTGTGTAAGTTGCCGCCCTCATCTCCGAAGCAATCATTGCCGCATGTTCGAAGAAGATCACCGCTAATCAAAATCAAAATATAGCCAAAGCACTCGAACTCTTCATGATCTCCCTCGTCACCAAAGCCGCCCGCGAAGCCAAAGACCGCAACTCGAAACGCGTCACAGCCTCGCATCTCAAACAAGCCGTTGTGAAAGACGAAGTGCTCGACTTCCTCGCTGACATCATCGCCAAGGTTCCTGATCAACCGGCCAGTCGCAAACACGACGACGATAACAGTGATCAGAATGAACAACAACCGAAACGAAAGCGCGGTGGACGTCGTCCGAAAGAAGAAAGTGATTAATTAATGCCCACTACGATTCTTGTTCTCAATTCGCGCGTCTTATTTGAAACGAACTGGCTTGAATGTCAGCTGGCATGCATTATGTGGTTTGAGGGACTTTCTATTTACTTGCGCGATGGGCAGCCATTCGATTCGATTCGATATCGATATTGATGGTTCAACTTTTTTTTTCTTTTTTATTATTATCCTTTAGACTGGGTGGATAAGAGCGGGCGCATACTCGACTTGACTTACTATCATACTCTTGCTACTACTTCTGCTACCACCGTTTCTCTCTCTATCTATATATGGCGTTTGTGGTAACGGGGGCATGATCAGGTTGGTTGGTTGGTTGGTTGGGCTTGCATCGCGTGATGTGAATACTACTATTTGCTTATTTCCTCGATTCTTTACCTTCTACCATCCCATTGGGTATCTGATTTCTCTAATTTCTTGCTTGGTTTCTTACTCGCTTGCTTGTCTTTACTACGCGAGGAGTGACAAGCAGTCTGTACTGTATGTGTGTATCGATAATGACTAAAAAGGGAGCCGGGAAGGCAAGGGGGGGAGTCAACTTACCATGCTTGTGTTGTGTTGCATGGACTTAGCTGCGCGTGTACCTATACTATCTACTTAGTATACTCCGCCGAATGTATGATCTACGCGTAACGAGACGCGTAAATACGAATGATGAAGTAAACAACATATGATCCGGCTTAGTTAAAAGTGTAGCAAGATTAACTATCTTTCCTTACGCATATTCCTATCCATATATCAAATACATGACGATTCCAGGCATAACTGAGTGAGATCTTTTCTAACTACAAGTGCCCCAATTGATGTCACATGACACTGCATGCATTGGGATTGTCCGTTTATCTCAGTCACGTGTCTACATAAACGATCAGGTTCGATCATATTTTTATAAGGAAGGACTCCCGAGTAGGAAGTGAGTGGTAGTCTGATTGTGTAGTAGTTATCGTGGTAGGCTAACCACTAGCAATTCGGTAATATCCACTGTAGCTAGTGACGTAGATAGTTGTGTTAGTTCAAATATATATATTTCGGATCCATCTCGTTACTATCATGATACTACTGATAGTAGCTAGAATTCACAACCCTAATAGTACTTACTATTAGGGGCCAAATTAGTGTTTATGTGATTATTATTATGTTATTGTATATTATTAATGTACAATGTATAGTAGCTATGATTAACCACTGATTTTATATAATTGTTCCTAACTGTCTATCACTATTCAGCAACTGTACCTCAACGGGTGTTACTATTTACTGCTCTGACAAGAGAACTCCACAGGGTGGTAAAAAGACTTTTACGGTTGACTTCTAATTGGCAAGAATGTTCATTACCTGTCATCATGAATGTCGACTAGTAGTACAGTAAGGTATTAGACTGCCTAACAGGCACTTAGGCAGCCACTAGTAGCTACTACGTACCCTGTGATAACTACACCAGTCTGTGTTAGTTTCAGACACGATATATTACCTGAAATAAAACAAGATATAATAATGTGTATATATTCCATCCATACAATCAGTCAGTCACCCATAATCGCAGGTCCCGCCCACGACTTTACTAAACATCCCTATCAATACAAACAGTAATTGACTATGCCTCAACCGTGGCAGTATCTACAGGACCATCTATTTCCGGGTATCCCGCCTCTCCAAACAATGTTCCCCGCGCCTGCACAACAGCCGACGTTTCTAACAAGAACTCATAGAGAATGACTACGTTGGTCAGGACATGCCCCAGAGTCGCAGTGCGGGGTTCTTCGTCGACGACCGCAGTGTCGCCCGCGTCGTCGTCTGCTTCGTCAGTTGCTTCCTCCGCAGTGGTATTGTTGTTGGCATCGTGAGGCGCATCATCCAATGGGAATGGCTGTTCCAGTCGCTGGCGGAGTTCTTCAGCGGCGGATCTGCGCGCCGTGGAGACATCGCGGGGCGGTCGGAAGGGGAGGTCGCGGGTGGGAGAGCCGATGGCGTCGCGACTGGGAGAGGAGGTGGCGGTGCTGGAGAACTCGAGGGGTCGACTTGACCGGCCGCGAGGGGACCCATAGTCCGAGTCGAGGTTGGATGTTGGGTGTCGGGAGGAGGAGCGGGTAGGAGGTGCGGAGTTGCGCTGAGAACGCCCGGACGCTTTGGCGGGCTCGTCGTCCTGGTGCAGGAGATCGCGACGCGCGGCGACGAGGATGTCAAAGTCCGGCATGTCCTTGCGCCATTTCTGGATCTTCTGCAAGAGCTTCTGAAGTACCGAAGTGAGGGCTGGAGTGTCGGCGTGGGACCAGGAGGGCTCTTCGTAGGCTCGCTGGATCTGTTCAATAAGGGTCGTCGAAGGGGTTTCGTCTGAAGATATGTTCGTTGATGTGCTGTAGATGTACTTGGAAGGGTCCACGAGAAGCCAGCCGTCAAGAGCAATCAGGTGCGAAGAGGCGATGCTCCCGAGGACTTCGGTCAATGCCAGGTTCACGATAACACTGTTCGTGAAAAAGTTTTCTAGGCAATTGAGCAGCTCGCGCACAATGGGGTCGTCGTGTCGTAGCTCGAGTGGCAGGCTCTCTTCCGGGTAATCCTCGGCAGGGGGAATGCACAGCCGGGCCTCTAGAATTGCCATTCCGTCCTTGAGGTAGTTATCATAAGATTCATTCAACGTAGGGTCATCAACGGTAGATGTGGCCATGTTCATAAGCTGTTCCAGCTCGACATTCAACGCCCCGACAGTCCGTTGTTTGGCATGCTGGCCAGGAACGGTGCGTATTAATGATCGTGCAAAGGTATGGTGCCGTTGCAGGACGGTGCTCATGACCCGCAATGTCGCCAGAACAGTCTGTCTATTTGTCGACTGAAGTCCAAGGAGGGCAAGATCTCTCAGGTTGAAAAGCGACGGCGAGGGCCGCGCAGCTTCTTCGGAGAAAGCGGCCAAGACATCTAGCGACTTGCGTCGGCTGGCAGACATACCTATGTTCTTTCCGACTGCCGCAGGCTCCGAGTCAGAGGGAGACGCAAGCAGGAAATGGAGAATCCGGTGGACCAAGTCCTCCTGATGTACAGACTCGAGAATGCGATACAGGTAGGTAAGCACAGCAGCCGTTGAACCCCCTTGCACATCGGAAGACTCAAGTAAAGACGGGTACCTGCATGCGTCATAGTGAGCAAGCGGCATTCCAGCAACCATACAACCGAACTTACAAGAGTTGTTCCAGGAAGAGAATTTGGAAATGATCCAACAAAGTCCCGTTGACCTCCGCCGACTTGCAATGATCAATAGTGTCCTGCCAGAACAACAGATACGACATGAACGAATCCATCGACATGCCCAGCACTGGCGGAAGAGCAGTGTCTTGCTGCGCGTGATCTGACAGTGCAATGATATGAGGGATATTCTCGTCCGTATTCTCCGGGAAGGTCAAGCTTTTGCAACAGATATCAGCCACTGGACCTCATCATCACCACGAAGAACCATAATAGAACTCACCTGCCCAATTGACTATACAGCGCACCCAATCCAGTAGCCATAAGCGTAGCAAGATCACTCTCAATCAGCCACCTCTCAAGGTTCTTCGACCTGGAAGCTGTCTCGATCAAATAAAGCAACCCCGTACGAGCAAAATCACCTGCCCTACCAGCATGATGCACATACTCTACGAGTAGGTAGAACAACGGAAAATCATCCTTCCTCATTGCACCCGCAAATTCAGTCCCGATGTTATTACCATTGCCCTGTTCGCGTTCCTGTTCATCAGACCGCGGGGCGAACCACGCAGGAAGAATATTCGGCTGTAGACGAATATTGTTAGCCACGCCGAACAGTAGCTCGACGAGTCGTCCCTCAACATCCTCCGAGTGTTTATCCGCACGTCGCACTAAATCCACCAGTGCGCGGGCAAAGAGTCGATTATCGACAATACCATCGACCTCCGAATCGATGAGGGTGTTGAAGAACACGGTCGCGGATCGGAGCATGCCATCGTCGTAGGAAGACAAGGCGAGCTTAGTGACCGTGACGAAGATCTGCGAAGAGGAGGCATATGCGAGGCATGGATGTGGAGCTGGGCCGCGGGATTCGTCGCTCAGCACGGAGATGAGGCGATCAATGCAATTACGCGCGTGAACGGTTGCGGATTGCTCGCCGGTGGAGGAGTTATTGGAGCGCCATATTTGCTAGGTTTGATGAGCAGGAAAGATCACGAGGGGATAGCTAGGAGGAGGAAGAAGGGCCGACGCACCTGAAGGGTATTGCATGTCCGCTTGAAGGACGCCAATCGCTCCGTGGGAGTGGACGCCCGGAAGCCTTTAGTAGACAGCGAGCGGGAGCCCCCGATGAGACGAGACCACTGGAGGAATTAGCTGAGGGACGGCGGTAAGGGAAAGGAACGGGGGGATTCGTACAAAGTCCATTGTTCTGTAGGAACAGCATATTACTCCGGAACTGGAGCCGACCCAAGTGGAGTAGAGAGTCCGCGGGGAGGTCGAAGCTGAAGATTAATCTCAAGGCCGGCGATGCAATTGCTCGCCCGCGCAAAAAGGGGTTAGTGCCGCCTGCCAAATCAGGCCTAGTTGTGATGCCTTATCAGTTTACCCCTTTTGGGTTAGATTCCTGGGACACTACTTACTTAGGTACCTCCATAACATTTCCTATTCTAGAAGCAACTATAACTACTACAACAATCATGAACCACTATCACAACCCATCTAATCATGAGCACCAACCACAGTTGCATCCAACATCCAACCGGTATATAAATCCTTGATACAGATGTCTTTACTCAATACCCCTCGTTAGCTAGTGGCACCCTTCCCGCCCCATTTCCCACCGCCAATCCCTCGATATACTTCGTCAAAGTATCATCCAAAACACCCCCAACGAGATACTTGGACAGAACGTGGCCGGCCATTTGACCATGTGAAATAAACCCACATCTAACCACATCTTCTAAGAGCTCGGTGGTCGTGTGTTCTTTGATGGCCCGCTTAATGCGTCCTGTTTATACACGTCACAAGGCATAGTCAGCATCTATAAACGGAGCAGATGGATATGTGCGAAATTCAAAGATCAAGGCCCACATACGTCTCAGCGCCCGATGGTAGGGCTTGTTGATTTCGATGACCCATTCCTGAATGGAGGAGACTGGATATCGGTTTTTGAGACCCACTTCGTAGCCCAAGCTGCGTACTTTGTACAATGTCGTGTTTTCAAACTCTAGACGGTCCAGACGGTTTTTATCCTCCGTGGATTGGTTTGTGGCTGAGCTCAGTTAGACCAGACTTGCTCTCGTGCGGATGTGAAGCACTCAACAGAACATGCCTTGTTTGCTCTCCAACGGAGAAGACGAGCCCGATGGCTCGGGACCGAGTTCGACCACCTCAGTCTTAATTTCTCTCACCTTGCCTTCCTGGCCTGGAAAACTTGACAAAGGAGTTTCTGGAGCAGCAGAACTATAGAGAAACTCTCTGCTAGCGTTCTCGAGATCTCCCTCGACAATCTTTTCTCCAGCTTCCGCACGTGCTTCATCCCTTTGCTGAAGGAGCTTTTCAAGGTCGTATCTTTCCTCTATGAGCATGTTAACGGCCACTAATCAGTTTGTATAGCAAGGATCACCATGTCATACTGTAGACAATGACTCCCTTCTCGAAGCGTGCGTTGGCCGAGTAGGAGAAAAGGAAGAACACATCCACAAACCCGATGAGGCGGATCTTTCCTGGCCATTGTTCACCGTTGATTTTGATCTCCCAAGGATGAATATCGCTAGTGAACTGGTTACTTGAGCTACCCTGATGTCAAGCAGAAGGGTCGACATACCAATCGCACTCCAGCGTTTTGTCCTTAACGGACTTGCCGAAGACGCCTAGAACTCGGTGATAGGAGGCCATGGTGAGCTTACAGTTGGTGATATGGGGTTAACTAGGGAGGCGCGCAGAGATCATTGTTATTTGATTTGCACTTTCCCCCTTTCCAGGAGGTTCTAACTACACAATCGATGCTTGGTCCGAAATTCGCCGTCACCCTCCAACTGGAGGGGCAACGGAATGGAGGTGGCAATCTTGCGGGTGAGGGTTGCAGGAAATAGAAGCTTTCCCGTGACATGTAGCAGCGAACTATTGGCTCTCAGACTGCCAACAACAGGCTGGATGCCGCTAGGAAGGGAATTGCGACACGAACATGCATACGATGAACGCGTAGTACCAGTCTGCATCCTCCATTGACAGACGAATCTTCGTGGGCAACATGCCCCCGGGGACCTGCCACCGGGGACATTGTAGTCCAGCTGAGGCGTTCCGCTAATGCACCCGGGTCTAGTTCGGGAGAGGTATCACCTCTTGCGGCGCTAAATGCAACACGGCGCTAGCTTACTGGCTGTCAGTGTGTCGGATTCTCGGATCAAACATGACATGTTCGGTAGATCGCCGATCGAAGATGAGGGCTAGGCTACGGGCTTTCGGATATCTCCGCCAGTCGACCTGCAAGTGGCAGATAGCACGATGCGGAGATGGAGGTGCGGTTGCATGGCCTACAGCTTCGATAAGCTTTTCTTTGTGAATATAATGTGGCAAGATGACTACGGTCTTCCTTGACCCACCATCAGAAAGTGGCTTTTGGACTGCCAAACTCACTTCCCACATTTCTCGTGAATCTCTGCCATCCATCGTCAGCCGCTCCGATCGCTAAAACCCAGCAAGATGTTCAAGAACAAGCATAAGTTCGAACTACCGTCGTTGGGACGCGGACGTTCATCGGACAAGGAGCTCTCTGTATCTATCTTGCCTGCTGCCGACGATAACTCCGTCGTCGAATCTCCAACAGTAGGCCAAGTCACTTCAGCAAATGAAATGCCGGGTAGTCTACAGAATCCACCAACCGACACGAGCAATGTTAGCAACGACAATGAACCAAGAGACTCGCCGGCCAACAAATCGAACGGCTCTACATCGGAATCAGAAAAGGTCATCACCAGAGATGAAGTCCTAGGCAGCATACGCGATGCCGCCATGAAGTCGAGTCTCGTTATGGGCGCCAAGGAACTGAGAGAATCCGCAAACAGTGAAATGGCCAAGGTCAAAGGCATCCTGTCAAAAGACAATAGCTCCAACGACGAAAAGCTAAGAGGTCTTCTTCATCTTATCCTGAGGTCTAGCACAGAGCCTAGATTGTACAACGACCACTTGGACAAGTCGATGGACGAAGACTCCGACATCCTGATCAGCTCATTTGGTGGACAAGTAGATGACATCTCAGTCCCCCTCCGCATGTTTGACTTGGATACCATGAACTTGGTTGATACGGGTTTCTTTGGAGAGGAAGATCAGTACTGCATGCTGTCTCATAGTTGGAAAGGTGCAGAAATTGACTATGCGCTTGTGTGCGAAGCCCAACATGCTGAAGAGGCACCAGGAGGGCTGACTGGGTACAATGATGTGGATGCGGTTCTCGCCCTCTGCGACCAGAAGATCAATACAATCGCAGGAAAATTGCGCAAGTTGTTACAGGAGAGACCAGATGCAGGAACATCAATCCGACAACTGCTCGTGACGTCTCTTAGGGTATCCATGCTGGAAAGAGATGTGGTTGATACCAAGCAAAAGCGGACTGTTGAGAATGCAAACAAGAGACAGGCAGATCTGGAGCAAACTAACTACCAGAAATTGTTAGACTTCCTGAAAGAAGTTAAGAGTCTACCAAGCCTAGCGAAGCAACAAGAAGATGCAGAGGAGAGGGCCAAGAATGCAGCAGAAAAGTACTCCAGCGCTGAGCGTGATTACGCATCAGAGAAAAACAGAATCTCGAAATATCGATCGAACCGCCAATTGTCTTATGAGATGGACGATCTGGTAAGGGCCTTGCAGCATAGGAGGTCGGCACGGAAGCTTCAAAAGTCTATCAGCCGTGCGCGAGATATTTTTCAGAACAGACCCTTCTCCGAGACAGGTAGACGATATATCTGGCTGGATAACTGCTGTATTAACAAGCGACAGGACGCTGAATTGAGTGAGTCTTTAGCACGCATGGGGGAATGGTACGCAAACGCAGACTTTTGCCTGGTTCACCTGGATACTCCGTGGGACAACCGGGAATGGTTGGATGAATGGGATCTGTGGTGCAAAAGCAAAGGCAATAATGAAGAGGAGGAACCGGATCACACCGAGGATAGCGACGTGGTCAGTGCAGCTATGAAGAGAACTCCTAGATGCCAGCCTGTTTCGCGGTTTAGCGAAGTAAAAGAGTGGAAGCCAACATGGGCTACCAGAGGCTGGACACTGCAGGAATTGGTCCTCAGCAAAATGACGTTCTATGCCAATGCAGACTGGAAGATGCTGTCGCGACCGGTTGACAGTTTAGGAAACTACTATCACTTTTGCCCTTTCATTGAATTTTACACCAAGAATCTCAATTACATCGATGGCGAGGCACTGAAACTTGTCGACCATGTACTGGAAGTGATAACGGCCGCAGAGGAAAATGGGATGATTGAAAATACCAAGATCAGTTTAGTCGCACCGGGTGAGGCTGAAGAGGTAAGTTAAGCATCCGGTGTGAAATACTATTGTCTGACTGCGATATAGACTATTGGCGCAGAGAGCATAATCCGGGCTCTGAGGCTATTTGGATATGTCGCGCCCAAGAACTTGGATAAGCAAACAGCGAGAGCTCGTATCGGCTACTCTGTCCAACTCGTCGTTGAAGCATTCAAGGACAAGCCAAGCTACACAGACCCGGAACATGACATTAGAGAACAGATCTTGGAAGATATATCTGAGCACTATAATGGGCTGGAACGGGAGAAGGCAGTGAGGCGAACAATAAGCCTGCTGCTTGTAGCCCTCGCACACAAGGCAACCAAACCCATCAGGATTGATCGTAAAACAATCGCCGAGTTCAGCAACGTCGAAGGCCTGAGCAGCTGGTGGGATGGCACGGAGAGGAGCCGTTTCTCTGCTCACAGTGTCATGATGCTGGCATCGCATCGACAGTGCACTAAGGCTATTGATAAGGCGTACTCGTTGATGGGTGTCCTTGGAGTGCAGTTCCCAGCGTTCCCAGCCGAGGGCCTTACCAAGGCCCTGTCTCGGCTAATGGATGAGGTGGTGGTCACCTCCAACGATGTGTCTGTCTTCAACTGGACTGGCAAGTACAATGGTAGCCCTATACGCGGCCGGTCTTTGTACGCGTCGAACATTGACGCCTTCTACACCGAATCACGTTTCGATGTAAACGGCGAACTCGTCCGAATTTTCCGAAATGATCGTACAAAAACCCTGACTATCGCAAAAGGTATTACTGACATGCTGCTCGATGCCAGCAACTTCGTCTCAACATTCAAGCAGACCGAAGAAACGGTCAGTTTACTTCTAGAGATGGTCAAATTCATCAGGGAAAATGATAGCCAAAAACTGGAAAGCCTTCTAGATTTCCCAGAGCTCGTCAAGACACTGGCAAATGCTGGCGATTATGCGCGGAAAACAAGTTCGGAAGAAGACGCGAAACAGGACGAGAATGTGCAAAAGTCCGACACGCCCGTGACTCCCCAGACCCCCCAAACACCTGGAACTCCGGGGATCGGAAGGAAGAGGTCATGGGGCGTTAAGCTACCGAACCTTCACAAGGGGATTCCTTTCACGGGGGATAAAGCAGCTGAGAAAGAGAAGTCAGCAGAGAACGCCAAGAAGGCAGAACAACTCGAAGCTGAGATCAAGCGTGTTGTTGACAGGGCCCTTAAAAGTGATCCCGCGCGCAGAGATAACAAAACGTCAGCTGGAAACGAGAAACCCCCCAGCGAAAGCAATGAATCTGGAGCGCAGGCCATTAGGATCAGCAAGTGTGACGAGCAGATCATCTGCCCGAACCCCATAGTCGTGAACAGCTCTGGAATCAAGGGCGTGTTTGACATTCAGCGCATTGTGGCCAATATGCTGCAGCCTGAAGAGCTTCGTGCGAAAGTCAAAAATGCCGCAAGTGACAAAGAGATGATTGATGGGTGGTGTACTATAAGTACTGGGTTTACTCTCACAATGGTAGCATTCTGCTGTGAGCGAAAGGTCCTTGAAAAGCAACTGGACTTGGTCGAAGTGATCGAGCAAACCATCCTCAAAGAAGCCGCCCCAGCCAACACGAATACACCCGCACAGGGGGTTGACACAGATGCAGATGCACAGCCAACGAACCCAGAGAGCCAGCAAGACAAACAAACCAATGGTGAGGGTCCAGCACCGGATCCTGCTTCTTCCCAAGAAATAGACAACGTAAGCCGTGACAGTCGGCCCAAGCTCAAGAACTACGGCTCTTCGGCAGAGCAGAGACGAGTTTCTCGCATGATTGACTTCGTCACAGAACCCAACCTTCACGCCATAGCTGGAGAATGGGTTCTGGCACGGTTCTCCGGCACACCAGGGGCGCAATGGTTCCTCTGTCGATTGGAACTGGGAACAGGCAATGAGTTCTACGCCCGCCGAATCGCCACGGACAAGTTCATATTCTCCAATGCCGTTCCCGAGAAAGGCTTGGTCGAGTTTTGGCACAACTTCATGCACAAGAAGAAGCTAGTGATGTGCGATATGCTTGACCATTACCTCGATGCGCAGAAGGCAGGGACGTACGCAACTTGGTTCCACGAAAACCTCAAGGAGAGCTTCTCCTGGGGTGATTCTAGTGATGACGAAGATGAGCCCCAGCAGAGCAAACAAGCGAAGGCAAAACAGCCAGCTCCGGATGGTAGTACCACCTTGACATCAACCGCCAAGACATTGAAGATGATTGGCTGGGGGATCCGATTCTTCTACGATAAGTACTATGCTGAATACTTGGAAGACCGTCTTACTGAGATGGCCTTGGCCAAGATACCGGTGAATCTCCACGCTGCGATCAAGGACCTGCACGCGGACAAGGTCCTTCTGCCGGTGATGTTTCACTCTGGGAGGGATGTGCATTTCTTCTAGATAGTGATTGACAAGTGCTGGTTCCTTTGAGAATAGCAGGTTGGATGTAGTGTGGCTCCGCCAAAATATTGATATTTATCTACTTATGGGCAACTGCCTATCTGCAAGCCGTAGTTGACGGCAAATTACCATGTCCAATATGACTTCTTCCACAACTTCACAAATTCCAACTTTTGCGGCGCCGTCACGGCTACACGTCTGGCTCTGCCAAGGCGAGCCAGCGAATCCCCTACATAGTTCGGCACCTGCTCTTCGAGCACCATCACGGAGGTCTCACTGAAGGGCCGTTCATCGTCTCGGTCATGAGAGTATCCATTCTCCGAAGCACTAGGATCAAACATGGTAGCGTCATGCGTTGGCAATTCATCCGCAGCGACACCCACGACTGCCTGTCCAATGCGCACCTTAATGTAATGCGTCGGTCGGCCCAGCAGACTCCACAGGAAAGTAATATAAGACCCGGGGACCGGAGTCACGACGTCTTTAGGCTCATAGCGCAGAGCCACAGGGAAGATCTTCGTCTTGTGAGGAGCGCTCGCCAGCACGGGGCTCAGCGGCAACACGCCCTGTCCGTTGGTGGTCGTGCACTCAGGGAACAAGGCAATAGGGCGGCCAGGGTACTTCCGCATGATGGTTTTCAGATCGACGGTACGGGCTTTGGGCTGGGGCTTTGCTTGCGGGAGGGCGAAGGCGCGAAGAATTGCTTGCCAGACGGATAGTTGTTCGACTTCGCGTGTGGAGGGATAGCAGGACACGAAGATGGGGTCAAATACAGCGGCAAGGTAGAGCGCGTCAATTGGGGAGGTGAAGGAGGAGGCAATGATGGATCCGGGCCCGGGTAGACGGTTTTGGTGTCGGTCGTTGTTGAGAGTTCTAGAAATCGAGCAGCTCAGTAGGTGGTCCTAGGAGAATAGCATAACATTTGCAGAAAGGAGAGCAACTGACCCTTTTCTTACTCCGTCCACTTGAAGATCAACCCACCAGATGCTGGGCACGCCTAGGATGCACCACAGAGCGGCCTTCCTTCCAAGCGATGTGATCGGGAGCCATTGGAAAAGCAGAAAATAGCCGATGCAGACCGGTATAAAGAACGGAAGACGGACGCAGAAGAGGAAGATTCGTAGAAACCACTGAGGGAAGCTGAGCGATGGACGAGGAGTTGGGAAGAAGGGTGAGACACCCGTTCCTACACAGCGCACCATCGTCAGTAATGGAAAGCGGGCTCAATGACTATTAAAGGGGTCTGCACACGCACCTCGATCGCGAAATTGGGTAAATCTCTCCATGACAAGGGGCTATTTGGTGACGACGAGATAAGAGGGATCAGTGAAATTGCAGACTGGACATGACCAGACTTTGACAGCAGACTGCCGTAAGCTTGCGAAGCAAGACGTGGGGTGTAAGTTGTCCGGTCAGCGCGGCAGGCGGGGGGAAAACCTGCTGAGCAAGTCGATAGTATATCTTATCAAAGAGAATATATGGCGGCCAACTCAAAACCGACTGGGGGGGTTGTTGGCGGCACCAGCAGAAAGGCGCAGTGATTTGTTGATTTCAGCACGAAGGAATGGGAATTGAGATGTTCACATGTCGAGCTGCTGCTGCAATGCCGCACTAGTCCTGCTTGGGTAATCACCTTCCCTGATTGGGAAACCGAGGCTGGAAGGTTGACTTACCGCCCATGTCTTATAGTTCTAGTAGTTAGTTAATCAGTAGTTCATCCCTCGCATCAAACAGACTTCAATCAAGCTCCTTTCTCTTTCTCAACCTTACTATTTACATGAAGTGAAAAGCCTTATACTCTACATATGTACATTGCCTAGTTCTCGCCAGTTCAAAAGACCACGTTCTCTTCCTCTATCTTGTCATCCGACTGACGAGAAGGAATCCGGAACATCCAGATAGCGACGCCTACCAAAGTGAAGGCCGTCGCGGTCATCATCCAGGCCAGACCGATCCAAGCCCCTCCCAGTTCCAGTCCAATTTGGAACACTGTGGTGATGGACAAACTGGCAATGACATTGCCCACTGACTGCAGAACCTCAATAATGGTGAAGAGACGGGCTGTTTCTTCCCGATTCACCAACGTGGTAATGAGAGCACGAGTCAGGAAGACAAATCCAGACCCGGATGTCTGAACTAGCAGACTGGGAATCAACATCGCCACGCTCGGTGAAAGACCGATTCCCAACGTCCCGACCGCCAAGAGCCCAATACTGATGCGCATGAGCTGCAGGTCTTTCTGGGTTGGCTTCATGGTTTTGAGAAGTTGTCGTGAAATAGCCGGTAGGATAAATAGGAACAATGGAATGGTCAAGGCCGGCTTGAATGACATGAGGAAGTTCGCTTCTGCCAGGGTCCACTTATACCGCGTGGAGATATATTGGACCAAAAACCAGGACGAGCCACGGCTCAGTCGATAGACAAGAAACGCGGTAAGGAGGAGCATGATCTGCTTGTTTCTGAAGATGAAGGAATACGGCGCGAAATAGGCTCGCGACCGTTGTTTCGCCGACGCGAAGAAAGTTGGTCGTGCTGCTTTCGTGGTGAAAGAAGCCTCTTCCCCTTGGAGGGTCTCTTCATCGCTGAGTACCTCGTGTTCTTGTTCCTTGCTGGGAACTTCCTTATACTCGGCGTTTCCGGGTGACACTTGGCTCATCTCCATGCTCGGCTGCTTCCAAGTCGGTTGCGATGACCCTACACGCATCGTTTCCGGTAATGATAAGGCGAAGAACATGCCAACAACAGCCAAACCCCAGCCCAGCAACAGAGGAAGCCATGGGTCTAATGCCATTAACCAGGAACTGGCGGCACTGGAGGCGAAATCGGCTCCCATGCTAGCCACGCCGAACCTGAAGAATATCGCCGCTCTAATAAACATTAGCTATGGTTCCACCACGTGTCGTGGCATTTAAAACATGCATACCTTTCTTCTTCTGTTGACACATCCGACATCATTGTCCAGATGATGGCAAATGCCACAACAGGGCCTCCGCCAAACAACCAAGCCAAGGAGGATGCCCAGACAGTTCGCAGGGGGAAGACGTCTGGGCGCCACATGACCACCAGTTGAATAATGCAGTTCAGGGCGAATCCGGGGATGCTTAGACAGATGGTGGATTTCCGTCCCCGTCGATCAGCCAACAGGCCGTATGGAATTGCTAGCACAGCACCTGGATGAGAAATAATGTGAATAAGGGTCCTCGTCTATATGTCGCGCATAAAGTGCAAAAGGGAGGCGCCCAATCGGTAGAGACTAGGGAACAAGAGATGCGACATAGCCTCGTCCGAACCGGCGGTGCCTTCGTCGTGACCTACTCAGAATGCCATCGAAGAACTCCATATAGCCCTTCACTGCAGCCAGATCCTGCTGGACCGCTTTAACCTTGCACAATTCCTCCTGGACCTCGCCGTCGGCTCCGATCTTGGTGGGATCATATTGCGCGTAGTATTCTCGACAGGCGATGGACTCGTATATACGGGTGACGGGGCCATTGGACATGCAGATGCCGACTTCGACGGCCAAGATCATGGCAAAAAGGGTTAACATTAAGCGAAGGCGAGTTTTGCGAAGTTGTTCTTTCTCTGCATCCGACGGGCCAGACTCCTCTTCCACTGGGGACGAGGGCCTTTGACCCGAGGCGAGGAACGGGGCATCCTCGCGATCGAGGGGTTCATTGGACTCAAGAGGCATGGTTCCGAATGACCATTGCCAGTCGAGTGAGAGAAGTGGGAGGAAGGGAATATACGACGGGATTACATATGGGCGCAAGAACGCGATCAAATACGAGCATTAAGCGGTGAACCTCTCAGCCTAGCCACAAAACCCCGATAAGGGAAGAGGGGAAAGGAAATTGAGATGAAACCGGGAAGGGGAGGAAGAGATGCGCCATATAAGACTGCCGGGGGGCCCGCCCAGAAAGATTAAAAATGGCAGCATAGGGGAGACTGTCGTTGGCCTCGAATTGGGGGGGCGCGCGGCGGGCTTAGCAGTTGCAGGGTGACTCCACACTATATGATTAGTGAGACTAGTCCACGGGGCCAAGTCGGTTTCTCCTATTTCGAGACAATCTGTCAGACCCTGGGACGTGGCAAGTGTGAGAGAAGAAAAGGGACTAATCGATAGCCAAACAGTCTTTGGCTTCGTATCCTCAAGAATTTTGCGTGTCCACTTTTGAGTCTGGGTCCCGCGGGCATCCGGCATCTGCCTACTCATGAACCATAAACATTCTTACGATGGACAGGCAACAACAAACTGAAGCAACTGGACAGATTACTACTATCTATTTTATACGATTCGAGGACACACAGACACCCCAGCAGCTGTCGTCAGCCTCCACTCCCGCTGCAGTTGCAACTAGTCACTGACTGCCATTTGTCCAGACAGTTCAATCTATTACTAGTACCATAAGTCTACCTAGGGCTTACAAAACCGTGTAGGATTGAAAAGGCCAACCACTCACTTTTCCTGCTGATCGGGCCACATCATTCTATTGGTCTTCTCAAAACCACATCCTTCAGCCTGAAGCCAATCAGGGGGGTTTGTGCTGGACGGGCGCGCCGTCCGTCATCAGCGGGGGAGAAGAAGAAAACGAACAAAAAACATTGGTTCTCTTCAGGGGTTTCTCGGCTTCTCTTCCTGGAAGCGAAAGCCACCGATCCGCCCGCCATCCGATCATCCGCGCTCATTATTTCAACCTCTATAAGATTGCTACTACATATTAAGATGTAGCGATCGAGAATAGTTACGACTAGTATAGTCACTTCTGACCGACTCTTCACCTGCACGACCAATTTCCTTTTCCTAGTGATAATCAACCCTGACAGACAGAATATTGGACATGATCATGTCGGTTATTAAGTAGTTGTAATTGCTTACTGCATGATACTTCCCTCCCCACCCCTTCCCCCCAGGAGTATGATCAGTCGTAGCCTTCTTTCCAGATCGGCAATAATACTCGCTTAATGTACATACAGCAGGTGAGCAGGTAGTTCACTCAGATTTCACTACCTAAAGAGCCAGTAAATCCGATAATACTGTAGACTACGTGGAAATGATCATGGGTGATATCATAAATTGCCTACCATGTTGATTGATTACTGTATGTTCAGCTATTTATTTGTCTGTGGCACTGGTGAGTCTCCTTTTCTTTCTTCTATACCCGTGGTACTTATTATTGACTAGTTAAGTAGTCCGCAATAATAATAATGAAAAAAGCGATGGACCTTTTCGAAAGAGTATAGTATAGTATGGTATAGCATCTAGAAACCTGACACAGTTGGTAGTATGAATAATCGTGAACATTAAAAGGAAACGAACAGACAGTAATAGTGATCATCGGGCCGGAAGATCCAAGTGAACGTCGGCTCATGCTAGATAAGTTAACAAGACTAAGTAAGTAGGTAAGGTAAGCAGTTCTTGATGCTGTAATGCATGGTGTCTTCAACGACACAATATTCATCCATCCCCAAACCCAAGAATAATAAGAATTATATATGGTCGCAATGCGCCAGTAAACGAATGTTAGTAAAGAGATATAAGATGCAAGTCGCAAGTCCAAAACGAAAGAAAAAAAGAAAGGAGAAAGAATGGTAAGTAAGCAGGGTAAGAACGGAAGAAAAGAAGGGAAAAGAGAAGAATGTTATGTAATGGAGGGGAGAAAAAACCACTGAAAAGAGACCAGCTCTATGGCACTTCCTTATCCCCCCTCTTTAGTTCGCCGGGTATGTCGATCGCCTCCTTAACCCACGACATCGACGCGATCTCATCCAGACTTTCTCGTTTCGTATTGCGTTTCAATAGCCCCTCGACACAATCGCGGGCGCCTTCGAGGTCCTTGCCTTTTTCAGGATCCCATTCGTCGTCGCTGTCGGCATATCGGTACCAGGACCACTCGACTCGTGCGATGCGGTGGGGCGTTCGCGCGCGGAGTTTGGCAGGGTCGCCTCGGGTGCCCGGCAATGCGTCGAACGGGAGCCGATTTTCCATCATGGCGTATAACAACACTCCCAAAGCCCACGCGTCTGTTGATCGTCCATCATACGGCTGTCCCATCAAGATCTCAGGGGCTGCGTAGTCCTCACTGCCACAACGGGTCTGAAGCAGAGGGCTTTCGGGA
The DNA here is from genome assembly GCF_003184625.1 of Aspergillus neoniger CBS 115656. Taxonomy (NCBI): domain Eukaryota; kingdom Fungi; phylum Ascomycota; class Eurotiomycetes; order Eurotiales; family Aspergillaceae; genus Aspergillus; species Aspergillus neoniger. The sequence continues at coordinate 507,716 of NW_020291151.1, read as the reverse complement.
GGCTCGGGTATTCGTCGGGACAGACCCAGATCGCTGAGGGTGATGACGGCTCGATCGTATGTGCGCCAATCCGTGATCGTCTCTATTGCTTGCATCGGCAGGTTGACAAGCACGTCTGAAGAGGAACAGCTGTCAGCCCTGATCGCTGAAAACGGGGCAAAGAATCGAAGGATACTCACTCTCAAGTTTAATGTCGCGGTGCACAATGAAATTTGCATGCAGGTAGCGCACAGCCCCCACCAATTCGGCAAAAATACGACGAATGAGTTGCGGACTCATGGGCCGTGGACTCGACGATGCCACGTCAAAGAGGTCACCTCCGGGACAGTAGTCGAGAACCAATAGCGCGCGCTTCTCGTCGCTACCAAATGCTTTCAATTGCACCAGCGACGGATGATTGACAGATTTGAGTATGTCTACCTCGCGCTTGAGGGAAACTTCCAAGCGCTCCTCATCTGCACCACCGGCCGGTCCATACTCGATAATCTTGACTGCAACAAGCTTCTGTGTTACCAAATTCACATCTTGAAGACTGGAAAACATGGTTTCGTTGTCGCTTTCTCGTCTTTCTATACGTGCCGCGAGGGAGACTTGACTGAATGTTCCCTGACCTAGCTGACGTATCTTGCGGTACTTGCGACGTTGTTGTGTGCGCACGGAGCGTACCGAGTATATCCCATCAGGGCCAGCTGCCAACGGTGTTACAACGGGTTCGTCATCGCGTTCATCGGAGCCACTGCGACTGCTGCGAGGAGGCGTAGGAGGGCGGACAGTGGGCAACGCGATCCCACGGTGGACGGCCAGATACTCTTCGCGATGAAGATTATTGCTGTTGTTGTTCGTCTTCGAGTCGGTGCTGACAGATGCAGTGATTCCCGGGGGCATTCCTGGTCCTGAAACTGCAATTGGCCGTGGCTTGACCGGGATAGCGCGACCGGGAGGTACATACTCGCTTAAGCTGCGGTTGCGAGAATGCTTTGACCCGGATCCTTGACGTGGTTTTGTTGGAGACTCGATGGGCGTCTCAATGGGTGTTTCGGACAGCTTGTCAGGGAGCATGTATTGCCTGCTTCGTGGCCGGGATTCGCAAGCACCGAGCATTTGAGAGGAATCGCTTAGTCGCAAACCGAGACTGGAACCGCTGCGAGAGGTTGTCGAGGGCGTCCGAGACAAAGACTGGGAATTGCGCCGTGGTAGTTTCCATGGCGACATGCCACTGATGGGCGATGGCAAAGGCGTGATGTCTCCCATGGCCATGAGTTGAGGGGAAGATATGAGCGAGGCCGGTGACAGAGTCAAAGATCCTGCGCTGGTTGGAGGGCCGGCGAACAGACCGCGCAGGCTTGGAGTGCGCCGGGGGAGACTGCTGGACGAGATGCTGTGATGCACGAATGACTCAGGTTCCCTTGGCGGGCTCATCTGGCTGGCGTTTGACAGATCCGTGCGAATCTGAAGCGAAGGCAGATGATGGGGGTGTGAGTAGTGCTGCAGCGTTACATCCTGCAGTCCCTCTGCAGGAGATTTTTCGATATAAAGCGGAGGAGTATGAAAACTCCCTTGACCGGGGACTATAGCAGAGGGTGCACCAATTTCATTGTCATCCGAAGCCGTTGGGTGGTTGGCTTCGTGTAACTGTGGTTGGTGAACGGTAGATCCTGACCTATCGGTCGGTTGGGCCGAATCCGAATGGACCATCGAACGGAAAGAACAGGGCAGCTGATGGATTGAGTGTTCCTATCCTGGCTGTATTAATTTTTTATTTGAGTATATGTTCCCCTGATTGTTTGTCCTTTTTTCTTCTTGTCTTTTTCCCTTTGTTGCAGCTGACAAAAGGCCCGTGAAAGAGGCGGCGCGGGTAATATGGTGGACTGGGAGCGGGCAAGTTCGGGGTCTAGATGCGAATCCCTCGGGTCAACCTAAAGTAAACCGCGTGGCACTTGGCGCTGAAAGAGGCCCTGGGGGCCAAAAAGAAGAACGGGTAGGATGGAGATGTGTTGTATCAGTGCATTAGCAGGAAAGGGGTCCTTATATGGTTGAGGGAAGGACCAGAATAAATCGCAGTAGGTTCAAAGGAATGAAAGGTAAGAAAATTAAAAGAGGGAGAGAGAGGGAAAGAAGAAGAGGAGAGGAGAGAGAAGAGAAAAGGCAGGGAAGAGGGAACGGACGGCGGGGAACACCGAAGAGATGATCCCAGAACCTCAGACCTTCTTAAGCAGGCGAAGGGAAAGCCAATCTGAAAAGCAGATCCAGCAAAGAACTTGACTTGAGTAAGTAGCTTCGGCGCGCTGATGACGCTGGCGAACGAACGAACGAACGAAAAATCCAGGCGGGGTCAGCTGATAAACCGGCCGCTTCGAGATTAGCCGCCACGAGGAAAAGGCGCTACCCCGCATTAAGTAATACCGTTGGCGGAAGGACCAGAAGAGGACCGGATCTTGCCTGCTTTGGGGTTAGCTTGTCATGGCCTCGGCCCTATCGCAGTCGTCGCTGTATTGTCCACTGATACGGGACGCGCCACCCAAACTTGATATTAATACTATCTCAATCCTGGCAAAACCACTGCGTAAGCTGAACTAGACTTATAATTTGATAAAAAATTGAAGGGCGGATAGTGTTCCCCCCTAATTGTAGTTTATTAAACTGTGATAAATCTTATCGCTACTTATGAGTAGGAGGAATCTCCTTCTTTTGGAATTTTCCATGCCCGGTACCACCAATAAGTTCCTTGCAGGGTGCAATCTGCATTGTTGGTGAAAACGGGGGCTGACGATCTGCCATTGCGAACCTTGCGCCTCTCTTTCCCACGCTTTTACTCTTTTCCCTCTGCTTTCTCCCCTTAACAGCCACCAGCCATCGCTTTCTAACCCAGAATGTGCCAATCGTGGTTGCCCAATGAGGCAGGGTTGAGGCACCACGACTTCCCAAAAAGAAATGTTCGTCGCAGAATGCGGGAGGTGTCGCGACAATCATCGGATCGTGGAATTACCTGTCACACCAACTTGTGGCGATCGTAGCTGATCGCGATATAACTCCACGGCCGAAGCGGAACCTCTAATATTTACTTGGTTACTTAGCGAGTTCAGGGAGATATTCCCATTCCCACTTACTGCCCAGCCAAGGCGTATGGTTCGTCCGCTCCCTCCACCTCACAGGATCTATCCATTCGGCCTCCGAACGCCTTTGTACAGAGAAATACCACATACTTCGTACAATGGCCAGTATACTTCGCTTTTATTTTACTTCTTCAACACTAGTCCTAGTTCTGGACGTCGAATATACCCTCGCAAAGTACGTACTCCTATTGTTGACCCAGAGAGGTCTGGATGCGCCGGTGTTTGAAATCCCAAACCTGGTTGAGTTTCCCACCAAAATTCCCATAATAGCAACAGAAACTCCATTTAGGGAGCAATTCTGGTTCCAACGCAATTAGGGCCATCAGCTTAATCTCGTTAATTTCCTATCTGCTCGCGATCATTTGACGCACTGTGCACATCGCCGACCACGCTACTGTAGCGCGTGCACTAGCTCGTCTGGCGTCCCTTCCATCGAAATTGGGCCGTATCCATTCTTCTGCTGCCAATCTTTGGTTGGCCTCCTCTTTTGCTTCCCATTTCAAGGTTTGAGGTGAACGGATCGACGCGCTGTGCCACCCAACCTACGTAAGCTATCCGAATTTCATCATTCCTCAGGTTTTGGTCGAATTTGTTTCGGATGTGGAACATGGAAACAGCCACTGATGGGCTAAGAAAACGCACCGACAACTGCCAAGTCCCCCCGAACCAGGCGCTCAGCTGTCATGACTGACTCAGGACGAACGGCGGACTTGGTCTTCGCCAAATCCACAAGCCTGTCAGAAGATTTCCCGGTCCTCGGGCTTCTCTCGTCAATCTTTTTCGCGCCCTCGAGTCTTGGCACCCCACGCCTTGCTGCGCTTCATTGACCCGATTGCTGACTACGGGCTGCTCACGCAGTACTCCGTCAAGTTTCCGGACATGGAATTATCCCCTTCACCTTTCATCCTGGTATAATAATAGGCGATGCTATTTGATGTTATCATTCCACCCCTGTCTTTGTCCGGGTCGGCTTGGTGATTGCGACCGGGTCAACTCCGAACCCGTCCGGCGAGGGTCCCGGCCACTCAACTGTTTTGACGGTGGCTCGGATCCGTGAGCGACCAGCACCGCCCATGCGGCATGTCAGCGTTTGCGCCTTCTGGCAATTGTTGGCGACCGTCTCAATGGAATGCTTTGTTCTCGACTAAAACATTGGTTGGGGAGGATTTCCAAACTACTTCTACCCAACACAGTCCATCTTTATCTCCGGTTCCATGCAGATTAATATTTGTTGGCGCCCTCGATGTCTCAAGTATGTGCGCTGCAGCCGCCGACCTGCGAGACCCGGGATTCATGCACGGTGTGGCACCAGGGCAACCTGCTCCCTGTGCTATTGCATGCAGGCGCCACCCATGCTCGCTTTCCAGATGCATGATTATTTGCGTTCCCTGGTCGGACGCATACAGTTGGGACTTTTGTCCTTGCTGTCGCTGGGGACAAACTTTCCCAACCACTAATGTGCTTCGAAAGGTTACCATTCAGTATAGTTTATCTATCATAACTAGATCGATCATAGTCCGTAACCACTGTCCATCATAACCATATGTTTGGGCGTTGTATCATCGTTTCCATCAGACTGTCCGGCCTGCCAGCTAATACACAGCTGGTCCAGAGCGGTTGAGAGCCCCAATGGCCTGCTCGATACTGATTACATTGACCGGCAGTTCGGGAAGTATGCCCTCTAAGATAACCTTCTGATTCAGGGCAGCATATGACGAAGGGGTCTCGATCGTATTGTTCGAGATAACGTAGCTGTTGTCAAGCACGATGCGTTAGCAGTGCCTTTTCCACATGCATGATCGGTATTGAACCGTGGTGCTGGCTTACACATTATAGTTCATATCCAACAGACGAAACGCAGTGCTAAGCACTACTCCCGAAGTACGGATCCCGGACTACCAGTTACATATTGATCAGCAAATCTGTTGACTTGACTTCCACTCCGTTGCATGGCATCACCTACCAAAATCACAGTATCTATCTTCTGAGAACTGAGGATCTCCTCCAGCTGATTCCCCGCACCAGCATAATACCGCGCCTTCTGCAGCACCACATCATAGTTATCCAGGGTCTTGAATGCCGAATAGATCTGACTATCGGGACTCGAAGCTGTGGCGTTGCCGAGGCTAGTCACCGCGCTGGCGAAGGGAGCGTTGCCGAGTTCAGGGCGGTAGGTGTTGGAGAAGAAGATGCGAGTAAAGATACTCAGGGGGGGAGGGTCCTGCTTGTGCACACTTTACAACATAAGTACTCCGTATAATGTATCCGCAGTTCTCCAAGATCAAATAATACATACGCATCAATCCAGTTCGCGACATTATCAATCCACAACTGCCCGGACCTGGTAGTATTCACATTGGCCACCAACCCATCGATAAGATCTAGATTAAGCACTGCATAATGTTTCCCGAAACTAAACGACGGATCGATAACGGTCGAGGTGATATTCCGTGAATAGCCTGGCCTGCTAGTGGTTGTGGTCGAGAAACACCCGGTTGCCAGGAGAGCCAGGCATGCAAGCGAGTATTTGAACATGGTTGGTGTGCTGCAGGGGGAAGCACTAAACAGCAAAAAGAAGAAAAAAAATCAAAATTAAAGGTAGGGATGCAACGGATGGGATAGACTCGCTGATCTGAAAGTGAAATGTTGCTCTAACTTGAAGCAGGGGTCTTTTATGTACATTACGGAGTAGAAATTGTCCATTTCTTCCATACTAGACTAATCAATGTGATTCTTTCCTCCACCTCATCAGATGGGACTATTGCCTCTAGTTGATCGTTGCTTTTTTATGATATTAGGTCTGCGATCGGCTAGTGAAGCTAGTCATTACTTGTGATCAGTTGAACTGAGGATTAACGTCACACCGGAGATGACGACTTGATCGGGTTATGGTCAGACTGATTATTCATAAATGATGCTTTGGTTTAGGTGGGTAGAAGAGTGATTACTGGTCCGGATGACGGGAAGATCATAAGTAGTAGTCTTGTCTTGATGAAGAATCCATTGGCAAGGGCGCACTTGTGCAGGTAACTAACTAAGTAACTGACTACCTCATTGGGGTGATTGTTTGTTTTCCAAGGGGGCTTTTCCCGGAATGGAGCTGATCTTCTGCTGTTGATCTCCCCCATGTGGGGACCCTAAAGCTTAAGCCTGGGTTGAGTTGTGTTTGCCCTGAAGTCGATGCTATTTACTGCATTCCCGTTGGGTTTATTTTCATACGGAGTATTTCTGTGGAATTCATCTTCTTTTACCTTGAGGTAGAGTAGATTAGAAGATGTGGTGAGTTTGGTCAACATGATGGTGCGTCATTCGTGCATCCTAATTGAGACAGTTGGCTGATTCGGTCCCTATCTGAGTCCTGCATCGAATCTCAAATCAACGATCGATTTGAATGGACAGTCAGATGTTGAGTAACCTTGAGGTGGGAGGTTCGGGCCTTCTGGAATGCCTTGCGCAACATGCTTGTGCTTTGTATTGCTACGTGCAGGAGCAGGACTCCCCTTTACCCATTATTTCTCTTTCTGCGAATTACTAGCCAGTTGTCTTTGACTCGTGCTTATCATTCAAATTCCGGTTTTGATATTTGATTGAACAATCAAGTTGAAACTGCAGGGCAAGCAATCGCCCTGTGGGAGGTGTGGAGATGGACAGCCCTGAATAGTCTTTACCCGGGCTCTCCACAACAACACCACCGTCCAGAATTCTTTACCGGCTGACCCGCTCTCCCACTCACCACCTATCTATAGATGGGCCTATTTAAAGATTTTCAAGAGAACGAAACTCCCCAGCGATGGCTGTGTCGTCTCTCTTCCACGGGTGACAATTATAGCAGGCAACTTTGGCGATGCCAGCGGAGATTTAGAGATTTCTTGGCTATCTGTCGCGAACCGTTAAGCGACGCCACCGGACTGCGAATAGATCGCAAGACTATACGGGCGATCTCACAACTCCAGGGAAAAGTTATATCCTCACTCTTTGACTGGACACCCATAAGCCTATCTGCCAAGGCTGGCATCCGAAATTTTCATTCCTCTTCGCCTCCCTCCCGTTGGGACGAACCGCTCGTTTCCGACTAGTGAGTTATGGATGATGACTCGGTACGGAGTGCGTTGTACCTGCTTGCTGCCTGGCCATGCATGCATCATGTACTTTGATGTATCGCCTTTCTCCGATTGTGACATGATGCTCATCACTGCAGTTGATGCATAGTCTGACACCATATGGAAGTCACAACGAGTAGCCCAATCATTCGCTTAACATGCAGCTGCAATATAATACACAAGCAATATAGACCAGGGCAAGGGACCGCTCTGGATGCAACATGGAAGTGACTTCATCCCCAGTGCCCCCATAACGCCCCATCCTGCTCCCTCCAGAGTGGACAGGGTCAATGGCCTCCACTTTGTCTCACTCCGTTGTGCTTCTGATTCGGTATATCCTCTACAATGCCAAGCAGAGCCAAGTATATCGCAGTATCATGCTATCTACTGCACGCGTCATCTAGTAGCCATAGTCTATGTCGTTTAGAATAAGAGATCAAAAAAAGAAAAAAGAAGTCAGCTATTCATAGTCTCACTTCGTAGTTCTACACATGTACCCTTAATCATAGTCCAGCCATCTGCACTTCGCCATCCGGTAGCGCTGACCCTCAGGGATGCAACGCAGCCCGTAGGGCTCGATCCGGTCTAGTGAGGGCCCATAATTAGAAGAAAGGACATGGGACTGAGGGAGGCTGAGGGTCTCTAGTGGAGATAGATAGACAGAGGGATCAGGGGCGAGCCGTAGCGGTGAACCTACAGCCATGTCTGTAACCAACCAACCCATGGCTAGCTAGCCCTTTCCGGGTCGCTTCTAAGTTAGGTACCAGGCACTGACATTAAAAGAAGACCCATAGGTAGTATTCCTGTAGTACCGAACAGTTATAAGTAGTGAGTGACCTGACCCTTTGTGGCTTCTATTTCTCCATACTCTATCCATTCCGTGGCTCAGATCCATACAAAAAAACTATCTACCATTCTCACACTCGTTCTTCAACCTTAATAAATTTGTCTTCAACCCACATCCATCCTCACCAAATCCACTCACTAATACCACCACCACCATGTCCGTGACAACCACCTCGACCGGCACCGCTGCCTCCGCCTCCTCCACCTGCATCAACAAGCTCTACGACATCCCCGTCAAAGATGCCGCCTGCGCCATGCCCATGCGCAACAACAACTCCGCCATCATGAGCAGCTGCTGTGGCTCCGCCTCCATCGTCTCCTACGACAGCTGCGACTACTACTGTCTGGCTCAGGACCAGACCGTCGGTACCCTGGCCGAATGTCTCATCAAGGCCTCCGAGGCCGGTGAGGTCTGGTGTAACACTAACGCCAACGCTACTGCTACCGGTAGCGTTCCTACTACTGGCGCTGGCACTGTCGTCTCGACTGCTACTGCTACTGGTGGCTCGTCTAGCACTGGGTCCAGCACTTCGAGCGGTTCGTCGGCTTCTTCGACTAGTGGGGCTGGTGTCGCGGTTACGAAGAAGAGTGTGGGTGTGTTGGCGCTGTTGTTCTTTGGGTCGACTGCGGGTTTCTTGTTGTAAGAAGGACATCAATGGGATGGATAAAGGGGGTGGGATTGGAGGACTGGATGGATGTTGTTTTGTATAGAGCAGAGCAGGCTTGTACAGTAACTTGGGGAAAATATCGTGTTGATTGAACCAACTTGCTAGCGGAAGTCCGTCCTTCTTAGCATTACTTCGTTTCTTTTGTTTGTGTTACATATTACCATTGATGTTTTTTCTTCACTTCATATATTATCTTCTGTTGCAGTGCGCAATTTCCAATTTGGTTCATGATAGGCACTATATATATTTATTTGTATATACACGTCTACAGGAAACCCCCCTACTAGTGTATAAAGCTGCCACTGCCACTTGCACTATACCAATCGAAAAGAGGTACTACTAGTGTACTCAGGACCCCCCAAAGCCTATGTTATCTTGGAATTTAGGGATTGAGTTCCTGTAAGCTTTCAGATGTCTCTCTACAAAAATCATAGCGGAGTCACAGTTGACTCATACCTAACATGAACTAGTTACCAACCGATAGGTATGGAATATGGTCTGTATCACCTAGTTGAGGAACTGCCTCAGGCATATATATTACTCCGTCTACTTCATATCACGTGCATCCATCTGCAACAGACAACCCCTGGTCGGCACGCAGAAAAAATATTATCTCAGCTCTGGAGAGGTGATTCAAACAACACTTACCAAAGGCTAAGGATAAATATGTGAAATGTTCAGAGTTACCATCTCTTTTTGAAAGGAGAACACACAAATAACATTACGCCTAATGCAGCTTGTAGGATCTAACGATGACTCGTGGAAAAGCGACACATTATGAGTTATCAGTCAAGTATGCTTTTCACATAAGTGTGTATCTTCCCTTCCATTGAACAATGCAGCTACAAGTTGCGTTAAGCGTATACTAGCCTGTTACTGACGAGAGCATGCAGAAATCTGCTTCGAAGTTATCCTGAGTAACCCCAGTCGGTTATGTGTGTTACATTCCACAAAATGAGAGAGACTAGCTAATATACGTATCTGGTGTCACCATAGACTGTTTGTTCTTCACTTCTACTGCACGTTACGTTGCTTTATTCCGTTTTTAGATACTCATTAAGGTATATACTGGAGACTCGATGACTCGGGATTTCGGCACAATCTACGAGTCGATATGAGTTGCCGAGGTTTCATATCTCCGCATGGTGTCTGTCTGGTTGGAAAAGAAAGCAACACAATATACCGAGATTGGTGGATTCAGGATGTAGGATTACAGATCAACCCCGCACCAGATGGGACTAATGTGAGCTCGGGAAGGGGGTTTGCTGTTAATGAAGAATGTGACGCAAAAGAATGGCAATCAATCCCTACTACTATGTATTAAGTGACCGGTCCCTCACGGCAACAGAAAGAGTCGGAAAGGCCCGCAGATAACACATCATGAAGGACATCAAGATCGAGCCCGCAAAGGGCATTTCCTACTTTACTCCTGCACAACAAACCCCAGCAGGAACAGCAGCGAACCCACAGACCAGTGGGAAGGCAATACCAAAACTCTTCCAGCCGATCACCATCCGGGGATTAACATTTCAGAATCGTCTTGGGGTAATAAACCAACCACCACTAAGATAACGGCCCGTTGACAATGATTGCTCTAGGTATCCCCAATATGCCAGTACTCCGCCGAGGATGGACACATGACAGACTACCACCTCGCCCACCTGGGCGGTATAGCCCAGCGAGGCCCAGGCCTTATCATGATCGAGGCCACCGCTGTGCAACCGGAAGGTCGCATCTCACCGCAGGATGTCGGGCTGTGGAAAGACTCCCAAATCGCGCCAATAGCCCGAGTCATCGAGTTCGCGCATAGCCAAGGCCAGAAGATTGGTATCCAGCTTGCGCACGCGGGTCGTAAAGCGAGTACTACTGCACCTTGGATGATGAACCATGGCAATGTGGCAACAGAGAATGTCGGTGGATGGCCGCATAATGCCAAAGGACCTAGTGATGTACCGTTCAGCTAGACATTTCCGAAACCGCAAGCTATGAGCAAGGACGACATCCGCGAGTTCAAGGAAGCGTGGGCTGCCGCCGCGAAACGGGCCCTTGTGGCCGGAGCGGATTTCATTGAGATCCATAATGCGCATGGGTATCTGCTTGCATCGTTTTTGACCCCCTACGCGAACAAGCGGACGGATGAGTATAGTGGATCTTTTGAGAACCGGACGCGATTGCCGCTGGAGATTGCGCAGTTGACCCGCAATACGGTGGGTGAGCATGTACCTGTTTTCCTGCGCCTTTCGGCATCGGATTGGCTGGATAGTGATTTTGGAGAAACCTGGGGCTTGCAGGATGCAGTGAAGTTTGCTGAAGCGTTGGTCGCTCAAGGAGCTATTGATCTGATTGATGTCTCTTCCGGCGGTTTACATTCAAGTCAAAAAGTGAAAGCCGGGCCTGGGTTTCAGGCACCGTTTGGCATTGCGGTTAAGAAGGCGGTCGGGGAAAGGATTCTTCTTGCGACGGTTGGCCATATCAAAGATGGAAGGCTGGCAAATCGGTTGCTTGAAGAAGAAGGACTTGATGTCATTCTTGTTGGGCGTGGGTTTCAGAAAGATCCTGGATTGGTCTGGACCTTTGCGCAGCACCTTGATGTTGAGATTGCTATGCCGGGCCAGATCCGCTGGGGATTTTCCAAACGAGGAGCAGTCTATAAACCCTCACTATGATGGGAAAAGGTTAAGTATTTATTTTTGCAAGATACAGGATAAGAGAGACGACATACACAATGTTTTGATTAGCTACACCCGCTTCCCTCAGCATTGATGTTTTGCATTGATGAACTGCTGTAAATGTGGCATGACCATGTAGTTGGGATCCTGTGATATCTATGAATATAGAAAATCTTTATCTACTCGAGAACATGACGAGCTATCCTGGTATAGAACGCAAGAAACCCCAAGAACGATACGGCCATAGTACGTTCAAAAAGAAGATATACGGATATATCACCCTCTGAGTGGAGTCTTCAGCAAGTGAATCATACTCAGTCAAAGATCTTGTGCACTTTCCACTGGCCAACATTTGCGACCAGTTGGATCTTCTTGATAGCTTCGTCGTACACATTGTCATCACCGTTAAGTTCCAACTATCATCTATTAGTCAAGCTGAAGGCCAAAAAAGCTAGGAATGTACAGCTTACCAATGCCAAGTAGCGCGGCGGCTCTGCTGGTTTCCCGTTCGGGAACAACATAGCCCAGAAGACCTCATGAATGGCCACCCGCTGAGGCGCACCATTACTACTATATATCCCAGTGAACCAATCCATCACAGCCTGGTCATCGGCTTTGTCAATGTGTGAAGGCAAGTCAAACTCCACAGTAATGAGATGAGACGTTGGACCTAACACATCCAACATCACAGGAGTGAATCAACTTTTGCCCTTTCTCTTCTCTTGTCTTGTAAGTCTCACCTGCTGGCATATCCGAGTCTTCTCGTCTCCCGACCTCGCGGTATCGCCTGATATCGAAATGCGCTATATCCATACAACTGTTTGTTGGCCCCAGCAGAACATCACTGGTCACAGGGATGCTCGTGAACTCCCCAGTGTTCAGAAACTCGATATCTGGGACGGGGTAGAGAGCGAGGAATGTCCACGGGGAACTATCTTGCGGCACTGCAGCCGTTTCATAGCGGGCTGCGGAGTTGATTCCCGAGGTCTTGAGGACATCACGCACATGGATGTCATTATACCAGGTGTTAAAGACATCTGATGATTTTCGCGAGGGAGAATTGAGCCTTGAGGCAGCATAGAGCAGGCCCGAAGTAGACATTTTGGTTGTGTGGTCTCCTTTATTTTCTGTTAGAGAGTGATAATGTGGTTGGAGGGCAAACTTGATGGATGATGTACGCACTAAGTACTTAATAGTACCGGGTCTGAAGAGGGGATAGATTGGCGCTCGGCTAGTGGTATGTTGTTCAGCTGAGGGCTGGGTCCACTCTTGAACGAGAGTTTGAGATTGCTAAGGTGGACACGGCGTGAGATTGACGAATAATGCCATTCAAATGAACTTCGAGGTTCTGATTCAACAAACACGAAATGTACCTCAGCAACATATACCACAATCTGTCACTTTACTTTCTATCAACTGAGACTCCATGTATGGTCACTTTCTACTGTCGGAAAACTAGATATTCCGATAACCTTCCTGGGTTTACTGTAAACCCTAATTCTTGACTGAACTCATTTTTCTGAGGACAATCTTGCGGATTGGGCAGTTTTGAATGTGTGCTAGGTTTCAATTCTAATAATAAATGCTACCCTTTTATGACCCCGCTCGACTTATGATCATTTTAGTGTCAGGAATCTGCTGGACCCAACATACCCATCGCGTTCGGGACGTCCCGAGCTTCCACAACAGCAAAAAATATATCTGAACTAGTACATCTGGTGGACGAACCTCAGAGTTGATCTATGTTTGGATTCTTTTCTTTCCAGAGGCTAGACACAAGCCTTACTGCATTTCCCGCATTGCAATTAGGTGAAAGCCATGCCTTATAGTGGTGTGGGATGTGAAGCACAAATTCCGCACACATACCAACAGATTTCATATCAATGTAGACTAAGTTACGGTCCGCCATCATATCAACACGACCAAGCTACAACACCAAATTTTGATCGTCTTACTGGCAGCTCAAGATCTACATTGCAGTTTTACCATAGTGAGCGACGCATATCTAAACCTTCTATCCTATTCAGCTAGCCAGCTACAACCTTACAGTTCCCCGGTTTGATCTCCATTCTTGGCATGTTTCATCTGACAGCCACCCATTTTACTCCTGCATGCCTACGGAGGATATAAATAGCGATGGAGTATTCATTTCTCCTCTGTCCAGCTTCTGCCTCGCTACAGGCCTGCAAAGATCTCAGCAATCATGGGTCTGGCGGATCTCTGCGTGGACGTGGTCCTAGAGTTCCTGCGCTATCTTACTCTAGATGAACTGTTGTCGTTCAGGATAGTTTGTCGTATGCTTTGTCTTTCCCGGATAGTCTAGTCGATACTGGCTGGACGCGAGATACTAATTCAGCTTGTGTATAGGTTATCTGAATGAAGTTATCGTGGTGAACCTTCTCTATATCAGTACAGTGGACAAGCGCATCAGCAATCGTCTATTGTCCCGGGTTCTACTCGAATATATAAACCAGGATACCGCACTCAAGACCCAGGTTACTAAGATCCGAGACTACCTGAGAACATGTGCAAGTGAGCATGACCGCAAGAAATGCAGCACGAGCCGTTGCTTGAGAGCCATCAGCGTTGCCCTGACCACGTATAACGGTCGGGAGTGGGTGCTCCAGAACTACAGAACCGCCGTGATGCCTTGGATAGAGTCATGGGACAAAGACAACAACTGCATTCCCTTTCTTCTGGCAGCTTGGATGGGCTTACAGAGAATTGTTATATCGGCCCTGGAACAGGGCATACATGCCAATACAAGCCATCCTTTTCTCGGGGCCGCCTTGCACGCTGCAGCGTACAACAATGACACCGTCCTAGCCAAAGAGCTCATCTTACGCGGCGTCAATAGGAGAAAACGAGATGGCGCCTTCGGAGACACGTTCCAGCTTGCAGCCTACAGAGGGTCTGATCAGTTCATCCACACGATGTTGATGGCTGATCCGGGTTTGCGAGTCCAGATTTCTCAGACTACGTCTACCTATGGTCCATTTGGAAGTGCATTCAATGCAGCAGCAGCAGCAGGACATGATCGAGTGGTGAGGATGCTCTTGGCGCACAAGGCGAAGCCAAATATCCTTGCTCCTATGCAGAGGACCGCAATGTTCCTGGCTGCAAGAAGTGGTAGAGCAAATGTGGTCGAGCTGTTGCTCCATTCCGGGCTGCCTGACCCCAATGTCCCTGACTGTCATGATATATCGCCTTTGTTAGCTGCTATCCAGGGTGGCCATGAGCCAGTCGTTCGTCTTCTTCTCCAGATCAGCAAAGTCAAGTTGAACGACACCGGACGTGATGGCAACATCCCCGCTCCACTGATGGTCGCTGCTAGCCAGGGCAAAGCCCGTATTGTCCGAATGCTCTTGAAGCGCCCTGATATCGACGTCAATCGCTATGCACAAGGGCTACCTTCAATCTTCGCAGCTGCAGACAACGACCACGCAGATGTAGTGAGCTTACTGCAATGCAGACGTGACATTTACCTTTTCACCCCGGACCAGTCTCAATACCTCCTGAATATAGCAGTCTCCCACGGCCAGACAGACATAGTCAGAACACTGCTAAACAACGGACATCACATCGACCCACACATCCCAGACAGCAACGGCCAAGCATCTCTCCACATAGCAGTCACCAAGAACCGCATAGACATCCTAAATCTCCTCCTCACCTACCCCTTCACAGACCCCAACCACACAGACACCCAAGGCCGCACGCCTCTCATGCTCGCCGTCCTCCACAACCACCACCACATCATCCACCTACTCCTACAAGACACCCGAACCCGCTACGACATCACCGACAACAGCAACACGACACTCCTAATGCACGCCATCATCAAGAACAACGACACCGTCTTCCATACCGCCCTCAACCACAGCACCGACCACCACCTCAACACCCAAAACACCACCGGCTCAACAGCCCTCCACCTCGCCTGCATCACCAACACCACCTTCGCCCTCGAATCCCTCCTCTCCATCACCACCATAAACCCCAACCTCCAAACCACCCAAGGCCTCACCCCCCTCCACTGCGCCATCCTCCACAAATCCACTCAAGCCATCATCTGGCTCCTCGAAACCCCAACCATCTCCCCCCAACTCCCAGACCACAAGGGCACAACACCCCTATGTCTCGCCATCGTACAAAACAACCTCATCACCGCAGACCTTCTCCTCTCCCATCCCCTCGTGGACATAAACCACCCATCCTCTTCCCCATCCCCATCACCCGAGAACCAATACACCCCCCTAATCCTCACCACCATAACCAACAACCTCCCCCTAACGCACCACCTCCTCCACCACCCAGACATAAACCCCAACCTCCCCGACGCCAACGGCGACACACCTCTCGCCCACGCCGCCAAACACGGCCACATAACCATAGCCAAAGCCCTCCTCGCGCACCCAGCCACAAACCCACACTTACGACCCCAGATAGCAGGGGGCACAGTGGGTGCACCGCCCCTCGTCCACGCCGCGGAGAACAACCATCTGGAGATGGTGCGACTTCTCCTGCTAAGCGGGGTGTATCCCGATGCGCCGGACCGGTATCTCCGCACGCCGTTGATCGCTGCAGCGGAACGGGGCCATACGGAGGTAGCGAGGGAGTTGTTTCGGCTTGGGGGTGGGGATGTGGATGTTGAGCATATGGATGTGAGGAGGATGACGGCGTTAAGGGTCGCGGCGAGGAATGGACATGAGGGGGTGGTGAGGTTGTTGGTGATGGAGGTCGGGGTGAAGGTGGATTTGGGGAGGAGGTCGGGGATGAAGTTGGTGGAAGAGGTGAAGGGGTTGGGGTTTGGGGGGGTGGTGAGGTTGTTGGAGTCTGGGGGGAGTGGAAGTGGAAGTGGGGGGATGTATGGGTTCTTTTAAAGGTAATCATCTGTCATGCTGTCTGTCACTGGGATGGTAGGTAGGTTGAATGGTAGTTGTTGTTCATTTGTTACTCCCTAATTTCACATTAAGGTTTCAACTTGAGGATAGCTGAAGCTAGCACTCCTGCTTTGCAATACTGGCTTTTCTTCTGGTTCGCCGAGCAAAGAAAAAAGACTAACCCGCAACACCCCATGGGAGAACTCACGCTATATGTACAGAAGATAAACACTAATAAAAAAAGTAACGAATAAACCCATTGCCATGCCGGTTCCGAACCCATGGACTGTAAAGTAATGCGACAAACGATGCTTTGTACGCCAGAGGGAAGATGTGTGTGTGTGCGTGTGAGACGACGAGGATAAAAGTATAAGGAGAAACCGTTCTAATACAGCGAGAAAACAAAACAAAACGGAGTGGGGGACATCAGACAGGGCTGATGTTCCTTTACTCCGTCTTTGGTGAAGAGGCCATATACCATACAATCATATGGGGATTCCGAAACGCGTGGACGGATCAGGTGGATTGACTCGGGTCGAGGTATCGAGTCGAGGGCTAAAATACAGTTATGAGGGAAGTGGCGGCTGTTGGCGTTTACAGGATAGCCTTGCTCAGGACCTGTTGAGACATAACATGTTACTCATATGTTCATGAAGGGGATGATTGAATAAGGGGGCAGAAGTAGACTTACAGTCCAACCACCAGCAATGCCGGCAACGATACCACCCGAAATCACCATAGGCTTAAGACCCCTCGTGCTCTTGAAGACCATTCCACTCAACGCACCCGCCACAATGCTGTTAGCAGCATCGTGCTTACCCCTCGCGTAGCCCAGACCGGAGTTAAACCCGTTGTAGACCATCGCGACCACACCAGCCGAGTTACCGAGGAAAGGTCCTCGTCTCGTAATGGAGTTGAGAGCACCGTTGAGGCGGATCTTCGGCGGAGCGGTGACGGGCGTCTTCTTCAGTCCCTCCGCCAGACCCCAGGCACCACCGAGAGTCAAACCAGCGAGGTAAGTCGTTCCTGTTCCATAGCAGAGGTCGTCAGACCATCCACGGGAGGGCAGCACAGAGCGCGATCCGGGTGTTTGGTCGAGCGCGGAGTCTTCGAGGGTGATGTAGTCGAGGGTATCTTGGTTCAGGCCGGCGAGGGGATGGAGCTGAGAGGGGTCGGGAAGATCGGCTAGGAAGCTGGTAGCATCTGGTGCTGATGCGGTGGCCTCGGAGCCCTTGGATTGTTTGCGACCGGTGATGGAGTCCCAGATGTTCGACATGTTGGATAGTGAGGTGGTTGAGTTGGCGGGAAGGTGTGAGTGAATTTATTAAACAGGTTATGGAGAGTATGAATACAGATAGGAGAATGAAGAGAGAAAAGGGAAAGGAGATAAAGGAAAAGGAAAAGAGGAGGAGATCAGAACACTGGCGAACAATCCGAGAGCTTGGAGAGGGATTGGAATTGAGGTTCTGGTGACTGCGCGGTTTCGTCGGAGCAAAGAAGGTGACAGTAATAATTCCAGGCCGAGAAACAAAAACTTCAGCCCCGTGACTTGGTCCAGCTTTCTGCCAGAATTTCCGGGCCGGCAGTTTATCGAACATTTCCCGTTTGGGTCGAGCTTACAGGGATTATTGTTGTCCCGGCACTAACCCGATTCGGAGACCCGCTCTCGAAAATCCACAAGAGGCAAAAGTCGCGATTGGAAACGCGGGGGCGGGCTCGTGCTTGGGTTTTTTTTCTTTTCTCTTGTAAATGGTTGATATCTGAACCCACTCGTTGAAGGTTGCCATGCTGTACTTGTAAGAAGACTAAAAGTATGGTCGGTAATCCTGCGTCTGGCACCCCCGGGGATGCCGGGCTCCCACTATCAGAAATGGAGCAAGTATCGCGGAATATAGAACTTTTGCCCGAGGAGACCCTCGTGCGCATTGGGAAAGGCCCGCTGGTGAAGTTCACCAATTCTTGTGAAGATATTGAGTAAGAGTGTTTCCAAATATTTGCTTATTAAGTTGTCTGTTGCGTGCGCAAGTGGTTTTCAATATGAATCTATTCTGACTATCCCCAAAGGAAAGTGAGCCGAGTCTTCCAGTCGCTACTGAAGACATATTCTACGGCTTCTCTTTCTCATCCGCACACCACTGCTGCGTGTAATGCAATCAGTGCCTTTTTGGACGCTGCGCGGACCTCCACCCGTGAGGGAACGAGGCAGCTAGCCCGCTCTGATGAAACTTGGCTATCTGTATTCGAGGTCTTCATGACCCGGTACAAGGATGTCAAGCCCAAGCCGATGAAGCAGGTGCTGGAGTCGCTGGTTGCCCTGTTGGCCAAGACTCGTCAAGAGATTGACCGGTCCGCGCTCCGCCAGAAGATCGTTGAGGCTACGATCCCTAGCATCGTCCTTGGCGAGCCTCGTGCTCGACTGAAGGCTTCTTTCGCCTCTCTAGAGATGCTTTTGCGCAAGAGTGCCATCACGCCGTTAGAGCTGGTCTCACTGACGGACCAGTGGCTTGTAGATCACTACGAACAGTGGACGGCGCTTTTCAAGGAGGACTGCAAAGCTCTGTCTATTGATTTCTCCCAGTATCTTCAGAAAGGTTCTGGCAGGGAGACGTACCAGATAGCAGCTCAGATTCTGGTCCTGGGAATGCTGGCTCGCGCTACCAAAGCGGAGCTTGCTGCCTCTTCAGGTGACACTTTGGCGGCATTTCTCCAGAGAGTGAAGGCTTCGCCAGACGCTCAGGACTTGAAGTCTGTTTGGGTGGCACCCGTTCGCCATGTGTCGTTGCGCAACCTGGATAACCTGGAGTATATGTCCAACTATGTTCTCCAGCCGTCGTTCGCGACTGATCCGGCTGGCTTCAAGTCGTTCATTGAGCGGCTACCTCTGAGCAGTCTTCTGGCTGGCGATATGAGCGATGCCCCGCTGGCGGAGTTCATGCTATTATTCGCTTCGTTGCAAATCGCCAAGAAAATCGGGCTGATTCACGAAGATCGTAAGTAGTGCTGTATAGTGGGCCGAGCAATGGACTTACCTTCGCCAGATTATATCCCCAAGGCTGGGGCCAGCGACGAAAATGTTCTTGTCTTGAAGAGCGAAACCATCGGCCAGTTCCTCTTCCATCGCGATATCACTATCAGAATCGCGACACTTTCCCTGCTGATCACTGCGCCCTCCACGACAAGGCCAGTGTCTTCTGCAACAATGAATGCCATTCTTAGCGGACTGCCGTCTATGCACACCGAGTCGGACTCCTATTCAAGAGGCGAGATCTTGAGTCTGATTCGCAAATTGATAATCCGACTCAAGGGAGGACTCTTGGAAGATCAGGACGGCCTGACCGAGCAGAAAGCCCCAGCGAACAAAAAGCAGCAGCCCAAGCTTGCTCGGAACGACACCACCACTCGGGCGTGTATGCAACATTATGTGGATTTCTTGAAGGCCGACCTGCGCCCCACGGCTTCTTACCCACGCCACGTTTCCGCGCTGAAGACCTTGATACTCCTCCTCCAATCCGGTCTCGATTCTCGACTCAAACCATCGGATGGTGTTAAGACAAAGTGGCTCTGCAACGTGGAGGTGTATGAGCCTACTTTGCTGAGACTGCTGGTTGATCTTCTGCTCGATCCATTCGAGGAGGTACGCGCTACTTCGCTTTACATTCTGAACCTCTTCCCACGGGAGGTATTATTCGACAACGACAAGCAAGCTGGCGTACCACAAATCATTGAGGGTCTCGCAAAGGCCGAACAACTGGCAAGCAACACCAGCAGAGCTGACTTTGCAGACACCGTTGCTCGTCTATACCATATCCTCTTCCGCGCAGCCGCCGTGGATGGTGCAAGTGACGCTGCACGCTGGTGGGAGAACAAGTCCATGGTTGTCGATACCCTTCTGAAGAAGTTGGAGCAAAAGCTCTCCCTTGCCGGCGGCCTGTTTAACTCTTCTATGCGAGACGCACCTTTGCATGGATATGTATCCGCTTTGAGGTAATTACAATGTTTTATTCGTCCGCCGCGGAGCTAACAGAAACTAGGTACATTGTTGCGACCCCCAATTTCTACTCGTTTGTTTCCAGCAAGGAATCATCATATGAAAATTGGAAGGCTATTCATCTCAGGATCGTGCAAGTCTGCGACAAGATTTGGAACGAGGTTAAGCCTGTTCTTTGCATCGACTCGCCGGAAGGCCATACGGATGAGCCCATTGAGGAGCTTGGTGTCGGTCCTAAGGATATCTTGTCTTACTCATGGCGTGCTCTTCGCGAATCAAGGTGTGTTGCGTCTTGCGCTGGATTGAATGTTCTTACTAATTTCGTAGTCTTCTCCTGCATGCCTCACTTTCCAACAAAACGTACGGCCCGCAAGGCGAGTCTGGATTGACGGTCGAGCATTTTGAGAAAATCGGAACACTCAGCTTCATCCAACTTGCTGAACTCCGGCACAGAGGTGCCTTCTCCACTGTGTCTCAGACATTTGCTACTTGCTGTCAGCGGTGCGGCCAGTCAACCAGCGAAGAGATTTTCGCCCTGCCCAGTCGGTGGTACCAGGTAAGGAGATCATCTTGACTGAACGATCCAAGCTCACCATTATACAGGAAGCGAAGAAAATCATCTTCGAGTCCGCTTCGAAGCTTACACGTCGCTCAGCTGGTCTGCCAGCTTTGATTGTCGGTATCCTTTCATCAAAGCCTGGTGGTCCGCTCTTCCAAACCGTCATCAATGAGCTGCATGAAATCTCTCATCTTCCCGCGGAACATGATAAGTCGAGGCAAGACGTACCGTTGCCACAGGTGCATGCAATGAACTGTCTGAAAGACATCTTCACCAACAACAAGCTTGGTCCCCACACGGAGCCTTTCATTATGCCTGCCTTGAGGCTCTCGGCTGAACGGCTGGGGTCGCCTATGTAAGTGCTATTTACGGCCGCGTCTTTCTATATACTGACTATTATAGATGGGCACTCCGTAACTCCGGACTGATGCTGTTCCGTGCTTTGTTGACGCGCATGTGCCGCACTGGTACTGGACTAGGATTCGGTGGAGCTTCAGGCTCAGAACCAGGTGCCAGGGTTTCCTTCCAGAAGTATCCTGGCCTCTTTGAACTCCTGCCGACCCTTCTCAGCCCATCGGACCAGAGCAACGCCAATGACGGCGATAATGCTATGGTTACGGAGCGTGTTTTCCCAGCTTTGGAGCTCATCGCAGAGAAGGTACCCAATGTCACCGGAGTTGATGACGATGTGCTCCGTGGACTTGTCAGAGAACAGTTCAAGAGTCCAGTGTGGGGTATCAGAGAACATGCAGCCCGAGTTTATGCTTCATTGCTGAACCGTTCGGATGTCCTGACCAGCATCAAGGCGTTGTTGAATGATAAGAGAGACACGAAGACCCAAGACTATCTCCACGGAGAAGCCCTTTGCATCAAGTACTCTCTTAGGAGATATGCCTCGAGCTCTCTCTCTTTCTGGAACGGTATGCTCGTAATTAACAGGCGGTGTATTTTCCTTGCTAATAATTCCCAGAGCACGTTGATGAGGTATTGTCTACCCTGAAAGACGTCTTTGCAGCATCCTTCCCGTTTGCAGAGTCTCCGTTCGTGGCCAGTATTCTGTTGGAGGTTCTTGGCGATGTCATCGAAAAGTGCATAGAATCAGGAGCGGAAGGTAAGTCAAATTCAACTCGCGATAACACGCGCTAACAGATGCAGGACAAATGGCTTCGACGCTTAACTATCTCTGCGAAGCTTATTCTTTCGCCGCCATCCGGGAGTTCTTGTTCGATTCTTCGCATCCTTCCTGGAAGACTCTGAGCACCACACGCGCTCCCTCTCTTCTCCGTCGGGCCATCTCATGGGTCACTGTCCTGCAGATGTTCATTACGAACAAATTGTCCGAAGTCGAGCCACTTCTTGGAGATATTTCGCGCTTCGACCCCAATGCTGGTCAATGGTTGTTGGAGCGCATCCAGGAGATCATCGGCGAGCGAGTCCAGTACAGACGAGCTCTGATTGACCTTTATTATACCGTTATCCTTGGCGCTTATCCAGAGGAAGTCAAAGCAGTAGCGATCACATGCCTGGCATCTGCTCTGTCGTTTGTCCTCGACTTCCACAATGACACTGTCTCTCAAACCGACCTTTCATGGGCATCCTTGGAAAAGCACCTCAAGCACGCTTCTACCGAGCACATATGGAACAGGGACCGATCGGACGCCGAATTGGTTCTTGAGGGATGTCTTCTTGCCCTGAAGACGATCTCCGGTGGCCAGAGCTCAGAGCTGAACATCCTTGAATGGGCCACACGGCTCCAGTCCGCCATGCAAGAGGAGACAGTAAGTCCAACGCATTTCTACGTTATAACAAGCCCTGATAACACCTCACAGGAATTCACTACGCGCTTGGCTGCCGTATCATCCGTCACGGCGTTCGCGCGCATCCTGCGCCCTGCTGGCAGCTCCCCTCGCACCGACAGTGTCTTGTTGGAGATCTACCTGGTTCTATACGACATGCTGAATGACGACGATGAGGAACTGCGCGATCTTGCCGCATCGACCGCCTCCTGGGTCCTGTCATGCTCCTCTGTCTCTCCAACAAAGGCAGTTGCGCTATCTCCTCTGAACGCAAGCGAGCTCCTTTCGAAGTTCATTGCCGAGAACTACGCCAGCTCACGCCTCCTCTGCCAGCGGTCCATGGCGTACATTGCCGACCAGGAGCCTAGACTTAGCAGCGCCACCCCTAAGTTCGTTTCCTTTCTCAGCCGTCTTTCTGAGCTCCGAAAGGAAAGCACCATTCTCTTTGAAGAAGAAAAGCAGAACCTCTTCATCGACGAAGTTCGCGAAGTAGACGTTTGGTCCGCGAGGTTGCGTCAGCTGAACGAATCTTCCTACGATGAGAGCTCACTCAACGCACTTTTCAGTTGGGTGTCCAATGGACTGGCCTCCCTTGAGGAGATTCTCGCAAAGGAAACTGAAAGGGATGGGCTTCTGGGCTGGGCCTCGAAGCCTGAGACGTTCACTCTGGGTGTACGGGTTTTCAGTGTTGCGGGTGCCGTGATCTCGAATGATTCTGCGGCGTCGAGACTTTTGAGTCAGGAACAGATTGCTTTGTTGAAGGAGAAGCTCCAGGCGCTGCTTACTTCTGGCGAAGAGTCTTTGTTGCATGATGATTGGGTCTCACGGATACAGGCTGCCTTGGAATTGTCATGATCGATGAATTTGGATAGAGAAAAGTATAGTGAATTTACGTTACGTTACTAGAGTTAGATGGTTTCTTCTTGGTGTGCAAACAATCACTACATCAGCAGACAATACATTCACTGGCACGGCATCAGGCGACTTGTTTACGCTCATCTGCCACTTACACCTCTGGATATCATCGCCGTATGTTGGTGCGACGCGTCGTCTACTCTTACCTTTCATGGTTTGGGATTGACATGACCAGTGAAGGCATGAGTCCATCTCCCTACAAGCCGCAACACTACTTACATACCTGGTTAGCCTAACGAAACATGTCACCTAACGTTGTAATTGTGGTGGTCCTGGCCGCCATGGTCCTCTTCATCGCAGTCGTGGTCTGTCTCTGCACAATCTGGTGGCGACACAGCCTCCGCGCCGGCTACCACAACGACCGCTTCCAGCGATCTCGGACTGGCCAACGCGACACGACCGTCAAGAAGACAGAGCTCGCAGAGCGAGGCGCAGAGAGAAAATGGCAAGAAGGAGGAAGAACGCCGGCTCAACCCAGCAGACAGAAGACTCCTGCACCTCCACGGCGACCACCACCTCCTCCAACTCCACCTCCGCCACCCCGACCTCTCCCACCCGCTCACGGTGGTAATTCAATCCGTCATGACAATCAGCCGTCGAGGCAGGAGTGGCCTTCTGTACCTCCAGCACGTAGCAACAAACCCCCGACGCCGGAGGAATGGGGCCCTGCACCTCCATCCCGTGGTAGCAAGCGCACACCCAGTAAACATGGGACGCCTGCTGCTCCGACTCCGGCTGCTAAAGTACCGACTAAGCCTCCGTCGCGGGACGAGTGGGAGGCTGAACCTCAAGCTCAACCTCCTAGTAAGGCGGCTTCAGATAAGGAATGGGCACTACCGCCCGATCCGCCATTTGTTGCGTCTGGAGGTGTCAAGCGCGGTTCAAAGAAGAGCTGGCAAGCTGAGAGCAAGCCTGCTTCTAATAGAGGGGGCGCCTATGATACGCAAGGTTACCAGCAGCAGCAGCAGCACGGAGGAGTCGATCCTAATGCGTTGACAGCGGCATTGCAGCAGGCGAATGAGGAGACACACGAGGAGCCTGCAGAACCAGAGGGTGGATGGTAGGGGGAGTGCTGTGGAATAAGTTGAATAACGTGGGAGTGGAGTGTAGCATTGATAGTTCTATTTAAGGCGACGGAGATGGTCGCTGCCGGCCGCCCGAGGCGGTGACGTTGATCCCCGCGAGAGAGCCGGCGATGCCTTCGGGATTCCCCAGCTCATTCCCTCCTCCTGTCCTCCCTGTTTCTGTCCCTTAGTCTCGTGAACTTAGCCTCTGCTTTCTAATCCTCCTGTCTGATTCATGATTTGATCTGTCACACCCACTCTCTTAGTATCTAGGCTGCTCCATCAGCCCCCCGACGCCATGTGGAACGACGAGGATAATAACCCGTACGGCGCATTCGATAACGAGGCGCATCTCTCCGAGTCGCTGCATTCGGCCACCCTTTCTCCCAGTAAGCTGTCAATCTCCATCTCCGACCATCAATTATCCAGCTGTATTTTCTAACTTCTGCAGCTCTCTATGACCGCGAATATACCCCTCCCTCTCCTTCCAGCCGATCATCCACCGACAATCCCCCGGACTTCCTCTCACAGCAACAGGACCTCAGCGACGAAGACGATGCTCCAGACTATGCTGCCCAACCTGCTGGCCATGGCTACCTTCGCAAGAGTGTATATGATAGTCGGATAGAGCAGATTCTTTACGAAAACCCGGAGATGCCGATCCTCATCACAGACGCTGGGAAGAACCACGAGGGCGGCGGCAGCTTCATCGTGTACACAATACGCACTGGAGTATGTCAGAATGATGATCGAAGCTGCATCAGCACTTGTGCTAATGGTTTCTAGGATCTGGAGGTTCGCAGACGGTATTCTGAGTTCGCGTCGCTGCGACAGACCCTTGTCAACCTTCATCCCACCCTCGTCATCCCGCCCATTCCCGAGAAACATACCATGGCCGATTATGCCGCCAAGCCCACCAAAGCTAAGGAAGACACCGCCATAATCGACCTCCGCAAACGCATGCTGGCCGTCTTCTTGAATCGTTGTCGCCGGATGAAGGAGGTCCGTGAGGATGGAGTTTGGTGGCGGTTTTTGGACCCCAACGTTAGCTGGGTAGGTGTATGATAGCTCGACTCTAGCTGTGGTATACTGACTTCGACCAGAGCGAGGTCCTACATTCCCATCCTGCATCATCTGTGCCAAAGAATAATCTCAAGGCTCCCCCGCTTGACCCCGCCAATCCTACCCCCGCTCATGCCTGGCTCCCAGTCCCATCATCATCCGCGAAGCTCAAGTCTGCAGGAGGCGCTACGCCTGCTCCTGCGCCTGCTCCGGAAACACCTGGGCCTGATGTTCTCGGTCGCTTCCCACCAGAGTCACGGAAGCTGAGTGAAAAGGAACTTGACCCATACTTTATCAACTTTGAGGCGTCTACTCGTGAGTTGGAGCTACTTTTGCAAGGGAACATTGAAAAGGTCAATCGTCGCACGTTGGCCCACCTATCATCCTTGTCAGCCGATCTGATGGAGCTGGGAGCACGGTATAACGGATTTTCCCTGTCGGAGCCATCGCCGACCGTCGCAGCAGCCATCGAACGAGTGGGCCAAGCCGCTGATACTTCCTACATTGAGACGGAGGAGCTGTCGTCGCAACTGAGTGCCAGCTTCGCGGAACCGATGAGGGAAAGCGCCCAGTTTGCCAGCGTTGTGCGCAGTGTTCTGCGCTATCGGGTCCTCAAGCGGGTGCAGGAAGAGATGACGCGAGACGAGTTGGCTAAGAAGAAGACGCTGCTCGACTCTTTGGAGCGCAGTGAAATGGAAGCGAAACGCATTGAGCAGTACCTTAATCGGACTTCGCCTCCAGGTGGGGCCACGAGAACGCAGCGGTCTCTGTCCGCATCGTCGGCTGTCAGTGCGCCAGGAGGCTCCGAGGGCGAGGCCCGTCCAGCTGGTTCTGAAGACGGTGCATCAGTCGACTCGGAATTCCCTCCTACGCACGGTGATTCCATCAACTCCCATCCACCTCCGGCAGCACAGCGGCGGCCAGACTTTGGCGGTGCATCCCCGGCGCATCGCAAGACGTCGAGTGGGACGTTTGTGGCGAACAAGATCTTCGGTCGGATCAGCCACGCGGTGCACGGCTTTGTGGATGTTGATCCGGAGCGGACCCGCCGCGACCAGATCGGCAAGACGAAAGAGAGTTTGGTGCAGTTGGAGCAGGCTCTTGGGGTGTCCGAGAAGGATGTCAAGGATGCCAGTGCGGGAGTGTTGCAGGATCTGAAGCGGTTCCAGAAGGACAAGGAGATGGATCTCCGGCGGTACATGGTAAGTTCATGCTGTTGTTTCCTCGGGGGAATGAAGCTGACTGGATAGGTTGCATATGCACGATGCCATCTGGATTGGGCACGCAAAAACCTGGAGACGTGGACGGAGGCGAAAGATGAGGTGGACAAGATTGTAGTCAGGTAGGATATCTATCTAGTGCTAAGGGTATGGAGCGAGGGCGTTGGTTTGTGCTTAGCATGACTTCCAGCTGCCACTTGTGATGTCGGCTATGAGCTGGATAAGACATGCGTTGATCCCAGTACCCTGTATGCTATTGATGCGTATAATGATGTTCCGGCTACTTGAACTGCCATGATCCATATGCCATAATCACAGCGAAAATAATCGTAGCTACCGAACCTAGTCAATGTAGATGTGTAACCACCAAGCAATGGTGATCCTCGCACCTCACTTTAGCTAAGACGGCATCACATGCCGTCCCGCTGATTGGCCCGTTGTCTTACTGGGGGCGGATCGACGATCATCGCCGAACGGACGGGCCATTTCTTCCTGATATTTATTGAACTCCTTTCCCCCGTCCATCTCGCTAGCGCTGACTGCTGTTGTTATGCAGCTGGCTTTGCAGTGTGTTTCCAGCATCAGATATGTAAGTCATTCCCCGGAACAAGACAGAAATGATACTAATTGGATATGTAGATGAGAAACATCAGGAAGGGGTTCGCCAAGACCTACCATCATCTATTCATGATAACCGGCCACGAATAACTGAAGTGTCGAGTGTCACTTGCCAGGATACAGGGTGCTGCCATACCCCTCTTTTCAGTCTATATCCTGAATATCGCATCATCGCTATCCCGAATTGCAACATACTCACCAGTTGGCAATCCCACATGCACTGAGCATCCATATATCAATCCCGCCACCAAAGAAGCAAGCAAGCAAGCAAGCAATGAACCACCATCCCATCACCACACAATGACCCCCAACTGGTCCCAACTATGGACCTTCATCACCAACCTCAAAGACACCACCAGCACTAACTCCATCTCCCCATCCCCATCCACCCTCCGTCGCATCATCAAATCCCTCTCCCTCCTCACCTTCTTCTCCATCCTCCTCTACGCCCTCTACATCCACTTCCAACCCTCCACCATCGCCCAAACCCCCGAACTCCCAGAATCACCAGACCTCCCTCCACCCACCCCAGAAGACACCTACAAATCCATCTACGGCTACCCCCCAACCAATCCCACCATCCCAGCCCTTCACATCCACGACCCCAGCATCCTCTACGACCTCTCCACAAACACCTACTACGCCTACGGCTCCGGCCCTCACATCCCCATCCACTCCGCCCCGACCCTCCAAGGCCCATGGACCAAAGTCGGCACCGTCCTCGACGCAGATAGCATCCTACCCAAAGGTGATCGCAAAGCCCCCTGGGCACCGACCGCCCTCCTCCACGACGGCACATTCTACGTCTTCTACGCGACGAGCCATAGCGGATGTCGTGATAGCGCCATCGGCGTAGCCACCTCATCTACCCCGGGCCCCGGGGACTGGGTCGATCACGGCGCGATAGCGATCTCCGGGCGGGGGGAACGGGGGAGGGAGTTTCCCTTCGATAGGGCGAATGCGATTGATGTTAGTGTTGTTGTGGATTATACAGACACCACTCAATCCCAACCCCAGCGCTCCGAAGGAGAGACCTCTCTCAAAGAAGGCGGTGACAAGAAAGCGAAAGGAAAAGGATACATGACCTTCGGCAGTTTCTGGACAGGGATATGGCAAGTCCCGCTGAAGCCTAACCTGCTTCATATGGACAAGCAAGAAGATGAAGAAACAAGAGTGAAACATCTAGCCCACGAACCAGCAGCTATCCACCCACCCACCAAAAAAGCCGATGGATTATGTGGCGATACGACGGGCATGCATCCCGTCGAAGGGGCGTTTATATCCTATCATGAGCCATGGTGGTATCTGTGGTTTAGTTGGGGGAAGTGTTGCCATTTCGATCCGGAGAAGTTGCCTAAGGCTGGGATGGAGTATGCTTCTTTCCCCTTCCCTTCCCCTTCCCCGCCCCTGTTATTTGTCATTATTGAGTGGCTGGAAAAGGTGTAATATACTGATCATGATGTTATGAATGGAACAGATACAGCATCCGCGTCGGACGCTCACCTTCCCCTCAGGGACCATTCGTGGATAAACAAGGGAAGGATCTCATGGATGGTGGAGGGGAGATTGTGTATGGCTCGAATGGGGATGTTTATGCGCCTGGGGGACAGGGCGTGTTGAGTGGGGAGGTGGAGGGGGATGTGCTTTATTATCATTATTGTGAGTATCCCTGGTACTTTACGGCCTGGGATGTATGGTGCTAATGGTGGGTGTGGTAGTGAATAAATCTGTGGGGTATGAGTTCAAGGTATGTTCATCGATTTATCTCTTGAGTCGGTAGTTGGTGATCTGGGCTAATGGGCATTCAGGAAGCACGGCTGGGATATAATTATTTGACGTATGTGGATGGGTGGCCGGTTCCACTGTGAGCAACTTTTAGTGTTGGAGTGAGAACTATTCGGACTCTTGTATAAATTCAGTTAGAGTATATAGAATATAATGTATGTAATATTCATGAAGAATAAGAACTATCACTATAAACACAGTGGATATTCATGTCCATAGTACAAAGCAGTAAGAACAAGCAGAAGGAGAAGGAAATACTCTACACTATTCTAACAACAGGAATCACTCCTCTATCCCACGGACCCGACAGAGCAAGAAACCATAAACTCCATCCATCTACAACAGAAACACCAACAAACTACCCTCCTCACTCCAACTGCACCCCCCTCCCCACCACCGAAACACCACCGCCGCCACCACTATCACCTTGCGCATGCCCATGTCCATGCCCATGACCATGTCCACGCACATATGATCCACCCCCAGACAACGGAATATATCCATCATCACCATACACCAGACTGGGACCTATATCCAGCAAGCTAATCTCACTCTCACTAAGAGAGAGATCCCGACTGCGAGGTCCAAGAAGCATGGTCTTATCTCCAGCTGTGATTCCATTTGCTTCTGTGTTTTTGTTTCGCTTCGTATTTGTAGCTTCAGAAGTAGTTGTGGTTGTATCTGAGATATCAACCTGGTCCAGGAAATGGACATGTGCAGTCGTAGACTTCGATTTCTGTTTCGCTTTCGATTTCAATCTGGTAGTAGTACTCGTAGTGGTTGACTTCGGGGTAGATTCACTTCCCAAAGAACTGAACTTTGAGGTAGACTGGATGCTGGGCTGATACCGAGTGTACGTCTGCATCTGAGTGGGAGTCGAAGCTGACGACGACGATGACAACGGATGAGAATGAGAATGTGAATGCGAATCTGCATGCATCCCCGAGAACGATCCCACCTCTACGTGCGATGATTGCATACTATCTTCTTCTTCATCATCATCATCCATCGAAGCAGAGCGCGGATGAAGAGACGAGAAATCCATCAGGCGTTTTCTTCTCGCGTTCGTGGTGTGAGGACTAGATGCGGATCCGTTTGGAATATTTCTGGTTTTCTGTGCTTCTCGCGATGAAGCCATCGGTGGATGATGCATTTTGGTTTGGTTTGAGATTGTGGTGGGTTGGGTTGGGTTTAGTTTGCGATGTATTGGTTGAGGTTGAGGTGAGAAGAAAGAGGTATATAGGTTGGATGTGAAGGAGGAGATTATGGGCGTTGGAAGGTGTCTGTCTGATGACTGCAGTGTCTGCTGGGGGGTTAAGTAGACATAACAGTAGAAAGGTAAGGTAAGCAGGAAGAAAGTCAAAGTAGAGCAGATAGATTTACAGATGGAGATGAGTGAGAGAACGAATTAGGCAGGTGAGGCTGTCAGTAGTAACAACACTTTGTGATTGACCTCACTTCTGTTCCCTAGTTTGTCAAGATTGCATCCGATGACAAGACATTTAATGACCAAGTATACGAACAACATGAAAGACCACATAACTTAAATTCTATGGCCTGGCTGGTATGAAAGTAGTAGTATATATTTAGCAGTAGCCTCGCATTGCAGCATCGCATGACAGCGGCCACATGCGTGTGACTCGCCATGACCTCCCACGTGGTTCATCCATACACACTCATCATCCCCATATCATCCCTCTGCAAAACATCATCTCACTCAACACACCTTTTTTTGCTCAAAACATCTCCAGCTGCTCCGAAAATACATGTAATGCAGGACGGCACCCGCCATCCGATCCCGTAAAAATGCATGCAACCATCCACGGCCCTCTCTATTCCCGGGCTGCGTAGAAAACAAAACACCATGGCTATTATAAGGGTCGTCGACTTCATTCCTCGAAATCATCATCCACTCTGCGAAAGGTCATTATCGCCATCCCCCGTGGGGCGATCTAAACACCTGTAATCATTCGTTGCACATTTCCAAAAGACAGTAAGAGAGATTGGGAGAATCATCCCCCTGTCTACGGCAGTGTCTGGTCCTCATCATGCACTTGGAGTTCTACCACCGGCAACTCATCCTCCTCATCATCGTCGCCGTCCGCTGCGAATGCCGAAATGTCCGGGAATGACGTCTCCTCCATCGGGGTACCTGGATAGGCGGCCCCGCGTGGACTGTCCATCAAAGAGGCCATCCGAAGGTCCGGGTCGCTGACGTCGCCGTCGTCTACCGCCCGGTTGCTCGCGTCATCGTCGAGTAGATCCTCGTCGTCAGTTGGGAATGTGGTCATCTGTGAAGGGCCGTGAGCATCTGTGGCGCGACTGAACGACCACGAGGGTGTGTCGTCCTGAGGGCGGAACGGGCTGGGCTGCGTGCCCCCGCCAATCTCCTCATCTTCGAAATTCATACCTTCCGATTGCGTCGCGCGATCTAGGCTCTGCTCGCCAAATGACGGGACGTTGGTGTAGCCCGGCGGCCAGTCATCATCCCCGCTCTTCGTTTGGGTTCCAGTTGGCAAACCACCATCTCCCGATTGGTGAGCTGCTCCGACTCCGGTTAAGGCGCTCGACGACCCATTGCGGGAGGAGCCGCCGAGACGCCGGCCTTCCCCCGACGGCGACTGTCCGCGAGACTCGGACTGCGAGTCCACGTCGCTGTTCGGCCGTGTCGACGCTTCCGTGATCTCCTCCAGCACCTTGCCGCCCAGTGGCCGGTCGGACCGGCGCCGGTAGAACAGCAGATACGCCGACGAGGTGACCACACTCTGCGGATCAATTGGTCGCGAGACGGAAGAATCTAACACAGTCAGTTATCTTTCGAAATTCTGCGATTCAAACTATCTTACCGTTGTACTCGTTCCACTGTCCGGTGAAAAAGTTCTTGGCGTACGCTGTGTAGTGTCCGCCACCAAGGCCTCCATAGTGATTGTCGACAGCGAAGAGGTCGTAGATCTGACTCTTGCCCTCTTCAGGCGACTCAACTCTGCCGGTCATATCGAGTCCTTCCACAGGGAAGTCGACCAGGACATCCAGCTTGTCGCGGAATCCTCGGCTGGCGCTGAACCTCTTGAGGTGCATGACCAGAATGTCCGGGGTCTTCCACAATTCGAACTTCTTGCTGGCCCGACGGTGCTCCTTGCAGCGGGGGCAGTACCAAGCATCGTTCTCGGAAAGGACCTCCTCCTTGTTGAACTCATCCAGACACTCGTAGAGCGTCACGCCCCGCTTCTTCCGGTTCTGGCGCAGAGTACGGCGCTTGCTCAGCTCCGGGTCAGGCACACGTTCGACGTCCGTCCATGTCGGCGCACCACGAAGGGAGTTCTTGTCTCGACTGCTTCCCGCGAAAAGAGCGTCGTGAGCTTGCTCAGTCCAGTCCACGACGATACCCTCACCGGGGCGGATCATCGGCCGGTCCTGAGCCTTGGGCTTAGGAGCCGATTCACCACTGGCACTGTCGGAGCTCTTATCTCCGGACTCGTTATCCTTCTGCTCCGTGCCATTTGTGCTGTCCACAGACTGTCCATCGCTTAGTAGAGATTCGGTTTAAAAAGAAAGGAGACTACCCACCTGTTTCTGCTTCTTCACCGGTGTCTTGATTCTGAACGACATCTTGGGGTACTCCTTGTGGTCATCCACGGTGGACCATCCAGTGGGAACAACCTCGCTGCTCGACTTGATGATCTTCATCTCAAAAAGACCGCGCACATTCGGGGGAATAGCGTTTTCGGAGCGGGCTGGAGCATCGCTTGAACTGTCATCTGCGTCACGCATCGAGACATCGACCATGCCGTCCTCACCGTCCACGGACGCGGTCTTGATCTTCGAGTCAGCCGACTCCGCATCATCCTCGTTCATTATAACGGTATCTGAGTCTTCATGGCTGATCTCTGTCGTGTTCTCCTCGTTCAGGAAGTCACGGGTGGTCATCGAGGCGACCTGCGACAGGACTTTGCGGAAGATCGTATCATAGTCCCCAAACTCCTCCCGGTTGATGACCACATACGACGGGACTCCGAAGAGCGACCGCTGCGCATTCTTAGGGTTGTTTCCCCGTTTCTTCTCGACTCGATTGAAGATGGGGACGAGCAAGCGGTCGGAGCGAGGCGAGTCCAGACTGGGGATCTCCTCATGATCCGAGCGGCTGAAGGAGAAGTAGCTCTTCTGGGGCTTGTCGGGGTTGTAGTTCGTAGGTACCGACTCGACCTCGTAGATACCAATGTCGTCGTTGCCGCTGATCTGGCACTCGGCAATCGAGCTCGTGTTGTCGAACATCTTGTAGAACTTGTTCTTGTAGATTTCGGCCATCACAAGGCGCTCGGGGTCGGTTCCCATTTTCTTTGCAACCTGCTCCTTCAGCGCCTTGACACTGGAGTTCTTGTCGATTTCGACATCAACAAGGACCGGCTTCTTATTCAGAGGGAAGTAGAAGATCTCCTTGCCCCAAAGGTTTTCGATCGGAAGCTGAAGGGTCAGGTTGTTGAAAGGATCGAAAATGATGCTGACCTTGTCGCAAGCAGGGCAGACCAGCGTCGATTTGTACATACCAGCAAAGAGGTCGGTAATGACGGAATCGTTGCGGGCTTTGTAGATGTCCCAGCACTTGTCCGCAAACTCCGCGAGAGCCTCCTTGTTATGCACCATCTCGTCCGTCGAGTCCGGCTTTTCAATGTAGGGCTTCTTCATGATACGGTTGAGATCCTCCTGGAGACCGTCCAGGAGGAACAGAAGGAATTCCTGGGAATCCTGCTGTCCGTAACCGGAGAAGGCCGGTCCATAACGGCCGATGGTGTGCTTCAGTTGACGGGGCGCAAACGAAGATTGACCTGCCTCATCGTACATCTGACGCAACATGTTCGCATATGCTTTAGCAACATCACCGTTGTGAGCCAGAGGATTGCTGGGGTTGAGATCCTTCTTGTAAACGTCATCTAGATAGATAGTTAGCAGGGTAAACTTTCAAAGTTCGGGAGTCTACGCACTCAAGAAATAGTAGGTCAATTCCTCCACGCTGCGAACGCACTGCAGGGCCGAGTTCATGTAACAGGTGTTCCCAAGGTTGCTCAGACCAGTGCAGCCGCGGGGTTTCCCGTCCTTGCGTCGTCCCCTGATGGGCTCTGAAACTGGGGATGATCGCCCGCTGGTAGCAGGACTCTTGGTCTTCACCTTTGCAGGAGCTCCGTTCTTCAGGTTACCGGATGGCACTCCCAGACGGTTGAGTGTCTGCTTGGAGGCTTCCGACACCCAGTCTCCGCTGGTTCCAGGGAGCTTCTCCTCCAACACGATGATTTCGCTGCTGTTGAGACCCGCAACGCCCAGAGTCATTTTACCATTGTAGTTGGGATTGTTCGTCTGGTCCTTCGGCTCATCGAGTACCTCACGCTGCGACCCCTCAGACAGGGAAAGGAAGGTGTTCAGGTCGAGAACGAGGTTGCTTCCAGCGTTGGCGATGAGGGAGGCGGACGGGGCTGGAGAAGCACTGCGGGATGCGGCTGGGGTGGCTGCTGCGGATGCCGTGGCACTACCGAGACCACCCAGAATCCTCCAAACGCGAACCTTTGTCGACATGTCGATGTGAGCAAGTTCTTTGGCGTTCTTCAGCCACTTCTGGAAGTTGGTGTGGCGACTGGCCAGGGTTCTCACTGGAGCCATCGTCTTCTCCTTCATCGTCTTGATGGAAGTGCCGGCAGACGGGTTCGTGAGCTTCAGAATTGTGAAGATCGGAGGGTTGATTTCGTATTGCAGGTTCTCCTGGTCGCCTACGGCGGCAGTGTTGTGAACGTAACGGACGATGGCCGGGGACTGTTCTGCCAAACCATACCACTGCATGATCAGGTCCCAGCCTCCTTGAGGGATGATCTCAAAATCTTCGCCGAGCTCCAAGCCAGGCCTCAAAGGAACAAAGGGTTCGCCCTCCTCGTCCTTGAAGCCCGTGTTGGCCGGGTCGGTGACCAGGACAATATCCGAGTTATCGACGGGACCGATGTCTCCCTCCATCGCCGTCTTGTCTGCCTTGTCTGCATGCGTAGCACTCCGCGAGTACACTCGCTTCAGCCACGAATTCGACACCACATATCCCTTTTGTTTTTCCTTCATGGGCTGCATCATAAACTGGGTCACCTGTGCGACCTGGTCATCGTAAGAGGGTCGATCAGCTGACGCAACGCCGGCCTCTGCTTTAGAATGGGCCCGGGTCTCTGTGGGGGCGGTATAGGTGGACATGCTGGAAGGAGTTGGATACACACTGTCCGACGCCGAGTTGGTTACGTTGTCGTCGCCCGAGGTGGTGGTTTCCATCGAATCCGGGTGGTCGGAACGGGTCTGGCTGTCGTCCTTTTCTGTCGGAACCAAGTCCATCTCCACATCGTTCACCTCATTCTCCGAAGCGGAGGTTTCGCGAGCATCGGCCCCGGCAAGCGGGAGGGTCGAGTCTCCCTTGTCGTCAGAGCCGGACATATCGGTCGCAGGATCACTGTGGAGGGTCAGGCCAGCGCAAGCGGCGGCGGGATAGTCGAGGACACTTCCAGCGGAGTCCGGGGTAGGGGAACGAGCGGTGGAGTGGGATTTAGAGGCGAGGACTTCGTCCTGCAGGTGAGCGGGAATGTAGCGGGGAGGCGGTGAGGCCGAGGAGCTCTGAGTGCTGCGATGCGATCGGGAAGGAGAGGAAGGGTGACGGGAGGAGCGCGAAGAGGGCGAGGCCTTGTCGGAGGAGGAATGACCGTGACGTCTTCCGGCCTGCGAGGCGAACGACAAACCCGGAAGCGATCCTGGTCTGCGAGGCTCTGCTACTTTACGGCGCTTTGTGGAAGACGTCGTGACGGTGAGCTGCGCACGTTTCGTGGCAGCTCGAGGTAGCACGGTGGATGGGTTGGAAACTGAGCTCGACACTGGATTGGTGTTGGTCAGACCGGGGTGGTGGTGGTGGTGGTGGTAGTGGTGGTGGTGAGTGGAGGAAGAGGATGGGAGGATGTGGAGGGAAGAACCTAGAAAAGCAGCGATGCAAAAGGAACGAAAACGTTTAGTCAGTCCGTTCAGTCCAGTAGAGTAACTGGACGAAGAAGTAGTAAAAATTTTAGTGCAAGGAGGGGAGTTTCGGATTGGATTAGATTGAATTGGGATTGGGTTGGAAAAGAACTTCCGCTTTGGCCCAGATTCTTTGCCGGCGGGAAAGCAAGTGTTCAATTCTCTCTTTCTCTTTTCTCCCTCTTGTCCGACTGGACTGACTGACTATCCTGCTTGTTCGCGATTTTTTTTTCAACCAGGGATTTTACCCGGGCGCGCGTTGACAGGTTGGTCAGGTTTCGGGATTGGTGGGGTTGAGAAGTGGGTTTGGGAAAAAAAAAAAAGAAACTTAAGGATGGATGGAGAATAGAGAGAGAATGGAGCAACCATAAAAAAATAAAAAAAGGAACTCAAAACTTGACAGACAAGCAACTAAACGCGAAACAAGACAACTTACTTTTTTCTGTGGGTGATGCTAACAACATCTGGGGAGAATCGATGCGGATCGGCATCTGCTCTGGGCTGGGCGGCGTGGCTGTTTCTGGAGGCCAGGAACCTGGCCCCAACCCTGCCTTTTTCTTCTCATCACTTGCCTCCCCTGCTGGCTGGGGTGCGATCCACTTCGATAACACATTCCCCATGTTCACGATTCAATGCAGGACTAAGCGGTCAGCACGCATTCATTGATCAATTAAAGTTAACAACTCCCTGTAATGGCGCAGCGGTGTCGTTCCATTGATATACTGACCCGTTCAAACCATAAGTGAATGTCTGCAGCATCTGGCGCATATGGCAGGGTGATAGCCTCTTCCTTCTTCGGAAACTCCATCAAGTATAAATGGTATAGATTACTTGTCAAAGAGAACAAAGGCGCCATAATTAACTTTTACTTTGAACAATGCAATCAGGGCATGACACTTCGTCGGGGAGATATCCCGGTTGCCAGTCGGACAATGCCGTCAACCACCAATTGCGACTTGGCATCCCTTCCTGGTCTGCAAGACAAATAATTTCTCACATTCGCCGCGAGTAACACAAGATCAAGCAACATCAAAGACTAAATTAGATTCATTGCCTCGGAAGCATCTGGTAGGATCCGGGGTAACACCGGCTCCTGCACGGTGAGCTCACCCTTTTCCCAACACCCTCTATCCCTGTGATCAGCAGTTGAAGCAGCCTCGTATTCAGGCACAGGCTGACATTTCGCTGTCACTACTGCATATCATTCGTGATTTGAAAAGCAGATTGTCCCTTTTTCACGGCTATCCCAATCGATGAACATCGCTCACATATTTGAGAAGAGCTACTATCTCTCGTAGATAGTAGAATAATGAAGTAGCTTCATTTTTTTTATGCTCACTTATACTATGTAACTGAAACTAAGCTCATTCCAAATTGAAGAGCCTAGTTCATATACATGAACAGATTACTGAGAGCCAACAAGTCACTGAGTATTCCATGTCTCTATTATGCACAAGATATCTAGGATTGTCAATTAAGCCAAGAATAAAATCACAGTTTAGATTTTGAGGTTGTCTGACTACTATATATATGACCTTAAGGGTTATTGAGTCTCGCCAGATATTGACATTTTATCAATGGAAATTCCCCCAGTGCCCGGAACGTCCCCGTCGAGTAGGAAATGCCCATAACTTAAATGGTCTTTGGGAGGCTCTCAATAGGCATCAATGGTAATGTATTAACCATTCAAGAGAAGCAGCTGTGCTTACCCAGCCTAAGTCATTGTACACATGATTTCGTTAATTGTGTCAAGAGGCATTGTTCACTATTCTGTCCTCTCAATCAGGGAACTAACAGCCTGGTTAACATGGTGAAGCTGCTATTGTTATAGATCTTCACTACCTATCATTCACTGTTTGATTTCATTCCCATCCAACAGGGCGTCGTGACACAAATCCCACGTCTCAATACCATCACAATTGCCTATCTGGTCTCACCTTTAGCGATCTTCAATTAGCAGTACTGTATCTTTGCAATCATACCCTGGACTTGACCAATATTGTCATACTGAATACTGGGTTCAGAGCTGCGCTGGTAGCTGCTGACATTATTGCTGACCCCCGATGCAATGATTCCATATTGGAAAAATAAGATGTGTAACAGGACATCTTCATGTTCCTCGTATAGCAGACAAGCTGACTGTTAGTAGCTTCATCTCATGTTTCAATGTGGTTGTTAGTTCCATGGTTAGTAATCGCTCCACCATCGGATGGATAACTACAAGAAAGCGGAACTACAGTATTGACATCATTCCAGAATGCGGTTTTCATATTATCAATAGCATTATTCAACACCTTCATTGCAACGTTATCTATAGGTAAAGATGGTATACTATCAATCAAGTGAGACAAAACCAGAAAATTGCCCACGAACAGGGCAATCATTTCCGACACGACCGAGCTTATTACATCACATTGAGTTCATGCAACCTGATCCGTGCATCTATCACCAAACATACAAAATGTTATATAAACCACACCTTCACCATCGATCCCTACCTCTTTCATCCAGACATCCCATACGCAAAATCAATTGATACTATTGCACATATCTACAACCATCTACATCCACAATGCCAACCGCCATCGTCACCGGCGCAACCGGTACGTATCGAACAATCCCATACACCATATCATTCTAACCATTGTGAAAAACAGGCATCCTCGGCCGCGAAATAATCGCTCACCTTTCCAAACTTCCCGACTGGACAAGCATCTACGCCCTTTCCCGCAGCAAGAAGGATACCTACCCAGCACAAGTCCACCACGCCAGCATCGACCTCCTCGCCTCACCCAGCGACCTAGCCAATCAACTCTCTTCCCAAAATGTCTCCGCAGACTACCTCTTCTTCACCGCATACCTTCAAGAAGGCGACGAAAAGAACCTGGAACGACTTAACGGCGACATGCTCGAGAACTTCCTAAAGGCGCTGAGTATTAGCGGTGCAGAGACGAAGCTCAAGCGCGTGTTGCTAGTAACAGGGGCCAAGCACTACGGAGTACATTTGGGGCCGGTGAAATCCCCGATGGAAGAGAGTGATCCGTGGGTAGAGGGGGAGGGAAGGCCGCCAAATTTCTATTACAGACAGCAGAGGATACTGAAGGAAATGAGTAAGGGGAAGGGATGGGATTGGGTGGTTACATATCCGAATGATGTTATTGGGGTTGCTAAGGGTGAGTACTACCTTTTCTCCTCCTCTATGTATTCTGTATGAATTATCACAATGCTGATGACGATGATCAGGAAATTTCATGAACCTAGTAACAGCAGTTGGGCTCTACGCGGCCATTACCAAGGAACTGAACGCGCCATTCATCTTCCCCGGCTCGCGCACTTTCTACACCATGACTGACTGCTTCACGTACTCCCGTTTTCATGCACGCTTCTGCGCATGGGCAATCTCCGAGCCTCGCTGCTCGAACCAGAACTTCAATGTGGTGAACGGCGATGCGCAATCCTGGCAGACTATGTGGCCTCGACTCGCGAAGCGGTTCGGGCTCACTGTTCCAGCGGATCAGTTCGAGGCGGAGGATGAGAAGGTTGTTCCGCTGGTT
The DNA here is from genome assembly GCF_003184625.1 of Aspergillus neoniger CBS 115656. Taxonomy (NCBI): domain Eukaryota; kingdom Fungi; phylum Ascomycota; class Eurotiomycetes; order Eurotiales; family Aspergillaceae; genus Aspergillus; species Aspergillus neoniger. The sequence continues at coordinate 467,856 of NW_020291151.1, read as the reverse complement.
GATAATCCCCCGTTGAATGATTACGTGCAGACGAGTGGACTTAAGGGCAAGGTTAAGAAGGGTGAGGTACGGATGCGCATTGATCTGACCAAGTGGGCGGAGAGAGACGATGTGAAGGCTGCGTGGGAGAGGTTGGCGAAGAGGGAGGGGCTGGAGCAGGATGCGTTCGAGAAGGCGACATGGTTCTTCTTGAACTTTGTGCTGGGGAGGAATTATGATCTGGTGATTAGTATGAATAAGGCGTGGAAGCTGGGATTCCGCGATTGGGAGGATACTTGGGATGCGTTGGATGGATGCTTGAGTGAGTTGGAGGAGGAGAAGGTTTTGCCGAAGAGTGGGAAAAACTGAAAGCATACAAACCCAAAATTGAAACTGCGTTGGTAGGATTGTCAAGATGTGTGTGGATGTGGATTGGCTAGCTCTCGCTGAAAAGTAATTTCGCATACTAACGGACAAACATCTGTCACTGTAATACCTTATTACTATTACTACTACTCATAATCTTCACGACAATACTACAATCCATAAAAGTAAATTGATCCCAATATTAGTTCATTCTGTATTTCCACAAGCAAATTACATATTAAACATGGCAACCATATATGTTAATCCTAACATGGACACCTCACACTCTGTCTTGCAACCAGACGAGTACGACCCCCCAATAGTATATAGCGATACCCCAAAACCACCCCACGCCTAGTATAAGTATAGCCCTAGTAAGAACAGGTCTACTCACTATACGCCATATACTCATCCCCACCAGCCTCAAGAGTAAACTCATTCCCGGGGTCAATATACTCATACCCACCCTCAACATCCCCCACCCGAATCTCCCTCAAACCAACCTCCTTCTTCACCACATCCAGACTCTCCAGCGCCGACTCAACATCCATCATCGCCTCCACACAGGAGGCACCATCTTCAGCGTATTGAACACAGTCCATCAGAGACTGGTCAAGCGACAACAAGGCGTCTTTGGCCTTATCGAGTTGGTCGATAGCCCCCTGTGAATCGGAGATCTGAGACGAGATCAACGCAGGTCCGATCAGATGCACGAAGTGATTAAATTCGACCAGGCAGTTCTGGGCCCATTGGTCTTTGTAGAGGTCAGGGAAGGTGAGGCATTTGTGGAATGCTAGCTTGCACATGTGGAAGAGATTCGGGATGGTGTGGTCGGTGGTGGACATGTCGGTGTCGATTGAAGGATGGCGTGTGGTTTTTCGGGTGATCGTGATTCTGATTAGGCACATGTGTGTGGAGTGGGGTTCTGTATATAGATGATGGATTGGGGTTTGACTGTGGGGTTGGCTGATGTGAGTAAGAGCTGGGGATGATGAGGGTGTATATATAGACGGGAGTGAGGGTTGGATTCGCCGGGCTACATGGGTGGATCCGGTCTGGGGTAGGCTATATTCGTTGGTATATGTTGCTGGGGTGGTGGATGATCTTTCACTGTTTGAAAGTGGCGTCCGACATGAGGTTTATGTGGTAGCTGTTTATTTAGCCACTGTTGTCGAAGAAGTCTATTGTTTCAATCTCTTCCGGTCAAGAAAACAGTGGTGGAGATTACCTTGCATCGAAGTCACGATTTGGGGATACTTCCTATGGCTGGTACGGGAACCTCCGTTGAGTATTGGAATACCCCGGTCAAGTACTAATGGGGCTTGTGATCTCAGGGAAGTATAAATACCCCCCATACCCACTTAGGCTTTCGTGGCTGGATCAGGAACACAACGATAGAGGGACAAGCCTGAGAGGACAGTCTTCTAGTTCCTCTCATGCATTCATTATAGCATATACTTTTCGATGCGAAACTGACTGTATCAAAGTCAACGGGCAGTCATTATAGCAATTGGCGGCAATCAAAAGATGCTGGCAAACAGGGTGCAAGTCTGTGACTCTGATCGAGTGTACTGGGCTCCTTAATCAACAAGGACGTTAGAAGGTCAGAGTCTGTTGCGAGATACTTGTATCCCAGCTGGAACGAAGGTGCCTCCTTGCACACACTACTACTATATATATAACGCAGCAGCTACTCAACATCTCGACATGTGAGAACAATCAGTTGTCTTGCCGTGCTGCAGTTTGACTCTCTTCATCCTTCATCGCTCAAGTCTTCACAGTGCATTCAGAAAATCTCCATCAAACGTCATCGTTTGCTATAATGTCTAGAGATGCCTAAGCTTGAAGGACCACGGATATGATCACTGAGACTGAGGCTGATGGTGCAGGCAAGGATAGCAGTCAACATCAAGGCTGCTTTTTCTCTTGCTTGGAAGAAAGGAATCAGATATGGGGTGGTTTAGACACGCACTAAAAACTTCCTGAAAACTGTCTATACTATTAATATATATTCTTCTGCAGCAATGAGGACGAGGAGCCACTGGAAGCCAACCATATTCTTGTTTCCAGCCAGGGCCTAGCTACGTCTTTGGGCTGTCTTGAATACCTCAAGGAATCCGGTGGGCAGGTCTAATCATCTGACTTTTCAGAGGAGGTGGGCTAAGAGCAACGCATTTGTGCTGTTATCTTGGATACCGTATATAATCCATTTGCTCCTCTTCACAGAACCAAGACGGACTGAATTGCTCGAAGAGGTACACATGTTCAGTGTCTGTGTCCGAGACACCCTCAATAACCCCGAGCACAACTTTGGCTATGACGACGCGAATGGTGTCCTCTGTCGTTGATCAACTAATCACTAAGGTCTCAGGAAAGGCCCCAGAGATGATACGTCGTTCACCACGGATATCGCTTCCCTTTTCTTCTTGTGCCGATAAAGAAGAATGGATCCGGTGGTAGGTTGCATTCTGTTCACCATATCAGAAACCAAGAAACTTCTTAGATGTTGGAGAGAAGCTCAACAAGGATCGAGATTGCCTCCATTAGCTATCTCGATTTCCTGACAAGATTGTTTCGTCGTTCACCACGGATAATGCTTCGCTTTTCTTCTTTGCCGATGAAGACAAAGAATATCCGGTGGTAGGCTGCATTCATCTCTGGCATAGACTGGGGATCCAGAAACAATGACGAGGTTGAAGGGATTCTCGACAAAATTTGAGATGGCAAGTGTTGGAGATGATATTGAACACCTGGCCGGTGCGGGTAGCATCACCTAAGGCTGGGTTGGACGGAGCTCTCCAGCGGTGGTTGATGGATAGTACGCCACCATATATATAATAAGGTAACTTCCAGCGTATCGACTCGCTCAATGGTCCTGGTTTTCACCTGTTTGTGGGACTCTGAACTCGCAGCTAGCAAATACTATTCTCTCTGGACTGAAACCATACCTCGTTCCAGTCGACACCCTCAGCAAATCTGGGAAACATTCATCTCTGGCTTCTACTCATCATTCACAGTAACGATGCTTGCGACAAATCAGGAAGGGCTTTGATGTCACACCTTCCAAGTTCCTGTTTACTTTATATACTATCAGTGGTCCAAGCCTGGCAAGTCCGGCAAGTTTCGTTCGAACGTCCCCACATATTATAACACTCGAGGAGTTCGATCATCATTGCAAACATCCATGAGATGTGAATCCTTCTTGACGATGAACCATTAGCCTTACCAAGTCTTGATGATGAAGCCTGCCGGTGGCGTACAGTTTTGCATGGACTATCGAAAGCTGAATGCCATCACTAGGAAAGATCAGCATCAATGCCGATCGGACGGCCAGAGTACTCACGCTCGATGAAAAAGTGATCTATGGCACCGGGAATTTCACCTCACGTACCTCCTACCTAGAGAGCCGTTTCCGATTGTATGAATGATGATAAACATGCTGAAGGTGCAGTATTGATGGTGTCTACAATGGATATTCTTGCCAGTAACCTCTTCTACAGCAGGTGGTTACAGTCAAGTACAAACCTCTTTACCAATCGGAACCATACCTTATGGACTTTCAATTCTTTCCTCCCGCCAAACATGGACTGACTTAGTCTTTGTGGTAGTTGATCATTTCTCTAAGAAAGTCTGCTTTATTCTCTGCAGGAAATCAGTCGCATCACAAAGAATGGCCAGGTGGTCACAGTCAAGTGCAAAACCTCATTTCTGAATGGTCCATACCTACCATAAGATGAAGTCATTCGGTTGTGCAATGTTCGGATTACGCCAGTTCGCATTGCTTATGCTACAATTGATGGCGTGGGGGCGGGTGGCTGGGGACTACATTTATCAAAGGAATCGAAGTCTACGTGGATGATGCACATGTCGATCACGGAGATGGCAAACCTACAGAGGGATACGTCATATTCTACGCCGGCGGTCTCATTACTTGGTCGTGTAAGAAGCAATAAAAGCCTAGAGGCTCGCATCAGCACCAGACATGAGCAGCAAAGGAAGACATAGCTGGTCCCGGGGCTGACCCACTTGCCGGTAGCGATGGCGGAGTTCTCAAGCGAGTGCTGGCCCTGGCGTCGTATCAGACCCACGATATCTAATCCTGACTGGCTGGATGTGTTTGGGTTGGATGTGGATCAATCTAGACCAGGAAAAAGTGAAGAGTTACAGCTTATGGAAATAAATGTTCTGCCCATAGCCCTGAGATAAGCTAGAAGATCACCAACGGCGATGTAAAATCCATTCGTCGCTCAACTGACTTCGGTCTGGTCGGTCTGTGCCTTCAACCATATGATTTCGAGGATGATAACATACGATGGACGAGACAAGCGACCTAAAGAGAAGTTACGCAATGCACTATAATATTTTCTATCATTATGAGGGATCACGACATCCGACTTCAGTTGAGCATCTTACTACTGGTGAACCACTCTAATATCAGACACACGATATATCCACTTTGCATAGCCGGGATATACATTTTTCGCTCAATCAGACGAAGATGGCAAACATCGCCTCTCCTTGTTCCCTCCTGTACCGCTGGTAGCATGCACACAACTCGTCTTTGACCATACGAAAACCGGCCCTTCCTTCCATGACTGGGTAAATCAGCTACGTCTGTCTTGCCTTGTCCATAGTCCACCACTGCAATACTTTGAAGATGTGGTTTTTCCTAGCATTCATACACAAGGTTCCGCAGCCGAGCATATCGACCTTTCATCTCGGTGGAATACTCAAGCGAATACAGCAACTATTGCTGGTCTGGAATCTATCACTGCTAATCCTAACATGAGCAACACATCAAGGGAAAAGAGGTACACTCCCATCAACCGTGTGAAGAACAACGACGAGTGATTAAGAATCCAGCCGACGATCTACTACTTCCCCAGTTATGCACCTGGCTAGGAGTGAGATTCTCCCAAATGAAAAGGAACAAATACTTTGGGTTTGAGATTCCTCTTGACTGCTTGGGTGGTTGCATGTGGAAGACCTAGAACCACAACATGACGCTACTGACTAACCATCTTGCTGTCACGCTCCCATTGCATGAACGACGATTATGATCGTTCTCGTTAGTACGCTATGCAAAATAATGTTCCTCAGGGATGTGTGGGTATGTTGTGCTGAGAAAGAACAACCAGCATAGATCTGAGAGTATAATGAATGAAACCGAGCAGAAGATGAAGCTCGGCTCCGTCGAAGACTCTGATCCAACTGCGGATTCTGTCAGTGCACCAGACCAATACCCATCAACAATGGATCCGAGCTATGGATTGCTAAAACCCCAATTTGCTAGTCCACGAAGCAGATTTCATTGAAATTGGATACTGTGTGCTTGGTGCTTCGAGATATGATTCATGAGGTCTCACCAAGAAAAGTAATACGTCGAAGGACAATCCCACTAGGGGATATTGATTGCATCGACGTCTCATTTGGGGTTCTTTAATGAACCATGAAATTCAACATGAACAGTCCGAAAAGGAGCTTTTATAGTGCTCCAAGCTCGTCTGATTGTCTGTTTGGCCGTGGGGAGAGGACCGTCATGGGGAAGAGAACCTGCGCCGCATCTTGAGTGATTTCCTTGTCTTTCAAGCACTAACAAGAATCAGGTCTGAGATGTAGGAGAACATGAAACCGGTGCTTAAAACGAAGTGTTTCAAGAGACCCATGGTTAGAAGTCCATTATTCTGTACAATCCAAAATATCATAACTATCAACACAGTACACTATCAACTCTCTAATATTTTTTTTTCACTTCATTTCTAAATAGCAACCCCCGGCTACCGCCCAATACCCCATTTCTTCCATTTCACCATGTAAGCTTCCCATGTACATAGTAGTGTATATCATCCCCAGAGTTAACGTTGTCTTTCATAATAATAATGATAATACCCAACTTCTACCAGATGTACAGCAAACCCACCCCTCGTAGAACTTCCTCGTTAAGTAACCGGTAAGTAAACCATGACAAGTAAGCTTTAGCTTACTAACAACTAGGGGTAAACTCTAAATAAAACCCGCAGTGTGTCAACAATATGTTGATAACTACACTAAGTAAACTTAATATGACATTTGACTTTCGAGCAAGGGAGGGGGAGAAAAGCCGCGTGGCGGGCCCGTGGAGATGACTCTGGTCTGGAGTACTTCCAACGTATGCGCTAATGTATGTATGTCTTCTTTCTCATTGGGTGTGAAGTTGGGGTCATTATGGTCACGCATTCTTTTTCATCTTGCCTATGCACCCACTACTACTTAAGTGTATGTATGTACCCCACGCATAGGGGGCCCGAGTACACGCGGCTAACTACGGGTGTTGGTGGATGAGGAGTATTCATATGCCCACCGCACAGCCACTACTATAATATAGTATGGACAGATGTTAGGATCATGCGCAGACAAACATCGTGGAGGGATATTTTATTTGCTGCGCATGAACGCCCGCTCAGATACCGACGTGGCTTTTTCCATCTATCACAAGAACATGCTGATCACTGCTGATCTGGAGAGAGTGCTGCACTCCGTAATCCCGCAGAATACACTGTAAAAAGAAGAAAGTGTAAGAGGGCAAGAATAAAGGCCTCCCATGTGGCTCCTGGTCAATCAGGTCTTGTCTGACGACTCGTTCGCCGATCCCACTCCTGCGGACGCTGGGTGATCTACGGCCTCGGTTCCTTGTGCGGTAGGTGCCGCAGGGATCTCGCTTGATCGGGCACCAGAGGTCAGCTCACTAACTTGGCGTTCTATACGCCGTCAGCACGAAACTCTAAGTACTTAAAAGGCTTTTTTTTTTCGAGGCTCTGTGCGCCTCAGGAGTAGTGGATGAAAGGATACGAAGGATAGTAAAGCAAAAAGGGAGGATGGGAAATCGCGCACCTAAATCGCGGATTCGCTGTCGGAGCATTTGGTTTTCGCGCGTCAGCATCGCTGCCTCCGCCTGGTAAAATGCGCTTTCATCCCTGCTTCCCCGCCGAGCTGGGCTCTCACCGGGGCCTGCACTCCAATCCGGTCCCTCTGACCCGCACGACGGCTCGGCCAGCGGTCGGAGATTGGGTGAAGCGGCTTGACTAGACGGGCGGGAGGGTCGCCGGCTGGACAAGGAGGAAGGCAATTGGGTTGACGCCCGACTGCTGGTTGTGGGGAGCGGGGGAATTGGGGGGAATGGGGTCAGCCGTTCCGCAGGACCAGAGTCATCCACCACGGCCTGCGAGTGTTGTTGTTGCTGTTGAAGGTGCTGTAGCTGAGCTTGCTGGCTTCGGATCATGTGTAAAAGACGGTTCTAGCCATGTTCAAGGAGCGTAGTTAGTGGCTATCTCTTACTCATGGTGGTGCGATAGCAACAAAGAATGCGCCGGGCAGTGACACAGTAATAGTTGGATCATACCACTTGTGCTTCTTGTTCTTGTTCTAGTTCCTGATGGAGCTCCCCCAGGGACGTCGCACGTTGATGATGCGGGTCCCCGGTGGCAACGGTCGGGTTCCCCCCGACATTACTGAGCGGACTAGAGGTGCGAAGCCCACTATGGCCAAAGGAAGACCGGTGGTGGTCGTGGGGGGTTGTGGTCGGTTCCCCGGGGGCCGAATCACTAGCGCTGTTATGGCCATTGTTCAGGATTGAGCTGGAACCGGTACGGGACCGGCGGCGTTCCGATCCTGACATGCTGGAGCGATGACTGTGAGAGGGCCGGTGAGGCAGATCAGTGGCAATGATGTTGCTATGATTATTTGCTGAACCGTTGTTCATATTGGGCAGGGCTGCAGAAGGAAAGTCTGGCTGAGTATGCTGTGACGATAAGGAATCGGATAAAGTCGGGGGCAGCCGACGTTGACGCGGGGAAGAAGTAGTGGACCAGGTCGGGGACAGAGAGTTGATATCGGGCGACATGACTTGGGGAAGCAGGTTAAAGGAGGCCGGCCAATGGATGACAGTGGGTCTGTTGACGAGGTAGGTCCAACTGGAAGGATCAAACCACCACTTTTTGCGAGAACCGTTAACTGAACAGTGTGTCTGTGAGCACTTGCTGCCACGGACTGGCTCAAACAATGGGTTGGTTGCAGTGGATTGCAGAGCTGGAGCCGGCGTGCCGCATTCCTGCACCTGAAGGCGGGGGATGACTGTACTAAGAAGGCGGTCAACCTTCAAACTGGTCAATGTCAGACTGACGCTTTGCTGACGGGATGATCACGGGATGCCTAGATTCGGCCTAGTTCTACGAGACACTGGATCCGGCATCAAAGTCGGTCTGGGCCGGGGAAAGCCTGGAGTCGCTTTTCCCTGGAAACGGTGTTGCAAGCCGGTCCGGGTTTCGGTCATCTCCCCGATACCACTTCGAACCCCCACGCACACGTGAACAGATCGATCTGAAAGTTTCGGCGAATTTTTCAGTGGTTGTCAGTGGATAAAAAGCCTAAGTGAGATCGCAGCACAATGCAATCGAACATTCTGTTGCCCCCTCCCCCTCTAAAGAATGCTTGCTGGGGCATGAGAGTCCCTGCAGAGAGAACCCGACTCACCGGGCTGTAGTTTGTACACTCAACAGTCGAATTTGTCTGCTTACCAGGGGATCATCCGCCACACCATCTTGGCGTCAAAGTCTTGACAAACCTTGAGAGTGGGAAGGCGGCACTATCCGACCATACAGAGCCACCAGGACAAATTGGCCTCGGTGCTAGGCTCTTGGTATAGTAGTAGTACTTTGTACTCCATGTCCCGACAATCGGACCCTTCCAGAGGGTACTACTGCTTCCTGGTTAAGTAGGCTGGAATCCTTCAACATTCCTGGTTCAATCAAATTTTACATAACAGCTGTAGCAACAGCCTATGGTTGATTGTTGCTTCGTATCGGTGCAGACTACCGAAGTTGTTTAGTGGCTTCATTGAAGATGACCTCGCCATCTCCACCTACGAGACACTAGCCAGGGGTCAATCCATTTATCCATGTGAGACCGGGAGGTTCGACCACCCTGTTGGTGGCGGAGTGGTCATCATGAATTTGTGTGTCAACAGTCCTAGTGGAAGTCTTGAGGCTTTGCTTGCTGAAAGCCTGTATATTACCGCTTGGCTTATGTGATGGCGCTCGATCGGCAACGGGTTTCGATACAGCCTTCTGGAAAGTAGGGACAACGTGATCATTTACTGCTTATTTCCCCCTACATGTTCAGATGCATTAGCATGACCACATCGACGACCATCGAAACAGTCAATGACGGTATTGAAGGAACACAAACCCCCAGGACTTGAATAAGCCGATGACACACTTGTAATACGTGAGAGAAAAAAAAGCATTGGGGGCGCCGATCGCCTTGGTCAGGGAAGGCTTGACGTCACCCCCGGCTACCCCGAGACCAGCTAATCCAACCCCGTGGGAAATTCGATGAGGGAAAACTGGGTCCAACATGGAAACCGCCTAAAAAGCGGAACACAGACCAATGCTGTGGCTTCCTGTTCTTACAGCCCGCCCTCCCCCCCGGACTCCAAAACCCGGACAGGAACACTAGCAGTATTTAGCGTATATCTTTTGTTGAAATTTTTTTTTTTCGTTCTCATGGTTGTCAGCTTTCATGACCCATCTGCTCGGGAGGCCACGCAGTCATGTACAGCGCCCATGGCCACCTGGAGACCCCGGCCCCTTGCGTGGGCACACTTTTGCGCCCGCATTATTGACAGGCTAGACCTTCTCGGCCTGTCCAGGGCACCTTTTCCATAAAATGTAGAGTCTGGCGCACAAAGTCTAAAGTGCAGTTTTCTCAACATAATTCGCAATCTCTCACCGTAGGAAGAAGTCCTCCCGCACCCGTGTCGTGGCAGGCTTCCCCGAAACGGGCATTCTAGAGACCGTAGTCCTATCGGCCCAGAACGGCTCCAGTGGGAGTAATGAATATCGACAACCACCGAAGTGGGGAAGCCGTGGTGGTCGCGCCGACCACTCCTGGCTCTGGAAACTCAACCGGTTTCCCCCAGAGGTCAGGCGATGAGTGATTAAGGAATGATGTTAAGGACGGAGTTAAGCACGATGGATCCGTCCATCAGCATCGCCCCAGAGCTATCTGGAAAATGACTGGCCGTGTCAGTGTGGCAAGTGGGCTCTTCGGAGTCTGGTTTAGGTGGTATGTAGTACCTACCACGCCGGTCCTGATTCGGCAGGCCAAATGCATCATCATTCGGCCCTAACCGTGTGCGGCCGGCTGCTTGGCCAAAGACGACCTACCGATACCCAACACCCCATCCGGGAAATATGCATCCAATCTCCCCTAATTTGAGTTATGCCAGTCCTGTCAAGAATTCATGCGAGTGCTATCATCATCATTACAAGCCACAGAGACCAGGCCTTAATAATGGTGAGTGGCAAAGTAGAAAGGGGGCAGAAGGCTGAAGTTGCAGCAAGAAAGAAAAAAGTGTAAATTGGACATGAAAGGCCAAAGTGAACTAATTCCCCATGCCCCGAGTCATCGGAGACGCCTGGACCGACTGAACTCTAAAAGTACAATCCCCGGCTCCTATTGGAGAGGAATGGGAAAACTGGTGGATTGATATAAAGCAGAGTCATTACTGCAGTGCTGCCCGTGCGATCCATGGGTGTTGCGGTAACATCACCCACTTCTTCCCCTGATGCGACTGGTTACTGGGATATAAGTACCGTGATAGAACCCCATCGCGGTTGCCTTTTCTGGGGTACTTTCCTGAAAAAGTAGTTTTGATACTAGTCCCAGGTAGGCCTGATCTCTTGCTCCAGTCCTCTTGCGCTCTTTCCTTTTCTGGCCTAACCCAATCACCGTCATCTGCTGCTTGTGATTACTTCTATTACTTCCTCCCTCTCCGCCCACTCCTGCTCTTTTTCTTCCTTCTCCTTCCTCCCTATACTTATTTTCCTGTCCTTCCCTTAACAAGAACTTCTCAGTGCTCCTTCCTCCCCTCCAGTGATTTGCTATTCCCATCATCACTTGCTCGCCTTGATTGCCTGGTCTTCTCTATCTTTATTCAGTCTGGGTCGGTTGTAAGTACATGCTATTCATACACCAATGTGACTATCGCATGATGGCGTGAACCTACAAGCATCTCTGCGTTTCATGCTTTGCTTTCTTTTCCCAATATTCTCACAGTTTACATTTCTTCCAAGCAAACACCATGCAGCGACTAATTCAGTACGTTACAGTGCGCATAATGGCTTCTCGCCCAGACAGAGACATGAGTAATCATGAAAAGATTCATGAGTCAGAAGCCTCATCTTCTACTCAAACCGACACCATTCTTGATCCAGCAACCGAAAAGGCTCTGGAACAGCAGCAAAAGTCTCAACCGCTTCCATCAGACCCCAACGCTGGAACTACTCTACACCAATTAGAGAATGCCGCGTCCGAAAAGGTCGAGCTGACTGAGGAAGACTGCTACGACCAACTCGGCTATGCCTTTCCCAGCTGGAAGAAATGGATGATCATTTCCGTAATCTTTCTTGTCCAAACATCAATGAACTTTAATACCAGTCTCTACTCCAACGCCCTCACCGGTATATCCGAAGAATTTGGAGTCAGCATGCAAGCTGCTCGGTGTGGTGCTATGATTTTCTTGGTTCTCTACGCCTTTGGTTGCGAGCTCTGGGCACCATGGAGTGAGGAACTGGGCCGGAAGCCGATTTTACAGCTCAGTCTGTTCCTTGTGAACATTTGGCAACTCCCCGTTGCTCTCGCCCCCAATTTTGCATCTATCATGGTAGGACGTGCTCTGGGAGGTCTTAGCTCAGCTGGTGGCTCAGTTACTCTGGGTATGATCGCGGACCTTTGGGAAGCCGATGACCAACAGTATGCTGTCGCCTGCGTGGTATTCTCTTCAGTGGGTGGCTCAGTGATTGGACCAGTTGTTGGAGGATTTGTGGAAGCATATCTGCCGTGGCGCTGGAACATCTGGATTCAGCTCATATTTGGGGGTTTCGTGCAGGTGGCGCACTTCCTTTTGGTCCCTGAGACCCGGACAACGATTATGATGGACCGTATCGCAAAGAAGCGAAGGGAAAGCGGCGAAGACCCCAATATTTATGGACCGAACGAGCTGGTCCCTTTCAGGGACCGCTTCTCGATGCACGAAGTCCTCATCACCTGGATCCGTCCCTTCAAGATGTTCTTGACGGAACCGATTGTCCTCACTCTATCTCTGCTGAGTGGTTTCAGTGATGCCCTGATCTTCATGTTCATTCAGTCGTTCAGCCTTGTGTACGACCAGTGGGGTTTCGGCACCGTGGAGCTAGGCCTGTCGTTCCTTCCCATTCTCGTGGGCTATTTTATCGCATGGGGCGCTTTCATACCCGTCATTAGAAGAAACATTGAGGAGCGGCGCAGGAAGCCTGACGATGAGCGGGCTCAGTACGAATCTCGACTTTGGTTCCTTCTTTATACTGCACCCTGCTTGCCTATTGGCTTGATTGGTTTTGCGTGGACCAGTTTGGGACCCCCTGTCCATTGGATTGGAAGCATGATATTCTCTGCCATCGTCGGTATTGCCAACTACAGCATCTACATGGCTACTATCGATTACATGATCTGCGCTTACGGACCGTACTCGGCTTCTGCAACGGGCGGCAACGGATGGTCTCGAGATTTCTTGGCTGGTGTTCTCACCATCCCTGCCACACCCTTCTTTGAGAGTAAGTAACATATTACCGTCACAGTTCATATGGGATTCTAACAGATGACTTTAGACATTGGCGGGAAATACCACCTGGAATACGCGTCTACCATCCTATGTGAGTCTTATTGATGTGCCCTGCCTCTGGGGATATGGGACACTAACGGCCTTTCCTCCAGTCTGTATCTCTTTCCTTCTGGTCATTGCAGTATACGTCATCTACTGGTACGGACCAACACTCCGCAAGCGGTCGCCATTTGCCCAGCAGCTGTCCGATGCGAGAGTCGAGCTTCAGACTCACGGGCGACGGCTGTCTAAGATTCCTTCCGGTTCAAGGGCAAATTCCTTTGCACGCTCGCAACAGAATCTGCGCATTCGTCATACGCTTGGGAGTCGTCCTGGCAGCTACATAGCATCCCGCCCAGCGTCGAACGTCAACTCCCGTGTCAACTCACGGAGAAACAGTCTTTCTCGCTGAGCTCTTATGCCGAATTCGTTACGCATGCGACATGAGCCGCTCGGATACATTTTTACGATGTCACTGAGACGATTAATGAGCGTTGATACCAATCATGGCCGATGCCTTTGCAGGTCATAAACGTTGTTTGCTTTACTCTTTACCATCCACGGACCTGTCCCTTATATATTCTGTCCGAAAACGGTTTGGCCTACAATACCCAATAGTATATGCGCAACAATCATTTTCAGTTCTAGGCAAGGCGCTGGCTCGGGAAGTAATGAGAGACGTATTAGCTTTGCTTCGCTTTTTGGAACGTGTACTAGTACTAGGTTAGCTTTCTACTGCTTGGGCTGTCTTGGTTAGCTGTTGCCATTTCTGGCTGGCTCAAACATGTAGCTATGAGCTTTTGCAGGCTCGGCCGTTCGCGGTCTCACCCTCGAAGAAATCCTAGATAGGGGTTTCTTTTTCATGGGACAATTAAGAAATAAAAAGATACCATTGGAAACCATTTAATATCTAAAGTATAAAATCCCATGAACCTATACCGGTCCCGCACGATCGCGACAGAGATAAGGATCGGTGGGATGCAACCAGACGGTGCAACCAAGCGGGAGCAGAACCATGGAGGACCGAGTCAAGCAGTACCGAACAGATTCAGATGGCGGTCATCTGCAATGACCGAATCATGCCGATGGTTGGAATGTGGGGACACCGACCTTGCATCTGGATCCGGACGGGAGCATCGGATTCGGCAGCCTCGGAATACCCTCCCCCGATCCCTGGGATGGATACCAAAAGCCAGCCATGGATGGATACCTCTTACAGCGCTTGGCTAACTGTCGACATGGTCTAGCTCGATGCTATCATCTTACCGGACCCGAGTGTAGTGAAACTGGTACTTCTGTGCTTTGCTTCTCGCCGTCTGAAAGATCAGACTCCTCACTGATTCTCATGCATTGATTGATGCAGGTACCATTGCGGGAGATCTACAGGCCCTTGGGGAATCACATGTTTCTGCCATCTGGAGTTTTGAAACATTCGTCGGCTTTTCTAGAATGAATCGATGTGGTGCCCCGTCGAAGGGTGGATGGGTCCTTCGGGTGGTATTGCCGAGGATGTAAGGGGATTGGTTGGCTTCTCAATATTGAATGACTCAAGGGATTTCAATGCTTTCTATGGCTCCCTTCATCTATGAGGGTGTTTAGGACTGGTCTTCCTTAAGCGAGAAATTCTTGATCAGAGAATTCTCGCGACGCTTGTTGGTCTTGACAAGAACGTACTGTATCTGGTCTCATCATGGTATATGCTTCAGGGTTTAGTGAACCAAACCCTGGCACTATGCTCGACAGCTAATTTTAGAGAAGTGCAGGAAGCAGGAGGCTGACTTGAGATAATCGATGTACCAAGCAGGGGGTTCATGTGGTCAGTATGAAACTATTCATCGACCGAGCGCATTGTGGCGAAAGAGCACTTCACGGCGGATGCAGGCCATTCGCTTGCCGCGGGAGATCGACCCGTCCGCAGCCACCCCCAGTCACGTGCCCCAGACGGTCAGTGGCCGCGGAGCGATGCTTAGTGAGAGCTGCTGCTGCGATAACTCGACGGCGCCAGCTATGCAGATAGTCTGATCTACCCTTCTCTACCACCGCTCAGCATGGACCACGTATCTAGGGCAATTCAGCAGCCCCGAGCGGTGGTCACTCGCCTCCAGCGTTACTACTTCCGCCGCAATTACCATCTACGACCCTCCTCTTCTCGCGTTATCCCTCCCTCCTCCCACCGCCTCGGACCTCGTGCTGCGGCGACCACTTTCAACACCTACACCTCCAACCTCCCCAACACCACCCCTTCATATCGGAGAGCTTTGCGCCGCCACGCCTCGACGATGGCGGACCCACAGTTTGCAGAGGGGACCAACCCCGAACAGGCGCGCCAGGGATTGCAGACGCTGCAGGAACAGGGATGGGTACTGGACGAGGATGGACAGGGCGTGAAGAAGACCTTCTATTTCAAGTCGTACTTCAAGGCGGTGGTATGTTGGCCTCCTCCTTCTCCTCCTCCTTCTCCCCCTGTTTTCCGCCCCTCCCTTCGATGTGTTAGATATGATATGGGCGCAAGCTGATCTGACCGATTTGGGATTTATTTGCAGAGCTTTGTCAACGTGGTCGCATCGCAGAGTTCGACCAAGAAGCACCATCCTACCATGACTGTGGTAAGTGTGACTCATCACAGAGAGAGAAAAAAAAAAAAGGGGGGGTGAAGTGAAATGGTTATGATTGAGGCTGATTTGGAATCATCATAGAGAATCGGATCGGTCGATATCCACTGGACTACCCACCATCCTCGGGGCTTAAGTGAGAAGGACTTGGAAATGGCGCAGCATTGCGACGAGGCAGCGGAGCTGATGGGGTCGGTGGAACAAGGACAGGGGAAAAAGTGCGCTCCGGGTCGAGACTAATCCCAATCCCCATTGTTGGATGGGAATGGGGGAATTGTGTGGCGTAAGGAGCTGAGGGGGAGATTCATGTTAATATTGAGTGTGATTGATTGGTATTTATTAGTGACTTGCCAGCGGAATATTCCCATGATAGCCAAATTGATTAAAATGATTGATTATCATCTGATTTAATTCTCAAACAATCAAAACAAGGGAGGGGAGGGAGGGGGGTGACCTCTTAGTCAGCGCTTATATTCCTCGTGGACAATAAACAAAAAAGGCGTAGTTCAACAACCAATCCAACCTAGTCAGTCAGTCAAGCTACTTTGTACTAAGTTAGTCAGAACTCTCAGCTGAGAAAAATGGCTGGAATGTGCCACTCTTGTGCCTGTTTTCGGGTCAGGCCATCCAACCAGATGCCGAGCCGATGTGTGAAGAATCAAAAAAAAAAACACAACCAACTCAACTTATACTACCGACATCTAATCTGACACGGACATCCTGTCACTCTGCAGGTAAGCATTTCTCCATTCGTCCATCCTTTCCCCCCTTCTCCAATGTTTTCAATTGATGTGTTCATCATCCGGAGAAAATTAAACACGACTAACCGAATTCCACCCCCTCTTGAGGCCTCTAGTTCGCTCATCAACCGACAACCGTTGCCCGGAAAGTGGGGACCGTAAGGTTTGGCTCAGTTCAGGGGCATCAACATGACTCTCCAATTTCATAATGGATTCTCTCCCCCGAGGGAGGAGTGGATATGTTGGGTTGGGTGATCAAGTTGGGTGGCGGGAGAGAGATGCAGGTCGCGCATTCACATCACATACTATCTGGTATGATTTTGTGCGAATCTATCCTACTCCATACGATCTCATCTCTCTCCCTCCCTCCTTCTCTCTCTCCAGCCCATCCCCAGCTCAGCCAATCCCCCTCCCCTCCACTCAGGGGGTTCGCTTGCGCGCGCAGACCGTTTCAGATCTGCTTGTCATCACCACTAGCCCTCTAGTCGCTGGCTAGGCCCGACGGGGCAGGTTCTATGGACGGGCAATCAATAATCTAATTTAATCCCAGAAACTTTGCGCTGCTGGCCTGCCTGGAGCCTGTTTCGTCTTGTTTCGCGTTGGTCCGTTTTTTTTCTTTGTCACACTTCCATCTCCTCCTTCTCTTTTCTCGTTCACACAATCACGCCTATACACATTACTACTACTACTACTACTTCTTCTTCTTCTTCTTCAATTCTTCTTCTCTCTTTCGCGCTCTGGGTCTTTTCGCAATCTATCAACTACGGGCCTCCACACTCCCAATTGCCGACTATGACGTGGGTTTGACTCCCAATCTCTTTCCCTGATTTGGTTGTCTGTTGATCCCACACGGCCACTTCGTCACTCCCTGTCGCGCACGCCCCAAGACCTTGAGTCCAATTCGTACTCGCCGTCCACCACGGATTCACGCTGGATGCAATATACCTCGTCTATCCAAGATCTCTCCTTTATAAACGACTTTTGCTGTGCCCTACACGGTCGGACATGATCTATGCTTGAGTTATCATCGTCAGCTTGCGATGACACTTTTCTTGTTTTCAAGCACCCTAATCTTTCCTTATCGATCAATGAAGCAGTCATTGTTAACACCATTCTTTTATCTATCCATTCGTTAATTATACCCAATCTTGCTGCGATCAATTGATGCGCGTGATTTTGTTTACTATATACCCATCCCAACCTTTTCTAGACAGCAGGCATTCCGACGTCCGCCTTCAGGACATACAGTGGAGGTCTGACTAAGGATGACGTTGGATATTCACTCCCCTCAACAATCGGTCAGCGAGCGCAGAGGCCAGCGATTGGCCCCTCTACAGACCAACTTCAGTCGCCCAACCGCACGTCCAGTGGAGGTTCCACCCGGCAGACCACAGCGTCCACGGCCCACGGACTTCCAGGGTGATGCGGAGACAGGTGAAAGAGTCCCATTGCAGGCCACACCAGTTAAGCGCCAAACATCCAAGTCCAGTCTGCGGAACATCTTCGGACGCGACAAGTCTTCCCGGAAACAACCCAGCGATGCTAAGCTCACGGGCATCGATGAATTGCAGCAGCAAAGCACACAACCTGCAACCGAAACAGCTCCGGTGATCCAATCACCCACAGCTGTTGCCACGCCGAAGACTACCGTTTCGACAGCTACACTCCCTACCTCGCCGATAACGACAGCATCTCAACGGTCCAGACTTCCCTCCAAGTCCCGTGCGAAAACAGGTGACGAGAAGCCTGCTGCGGGTGAGATAGGATGGAAACCACCACCACTCTTTCAGGCGTATCCACAGGCAATCAAGCATGACACTCTTCCTGTCCCCGCCATGTCGGTGGACTCCATCATGCGCATGCATGCCACCTCAAAGGCGAAAGCTGGTGCTCGTGAAGAAGAGCCTGCCAACGGAGAATCGGCGGAGGATGGCGCGGCTCGGAAGAAAAAGGAAGACAAGGAGAGGAAACGACACATGCGCACTCTCTCCGAAACAATGAATAAAGCAGACTGGACCCAAAAAGTCTATGTGCTGGCCACCGCTGGCTATATCTTACAATATTCCGGCTCCGGTAAATACGACAGGTTGCCAGAGAAGATGTTGCAGCTCGGTCCTCGAACTGTAGCCTTTGCTAGCGATGCGATTCCTGGGAAGCATTGGGTGCTGCAGGTATCACACACTGACGAGGACGGCACGGATTCGACTAAGCCCCCCCGATTTCGCTTTGGGTTTCATAGGTCTCCAGCTCGGCGGCTTGAGCGTTGCTTCCTTCTAGTGTTCGACCACCCCGAGGATATGAGCTCTTGGCTCCTGGCCGTCCGGGCTCAGATTGAAGCACGAGGAGGCAAGAAGTATGTTTCAGAAAAGACAGCCGACGATGGGGAAGAGCCCCAGCTTCAGACTAAGCCCAGTATCCGCCAAATGGTGACCAAAGATCCAAACCGGTTTTCTATGCTACTGAAACCTCAGCAGTCTGTATCTGAGGAAGACAAGGACACCGGTGTCAGCGTTAGCGACCAATCCCGTCGGAGCTCATACGTCTCTCTCAATCGCCGGTCGATAGTCATGCCCGCCGCATCAGACTCCCGCTCGGGCTCTATATCCACCACACATACCGAAATAACATCTCCTGTGAGCGGTACGGGACGATTCTACTCGTCTACTCCTAGCGCAAGTGTCCCCAATTCTCCACCCAACGGCGGTATGGTCGCAGCGTCTTTGGACGGCACAGCAAGTCCAAGCGTCAAAAGCTCAACGAAGCGTCGATCGTTGAATATATCGTCTCCATCAACGATCAAGACCGCCGCTGAGATGGCTGCAGAGATCCCACGGGCACAATCGACACAGCCGGATCCTGTGCTCCGCAGCACCTCGCCGCCCGCACCAAACTTCAGTGTGCCGTCTTTTAGCAAGAGATTCACTGCCCGATTTGGCCCACTCCAAGTCCCTCAGGTCTCTCAGCTTCCTACAGCCGTGGAGAACACAAGCAGCAAAAGTACAGTTGCTGCGCTTTCCGCGTTTCCTTCTCCACCCCAATCTCCAGGCAAGGTTCCGAACGGCTTCCTGCCGGAGGAGCCCAGCGAGGAGCAGCAACAACAACCGCAAGAGCCGGAGCCGCAACCAAAGAAGCCGTGGCCACTCCATGCAGGTCAGCCTAAACGACCGCCACTGCGCGTTTCCACTTCCCAAGACTCGCTAGCGGAAAATCAACGTATAGCGGATCCCAGAGGCAACCGTCTCTCTCGCATGCCTCGGAGCATACAACCCAACATGGCAGCCCCAGTGCCGCGGCCCACGACTGCAGTCGGCGGAGGGCCAAACATGTTGCACGTGGGTTCAGACACACGTCGTGATCAGCAACGGACCAGAGGGTCTGTTATGTACCAACCAGATCCAAATTCCCGTCTGCCTCCAGTAGCCATGGGTCGCCGGAAGAGCATGCCAGGGCTGATCGGACCGCCAGCTGCACCACCGCCTAACTGTCCACTACCTAAAATCCCATCCCCAGTCGACCCACAGTCGACCAACTGGGGTGATGCACCCGCCGACCTGCGACAGTGCATCTCGCCTCCCCCGCTCCAGACTATCCGGGAACAGCGCAAGAGCTCCGCACCAGTTCCCGCCGGCTATGGCATGCAAAGTCGAAGTGTGTCCCGGCAGTCCAGAATGCCGCAAATATAATCAACCAGCCTCTAATCACTCCTTACTATACATACATTCACCCATTCGCATGATGAACCCTGCATGCCTTGTACATGTTCATCCTATCCTATTCATACTCATTATGCTTCCACGTCGCCACGGCACGACTTCTTTCCGTCCGTCGACTTTGACAGTCGACGATGTCGATCATCGTATCATTACATAGCGATCCAGCGTTTTTCTATCTTCTACTCATTGTTCAGATATACACCCTCTTATTATACATCCTGATACCATTCGTGAATGTACTGGCACACATGTCGACTCTTACTATCTACTACCCACAGGCTACTACTATTACTACTCCTACTACTATTTCCTTTCATGTGTTACTCTTACCCAAAACGATAGACGTGGTGGCTCTCTGTTTTGTGTGATTCATTCGATATTTACTTTCTCAAGTTGTATTCTATTCTATTTTTTGATCATATACAGGCTGCTATACAGTGATTCCAGAGCGAATTTACTAGAGATTAATACAATATGGGATCTACTGTTCATGACTCCAACTGTCCAACTGCTTCTCTCTCCTTTCAGTTTGACCCAATTAATTAGCGATATAAACTATATTGAAATCCTTAATCAACTCACCTCTTCCCTGAACATTCTCCTTAAAGAAATCATCAAGTAATATTAGGAACTTGTCTAGCAATAAACACTCCTCTAAATCTCGATCCATCTACCTCTGGCAACTACGTAAATGATGTGATGTGCACACACACACACACACACAGCAAAAAGGGAAACGAAACGGCCCGGCCCGTTATTGGTGTCGAGAATCCCGAGAATCATCCGCCTTGGCTCCGAAGAGGGTATTATGTAATGGGTAGATTAGATGATGATGATGATGATCATGATCATGTTTTTTTTTTTTTCAACTTAGTGGAGATAATTGGAAGGAAAGAGGGGAATTAATATATGTACGGATTGTCTACTATGTCCCTGACTGGTAGATATAAGTGAGCGTGTGATAGTGTATACTATTTAGTAGTTTTTGGGTTGGTAGACGGTTAGTTACTATGCAGAACTTCTATGTATATGATTATTCAGTCACTGTCGGGATGGATGATGAGTAGTAGTAGTAGTAGTAGTAGTAGTAGTAGTAGCTCGCACTCTCTTCATTCTACTTGGCATGCGTTCAGAAGAGAAGATTCAACTATCACCACCACCACCACCACGACTACTACTACTACTACTACTACTACTACTACTACTACTACTACTACTACTACTACTACTACTACTACTACTACTACTACTACTACTACTACTACTACTACTACTACTACTACTACTACTACTACTACTATCTTCACTGAATATGCAGCGGAGGTTTTAGGAGTTTATATTATGAATTCCACGACAGTGTATCACTACGCGCATGCCGAGCATGCACATATGTTTTTGTGCTAAGAGTAGGAAATGATTCAATCATGTGCTAGCGAGCTGTAAACCCAAAACCCGAATACCCCTAACCTAACTAAGCAACAATGGAAACGGGAAAATGCGACCGAAGTGTAAAGCGAGGACGTGCAAGAGTTACCGTACAGAAATGAAAGGATAAGATGGGATATGATTAGAAGCAAGAGATTACCATGAAAGGTTGTATCTCCCACATGCGTAGGATGAAGGTTCAATGGATTTCCGCAGTCAATTGTATAGGATCAAGGTACATCGATTACTCTTCGGTGACTTCCTCCACGCGCGGCGCAAGGTCTCGCTTTACAGTGCTTGAAGTATCCGGGGCTGCTGTTGCTGTTGTGGTGGCGGATGGAGTGGATTGGGCTACGGCTTGAGGTTCCTCGCCTCCTGCGTTCTTGGACTTCTTGGACTTTTTCTTCTTGGTCTGAATATAAAGGTTAGAGAGTGTGTTTCTGTCTGCGGTGCCATGGTAGGTTAGCTTACCTCTTGCCAGCCCCACAGGGGCTTGAAACTGTCCACGAATCCGACATCTTCGAATAGGTTGGGGAACAGCCATAGACCAGGGGGAACCGCAATGACTGTGATGCAGAACAGAATAAGACGGAAAATGGACATAGCGAAGAACAATCCCAGCAGACCCATCATGCCCACACTCAGGTACCAGACACCTTGGCGCAGCATCATTGGCCACAGAGGGAAGAGCACCACTGCGAAGATTCCTGCTACTACAGCCGCGGCCATGACCTTCTGCTTCCACTGCGGACCTTCCCACAGCCAGACATAGTGCATCATAGGATCGGTTTCTTGGTGCTGCTCAATGCGCACCGTCCACAGTCCCTTGACACGGTTCTTGGACTTGCCGTGGTTGTGGCCCGCATGGGGGTCAACCTTAGTCACGCGCAGAGCAAGAAGGGATAGGGGAAGAAGCTTGAAGACGTTCTCTGCTGATGCGCGGTCGGTGACTGGAGGGAGAAGAGAGTTCTTTTTGGCAGCCGCCTTGGCGTAAGCTGGGGACTCGATGGCGCGGATGGCACGTTTCACTGGTATTTATGAGTATTTTCAAGGCACATATGATAATAAAAAGTAAATACCTTTGAACATCTCCTTCCGCTGCCCATCCATGATACATGTCCGTGTCTTTAGGTTCTGCGACCGCAGGAACGCAGCAACGGCGAGCGCCTTCGGATCAGGAGGGTTGTTAGGGTTCACAGGGACCTGCCGGGTCACCTGCTGGGGTTGGGGCTGTGGAGGTGCAGGCAGGTTCTGTCCTGGTTGGGCTGGCGATTGAGGAGGTGCTTGCCCTTGCGCTTGGGGCTGCTGGCCCTGCGCTTGGGCTTGAGCAGCTTGTCGTTGGGCCTCGACTTGTCTCTGGTGAGCGGCAAGAGCTCGCATTCTCAACTGAGTGACATATTGTTCGGTTGTCATTCCGTGCTTGGCTGCCTCTGCAGTGAGCTGTTCGCGCTGCTGTTTGGCAAATTCCTCGGGGGTCATTCCGCGCCTAGCAGCTTCGGCGGCGAACTGCTGTTGCATGGCCGCAATCTGCTGGGGTGACGGCTGGCCGGGCGCCGCCATGGTGAAGGAGTGTGTAGTTTTTTATATATAAAAACTAGAAGGGTTCCGGAAGAAAAGAAATGCAAGAGCGCACAGCGCAGTGACTTGCAGAAACCGAGTGGACGTTTCGGGTGGGCGATGGATGAGATGGCAGGAAGTTGGCGGGAGATGAAAAGGCCAGATGGTGTTCCAGTTGCCCTTCCACTTGCGCCGTCAGGGTCCCGGTCGCCGTCCACCGCCTTCTTCTCCGCACTCCGTTCTGCTTCCATTCACCCACTCGGCGCATCCATCTCCCCTCACGTTCATCATCTCCATTCACTATATCAGGCAACTCCACGCAGACTCCACTCCTTTTTGACTAATGTGATTCGAGTTCCGGTGTGCTGCCTGCAGTTCGCAGCCCCATGTCCTTGAGTTTCTCCTCAGATGTCGCCTTGAATGCAACGGAGGCGGCCGTCTTCCTGGTAAGTTGCGCGCAATAATGCGCAAATGCGCTTATACAGTAGGTTCATTCCGCTTACTGACATGTTCCAGAGCGAAAGAGATGTAGCTGGCCAGATTCCAATCAACTTTGTCAGCACATCCGCCGTATCACTCCGCGCGGCATGTTTTGGCGACAATGTCTACGACCGGGATGCAGCGGGCAAGTGCATCTCCAACTTACTAGTCATCGGATACCGCCGCTTTCTCGTCGACCTTTACTGGTCGTCTGACCAACGGGATTGGATGCTCTGCCCGCTGTCGCTCTCCCCGGATGTCCCCGTTGTGACTGTGTCGTCGATATCGCCTACTTCTTCGACAACGACAACTGCGACGAGTGGAATAACCGCAACGACGACCGCAACGACTACAACAACGACAACGAGCGAGACAACCAAAGCCACTGTCACTGCGGTAGCCAGATCGTCGGGTTCGGTCCTGTATGAAATGGGTCCGTACCGCTGTTCTTTGGATCTCGACCTGTCCGACCTGATCAATGTGTTCTGGGGTTTCTTCCAGGCGTATACCTCCGAGCTGACCGTGTATACGAGATACATCTCTCTTAATCTGCATGCGGCTGGGAGCGCGACTAGTCCCGACGAAGCAGCATCGACTGTGACTGGATCGCAACTTCCCACAGGCTCCGAATCTGTCAGCTATCTCTTCGATGAACATCTGTCTTCTTACATATACACGCCGTCAACCCTCGCTTCCGAGCGCGCCAACCTGAATCAATCATGGTATCAGGTCGAAGACGGCTACAAACCCATTATCGAGTACTTCACCATTTATGAGGACCCCAACGGCGACCAAAGTACCCCTGATGGCTGGCCATGCGTGAAGTACCTTCAACTAGCACAAGAGAAGCGCCTTCTCATTGACTACGGGACCATCGACTCCCAGCTACAAGACTACAACTTATCCTACATGAGTGACGTTATCTTTCCTTCCAAATATCTCACTTCAACGGTATCCGTATCTCTTGACTCCGACGGAAGCGTCGACACTGGCTGTTTCTATGATCCCGACGCGACCGCCGTATCCCAGGCCAACAACTCCTGGGCCATATCCGACTACATCCCTATACCAGAAGGCTTAAGCCAGACAATCGCAGCAATGTCCCTCGTGGCCTCGAACCTAACCGCATGCGGCCTCACCCCCACACTAAACGACACCCTCTTCAACAAAACCGCCGACACCGACCCCGAACCCTACACAGAGATCTCCCTCTCCAGCTCCTGGGCCTGGTCCGTCGGCCAACCCGCCAACGCCGACTCATCCTCCGCCAGCTTCAGCGCCACAGACCGCTGCGCCGTCATAGACCTAACAAACAGCGGCCACTGGCGTGCCATCAACTGCAGCCAAGTCCGCTACGCCGCATGTCGCGTGGGAAACAACCCTTTCACGTGGCAATTATCCTCAGCGCCATACACCTTCCGAGACGCCTACGATCACGGCTGTCCCGAGAACACCAGCTTTGCCATTCCACGCACCGGTCTCGAGAACACCTATCTGTACCAGTACCTGCTAACACGAACGGACGTTCTCGACCCAACGTCTGCAATTCCGAACAGGACCAAGGTCTGGTTAGATATGAATTGCATCGATGTGGAGTCTTGTTGGGTAACGGGGGGTCCTGATCAGGAGTGTCCGTATGCGTCGGATCCGCAGCAGCTGGAGAGACGGACGGTCTTGGTGGCTGCTATTACTGGGATTGTGATTTGTATTATTGCTGCTTTGACGTTGTTTGTAAAATGTAATGCCAACCGGCGCAATTCGAGGAGGAATAAGAGGGTG
The DNA here is from genome assembly GCF_003184625.1 of Aspergillus neoniger CBS 115656. Classification (NCBI taxonomy): domain Eukaryota; kingdom Fungi; phylum Ascomycota; class Eurotiomycetes; order Eurotiales; family Aspergillaceae; genus Aspergillus; species Aspergillus neoniger. The sequence continues at coordinate 442,529 of NW_020291151.1, read as the reverse complement.
ATCAAGGGATGGGAATATGAAGGGGTGCCTTCGTAGTTTGGTATTGTGGTTGTTCATTGTATGTTTGTGTATTATAGCTGTATATAGTCTCCGAATTCGGAAAAATCATAAGATACTAGTAATATGAAACATTGCAATATTCTTTGAATGGTATTGCTAGTAAGCTACTACGTGATTGTCTACAGTAAAAACAGTGGGGAGTATCACCAATAAAACAAACATAAAATCACATCAGTTATCGTCAGAAGATCCTCATGTCCAACATGTGCAAACCATATCCATATGCCTCATAAATTCAATGAAAGAAGACGCATCGCGTCTTGAAATAGTCGTAGATGCTTTTTCCTTTTTTCTTATGCGTGTTCCACTCCGAGCATATCAGTGCTATAGACCCGCAAAGCGAGCCCATCCGGCTGCTCGGATAGGGGTTGTGTTCTCATTTTTTGGTTTGGTAGTCTCGACACGGCCCTCTTCCGCAATCTTGCCGCTGACGTCCCGCCGTCTTCCCACTCCCAATCCGGCGATGTAGTTTCCATACGACAATGAAGAGTTGGCGTGGGTGGCATCAGCTCCTGAGTTACTGACGACGCGACCTTTGCGATCACCGTCGATAGTCACCGGGTCTGCAGAGGGAATGCCAAGGCCATTGAGGTCACCATCGTCATGCTGCTTAAGTGCGCCGTAGGCGTTGAACTTCTGGCTTTTCTTGATGCTGAGCTTGTTATTCTTTGGAGTGAGCTTCGACTGGTCGCGGCTGACTTTTCGTGGGGTGTCAAGTCCGAATTGGTCCGGGAGTTCTCCATAGAAACTTCCTTTCTTCTGCAGACTATCAAGAAGCGGCTCGTCGGCAGGAGGCTTGGGAGAAAGATTGGGTATGTCAGTAAGGGCCATACGCCCATTGCTTGGTGTGCGATTCTGGACGATGTCCGGCTTCGGCAGGGGAGAGGGCGGGTTCAGTGCCAATGGATTGACCTTCAGGGAGTTTCTCGTGTCTTCGTCGAGCTCTTCGTGGTCTTGGAAGATGTCAATCCGGTGGTCGCCAAGGTCTTGCTCTGCATTATCGTAAAATCCGCTTCGGTAAAGAATGTCATGAACGTCATCATCGTTTCCATAGTATTCATTCGCCGCAACCGACTCGTACTCCCCGCGCTTATTCTCGCTGATGGCTTCACCTATATTCAAACCATATCGCTGTGGACTGAACCAATCCATAACACCGCCCTTTGATGAGGCTGGGGTTTCGGCACGGCTGTATACAGAGGACGGGTCGCGAGGAGCCGGGTGTTCGTCTTTAGCCTCCTCCACGGGAGTTGTAGACCGAGACGGATAGACAATCCAATTCTCTGAGGCAGGGCTCACACATTGCGATCTGTTGGGAAGATCGGGAGATGGCTCGCGAACCGGCGCGCCACGCGGAATTGATGTAGTTGCCCTGGTAAAGATATCTGGGTTCTCGATAGGCGACGCGATAGTTGTAGCATCATCTATATCGTTTGGCTGATGGAAAGGTAGATGTGGGATGGTGTCGATGCGTGATGGGCGATGGAAAGAGCGAGTAGGCTGCGGCGGCGTTCTGTCTGTGAAAGTAGGGGGGAATCGACTATAGTCGTCGTTGAAGGATGGATTACTGCGAGTCTCCATGAAAGGCACACTTCGTGGAACACCGATCAGTGGATCTTCACTAGAAATATTGTCCGAGCCCAAGGTAGATTTGCTGGCACGCTTTTCAATTATCTCGGACTTGGTCCGTGAGAATGGACGTGCAGTCAAGTTGTCTTCTAGCGGGTTCATATCTGGGGGTAGCCGGGTGATCTTCCGGAAGATGGTACCCAAGAATATGGAGATTCCAAAGGATATCGCATGAAGTGCACCGTTGATTATACCCAGCAAGAACGTAGTCTCTGCGATCTTGGTTGTAGTCTCAACATTAGAACCTAGCATTGTGGTCCAGTCGTATGCGTTGTTGGTATATTGCCCGTAACCTAGGTAGGCTGCGAAAACGTAGAAGGGGATCAGGCCTAGATCGAATGTTGCGGCAAAGAACATGTAGCTAGCCTGCGACCCTGGAGGCCTTGTGATCGAAGAGCGACTCAAAGTATATATGCCGTAGAGAGTGTGCAGTATTGCGACAGCTGGCTTGAAGGGAGTTAGGTTCTAGCTCAACGTCACATAACCTGGCCGCATCACTTACCCCGACTCTGACAATCCAGATCACGGTTATTGCGGCATTCTTGATAACGATCGAACAGAACAGGGATCCGATAGCTCCGGCAAGAGCGAGTATGCGCAGTCCAAGCTGCACCTTGCGACCATAGACCACGCGCCCCTTTGTTTTTGGACTCATTGGCGTCCATCGCGGTTTGGCGCTAGGCGTGTTGCATTGCTTGCATAGATTATTAGTACGCGAATGTTGTCCAATTGAGGTTCGTGAATAAGCCGCAAAGCACATACCACATCAGGAAGGGTATTGGCATGATCAACCAATGGTCCTTTTAACTCAGGCTTTGGCTCCGGTCGAGTCCAGCTCGCTTGTGTCACAGCCTTCGGGTTGAAGGGAGGCTCGGGCGAACCGTAGAACCGGTTGGACGAAGCGTAACCATAAAGGAATGAAGAGTCGTGATTGTCGCCCATGATCGCTATGGTGAAAGCCTCAATCTAATATCGAAGGCTTGACCCACGCGACGAGCGGGGGAAAGGAATGTGCACAGACGAGTTGTTAAGCTTAAAGAAAGAATGTCGGATTAGACAGCTATCTAGATATAGATAGCCGGACGGTTCTGTGGTGACAGATACCACGGAAAGAGAGGTACGAACCGTGGGACGGGTGGAGTGACAGAAGATGGAGACGAAGCAGCAGCGACAGCAAGAAAGCAGCAGCAGCACATGCACTCATCCACCGTGCATCTGCCGGAGACTACTGGCTTTCCATCCACGGGTTGATCGGGAGGATCGTCAACACGCGATTGTCGGCGCGGCAACCAGCCTTGATAAGAGTCACGTGTTGGACCCTCTTATGTCATCGCGCCTCGGAGTTAACTCTCTCCTCCGGTCCGACGGCTTTGCTTCTTTCCTCACACCTCGTTTTGCTGCACAATGAATGTTCAGCGTGCTCCCTATATATGTGGCCATTGCACGGCGCGGATTACCCGCGTGTCTGTGCGCCATTCTCAGCGCCAGACCTTCTCACGATTGACAGCTCAATCGCGTCAGTACAGCCAGGTTATTCAGAATGAGCGGCCTTTCCGCGTGGCCGTGGTAGGGTCAGGCCCGGCAGGCTTCTATGCGGCTTATCGACTCCTCTCCAAGGTAGACAATGCCTCGGTAGACATGTACGAGAAGCTTCCGGTGCCATTTGGTCTTGCGCGATACGGTGTTGCCCCTGATCACCCAGAAGTCAAGGTAAGACCGCTATGCTATGAGTCAGAAGACGTGGACAATCAAGCTCACACTATCCGGCCTCTAGAATTGCGAAGAGAAGTTCACCGAAGTCGCAGCATCTCCGCGCTTCAACTTCATCGGCAATGTTGAACTAGGCGAAACCCTCCCCCTCAGCTCTCTCAAGCCACACTACGATGCCATCCTGTTCGCATACGGTGCCCCGAAGGACAAGGAACTGGGAATACCTGGTGAAAAGGCAATCCGCAACGTCTACTCGGCTCGGGAATTTGTCGGGTGGTACAATGGCCTTCCGGAACACCGTGATCTTGCCCCGGACCTGACTGCCGGTGAAGACGCCGTGATCATCGGACAAGGAAACGTGGCCCTGGATGTGGCCAGAATCTTGTTGTCGGATGTGAATACCCTGCGGAAGACGGATATTGCCGAATATGCTATTGAGGAGCTGTCAAAGAGTAAAGTCAAGCGTGTCCGGGTAGTTGGCCGCAGAGGACCGATGCAGGTACGGGTTATTGACCCGAGTACTACTCCTATCACATGCTTACATATCTCCGGCTTCAGGCTGCATTCACCATCAAAGAACTCCGCGAACTGCTCCAACTACCAGGTGTAGCATTCGACCCAGTCCCGAAGAATCTCTTTCCCCCGGAAGACGTCATGACCGCTCTTCCAAGAGCCCAGAAACGACTCATCCAACTCCTCGCAAAAGGATCAACCAACGACCCCACCACCTCCGCCAAATCCTGGTCCCTTGACTTCCTCCTCTCTCCCGAATGTCTACATTGGTCCCCCGTCCACCCCTACCGCCTCTCCCACGTAAGATTCGCCCGCAACGAGCTCGACCCCTCCGATCCCTTCCTCCCCAGCGCCAAAGTGACACCCAAGTACCTATCCAGCGGCAAGCGCGCAGAGGTCAACATCCCCGCCAACACCTTCTTCCGCAGTGTCGGCTATAAGTCCCTTCCACTACCCGGACTAGAAGACCTAGGTATCCAGTTCGACGAACGCCGCGGGGTGATTCCCAACGACGGCTTCGGGAGAATTACCACCCCAGCCAACACCGGCGACAAGGAACAGCTCCCCGACGGATCATTGATCTCGCATCTGCCGGGTCTTTACTGCGCTGGCTGGGTCAAGCGTGGCCCTACAGGCGTCATTGCTACGACGATGATGGATGCGTTTAGTACGGCTGATGCTATTGCTGCTGATGTGGCTGGTCAGGATGGTAAAGCGTCATTGTTGAACTCGCCGGGTTATAGCTCTGGACTTGGTTGGGAGGGTGTCCGTCCTGAAGCTGAGAAGCGGGGTTTGAGGGCTACGTCGTGGGCGGACTGGGAACGCATTGATCGTGCAGAACGGGAGCGTGGACAGGAGAAGGGTAAAATTCGGGATAAGTTTGGGAGGGTGGAGGAGATGCTTGAGGTATTGGGGTGATGTTGTAGCATGAACGTGTGTATATATAGACAATGATGTACAGTAGAAATGACCTTAGAATCTCTCAATTCAATTACAGAAACTTCTGTAGTTATGCTCATCGATCACTATGTTGACATGTATGTATGTACGTATGCTGACGCTCCGTATTATGTTATTAACAGTAGGTAAGATAAAGGAAAGTATCCCAAAAAAGCGTATCAATCGTAACCCCGAAATCATATCCCATCGTAGCCAATCCCCGCAATACCCGATATCATCTCCCAAGCACAATGCTCAATAATTTGGCGTTCATTTGCACTGGCTGACATCCACCTCGGTGTAGGTAGCGTCAATACGACCCAGGTTCTGGGCCTGGTTGCCAGTGAGTTGGTTCATGGCATCCAGGCCGATGTTGAAGCCACCAGGTGCGGCGTCAATGGCCAAAATGTTGACTGTCTGGCCGTTGTACGTCAAGGCGTAGCATTTGCCGCAGTTGGGAGAGTTCCAGCCTGGAATAGTAGGAGCGCCTCCGATTCTGGGGAAGCCCGGAAGAGAGCCGAAGGTGGTGTAGCCCTTGCTGATCATGCCATTGGTACCGTCCGAGCAGGAGACGGTGGTCAATGAAGTTCCAGAGACATCGTAGACAGTGTCGTAGGAGACAGAAACTGTGGTGCCAGCCGCTTCAGCAGCTTCCACTGGTGCGGCCAGGGCCGAGGAGCAGAGAGCGAGGAGAGATGTGATGGTGGTGAAGGTCTTCATTGTGGTAGATGAGTGGTGGTGATATGATACTAGTGAGATATGGATGAGATTGTGTATGGTAGTAGTGGTTTGTTCTTGAGTGTAGAATAGATGCTTGATCTGGGATGAAGAGGAGAATCTCTGGGGTTTGTCAAGCTACTTATATCTTTTCTTTCCCCTCTTTCTCTTCACTTGAAGTTGCAGTAGCGGTGAAATGGCAATGAGTATTCCCGGGAGGCCTTGCCTACCCAAGGCGGCCAAGGCTCCATACTGTGGCATAGAAACGGGAGGCCTGATGCCCTGAATAGAAACATAGTCACTGACATCACATCTGTTTGCTATACGAGGCCATTGAGGGGTATAGATCTGCGAAGCACAAGCCCGAAGTGAGACATTCCTCCCATCAATGGCGGGCAACACTGCATCGATAGCGAGCGGAGAGAGACATGCGGGGGCGCAGTATTCGCGCCGTGAAGCGTCCGAGCCAATAAGAGATGGCACGGCTAGACCCTGAATGAGACATACAGCCTTAGAGCCTTGTCATCTGTCCGGGACCTCCGGCTGGGAGGAGACGGGTGACTTGTCCTGTGCAGATAGTCGGTTCAAAGACAAAGGTCCTATTCATAGTACCCAAGTGGCACGACTATGCCTCGGACACGTCGGGGTCATGCAACAGCCCGCCAAGCGACGCATTTTGAAGCCCGCAGTTTACCGGCCACCAGCCGAAGTTCCCTATCGGGCATTAGCGAAAACCAGCATCCGGTGCGTTCGAAATATGTGAAATGTGGCTTCCAGCATATGCGAGCGTTGCTTGGAACCCTGCAGCATCCGAACTGGCTACAATGTTCTAAAATCAGACCTTCTCCAACTACTAATGAAATAGAAGGTTCACGAACCACGCGCATTAAATGGGGCATTCGTATGCCAAGACAGAGAGGCTCCCAGAAAGAATGTCTAGCCCTGGAGTCAAGAGTAGCTTGTTGTCGATCAATCCTTCCGGATCCGAAAATCGGAACACAGGCCTGTGAGCTTTCCGGTATGTATACACAGGTTGGCTAATGCTTTCTCGAAGTGGAAGAATAGACACACGTTCCGTTGCTTGGGCGAGGCTAAGGTCTAAACATTTAGTATTAATTTGAGACTAAGACCTTATGAGGCCGCTCTCGGCTAATATTCAACAAAGCTCTTGCCGATACGACGAGGTCTCAGCCACGAGTGTTTAAGTTCCTTTCGATGCTTTCATGGGCCGAGACAGCAATTGGGCGACTCATCCGCATGGCCGAATGATGAAAGCTGCCAACTTACCCAAGTCGTACCAAGTCAACGGCAGATCCCAAGTGACTGATGTAGATCCCTGACGACTACCGCATACAGTCCCTCAGTGTTTGCGTTCAGATGCCAGGCCCGAATACCTACGATGTCTCAGACGGAAGGTCAATTCAAGCATAGTAGTTTATAGATACTACCATGGTGAGAGGTACCATTGTGCACGAACCATGGTTCTAAGATTGTGCTAGGAGTTGGCCGGACAGTACCTTCCATCAGCCTTTGCAGCACGGCCATTCCAGAACCGTCGAAAGGCCTTGAATGAGCTCATCAGATTAGCGTGCCCATTCAGCTATACCCCGCTGCTGTCCTTGGTTCGAATCACTAAGTCATATCGAATCTATGGGATCGGCATCTTAGCAACATGAATCGACAAGAATAAGCTTTCGGCCACTCTTACCCAATGCTCGTTCTCTCCTGAAAATCTTCACCCAGCAACGGGGTACAGCTGCAGATTATTTCTTTTTCTCGGCCGTTCTTCAATCAGTGCCGTGGAGATCTTGATTTAGCCAGGAACAGCTCAAGGTGTGTCCATGCTCCGAAAATCATCTTCCTGATAAACTTCTAGGTGGGTGCGAATAACTGGAGGGCAATATTGCAACTATGGAGCCAAGCTGAACAATTGGTACCGAAGAGCGGGAGGTGGAGATGAAGGACCATTCGTAAGCTTGTGATTGTTGCTATTACCAGCAATAATGTGCGAGCGAGGCTGGAAGTAATAATCAGAAGCTGAATGGTGATGAGGCTCATTACTGCTCAGGTGACTTCCAAAAGGAGTCAATGCTCGACTTCTCTTCCTCCATGCTTTAACTTCCATGCCAGCTTCCTCATCTTCCACAGTTGCACAACTTCACTGATTCTCTACGGTTTATGTGCAATTGGAAACTCCACAAAGCACGACATCCCTTCCTGTAAAGGAAGGCACATGGTTCCCAAGTCTTTACCGCTGGGTTTATTGGTCCCAGCTTTCTGGATCTCGATAACTTTCTTTCGACGCGCCGTCACGCTAACTCTACCGTGTGCCGCCTCAGCGCTCGAGTCGACGCACTGTTGATCCGATATTCTTTGGTTCTGGAATATCCAATCAGGGCTGCGTTCATTTTTTTTTCTCATAGTGCTCGGTGAAGGCCTCCGCGTCGGAAGGTTCTTTCCGTCTGATTAAAGATCGTAGTTCGGAGATCATCTACCACTTCCCTGGTCTGCGCGACACCGAGATGGCCCAGGAAGCACCAGGGGCCCCCTCAACACTGCTTAATAAGACGCTTGCAGATCATCACCGTTTACTGCAGGCGACTCTGCAAAAGAATACTTCCGCCCCTTAGTCTAGCTCGACTGCAGGCAAACGTTAGGGGAGTCTGTCACTCCCGAAGTGGCGGATGCATTATACCGGGCCGAAATAGTTCACTCAGGATAATTCTGTTGTGTACATTTGCACCACCTACCTCCAATAATCCTCAATTGTGTGTCGCCACATTGCACCAAGGTGTTTACCCCGTAAACGCCGGGGAGCAGAATCCGATGGTTGATCCACATGGCATGGAGGCTCTCAGGTCAACGATCTAAGCACAATCACCCCTTTCCTTCCCAGACCATTGGGAGATCGGCAATTGCACACTAAGGTGGGAACGTTCGACCACTTTCTTGAGTCACTGTTGGATGCACGGTGGAGAATACCATGACCCAGAGGTGGGTCTGGTGTAGAGACCGTGCGGACTATATCCCACTAAAACATTCACTATGCGAGCTTCGGTCCCTTTCCGGCACACGCTACTACTCACTAAAACTGGCCATCCTTGCTCATTCGCACTCCTCCCGAAGATTATCTAGCGATCTGTGGCCCCTTAACCAAATCTTATTTTTTTTTTCTCATGCGGGACAGCAAACTTGAATAACAAGAACGGGTAAAAGAAAAAATACTGCAAAAAGCCTTTATGGGGCCGGGACCTTGCCCAGACTTTTTGATCCATAGGAACCCATTTTCTGGTCCGCAAGACATGCTCCAACCTTTACTTCTATATGGTAGGATATAAGACGCACGCCGCCTGTCACTCGTTTCCGAGCCTCGCTTGGACCCTTGGACATTCTTCCCCTCGAAACTACAGTTCAGGGTGATGAACAATGCTCGCTCTACTACGATTGTCACGGCTGCTAGCCAGCGATGGTGCTGGCCACACGCACCTCGCTAGTCGCTCAACAACCCAGGTAGTTGAGGGTAGCGATCGAGCAGGGTTCATTGCCATGGGTGTGATTGCACTCTTTTCGTTCATTGCGGCCTTTGGCCTTTTGTCATTCCTTACCTACCGTTTCATTTTCTGGCGCAAATACTACAAACGACCTTTGGCGGAGAATCAGTATATCGTTCTCATTTACAACCTCCTTTTGGTCGATCTGCAACAAGCAACGGCTTTCTTGATATGTCTCCACTGGGTAGCAAAGGGTCATGTTTACTACCCCAGTGCACCCTGCGTTCTTCAAGGATGGTGGATTCAAACGGGCGATCCCGGCAGTGGGTTGTTCGTTCTGGCGATTGCCCTTCACACCTGTGCCGTTGTGCTACGAGGCCGACAATTACCGTTCCCGATCTTTGTGGGTGGTGTTGTTGGGCTGTGGCTATTTATCATTATTCTAGGATTGATTCCTGTTGGAATGTTTGGCTCCGAGACGTTTGTGATTTCCGAAGCTGGCTGGGTAAGCGACCGCAAAGATGAGATACAGATGGACAAAGGTCACTAATTCACCCTGCCTTGCAGTGCTGGATCGGTCCCGACCACGAAACAGAACGTCTTTGGGTGCATTATCTATGGATTTTCCTGGCAGAATTCGGCACGGTCGTTCTTTACGGTCTCATGTTCTTCTACCTGCGACGCCGAATGAAACAATCCGCCACGCTCCGGCAGAACCACCAGGAGAACCTGAAGAGATTGAACCGGGTTGTCATTTACATGGTTATCTACCCGCTTGTCTATCTATTGCTATCCCTGCCGTTAGCCGCCGGACGCATGTCAACGGCACGTCATATCGTCCCCAGTCGCGCATACTTTGCCGTTGCTGGTTCGCTGATGGCGTTGTCGGGTTTCGTCGATGTGCTTGTGTACACGCTCACTCGCCGCCACCTGTTGCTCGAAACCGAACTCAGTACTACGGATCGGATGTACAACTACACGGAATCAAACGCATACCAGACACACATCACCACGGGTCGGGATGGCAAGAAAGTGCGGATGGGATCCCGATTCCGGCGGGGCATGGGGATGCAGAGCATCAACGACACGGTCCGAGACGACCGCGATTCATCTACAGACGATATTGTGCGCAAGACGGACATGGAGCTGGCCGAGTTGGGCCACGGAGTGTACCAGGAGACGACGATCGAGATTTCGCACGAGCCTGCGGAACCGGAAGACTTTCAGAAGGGAGGTCGCCACAGCGGGTGATTGTTGATGGTGGAGATTCAGCAAATCGGGCGGATGGCTGTGCGATTTCATTACCACGTTACATTCTTTCTGATACCTTTCTTCTCTCCTTCTCTTTTTTCCTTTCCTTTTTCATATTTCCATACACTATGCAACGATCCCTATTACGAGAGACCCCATGACAACTCATCATATCTAAGTATATACATACTATACTAATTGAAGATAATCACTAATTTCATCTTGACGAAAATCCTCAGCTCCCCTAAAAGATTGACATGAACTAGTCCGACGAATAATTACCCTCAATTTCAGCCAAATACGCGTAGCATCCACCACACAATACGAAGCGTCCGTGAAGCCCTTCCTCCAGCCAATCAGCACCTCTCACGCGCCTCCAGCATAAAGATCAGCGCCTACCATCCCCACTTAGATCGAAGCTTGAGCGAGCCGGTTTGGGGGAAAGGTAGTCTCCACAGCATCGGATCGCGTAGCTAAGGTTTCTTAGCTTCATACCCACGCGAGACTGCTAATTTGTTTTTTTCCCTCCTTCTTCTCGTGCGAGTACCAGCCTGTGGAAGGAGTTATGTTCGGCCCCAGGTCCGCTTTTCCCGAGTTGCCCAATGGAGCAATTTCTGTTTCGGTGTTAGTCACTTTCCTCCCGACCAGGGCTCGCTCCTCCTAGGAACCTTCGGATTGTTCCGTCATACTCCTAATGGGTTGATGGATGGATGGTCCAGACATTTTTTTTGGTTTCCATCTCCGCAGTTGGAAGGAGGATGCTGGAACTTTGGTTGAGTGGGAGGGACATGCCGCTTTGTACGAGTGGTACTGGGTAAGTTTGCTGCTCCTTTAGCCGAAAAGGAAAATATTGTTGGAGATAGAATCCGTACGTAGACTAAGTACTTTGTAGAGACACAGTCGGCCGGAAACCCTGAGAACCCGACACAGGGGATGGATGGAATAATGTTGGAAGTTTATTACTAGGAAAGATTGTAGTATTTACTTTTTGTATTTGGGTTTGGCTAGAATATTTCCATGCAGGAGAAATTGCTTTTTTTTTCCTGCACAGTTGAAAACACTAGTAAGACTAGGTTGACTATACTAACAGCCTGCCTAAAGTAGTATGATACTGTCGTTCGGTCATTCGCCACTGTGGGAGAGATGACCACCACCTTTTACTATTAATTACAACACTGCCACACCACAATTATCTTTACATGATTACTACCAACTTCTACATATGTACTTATCACCAACATCCAACAACACAGTAAAAATAAACGAACAATTATCAGAACTAACGCCACAACAGCAATATTAAGCGACTTGGGAACTTATCCCTCCCGCCATGTCCGCGCCCTCGCGCTTAATCCTTCTTGCAACTACGCCCCCAAAACTAAATCCCCACCGGGTCAATATAACCCATTCCCCATAACAATCTACCTAACGCAAGCCACACAACACAACCGAGCAATTCCTTAGTAGTTAGTATATGCAGGCAGCTATCTCCACCAGTAACTAGTCTACTACAGTACTTTCACTATTACTCTACTAACTTATTTCTAATCCAATTCCTTCGAATTGGATTAGATGGAAATGATGAACGTCAAAGATCATCCCGAGGTCACCGGGAACTCTCTCCGTCCTCCATTTCCCCCCGTGGGATTTTTCCTTCTCCCCGACGGGGGTGTTGCATGCATGCCAAGGCTGATTTATTTTAAATGCTCCTGATTTTTAGACAGAGACTACAAACTAGTAAATAGTAGAGGGAGCTAGACTAGAGAGGGGGGAACTAAAGTAGGTTAGGTTCGGGATATCGGGGATTTGGAGAGCGGGTGCTAAAGGGGTAAGCTGCTAGCTCTTTAGATGGTAGTTGGGGACTAGTGATTTGGTTTGTATTGGGATTTGTTCTTGGTTTGTTCTTTCGTGGTTTGTTTGGACGGAGTATATGGAGTAGTTAGGATGTTTGCATGTGTTATTGAGGTGGTGTAAGTAGTTAGTCTTGTAAAGAGAAGAGTGTATATTGAGAGTAGCGTTGTAGACTGTTAACGTAATGGACTTTGTACTTGGTACCTTTAGAATGAATATTATGGGCACCATAAGCACCTAAGTTAGTAAATAGACGGGATGTAACCTAAGCGTGATATGTATCCGCTAACGGTTGACTGTCTAAAACCTCGAAGTATATGGTTTACTTGCAGGACACTATAACACACTCTACTATGGTGGTCTACTTTGTTTTCTAGCTATTGGTGGGAGGAGTCGTACTTGTGGTGTTGTCGATCATTCTGCCTTGTATACAGAGTAGTCGCTATATTCAGCCTTGTAGTAGTACTTTTGACTAGTTGTTATAGCAGTGTGCAACACGGCATGCATACTTAGCTATCACCATGGACAGCCCTAAACTAGTAACTAGTTCTCTGTACATTATATCGAACTCTCCAACATCCCCTCTTAACCTCCAGCCCAATTACAGCTTTGACACCCAAGCCATTATCCCCATATACTCCATGACAGGAGTCTTAGCACAGCAACGTCCAACCAAGCTTTGTGCCCTCCCTGGGCATAAGCAACAAGCTCTACTACCAAGAACCTGAAGCGAGTCATGCCCCGAGTATACCAAGAAAAATGTACCAAACTACAACTTTGCCTCTAGCACCCTATGTAGATACACCAGTATCCATTTTGTCTGCTACAATCTTCAGTTCTATCACTTACTTTATCACATACTCCCATGAATCCTTTAATTCTGTCCGATTATGTGCTATGAACTCCATTAGAACTCAGCTACAAAGCAATTTACAGAAGGTACTCGGTATACAACAAGCCAACACCATAATAAAAGATTTTCCATCAATAACAATTGACATATAATAATCATTACACAAGAAACACAAAGTACCTTTTTTTTTTCTCCCTAAAATAGGCACCAACGGTTCTACATATTAAAAACGTCACACAACATTACTATATTCAACCCCCTCATCAAAGTGAGACAACCAAGTTCCTCCGACCAACTCCACTTAGACTACTACTACTTAGTACTTACCCGCTTTGTCTCTCCCCGCCATAGATACTACTATATATGACAACTCACTACTAATGAAGTAGTACTTTTGACACTTGACAGGTGTTGGTGTCTTGGATGACTCCACCCTTTCTTATATTAATTGTTTTGCGCCGTTGAAATTGGGGCCTGGGGGTTGTCTTGCTCTGTTTAGTAAGTGGACAAAAGTACCCTTTGTTTACTAGTACTGGTTCAAGTTGACTTTACTAATAGCATATTAGTAGATAATATCTTAGTATGGATATAATGTTATATTGGAGCCTAGGAATGAGTGAGGGGTACTAGATCCAGAAAAGAAATATTGTTACTCCTTATACATTACATAATGGATAGGTAGGTAGTCTAGTATGTACCAGTAGTACTTGGGAGACAGCAATTTGATTAATAGCATCAATCTACGTTGGCAGTGCCTATTCTAAGCCATCAAGCTATTTATGTATCTAGCTATTACAGGATTCAATTTTAGCCAATATAGAAGCAATGAGATATGAAGCAACTAATAACTTACTTCTAGTTCGCTAGCAACATCAGTAGTATACCTATTGCCTTGCTGGAAATCTAAGTGTCATCCGTATACTATTGGTGGCTGCAATTATTTAAAGCGTTGGACGGATTCACACTAATCATCTACATACATCTATTTTCTGTTGATCTGCGGGGATGAAAAACATCCAATACGCGCCATATGGTTGATGACGAGCTCAATTATTGCGCTTATCCTTTCTTATCATTCCCATCGTTCTCCGTATTGTTCATCTCTTCTCTTCTGTACTACTATAAAAGCAATAGGGGGTGGGAATATAGTACTCAGGGGTAATGAAAGAGTGTGTAATAGGTTAGTTACCCGAAGAAAAAAGAATTACTTATATTCAGGGAAACCGTTAATGGCTTCAACTACGTTCACTAGTTGACGTTGAGATCGTCGCTATCTAATACTATTGACGAAAGTCTTTTTGCACTTTGCAGCGATCGGACCGCTGCGCTTATGCATGTCTTGCAGCCAGGCTAGAAGTAAGCATAGTATGGCTAGTTATTGATCCCGCGTGTCGCAACGGTCGGCGAGCGTGGTTTCGCCGTTATCTCGATCGCGAACATCAAGACAACTAAAGACAGGGGTCATGCGAAATTACACCAGAGTTTTGCAGGACAGTTATTCGATTGTGTCAACAAGGTGTATGGTGAGAGAGTACATTGCAAGAGTATGCCACTAATATTGATTCATCATGGTATAAACATCTAGCTCTGCTCTGATGGAAGTGGGCGTCTCTTGATCTTGAATTCAGATCGGGCTGGTTGGTCTTCGCTTCCTTCGGACACCTCCATGCGCGAAAGTCGATCCCTCGTCTCCTGTTCAACCTCAGCATGCATTGCTTCCTCGTCGGTTCCATCACCGTTGTCCAACACTTGCTGTGCCGACTCGTCGCCCTTTACCCCTGCGCGACGCTCGTTTTGGATCCGTTCCTGCTCTTGCTTTTTGTCCTTCACTGCCAATGCGGCCTCCTCCCGAGCCACCTCCTTGGCATCTACGCTCTGCAGGCCAACAAGACCCAAAATGCGCCCGATGAGAAACTGATAGCGCAAGTGGCCGCTGACGGTCTCGCTAACGTCCAGATTCTCAACGCCGGGCACGTCCTGAACAGGCTGGAGACCTGCCACGCCGAGTTGCAGACTGCTGGTCCGGTAGAGAAGAGCGAGGACGGCGTCATTCTCCGAGTACACGTTGATCAGCCGACCGCTAACAACGCTCCGGAGACGACGCCAGTGTGACGCATTGGACGGAGTAGGTGACCCCATTAGGATTGCCGATTCCACCAGGTCGTAAGCGCCCCGCTTCGCCAGGCTTTGCAGGCAGGAGAAGATGACACGAGAGCCCATCGAGTAGCCTATCAGTGTGACGGCCCGCTCACCCTGAACCTTGCTCATCAGCGCATCCGCAAGGACCTCGCCCGCTTTGTCTGCTCGGGCTTTGGCAATGCTGAACGGGTTATCAGCCACACGGGCAACCTTGAGAAGACCAAGAGGAAGCATCACGGCGCTCATGATCTGCGCGAAGATGGTCCGGGAAAGCACCTGCCCACCCGCTGCCCAGGCAGCGCTTGTAACCAATAGGTTCATAGCGTTTCCAAGCTTCATCAAAGGCTCTGTTTCCCAGCGCAGGCCGAAAACCTCGGAATCGGCTCCAATGACTCGCCAGGGGACAACAAAGTTGTCCTCTTCAGTGACCCAGCCGGTAATACCGATCGTGACTCGGAGCATGTGATCATTCTGAGCTGCTTCCCTTTCTTCTTCAGACCTTTGTCGAGAGCCCCGAATAGGTAGGAAAGCAAAATCGTCCACCTCACGGGCATACTTGTCGACCATGCGCCCCGTCATCCGACCCCCGTAGGCACCGAAAAGACCACCCACGATTACTCCGCTACCTGCAAGGGCACCTAGATACCCTGCAGCAGCCGTAGCACCCAGGCCTAGGCCTCCCAAGACTGTGCCAAGGCCAGCTGCAACCAGCGGCGCAGCAAGTCCGCCAGTGATGCCGATCAGTGCAGCTCCTGCCACAGAAGCTATGCCAACCTTCCATTTCCTGGAGGAGTCACGTTTCTTTTCTTGGCCTTCTTCGGCGTTCGCAAGCTGAAGAGCAGTGTCAAGCAATCCACGTGCGACCTTGCTCTCGTCGCCATTGAGGATAGTGACATCGAGATTCAGACTTGACGCTACATACAGCATTAGAACTCGTGAGCGAGCGTTATAGTGCTCAAGACTAAGCATTAGAAGCAGTAGCGAGTGAAGAATCAGTAGTCTTTTAGCCTTGGGTAGCTGCGTAAGAGGGGTCTCAACAGGTCGGTACACTTCACGTTGCTTCTCCAGAGAACCTTGGTCCTCGTCTATTTCCGGCTCATGCAATTGTTGAGGTGGGTCTGATTCACTGGGGTCTTCTTCGGATTCCTCATCTCGGTTCACAACTTCACCAATCCTCAGTAGGACCGAGTCTCTCCAATCATCAAAGCTGATCAGAGACTTGGCCTCTGATTTGAGATCTTGCGCGGTGGGCTTGTATTCAGACTGAGTAGTAGTAGTCACAGCTGCGGTTTCCTCACTCTGCCCATCCGACTGAACAGACAGGGGATCGGTGTCTTTGTCCTGTTCATGTGCTGCTTGGTCACGTGAGGGGTCATCCTCCTTCGAGATTGGGCCGTGGAAGTTCTGAACGATCGCATCTCGCATGTGTTGGGTGATTTCCGCGACAAGAACTGTCAGGTCGGCTCGCTGAGGGCGATCCAAGATGGTGGTCAAGTCTTGGTCGCGGTCGCTCTTCGGCGGAGTGGGCGACGGCGAGGGCCCGGATCCGAACTTGCTAGCATGCTTTTCCTTGAATGACTTCCACATATGTGCAGATGGCCACAGAGTCACGTTCCAGAATGAATTATTTTGACTAGCCTTCCGTCTCCGCTACAGATGGTTCGTGGAGGGACTTCACAGGTTGCACAGAGAATAAGGAGGTTGTCGGTTTCAGCATTGGCAATGAGATCATGGCTGACTCAGCGCCCAGACCATCAGCGTGCAACAGTGGAATGGGTTCGATCAGACAGGCTGAACCCAACTTCAGGACAGCTTAGCTCACGTTGACTTTCCTGTATCGACAATGAAGAACTTCCCCTTGGTCTTGGACGCGTAGGCAAGCGCGTTTCCATCCCAAGTATCCCCATCGGGCCGCTCGTTCCTCGGACTCTCCACTCGCTGGATTCTCTTGTTTCGACCGACCACTCTCTCCTTGGACAAGGCCTCTCTCAGCTTTTCCAGTCCAATTGTATTCTCCTGCACCGCTTCTGGACTTTCGTCCCGGATGCTCTGCAGAGGCTCCACGCCAGTGGCATCGATGCGCTGGACCTGCTTCACAAAGTGAATCTGGGATTCGAGCGTTTCAAGCATCTTCTTCTCTTCTTCCTCGTTTGCGGGTTGTGGGAGAGCCGAGAGACGGAGCAGATGGCGGAGTTGCGCCGGTGTCACTGATGGAGCAGATGGTTTGGCGGATTCTTCTGGTAGCAACGAGCGAACAGACCACGTAGGCTTCGCAAGCATGGCGTCAATGTCTGCGTCGCCTGATTGGGAGGCAGAGTACATGCGCCTGGCGGTGCTGCACCGTAAAGGTTGACGGCCGATCAACGCAGACAGTCGGGGGAGAGCTGCACGGAAGAACATGGTTGAGGAAATTCTAGCAGATGCAGAAATATATACTTCAATAGATTAAAAAAATAAAGGGAACGAACAATTGAAGGAATTGTTTCCGTTTGCGACAGTCAAGATGCTATTGAAATACTAACAGAGAAGCAAGAAAAGAAGCACGTCCAATGGTCCGGGCGGAAAGTGGCCACCGCCTACGTTGACGGAGCGGCGGGGAGCTCGCCATTCCGCGAGGCTGCCCAGTAAACTAGATCCATCCTCCCATCGTTTCTCCTCATCTTCCAGACATTCATCCCCACTTCTCCTTGCCTGTAATCTGACCTCTAGCATCACGCTCCTCTTCACCTTCTCGGGCCGACAACCTCTTCACAAAATGGCCCAAGATCCCCGAGTTCTGCTCCAACGGGTATTCCCCCCGAACCCCGCTGTCCATCATCGCTATGCTTGGAATACGACGATCGCTAACCCCCATGACGTACATTAGGCCGACAAAGCGCTCAGCAGCGCATCTGGTGGCTTCAGCTTCTTCGGTGGAAGGACAGAGAAGTACGAGAATGCAGCTGATCTCTACACACAAGCTGCGAACGCCTTCCGAGTGCAAAAGCAGAGTAAGCCAGTGATTCTCTCCCCTGTCTCAGATCACCGAGCTCTAACCCATCGCCAAACGATCAGACAAGGAGGCCGGTCTTGCCTTCGAAAAGGCTGCCTCTATTCAGACCCAGAACCTCAACGAGCCCGATGATGCAGCAAACACCCTGACCGAAGCTTTCAAGGTCTACCGCAAATCCGACCCCGAGGACGCCGCTCGCGTGCTCTCCAGTGCTATTCAACACTACGTGCTAAAGGGTAATCTCCGGCGCGCGGCCACGCAACAGCAACATCTGGCTGAGGTGTACGAGGTGGAGCTTGGAGATACGAAGAAGGCGCTGGAAGCCTACGAGAAAGCGGCGGAGTGGTTCGACGGTGACAATGCTGAAGCGTACGTCCATTTCTCGGCCTTCTCATATACAATTCTATACTAATGTGTTGTTCTCCAGTCTTGCCAACAAGCACTACCTGAAGGCAGCAGACCTGGCCGCTCTCGAAGGCGACTACTACAAGGCTATTGAGCACTACGAGCGGATCGGCCGCTCATCGATCAACAACAACCTGATGAAGTGGTCCGTCAAGGACTACTTCCTCAAGGCTGGTATCTGCCACTTGGCGACCAATGTACGGTTGTCCCTCTCCTCTAAACCTTTCAGATATAGCTAACCCCACATAGGACCTGGTTGCTGCCAACCGAGCCCTCGAGAACTACCGCGACATCGACACCACCTTTGCCTCGACAAGGGAGCACCAGCTCCTCGTTGACCTGGTCCAGACCATCGAAGCCGGCGACCAGGAAGCATTCGCCGACAAGCTATTCCAATTCGACCAGCTCAGCAAGTTGGACAAGTGGAAGACGACTCTTCTGTTGCGGATCAAGAACAGTATCGAGGAGCAGGGCGAGGATTTCTCTTAGACTTATTCTATTCTATTCTCTTCTATTCCCAGCAACAATATCATTGTTTTCTCTGTTTTGCTTCCGATCTGTTCATTCATCCATTCGCTTTGTTCTTGGTGGATTAGTTAATTGGGCAGACTTTATAACTGGTGTTCCCTACCCTTACTCCGTTGGCTGGTCCCATAGGTAGATGGATGCTGTGCCGTCGTATACTTGCTTGCGGTTTGTACTTTTTTTTCTTTGTGCAAAGATATATTGTGTCCTTGGCTTGCCTGTCTTTCTTGTCCTGTCCTGCTCTCTCATAACTAAAGCTATTGGCATAGGTTGCACGTGCCGATGGATGCGTGACATGCCTTCCTGACAGATACTATCGATGTTCGTGAATGAAGAACAAAAGTGTCTCCTCATTGCGATTTATAGTATCGTAACTAGATTACTGATTATTGTACTGTATAACATGCTTAGTTTAGGAAGTAAACTGAATAGACGAGACCAGTTGCACCACTCAAGTCAAGACAAATCAGGTACTAAATTCAAGGCGACTGTATCCATCTATCTATCTATTTGTCGAACCACTCATCAACGAATGATAATCATAATCAATAACAGTTCATCAATTCATGCCGAAGCGAACTTTTGTGGTATCATGAGTAAGTAGGTGAAGTATGTAATGTATGTAAGTAAAATATCTCTATATCGTTCCTGCATGCCATGCCGTGCCATACCCAAAAACGGCTTCCTGAAGCAAGCGCGAACAAACAATGGCACAACACGAGCTCCAATATCATCTTCAATAGACCACATCCTCCAGAGCGCGAGCCTTGCGAGGGAAAACCCGCTTGTACAGACTGATACCGATAGAGTCCTGGGGGTTGATCTTGGCGTCGAAGGTGGCCTTGAAGTAACCGTGCGTACCGAGGGATTCCTTGATGTAACCGCTGCGGCCGCGTCTGGTCCAGAGCTGGAGGGCCTTGAACCACTGGATGTCCTCGGGGTTGAAGAACATGTAGCGGACGGTGACGACACGCTTGTGGATCTTGTAAGGGTGGCCGGTGAGAATGGCGCGCTTGGCGACAACGCGGGACTGGTCGGGGGCCACGATGGTGCCGTTTCCGATGAGTTCGAGGTTCTCGAAGTTGTTGAGGGAGTCGTCCTCGGCGGAGTCCATAACCTCGGGGTCCTGGTTGGTCTTGTTCTTGAAGACGAGGACGGGCACGGCGCCCCAGGTCAAAGGACCGATCCAGGAGGCGACGGCGCTGCGGCCTGGGTGGAGGAAGCGGTCGAACTTGTGCACGTTGTTGGGGGTGTTGTCGCCGGCGGAGAAGATAGGGTTGACGACCAGACGGCGAGGACCGCATTGAACAACGAGCTGCTCCTTCGACTTCAGAGGCTCCTCGACGCTGGAGTTCAGGTGCATATTGATGTTGACAACAGTGTGCTTGTGCTCGTGACGGAGCAGAGAGAAGAGGGATGTGGGCTGGGGCCGGCTGCGGAGGGTTGCTGGCACTGCCTTGAGGTGCACATCGACACGTACACCAGGGTTGACACCCCCGACGAGAGCCTCGCGGAGGAACTTGTTCCTGGAACCCTTGTAGTCCGCGAACTGAAGCAGACGGCGCCAGTCCTCCGGCTCGTGGGGACGGTCTTCTGATGTCTCCCAGGGGCTGGTCTTGAAGCTCTTGAGACCTCTGAAGCGGGCCAGACGCTCCCGAGCGAGAACGTTAGGGTGAAGCTCGATTTCGTCAGGGAACTCCAAATCTTCGTTGGCCTCGTTCCTGCGGCTCGCACGGAAATCCTCCAGGTCTTTGGCCTCGTCTTCTGGTGACGGGTCGACGAACATCTCTGACTGGGGATACTCCGATGGGCCAGCCTCCGTCATGGCATCCCTGTTGTCGGGGAAGACACCGTCTTCGGGCGCTCCCGCAGTGTCCATCTCCATCTCTTCAACTTCCTCCTCGTCTTCAAGGTCAGAGCCGGAATCGGACACGTCGCCCAAGAACCAAGCGGACTGGTACTCCGAGGTACCCTTTGGTAGCCTCTTAGGCTTCGGGGGGATGTGAGAATCGTCATCAGAGAAGTAGTGGTGGTCGTCGAGGAGGACACCCTTGCGCTCTTCCTCAACAGGGAAGTCGTCATCCTCCATCTCAATCTCCTCTGGTGCTACAGTGGCCAAATCATCGCAGTCCGCAGAAGGTCCATCCAACAGCTGGGGAGTCTCAGTCTCATCGACATTCATAGCATCGTCACGCTTCCCGCGGGAAGTAGCGAGTGGTGCTGCTGTGATGGCACCAATCTGGAAGTCACCCCATCCAGGGATATGGACCAAGCGGTCCGCCTTCAGACCCTTGCCGCGGACAACACCGGTAACCACGACATCGTCGACCTCCTCCGCATTGGTTTCAGGCCACTGAACGTTTTCGACGAACATCCAGCTGCGCTCATCACGCCAGCGGATACCCTTGGGTGTAGCTGTGCAGAGGGAACGGATGGCGTTGGAACACTCCTGGCGAGAGTCCACCGAGAGGACCTTTTCGACGGACGGGAAAAAGTGGTTCGCAAAAGACTTGAGAGAAGCTGCCACCTGCGGGCGCTTCTTGGCCGGGTTGATCTGGTCCAAACCCTATACAAATTAGAGTCAGTTGTGAAAAGGCAACCATCGCCATATACGAGATACCCGGACTCACCTGAACCATGGCAATAACGTTCGAGATACCCTGACCCTCAATAGACCGCAGCAACAGCTCTCCTTGTTCCTCCACTTCGACTTGGGCGGAGAGCGCCAGGATCACGAAATCAGCCATCCGGCACACATCCAGAGCGTTCATCAAGTCATATTTCGCCGGAATGTACTGCAAGGTCTGGCGGAAGCGATCGACACGGACCCGAGTGGCGGAGTCTGGGGAAATCTCCGCGGAAACATCGACACTCTCGTTCAAGGCGCGGATGATGGCAGCCACATCGATATCAGCGGAAAGCGGCACAACGGCCACATGACGCGGAGCACCATTCTGACCGGTGAAAATGCTGACGGACTGCGCCTTCTCCTGATGCTTCAATTGCTGCTTCTGACGGGCCTGGTTCCGGCGATCGAGTTTGGATTTGAGCTGCTGGTGAGGGGTCTTGCGGGTGCCCCGCTCTTGTCCTTCGACCTTGCCTGGAAGTATGTCAGTCTATGATGCTATTTCAAGGAAAGAGACACATGAGGAATTCTCCGGCGCACGTACCCTTGGCCTTGTCCTTAAGCGCACTCTTGGAGGCATGGCGAGACTTGTATGGTTTATTGGAGGATTTGGTTGTGGAGCGGTGGTGATGCTGCACCGTCTGGGTGGGCGCCATGTTGGCACCACTGGACCCTTTGAATCGGTACGGAAGAGAGGCCAGCGTGAAAAATTAAGAGAGCGAGAAGTAAGCGATACAGCTAAATACCAGAGATCCTGAATAATAAAAGAGTAGCCTTTAGAGGGATCTGGACCTGATACTCCGGCGGCGGTTGGAGAGGAAAAAATTAGGCGGTGGAGGAACAAGCGAGGAAAGCAAAGCCGCTCGGCACGGATTTTCATCTTTTGACCCGCAGAAAAAGCTGCCGATGAGCCTCCGTCTACTGCTCTGACTTTTATTGACTGTACGACATTTGCATTATTTGTCGACTCAAACGAGCTCTCTTATTGGACTTCTTTCTATCCCCCTTGTATCTTACTCACCTCCTTATTGACACACCACCCCCATGGCGGGACCAGCAACGACGGCCGTTGCGCCGGCCGACAACAAGCGCAAAGAAAGCAAAAGAGTGATGGAAGCGCAAAAGACCTACGGCCGGGGTAAATCCATCCACACCCACAGCGTTCGCGACAAGAAACTGCGCAGCAATCTCAAAGCCGTGGAAGACAAGTACAAGGAGGCAGCCCTGAAGGCCAAGGATGCGGAGATTTTGCTCGAGCACGATGCCGGATTTCTCGAGCCCGAGGCAGAGCTGGAAAGGACGTACAAAGTTCGACAGGATGAGATTCGCGAAAGTGTCGGCATCGAAACAGCCAAGAAGGGATTCGAGCTCAAGTTGACCGATATGGGACCCTACCGGATGGACTACACAAGGAACGGTCGCGAATTGCTGTTGGCCGGGCGCAAAGGGCATGTGGCGACGATGGACTGGCGGAATGGAAAGCTGGGATGCGAGTTGCAGTTGAACGAGACTGTGCGCGATGCTCGGTGGCTGCACAACAATCAGTTCTTCGCCGTGGCGCAGAAGAGATCCGTCTATATCTACGACCATGCCGGTGTGGAACTGCACTGTCTCAACAAGCATCTCGAGCCTCTTTTCCTTGAATTCCTGCCCTACCACTTCCTTCTTGCGAGCGCTGTGAGTGCACCTGCTTCCCAATCTATAGCCACGGAACTCATACTTACCATATCTCCATAGCAAATGAGCGGCTACCTCAAATACACCGACACCTCAACCGGTCAAATGGTCGCCGAGCTGCCCACCCGCCTCGGTGCTCCCACCTCCCTCGCCCAGAACCCATGGAACGCCATCCTACACGTCGGCCACCAGAACGGCACAGTGACTCTCTGGTCTCCCAACTCACAAACTGCGCTCGTGAAGGCCCTTGTCCACCGCGGCCCCGTCCGCTCGATGGCTATTGACCGCCAAGGCCGGTACATGGTATCGACCGGCCAAGACCAAAAGATGAACGTCTGGGACATCCGCATGTTCCGCGAAGTACACAGCTACTCGTGCTACCAACCGGGCGCCTCTGTCTCCATCAGTGACCGGAACCTCACAGCTGTGGGCTGGGGCACGCAAGTCAGCGTGTGGCGGGGTCTCTTCGACGCCGCGGCCGCCGACCAAGGCAAGGTTCAGAGTCCCTACATGGCCTGGGGCGGCGATGGCCAACGCATCGAGAACATGCGCTGGTGTCCCTTCGAAGATGTTCTCGGTGTGGGTCACGACCAAGGCTTCGCCAGCATCATCGTCCCCGGCGCCGGTGAACCCAACTTCGACGCCCTGGAGGCCAACCCCTACGAGAACACCAAGCAGCGCCAGGAAGCCGAAGTGCGCGGTCTGCTGAACAAGCTGCAACCGGAGATGATTTCACTGGACCCCAACTTCGTCGGAAAGCTCAACACGATCAGCGACAAGAAGAACCGCGAGGAACGCGATCTCGATCGCAGACCCGAAGACCCCATGGAGAAGCTCAAGAACCGTGGTCGGGGTCGCAACAGTGCGTTGCGCAAGTATCTGCGCAAGAAGGGTCGGCGCAATGTCATCGACGACAAGCGCGTCAAGGCCGAGATGTTGCGCAAGGAGCATGCTGCTCGGCACAAGGAGAAGTTGCGCTCCGAGAGGGAGAATTTGGGTCCCGCGCTGGCGAGATTCGCCAAGAAGGAGATTTGATCTTCTTCTTTTTCTTCTGTCGAGGACGAGTGCACTTGTGTTTAGTATTCTTCTTGTCGTTCTGCTGCTACTGCTACTGCTGCTGGAGGACGACTTTCAGATACCCTGCTTTAACTATCTAACCATCGCGCGAGAGGATTTTTCTGTTTCCTTTCTCTCTCCCCCCCATCTTTATTGTCGTCTGTGTGTCACGATCCTTCTTTCCGAGCAACTGGTGTGCGTCTGTTTGTCTGCATTATAAGGGCGTTTGTTGGGGTGAGATACAAAAACCGGACATGTTGGGAATGTATGTATATCAAATCAAAAGTTTCACGATAGACCGCCAACCTTCTTCACCAATGAACAAGAAACAAACGAACAAATAAATAAACAACTGAAATTTTCTTCTATAGAATAATAACAATAACATTAAACCCAAATCACGCATCATCCACACTCCCAGACCCCCTCTTCGCACCAGCCTTCCACCTCGACAAACTATGTTCATACGCCCCGCTCGCCTTCCAAGCACTCAAGATCAGATTAACAATATCCTGAACTCTCGTCCCACTCTTAACCACAGCAAACACCGTCGGCCCACCCTCTCTCATCTTAGCCGCATCCCTCTCCATAACCGCCAAATCCGCACCGACGGCCTCAGCCAGATCGATCTTGTTCACAACCAGCAGATCCGAGCCCGTGATACCGGGTCCACCCTTGCGGGGCACCTTATCACCACCAGCGACATCAATCACGTAGATAATGAAGTCAGCCAGCTCGCGACTGTAGTTAGCGGCGAGGTTGTCACCGCCGGATTCGATGAGGAGGAGGTCGGTCTGGAATTGTCTGTGCAGGGTTTGCAGGGCCAGGAGGTTGGCGCTGATGTCTTCGCGGACGGCGGCGTGAGGGCAGCCGCCGGTTTCGATGGCGCGGATGCGGGACGGGGAGAGGGCTTTGTGGCGGGTGAGGAATTCGGCGTCTTCTCTGTTTTGTGGTGGAAAGGGGGCATTACGTTAGTTTATCACTGCTTGTCGGTGTTTAGGGGGGAGGTGGTGGACCGGGAGGGGTTGTAGGTATACCTGGTGAAGATGTCGTTGGTGACGGCGGCGATGTTGTACTCGTCGCGGAAGGCCTGGCAGAGGGCCAGCATGAGGGCGGTTTTGCCCGATCCGACGGGTCTACATGGATGAGTTAGATGGAAGGTGAGGATGGGCGTGAGAATAACTTACCCTCCAATGCCAATGGTAAAGGCACGGTCCTTCCAGTCACGCTCCTCCGAGAGAGGCATCTCGCGGTTTATGTATGAACCGGGACCATCGAGGATCTCGTGGGAGTGGCCGTGACCACCGAAGTCATCGTGGGAGTGGCTGACGTCGTTGTCGTGAGAGTGGGAGTGAGACATGGTGAGATATTTTGAGGGATGGTAAATGAAGTATGAACAGAAAGAAGAGAAAGTGGAGGGAGGAGAGAGAAGGAAAGAAAGTAGTAGTGGATGGAGGGGTCACTCACATCGGGAGGGGAGCCCCAGGCCGGAGACTGCCGATGCCGATGCCAGGCGCAGTATTTAGTGGAGAGTCCCCGCCAAACTAGTAGTCGGATGTTCGGTACCACGTATTATTTGAGAATGAGAAGGGATAAAAAAAAAAACGTTGTAGCAATAATAGTAGGAAATGCATTGCTCTTCCACACGTACAGTAGTAACAATAGTAAACGGCAGCAACTATCAACACAGAATTATTTCCAGGGAGGTAGAACCGGACGCCGGAGCACTTCAATCGCCCATGATAAAAACGTGGATATCAAAAATCCTGCAACGCTCAACTTCAGGATATGTGTCAACCGCACCTCAATCCCCGCGCGGCACAGCATATGCAGATAGGGACATCAGTCAAGAAATACGGCAAAATCAGTAAGCCCAACGCAAATCCACATAACACGCATCTCCATCTTTCGCATGAGACATCAAAGGGGAACGCAATCGGCAGCTATGTTCAACATATAACAGGAATCCCGCAGATGGTTCGGAACGCAGAAGTAGAGCCTCGCACATAGGTATCCTAAAGGTACGCCATATTCCCGCCGAGTGAGACTGAAAGAGAAAAGAGTTCAGAAGTAGAAAAAGAGAAGACACGAGCACACCCAAACCAGCGGCAGACAATATTACTGGCTGATCGAGGTAGACAACTTAACCACCCCCCTTCTGCTTTTTGGCCCCTACTCGAGGACTGGCTTTGACTTTGGGGGCAGCTTGGCCGGCTGTCCCATTAACTTCGCCGCCGTTGTCATCGTTCTCCATCTTCACGGTGCTAGCCCGACGGCGCTTGTTGCCCACATTAGGACTTGCGCTTGCACTGGTTCCCTGCGCCATATTGCCTTGTACTTGACCCTGGGGAACCATTCCCGGCGGCCCTGCGAGGTGACTCTGGGCGGGACTGGGATGCGCGGAGCCGGTTAAATGAGGCGAGCCCTGAGCGCCCGGCAGGCCGAGATGAGTCATGGCAGGAGATGCAAATTGGTTAGGCATGCTCATACTGGGAGCCCGTGGCTGGCCATGCTGTAGGGCCGGGTTCATGAGACCCTGCGTATAAGCTGCATTGGGAGGCGGCGCCTGCATCGTGTTCACCAGAGTCCGCAGGGCTTCAGAAGGTGTTAAGTGGGGATTTTGCTGGGAGAATTGGAATAGGACTTGCATGTGAGAGATGGTTTCCGCAACCTACAGCACAGGAGTGTCAGAAGAGTACTTTTTGACATTAATCACATGGAAGGGGCGCACCTCAAGGAAACTCATCACAGCCGTGGGGACGCCATTCGGAGTAACCATGGATTCGGGCAAGGTAAATGCAGGCTGTTGTGCTTGTTTGGCCTGGGCGCGTTTTCCCGTGTTCTTGGACACCTTGGGACTTTGTTTCTGTTGGTCGGCCAGCTCCAGAGCCTGTAGCTGACTCCTAGGCAGGTATTCGTTATGGTCCAGCACCGCGATATCGAGCATCTCAATCTTGTTGTTCATATCGAAATGAGCCGTCATGTTGGCGCGCGCAAAAAGCTAGTCCACGTCAATATAACAGCGTATTTTAGAAAGGGCAAGGGCCGCGTATGCATACCTGACTTCCATTCGCGAACCAATAGATGAAAGCAGTTTTCGCACTCTCCACTATGTGGCCTCCGTTCGGCGAATCCCTCTCCCGCGCTCCATCGACCAACATCTGTATATGCTTGATCCCACTTGTACACTGGGTCAAGTAATAGCGCGCCAAAGCAGGAGTGGCGATTTCAAACTGCTTGGAGGAATTTGCTTGTGGGTTACAGACGGTATGTCTTAGAACACCGCCTGGCGAATAGAATCTGAGCACGAAATTGTGCCATTGGTTGTAATCGGTGCTCGCGTTCTCAGTGCCCTGTTAACAGTTAGTACTCGACCAGGAGGACACAGTGAGCCAAAAATTGCCAATTTGACATACGGAGATGTAGCTGAGGCTTTCGGCAAAGGAGTTGAGCTGCAGGATGGCAGCGCCTTTCATGTTCATCCGTTGCTGTTGCTGCTGCTGCTGCTGCATCATCATGGCGGTCGGATTTTGCTGCTGTTGCGCCTTGATCTGGGCTTCCTGGGCAGTCATCGGTGGCTGTTGTTGACCCTGCTGTGGACCCTGCTGGTTAGGTTGAGGTTGAGGTTGGGCTTGGGCAGCTTGCGGCGCTTGTGGTTGCTGGCCCGGTTGCTGAGCCTGCGGCAATTGTTGCGGAGGTGGATTGGGAGTAGGTTGCGGCTGAGGAGCTGCCGGCTGCTGTTGCGGTGGTTGTGAAGTAGGTACCGGCGGAGGATTGGGTTGAGGGGTGGCACTCCCCTGGTGTGGCGGCGGTCCCGGCTGAGGTTGAGGAGTGACACTCTGGGCATCGTGCACGTTCTGGGGTTGTGCCGCTGCACGCTGCTGGGGGGTCTGCTGGCCGGGCTGCCCTGCGGCAGCCGCCTGTTGGATCTGAGCCTGGTGCGCTTGTTGCTGGGCTTGCTGCATGGCAAAGAATTGTTGTTGCTGCTGGAGATTTTGCGGCTGTCCATGGGGCATTTGTTGAAGTTGCATTTGCAGATTAACCGGGCGCATGGCAGGATTCGCCTGCATGGCAGCGATCTGAGCTGCATTGAGGGCGGGTGCCCCGTTCGGTAGCTGCACTGGTAACCCGCCGTGCTGTTGCTGCTGCTGTTGCTGTTGATGCTGAAGCATCATTCGCTGCCTGAGATATTGCTGCTGCTGGTGCTGCTGCAGGAGTTGAGGGTTGTTGGCAACTAAGCGATGAATAGGTTAGCACGCTATTACATGAGAAAAGACACGGCACAGACGGGGGGGAAAGCAATGAGAATAAACTGTGCAGGACGACGACGGAAAGGGGGTCGCCCTGGGAAAAGACTCTGGGAAACATACACTGTTGTGCAAAATGCGGCTGCTGGAACATGTGCGCTTGAGCAGGGCCAAGATGCGAGAGGGCATGAGCCTGTGCAGCACTCCCCGGACCAGTTGTGCCAGCGCCCGGAGGCATCCCACCCATCACCGGTCCGCCTTGACTAACCTGAGGACCTCCTGGTGCTGACACTCCGGGATGCATCTGCTGGACCATGCCAGCACCGGGATGAGCATTAGGATGTTGACCGGGAGCCATTGGATGACCTGGAGGCAAACCGGGATGCTGTGGGATGCCTTGATGGGCAGGAAACGTTTGCGCCATCATCATGTCGTGGTTACGAAGTCGCCGATAACGGGACTCCTCAAAGTCGGTGAGAGACGGGCAGGAGGGGGTAAAGAATAGGGAGCACGACTATATAGCACAAGGAAGGTAGATTGGGAGGTCAGAAAAGAGAGACGTCGAGCGAGAAAGGCAAAAGACCGTCGTGTCGACTATCCGGCACGCAGAGGGCGGGCGTCGGACTCGAGGAGCGCGCTTGACGTGGAGGCACAACAGGCCGCTTTTAGTGTCGGAGCGGAGGCCAAGACGCAGCTGACGGGGCGATTGAGCCTGCGTCGGTATCACCCAGGACCACACGAGATCTGGAGCATGGATCGGACCGGCCTAATCACCTGTGCCCACCAGATCGGGAGGGAGGAGAAGATCCTACACCTCCAATGTTAGTGGGAGGGAACGATTTAGAAGGAGGCTGGGAGGGTTAGGTGGATAATCGGGAACGGGAGTTGGCGGTGGTGAGAGACAGCAGTGAGGAAATGGAATGATGGGGGTGCTGGGCAGTGAAAGTAGAGTAGACTAGTAAAGTTGGTAGTGATGGGATTAGGGAGGCCGGGAGGTGTGGAGGGGCTAGGGGCCAACGAAAAGCGAGACGGGCACCTGTCGCGATCGCCAGTTCAATCGCTCGATAACGAACGGGGCGTGCTGGACCGAACCTCGCGGGAAGAGTGATTAAAGCGGTACCCAAAGACACTTACCACGCGCAACAGAACTAGCAGCCAAGAAGCGGGAAGAGGGGGGAAAGGAGGAAAATATGGAGGAGGCGGGAGAGGAATGATGGGGGTTAAGAGGAAGAGAAGAGGAAAGAAAAAAAGAGCGAGGTAGAGAGAGAGGGAAGGAGAACAGGAACCGTACGGGAAGCAGAAGATACTAAGGCAGGGAAAGGGACGAGCCAGCGAGAGAGAGTACAGCCGGGACAACACTTACTCACTCAGAAAGTCAGTCGGAACCCAAGTGAGAGAGCGAGAGAGAGACAGACAGACAGACAGACAGACAGACAGAACAGACAGACAGAACAGACAGACAGACAGACAGACAGACCAGACCCATGGCGAGATCTTCTTCCTTCCTCCGGCCTGCTGAGGCTTTTCTTTTCTCACTCATGATTGGTCCATTCTCGACGATGGCCACCCACCGCGACTTGCTCGCTATGCCTCTTTCGGGTAAGCCGGCATCACGTGGAAACCGGAATAATATTCTTGCGCGTGGGCAGCTTTTATTATTTTCGGTCGCGATCTGGTTTTTCTTCTTCCTTCTCTTCAGCATTCGCCTCTCCATGGCTGAAAACTCTTGCCAGGCTGCTTTTCTGACTTTTCCCAGAATTGCATTTTGACTGTGCATCTACAATCTTCTTGGTTTTGGTCTGGATACGCCACGCGTCAATCCTATGCCCAGTAGTAGCTTTTCGCAGTATAAATGCATACTGAGACTGATACATCAGACCACTACACTAACACATCAGGTTGTGCTGCAACACTTCCAGTTGTCACAAGGTTAGTCTCAATTCCTCATTTCTTTTCTTGCAATTGTCCTTTCCCCCCTCCATCCCCTTTTCGAAGATGACAAAACCTTCTTTTCTTCTTTATCCTCTGAATCGTCCATGAGGAGATAGTTCGGACCTTCCTTTCCCGGTTGGTCTGCTACTTGCCAGTATACTTTGTCTGAGAAAAACCATTACTGCATTAATTTTGTGCCTCGTTGTCATTCATCCTATGTCATGGGAGTATTGGCTGACATTTACCAAGACTTTCAATTTAGGACTGTTAATAATTATTTTCACACTGACGTCGATTCTCTTGTCAAACCAGCATGAGTGGTGGGGTACAGGAATCCGGTTGCATCAGGCTTTGCTTCGGTGTCGATCATCTGCTCTGGCTGGCGCCATTCCGTGCAGATTCACATATAGGACAAACTGGGACTAATAAAATCATTCATTTCTGGATCATTCCACTTCTTGTTTTCTTGTTCACCGTAGATTGGGTATTCGTTGCATTATACTTTCCGTAAGCCGCAGTAGTTCTCTTGAAAGGAAACGGTGCAGCTGAGCGAAGCAGCATCGACCTGGATGATGCATCATCATGTCGAGTTGACACCTACGTTTGTTGGCATTCCCAGGTGGTTAGATCACTGCAATCAAGCTTAAATCCTCTCTGCCTGATCCACTGGGTCTCTTTGCACTTGCAGCAGCCACCAGCCATTGTAGATCACGTGATACTACAATTCGGCGCGCTGACAAAGGAGAGCCGACCCGCAAGGAACAGTCCAGAAAGGCAAGATGAAAGTCTTGCTGCCCTGAATCCAACTTGCACCCACGCTGATGCAGACGGTTTGTTCCCTGCAGCGTCAGCAGTAATTCGACTATTCAGTTCCGGCGGCATTGTTGGCCCCGGATGTATTCGTCAATGCACCAAGGCAGGTTCCTTCGGTCTGTAGCACGACCCTGCCGATTCATCGCGCATCGCCGCTATCCCGCCGCCGTTGTCTCGCAATCGCGTCGGTTCCATCTTTCGCGGCCATGGCTGTCGTCCACTCCCTCAGATCCCCATAATGCTCGGGATTCGACAACGGGGAATGTCCCCGGTGATCTCCCTACTCACAATGCAGAACCCACATTAGCTAGCCGTGATGCTTCCGTTGCAACACCCTCCGCAGATCGATTGGACAAGAAAGACGCGAAACCCTACGGTTCGGCAGTTCGCAGAGCTTTACGGAACAGACGCCCGGCGAAGGAGTGGACTGCTCCGGTTGCCACTGTTCCCGACTGGTTCTACGAGCGAAACACGGTGGTCAATGATGGAAAAGGAGACGGTGACGTCAAATTACTACAGCATGTGAAGATACGGCCGACGGAAATTGAACCGGAGAAGGAGGAGGCCACACAACAGCTAGGACGGGGCGGTAGTGGAGAAGAGCCACCTGCGCCTGAGGGATCTGATACTCCGGAGGATCGGTATGCTTTGACGGAAGCGCTGTGGGAAGAGCTGTGCGCCTCTGCCCGAGCCGGGTTGCGGCTACCGCCAGCCAAGTACGCCCAAGAGCCCTCCGCACGCAAATCGCATCTTGTTCTTCAGTACCCGGGTACCGATGGTATTCTGTTCTTGGATGCGGTGGTGAAGAGGCTGGCTCAAGAGCTGGGGGCGGATTTGGTTACACTCAATGCGCAGGACATTGCCCAGCTATGCAGCGAACAGGATCTGGCGGACATTGGCACAACATCGCCCATCAGATCGCTTGGTTACGAGGTATACCGGCCTTCTCTCTCAGATACCTGGCAAGACGACGGCATGGGTGATGGGGATGCCGAGGACGACATTGACACACCACGCAGTCTCCGGTCGGGTTTGCGTCCTAAATTTATAACTATTGAGAGTACTCGTGACTCGGGAGATATTGCGCTTCCCAACCTAATGGGCCTGAAGTCGTTGGTGGCCTCGTTCAACGCGCCAGCGGACCAGATAGGTGGCTCTTCATCACAGAGTGCTGTGAATCGCGCAGAAGACAGGCGACTTCGACTTGTTCGAGAGCTCCTTTCGTCGCCCGGCAAGCCGTCGAAGCAGGTGTTGCCAGCAGCGACTGAAGGAGAAGACTCTGCTGCGCACGAAGTGGCAGAAGGTCGCAGTCCCGCCGTGGAGCGAGATGTCATCGTGCAAGTACAGGATTATGGGGACATCCAGACCACCCGCGAGGGCTCCAAGTTCATCACTCTGTTACAGAAGGCTATAGAGGAGAAGAGAAAGGCTGGTTCCCGGGTCCTCTTTATCGGTACATCGGCACAGGAAGCTGCACCTGATTCCGATGCGGCCAAGCTCATGCAAAACGCCTTTGACGATCAATTCTCCCAGATGCTGGTCATCACACCCGCCATGAAGTCCGAGGTGGCAGAGCGCGTATTTGCGGAAGACCGCAAGACGCGCACTCTCGATATCAACATTCGCCACGTCCAAGATCTGCTCCGAACGCGGCTCGCCGATAGCCCTTCGGCGCTCAAGGACGACATTTACCGTGATCGCGCCTGGCCTTTGGATGCGTCCCTTGTGAAGGAAAGTGGCCTCGATGAGCGGTACTGGCCGTACAGCCAGGTTCACTGGGCTACTACTCTAGCACTCGGCTCTCTAGGAGCAGATGAAGCTTTCGGTTATGACCACATTCGGCGGGGACTTGAGATGATGCAGAAGACTGAGCGTGTCAAGAACGACTGGCTGCACGAGAAAACGCCCAAACCGAAGGCTACCGAGACAGGAAACGACCGGGAGCGCTTGTTAGGCTCCTTGCGGAAAACGTGCAACACACACGAGAAGAAACTATTGAATGGAGTCGTGGATGCCAAGAGCATTCGCACTACATTCTCTGATGTTCATGTGCCACCTGAGACCATTGATGCATTGAAGACTCTGACCTCTCTTTCTCTGATCCGACCCGAAGCGTTCACCTACGGTGTCCTGGCGACTGACAAGATCCCTGGTTTGTTGCTCTACGGGCCTCCAGGTACGGGTAAAACCCTCCTGGCGAAAGCCGTCGCTCGTGAAAGCGGTGCCACCGTCTTGGAAGTTAGCGGGTCCGAAGTCTACGACATGTACGTTGGTGAGGGCGAAAAGAACGTCAAGGCCATCTTCACGCTGGCTAAGAAGCTGAGCCCCTGCGTCGTGTTCATCGACGAGGCCGATGCCATCTTCTGTTCTCGCACTGGAGCCAGCAGCCGAACGTCACACCGGGAGCTTATCAACCAATTTCTGCGGGAATGGGACGGGATGAACGACATGTCCGCTTTTATCATGGTTGCCACGAACCGACCATTTGATCTCGACGATGCGGTTCTCCGGCGTCTCCCCCGGCGACTATTGGTGGATCTTCCGACCGAACAGGATCGCCTGGCCATCTTGAAGATTCATCTGAAGGAGGAAACCCTGGACAGCTCGGTTGATTTGGCCGAGCTGGCTCGTCGCACGCCTCTTTATTCCGGATCCGACCTCAAGAACCTTTCCGTTGCGGCCGCTTTGGCTTGTGTCCGGGAAGAGAACGACCTGGCAGCGCAGCATCAAGGCGAAGAACCGTACCAGTATCCCGCGCGACGCACCTTGACCTGGAAGCACTTCGAGCGTGGTATGGAGGAGATTAGCGCATCGATCAGCGAGGACATGTCATCACTCTCTGCAATTCGCAAGTTCGACGAGCAGTACGGCGACCGCAAGGGCCGGCGCAAGAAGGCGCCTGGTTGGGGCTTCATGCCGGCGGGCGTGGACGAGTCGGCAACTAGCGTGGATGCGGCGCGCGTCCGGACCTGAACTGGTTCAATTGTACAGCGTTAAGCAATTGGGGGTTCCAATAGAAATGGATTGCTTGGATGTTTTTCATGTCACATAGATCAACTTGATATTTTTCGCGTTTGTGTAGGTCTGAATTTGGGCTGGGATTGGAATGGCACGCAAGGGCAGGAACTGGGCTTGTATACTACGAACTGATTAGCGACACGAACCACAATGTATCGATACAATACCGCAGCAGGACATGATTCCAATTGAAATTGTAACTGATAGATAATATCAACTCTCAATACAACAGGAGACGATCCATGAATTGGGATGATTGGAATGAATGGATTGAATCGGTTGCGGTAGCAGTGTGAATTTTGCGGGGAAGAAAGACTAAAAAATCCAAAGAGGAAGATGCAACAGTAACTTGAATGACATCGACGAGGCGGCAGCTCTCCTTGGATCAGCCAACCTTCTTTCTTCTCTTCCTTCGCCAACTTCTCTTTCTCCTCTTATTTCCCCCCCGCCACCATCGTTTCAAGTTTCAGTCCCTCGCTTCTATTCTTCCTTCTTGGCGGCTAACTACTATCCCACCCTGCAGAATCTCTGCAGGCCCTCTTTTCCTCCTCCGCACGCGACCAAAAAAAACCCCGCGCCTTTCTTCTAACCTCTGGCTGCCCCTCTGGCAAATCCCCTCACGATGGCAACCGAGGCCCGCGATGCCGCCATCCGAGATGCGAAGCGCTATGTTCGCGAGATCGTCCGAAACGATTGGGTCTTTGAACTCTCCTCCGAGCCTGGCGTTCCTTCATTCTCATCTCCTCCCACCCCCGACCAAGATGTCCTACGTTGGCGTCAACGCGAATATGACAGCTCCGGCTCCGAGCTAGAACCTCAGCCTTCGCCCGCCATCAGCCCTGTTGGTGGTCACAATGCCTCCGAGCTCGCCAGCCCGCTCGGAACCCCGCTCAGTGACGACTCCGAGCGGAGGCGCAAACGGCGCCGCCAGATGGAGGAGGAAATGCAATGGAACGCAGGCCTCCGGACATGGGTAGAGCGTCGGGATGCGTGGTCTGGAGCTCTCTCAAGGGACGCGATTCGAGCAAGAGAAGCAAGGACCCAGCAGGCTGCTACACCTACGACATCATCCTCGGAACAACAACCTCCACATAATGCGTCCGTGCCTGCTGCTACTACCGTGGCCACCCCTCCCCTCTCCGCTTCGTCGGCCAATTCCCAAAACGATCTCGCCCTGCGAACTGAAGCTTCTCTCAGCATCGCCGAAAATGACAGCGCGCTCCCACGGCCGCCATCTCGCGGCGAAGAACCCTCCACGGCAGCAGAACAACCACCCCCGCCTCCCCCCGCAGGGGAGGACGAGAACCAGGGTGGAGAGTCTTCTTCCTCCGCAGATACCGGGTTGAGTCAACCTGACTCCGCGCATCAGCAATCAACCAGCGAAGACCCTTTCATCCCTGTCGTCTCGTCCCTCATCTCCAATGACAACCCCATCCGCGCCTCCATCACCCCAGCGATGTACCCATCCATCTACTCCAAAGTCGTCATCCAAGGTCTCACTCCCACTGTGCCAATCAACCTAGCAGATATTACCAAGGCTATGGTTCAAGGCTGGAAATCGGACGGCCAATGGCCCCCGAAACCCTCCTCGATCGTGCTCCAAGACACCGCGACAGTGCGGCCCAAACCCGAGGAACCTGCAGATAAGCCGCCGTCGTCACCCGAGTCCAAACGGCGCTCGGGTGTAGCCAGCGCCGTGCGCAAGGTCTTCCACTTCTCAGGCTTCCATCCGCATCATCCATTCCACCGGAGAGGATCAAGCAGTCAGCAGAATGAAGGGAATCCTGAAGGAGGTGTGAACCAATAGTTGCTAGCCTACTTTACCTTTACCTTACTTTCTATTCTATATTCACCCTCGCCTCGCTATTATGACGATGACTTTGATGATTTTGTCTTGATTTGCTGTAAATAAGCTAAGCTGAGCTAAACCAGGCTATCATTGATAACTTTGGGTTCGGGTACCGGTTTGGGGGGAACTTCTCATGACTTATCAAATGGACGCTCACATGCATGCATGCGTCCCACGCGCACACACACATATGCACGGGCGTGCATAATTAATTTGTCATGCATATTGGTGTCTACTGGCACTTACCTCTTATCTATCTACCTACTTGGTCACTTCGCTACCGTTTCCTAACTACCTAACTCATCATTCATATTCTTAACTTATGCTTCTGCTTTTGCTTTTCATTGCATCCCCCCTCTTGTTATATCTCATCCCGATGACTATGACTATGACTATGACTATGACTATGACTATGTTCTCCCTCTAAATGACCACTCCGAAATCCCATTACTATATGCTATTCCACCTACCTAACTACCTGTTTACTTGTTGGTTTGTCTGTTTGTCTGCGTGGTTTGTTCACTACCTTATACTATGGATTTGGGGCATACCAGCCCAGAAGGCAGTTACTAGTTACCTTTTGATGTCCATTTCATAAACGTCATGAGTCGAACGAAGATGCAATGGAGGTGTATGTTATTTTCGGCCTTGAGATTTGACATATTAATTTGGAGAAGAAATTGCATGCTGCATATTTTGCTTGGCAGATTGCCTAATGGGTTCTGCTTGGGTAATATGATTGGGTATAGCTGTTGGTTGTTAGTATGGAACAAATCTGTTTAGTTTGTTTTTATCTTCTCTACTGTTTCATAACTTAAAATATCCATGTCTAGGACCATAATTCAAACTATCCAGATATCTCACTAGGATCATTGATCTGATTCTGTGCATCAAACAAGCGAACCTCGATCAGGTATACACGTGATAATATCTTTCGAGGTAAACCTCCATTTAGTAGTATGTATTCTACTAACTATTTTGTCTGGTATTGACATAAGCAGTATGTATCCCTATGGTAATGATCTCTGTCTATATTGGTCTATAGTATCAATTCATCATTCGATTATATAATTCATCATCTAAAGCAAGTGGAGTATCGTACAAGATCACTATCAATGCTAATATCAATATCATGCCAGTAAGGTCATCATGTCCTTAACCATTCAGTATCCAATAACATCGACAAGGTCGAGAGTATATATCGTATTCGCATTCGCAGACTCAGACAGTTGATCCGGATGCTGAGCTACAAACAGAGACTCCTCGGCGCGATCAACATCGTCGCCCTCTAAACCAAGATCAAGTCCTCTCACCACATCGAAGAATTCCTGGACCGCAGGACCAAGGATCTTCTGCGAAGACTGCTCGAGTTCCGCAGCGACAGAAGGCTGAATGCTGATTTCCTGGGGCTGATGTGCACCGCGTCTGGTAAAGTAGAATTTCTTTTGATGGCGGGACCAGCTCTCGTTGAGGTAGAGGTGCAGCTCTCGTGCTGCGGAACGTTGCAGATCAGGGAAGAAGGGCGGGTTCGTGACGATAGATGAGAGGGAGTCTCCTGCGCTGAAGGCTTCGGTGGACTGGGGTATATCGTATAGGTCTGTGGTTGAGAGGGGTTGGTTGAGATGGCTTGTGGCGAAGGTGACATAGTGTTGGAAGGCGTGTATCTGAGCGAGGATTCTTTGATCCATGTCGGTTGCTCGGTCTATATAGTCGATGATTGGCAAGGCGGCTGTGATCATCTTAATGAAGGCAGCGGCGCTGATTGCTACGGCAGGGTCGTTCAGCATGGTGGCATTGCTCGTTATGGACAGGAGGGCGGTGTGTGATGCTTGGAAGACGGAGTGGATGATGTTCACGAGGGATGCCACGCAGGCAGAGTCTGTGGTGTCCATGTTGAACAAGAGATCCTGAAAGACGAGCGTGATGGTCTGGATGATGGGGCGGCTTAGAATCCAGCATGCTGGGTTGCTGAAGGACGCCTCGAGATAGGCTGGAAATACTGCCTGCAACAAGGTAGCCCTCAGAGTTGGCTTGTCGGCCAGGCCACCCTCATAGGTATCTGCCATGGATGCGTGTAGCTGGTTGACGAGGTAGTCCTGCTGCCCATCGATCGCCGCTCGCTCAGAAACGCTCTGGATGAACATGATGAGCGTCTTTGCTACTTTCTCCGATGAAAGTCTCGGCTCGTAGCTTTTCAACCGGGCCACAATATACGTCGGGTCGCCAGAAGGTAGAGGGAACGACGCAGGATCGGTAAAGAATGGGTCGATGGGGCAAATGTCTCGACTGTGCTGCTGCAGGAATGCGACAACCCGATGAACGAAGTCCACGTAAGCGCCCTGGACGCTGGCTGCACCGTTTCCCAGTTCCATATAGTTTGCCTTCATAGCGGACATCATGTTTTGAATGATCTCCCGGTACTCTTGCTTAGTAGTGGAGAGCTCCCGAGCTTCCACATCCTCCAGTAATTGCAAATGCGCACGCATGTTGGAGAGCACGCTGGATATCAGAGAAACCCGGCGGTGGCTTAGATCCTCCAGAGTGATCATGTACCTTCCTTCTTTCCGGTCCCTGGCAAAGGGCAGATTCTGCAAAAGCGGATCCGTCACCACTTGATTGAGCAAAGCTTCTGTTAGGCGATGTTGGTATTTCAGCATCGAGACTCGCTCTACTAGACTCGACACCCACATCCCGATCACTTGGACTTTGCAATCCGCTGCAAACCGTGAATCTTTCTCAATGATGCTTGCCAGGAAGAGAGGCGTGAACTTTCTCGTCTGCATCGTTAATCGGAGTGATGTCCAGGAGTCGCCGTTGTAGGGGCTAAGGTAGCTGTCCCAGTGTCGTAATCCATGTTTGACCAGAGTCTGCGCGATAGACGTCCAACACTCCACAGCATTAAGCAGGATCGCATCTTCAGGACAGTAGTCCTCTCCAAAGCAGTTCGATATAAGCCGGAACACGGCAGGATGAAGGACAGTTCCCACAATTTCGATTTCTGGACTTATCACTGGAGACTCATCATATGCAGCCGCAATGTCCGCCCAGTCCCCATACTCTTGGCTGTCTTCATCAACTGCCACAGGGGCACTTGCTTTTTCAGCTGCCGGAGGATCACATTTCTGAACGTAAGTGACAATCACTTGGAGCGTCTCAGAGACAGTGGTATTGACACGAGCAATCCGGGCGTTGAAGAGACCAACGAGTGCTTTAATAGGCGCTCCCAAGATAAGCTTATGGGCATGCTGCAATGTTGGTGCTGAGCGGATGGCAGTATTCAGGCCGCTGAGCGCGGTCTTCAGCAAGGACTCGATCTGCCGTTGGTTCTGTGCAATCGTTCTCTCAACTAACTGATCGGAGAACTTGCTGCCCGCAGTTTTCTGTGATTCAACCTCGTGACGCGCGAGCGCATGCTGCTTCAACAGTTCGGAAACAAAATAACTGTGCCAGTCAGAAAAAGGTTCAAGACCAGTAACAGCTTCATCTGTCGAGAGTTTGAAGCGGACTAGCCTAGCCCAGGAGCGAATACTGATGTTGCATGTCTCACGATGGGAGCTGGCTGGGTGAACAAGGTCCCTGATTGTCTGAAGGCGAGGCCGGCACCCGTCAGGAACAGCGTAATACAATGTACACAGGAGATCATGGTGGTTCCTCAATGCATCCAGGTCCTCCTGACGTACTGGCTTCTCTCTGGGATAAACGCGGCCATGATTTGGCAGCAGGCGCCATGCAAAGTTGCGAACTTTCTTCTGGTCATAGATCCTAGCCAGGTAACGCAGGCCACTCGCAATGATCTTCAGCAGAATGTGAAAACACGGGTCATCTGGCTGCACTTCTAGGGAAGGTCTCTGGTCGAGTTCGTCGAGAAAAGCAGGGGACCTGTAACCTTCCTCATGCTTCAGGTTATACAGGGTATTCTTCGCGAAGAAATCGTAGAGAGTGTCAAGTATTGGCTTGCAGTCTCTCCAGCCCCAGCCATTAATGAGGTAGAAGCATCTGTGGAACAAAGTTCTACAGTACTTGTAGTATGAGATTGGCTGTGCTATGGACGTAGTATCGTAGCGATCAAGTACTGGACGGAGCAGTGTCTTGACAATGGCCCAGTTCCCATGGGCCTCCCAAAAGCGCGACCCTATCCGAGCAATGCCAGAAGCATCGAGCTCATCCAAAGGCAAGGTGGTGAACACACAGTGCCACACCCGCTCTAGCCGGCTGATATCTGTTAGGCTCACCAAGTCATTATCTTGACTCGAGTAGGCTTTCGTCAGAAGCTCCTCAAAACATCCTTTTAGTCTATCTGTACCGCGAAGGATGTGTCGGACAATAACATAGGCTTCGGCAACAAGATGGTTGCTCTGAATTCCTGCGTCACGCTTTTCAGGAGACTCGATGTTTGCTAACAGTTTGCGGATACTGCTCTGTCCCAATGGGGCTGTGACAAGTGTGATAGTTTGTTGGGCAGCCCGCGTCAACGAGTTCAACGCCTCGTGGGTAAGTGCATCATCAACAAGATCATGCCCGGAAATCTGAAGAATTTGGTACGTAAATACAGAATTGTACGAGCATATCGTTGCCAAGTACCCTATCTCGCGCTCAGATTTTGGGACCAGAGTTGTCAGAGTATCATTGAGCTTGCAGACAAGGCTCAGAGCCCGTCTCACGAATCCTATCCTGTCGATGGGGTCGATGAAGGAGAGCGTGTCCGTGACATACTTGACCAAGTACTTGTATAGGCTACAATCATCCTTCTCAGCATTCTCCGGCCCTTCAGTCAGCCCGGCGTCGCTCTTCTCAAACAGTTCAATCATGCTGTCCAAGACCAAACCTATTTCCGAAGACACCGCGTCATTCCAAGAACCCCAACGATAGGTTCTATCCCCAGTCTTAAACGAGAGGAAACCAGCATCTCTGTCAAGATCTCGCTTAAGAAACTCAAGCGAGTGCGCAAACTTCCCACTTCCGAGGAAAGTGGTTTGGTGGAAGAAAGTGCCAGTAGACAAGGGAAATATGCTGAAGGCCACGCTATATGAAGGCTTGAACCCATGAAGCGCATCGGATGAGCTATCTATAGGCAAGTCCCCACTCTGTAGGAAAGGTTCTGGATCCGTCGACTCCAGAATCAAAGGTTGTTGATATTGGTTGTCATTGACTGCCAGCCGCTTCGGCGGCCGCTTCTTCAATTGGCGCTGAGCTTGTGGACGCGCCCCTGGCGGTCGGGCGTCCGGTTTATTCGTAGGCTGACTCGTACCAGTAGTCTGGGCGCCAGCAATAGCAGGAGATGAGCTGCGGCTTGAGATGAAGCGATCTAAGACCAAGTTACTCTGGCGTGCTTTAGGTAGGCCTTTATGCCGATAGTCCCGATTGATCAAGGAGAGAGACCTCTGAAACGACAATGGTGATGCAGGCTTGCCACGAGGGTTTGCTACCTCAAGCATTGCAGGCCGCGGGTCTTGCCTTGTCAACGAAGTAATAGCCAGATTTCTTCGAACAATCCATTTGTTAGGCCGTTGCTCTGGTTGCATCAGCCTGCTAGAGTTAACAGCTGTCTTAGCTACTTGACCAGGAACGCGAGGTTCTGTATTAGTGGCGTGCTCATCGGCTGTACTGTTCGCTCTGGATGGGGGAGCTGACGAAGAATCCATCCTACGGCTCTCACTCGCTCCTTCGGTAGCTCTTCCCTGAGACCTGGCTGGCCGGTTTGAAGAAAGAACAGCCAGCGGTTGCCGTCCGGCTACCTTGGTCTTGGGCCGAGACGGAGGCAATTTCTTTTGTCGAAGCCGTCCTTCTTGCCAATCGTGCAACGACTTGTTGGCGTCCTCCGTATCCACACGCGAACTGAAGTTGAAAACTTTCAGTGTGGGACTTCGTCTCCCTTTGTCCTGACGAGAGCGTGCTTCTCTTGCGGCGATCCTAAGAAAGAGCGGTTGCTCACCACGGGACCTAGAGGCAACATCTGGTGCGTCAAGGATACCAATTCTAGGCATGCTGGGAGTAGATCTCTTCTGCTTTCTAGACCCATAAGCAGGGTCTGTAAGCCTTGTTTGTTTCTTCATCCGAGGGCGTTTAGGCGCATGAGCAGAGCGTATGCTATTACCCTGCGACGTAGGTCGTTTCTTTCCTGGCTGCCGGGTCTTGGTCGAGGCGGCACGAGGTGCTGGTGGAAGCATGTAATCAATCCGGTTGTCTTCCGGGATGTCCTCTCCGAATTCCTTGTCATCGAACGGTTCAAGTCCAAGGTTAGCTAGTAGTTGCCGGGAATCGGCCGTGTCGTCCCCGTCTTTAGCTTCATCCTCATCGCCAGAATCCGGATCAGCAAGCTGTCTCAGTGAGGAAAGCTTTGTGTCCGAGCCTGGTGCTATTGTCGTACTGTTACTTTTGGTTATCTTACGTGCAACGCCCTTTGCATTTTCCGTTCTGGAATGCATCCTTTCGCGCTGTCGCTGCGTAGCACTCAAGCGTCCTTCTTGTT
Source organism: Aspergillus neoniger CBS 115656 (assembly GCF_003184625.1). Taxonomy (NCBI): domain Eukaryota; kingdom Fungi; phylum Ascomycota; class Eurotiomycetes; order Eurotiales; family Aspergillaceae; genus Aspergillus; species Aspergillus neoniger. The sequence goes on along the minus strand of NW_020291151.1, from coordinate 399,767 downwards.
GTTTCTGGTCCAATCTCAGCCACGACGCCGGTAAGACCCCTTTAATTCGACGCTGATACAGTCTGACATCAAAGTCCTCGTTCTCGCTCTCAACCGCGCTTGCATCCTCGGCTTCAGAGTTTGACTGCGTAGGATTCGCTTCCAGATGAGCTTCAACAGGGTCGCCATCCTCTTCGCCTCCAGACCAGTCCATCCCATCGTCCTCTTGAGCCGTATCTCCATGTCCTGATTTTGTGTTGGTAGTCACCGATGGTGGCGTATAGCCACGAGGGAACCGAAAAACGTTGGAAGGTGCTGTAGCGGGCGAAGAAGTAGCATTCTCCTCCGAACGGGGTGGGCTTGGGACACCGAAGATCGAAGCATTATTTTGACGCACGGGAGATGAATTCACGATTACTACACTTGGCTGTTGCAGATTTCGCGTGTGAGATCGGTGCTCGTGATGAGGCCTGGACAATTTGCGCCTTTTCGGTTGCCGGTCTAGCACGCCAGCTGGAGAGTGGCCCAATTGTGGAGAACCATGTTGTAGCGCAGGTTCCGGGGAGTTTCTAGACAACCTTTTTTCTGCAGGACGAGTCTCTATTGGTGATGAGGGTTGGAACTCAAACTCTGCTCCAAAGCTATCAGACATGGGCTCGGCGGTGTCAACGTATTCCTTGCCTTGGCTCTCATCGCCTGTAGGCCGAGCCAATCCCGGCTGAGCCACCCGTACAGGCTTGACGCCTCGTGCGCGCATCATAGTCCGATACTTGACGTCCTCCAACATGTAAGGATGCAATTGAATGGCTTTGCGTTCTCGTAATGATCTTCGCGCCGGCGGTGACATTTCCCGCAGTATTTCCTCTGGGAGATCGAGTGGAGGCAGCAAAACCTCGGGGAAGTTGTTCGTTGACCGCTCCGGTTGTTCTGGTTGCTCCTGGCCGCCTTGGTCATCCTCGTCAAATTGATTTGAGTCCAAAGACGATAGGGGGGATGAAGGAGTCGACAAGTCATTGTTCTCCTGATCTTGCCGCGGTTGGCTGTCGAGCTTATTCTTTGAGTAGACATGAAGCGGTCTCCTTGACGGTCGGTAGTCGAATTGCAATTCGTCTTCTGAACTTGGGAAATCCCAGATACTATCGTGCTCCTTGGCTCGTGGGGTAGGTGGTGCGCTACCATTAGTTGCGTTTGAGGGTTGCGCAGGGAGCTGAAAGTCGTCTTTTCCCTTAGCACGGGGAGTCTCCTCATCCTCAGCGACTCCAGGCAACAGTTCCTCATCAGCTGTTGTCGGTCTGGAATTAGCTTTTTCTGGGGAGTTCGTAGGCAGGCGACAGTCGTCAATCTTCTTCTCGGCACGAGGAGTTTCCTCGTCTTTAGAGAGTCCATGCAACGATTCCTCGGATTTGTCGTCCTTTTCGACAGACTTTGACCGATTGCTGGGTGTTTCTGAAGATTGTGTAGGCCTGTGAGAATCATCAATAGTCTCCTCAGCACGAGGTATCTCCTTGTGCTCGGAAATCGCAGACAATTCTTCCACGGCTTTGTTACTCCCATCATACTGATCTGTTGGCCCGGAGGCACTATTTAGATTCTCTGAAAGAGTCACAGGACGGTCATATTCGACATTGCTGTCCTGAGGGGCATTTGCCTGCACCTCATGTTGAATTTCATCCCGTCGATCCAGGACAGTAGTTTCCTCCACAACGACTGCAACTGCACCACCAATATCCGCGACCGAATCTTCGACAGCACTGTTCAAGTCTCCTGTCTCCTGGCTGTCGAGTCCGTCCTCCGAGTCCGAGTCCGGTACGAACCCTCGCGCCCGCCATGATTCCATTTGTATCCTAGGCGCGGATGGCCCATCTCCCTAGATATTCATCACCTCGTAACGGCGGCAGGGCCCGGAATACTGCGCACGATAATCTATGGGAACGGAGGCGGACGAAAAATTGCACAAGGATCTGACCAGTCAGTCGGGGGTCGTGCCAGGGGCGTCCAGATCCACCGGGATTGGTAAGTAGTGAAAGTTGAGCGGGTTAATTGACGCAGTTGGTTGCTGGTCGATGCGACGCGTCGAAAATGTGGGGAGGACGCGATGGGACTTAAACGGCGGATAGCCTGGCGCAATTTTGGCGAATGCCCGGGGGGCGGTCCGGCCGGAGCTTGGCCCGGCGAGCTCTTTCAATTAACGCTACGGCAATCCATTGCTAGCTCAATCTCCCGCATTAAAACTTCCCCAGCAGCCACTGGATAGTCTGCATCATGAGTCGCAATTGGATTCCGGCCCTTATGGCCATTGGCATGGGTGTCTGGACTGGTAAGTATTGGGGATTTCCACATTCGCTCATTCATATGAGCATGTGATTGCCATCAGCTTGCTAATTGTTACGTTTTCCGGGTCTGCAGGATACTATACCTTCCAGCCTGCGTTGCGAGAATTGCAGTCGGAGAAGACGGGTCCTCAGTAAGGCCCACCTACCAAGTCATCTCTTTTGCATGCCGTTCCCTGCTGACTGGAATGCTTCACCGATAGGACTCCGCCGGCGCAAGACCAAAAGATCGCTCCCACTCCCACTCCCAGTTCAGACAAGGATTCGAACAAGCCGGTGACCCAACCCAGCGAAGCGAAGGCCCCCGAGGCTCAAAAAAGCTAGTTTACAACTGAACAAGTCGCTTGAAATGCATACACTGAGACGCCGCTGGTCGGTGATATATAGCCAGAATAATGACCGCATTGATCCTTTTGCGAGTTCATGACTGTATGGAATAGAGGATAAAGTCATAAATGGAGCCTGCACTGACTTCTCAGTAAGTGTTAGCAATGACTGGGACATTTTGTCTTGCATAGGCTACCAAAAACATGGACTGCAGTGGGATCATGAACGCAGGCAGATTATGTGCAGCTCAAGTATAGTACGAGCTTCCACCATTGTCCATGTGACTTAAAGCTCACGGTCATCTATAGCCAATATCTGAAATAGCCATTTGAAGATAAAATAACGTCCAGTATCTCTACGCAAAAACCCAGAATAACTAAATGAACACAGTTATATAAATGATCCACTCTGTAAATGTACATCCTTGACCTAAGTATTATAGAAGCCTATGCCCTCCCTAGAAACCTATTTCAAACGCCCAGCTCCAGATGCGCCCATCTTCCCATGCCTGTTACACCTCTTGCACGAGCTTGCCCGAGCCATTGCCACCAAATACACGTCCTGCAGGTATATCGAGCCATTCCTCCGGCACGCCTACTCGACTGCCTTCGCGGCCACTTACCCACCTCACCATTGTCGGATCGGGTTTCTCGGGTTCCGCGACCTCCTGGTCCGCAGAAGCTGCTTCGGCTGTCTCTGCAGCTGGAATGCGTCCTCGGCGCTTGGGTGCCTGCTTCCGTAGAAGCCTGTTGATGGTGTCCATCTGTGATTGCCATATCAGTATCGACTCGAAGTACAGAAAAGATGTTACGTACCTTCTCTTCCTCATTTCGCTTCTCGCTGAGGTTCTTTCTACGACGAGCCATTTCGGCACGACGCATAGCGCGCTCCTCAGCCGTCAGGTGCTTCTTCACCTGGGGTTCTGCTCTCAGTCAGACTCATGATGCTTCCAATGATCATGCGGAACATAAAGACTCACCCATAGGAAGTTGCAGGAAGTCGTTACCCAGATTACCCCTTTGCCGTTTGGTCATCTTGCTCAGATCGGCGGTCGGGGTATCGTCATCGCTGTCCAGATCATCCTCTTCTTCCTCCTCTTCCCCTTCTAGATCCTCGGCACCACCATTGGCCATCATACTTTCGTCCTGGTCGTCTGGCTCGCCTTCAGCGTCTGACTCCAGTTCCGAAAGCTCCTCATCGTCGTCGTCCTCGTCGTCATCGTCCAGCTCCATCTCTTTAGCCTCTACACTTTTGACAGCCTTCCCGCTCGGCGCTGCTGCTGCTGCTTTCGCCTGCCGTTTGGACACTGGCGGCTGTGGCGGCGCATCGTCCATGTCTAAATCGCCATCGGCATCTACGTCATCGTCGTCTTCACCTGGCGCATCTTCATCATCGTCCACCTCATCTTCTTCCTGGTCTTCCAGGTCATCTTCATCGCTTGTATCCACTTCAACAAGCTTCTTTTTGGGTCTGCTGGTACGGGGACCCGTCACAATGGGATTCTCCGTGAAGACATTGACCGAACGTCTGGTCGATGCACCACTTCGGGTGCTACCACTGGTAACTTCACGAAGTTTGCTGGACGGCATCTTTACTGTCAAATGAATTGACTTGTGAGTAGAAGTCCCGTGTAGGTCAGATGCACCGCGTGAAATCGTCACCGCTGGGGTGGAGATGGCAGCCCTGGCGGCAGCTCTCGTAGATCTGGTGTTCATGTTAGCATCCATGCTCGGCTGGTCATCCCGCCCCAAGCGGGAACGTAGTGAGCGACGCAAAAGCATTGTGGCTGCTAGTAAAATCCCCGCAAAACTCCCAATGACAGAGAACGCAAAGTGCAAAACTGAGATGCAATCCCAGCCGCACGAATCTGAGGATAGAGCAAGCAGGAATGAAAGCAGGCTCAAATAAGATGAACTGTGCGACAGGCTAACAAGGGGGAATGGCAGATAGAGAGTAAAGCAAGATAGAACAAAGGTAGTTGGAAACAGATGAAGACTGGGTAGCAGGGGTAGTGTTATGGGGAAGCCAGATAATGGGTTTGGAAGTAAACTCAAACAGAGTAACAGTGATGAGGGGGATTATCTGGCTTTTTCCCTGGATGTCCCGGTGGATGAACAGATGGTGGGATTGCGGAGGCAGGGAAGAGGGGGAAGGGTGAGGAGGGGAGTGAATGAGCGCATCTGGAGGTCAAAAGAGATGAGATCCTCGCGATGGGCAGAAGCAGCGCCAGATTACCATCATCCACCGCTAAGAATGACTACGTGGGCCAGTGTTCAGGATGAGCCATGCACTCCGGAAAGGCACAGGACATCCACCCCTATCACATCTCTGACGGACGCCACTTGGACATCTCCCCGCGACATGGACCATGATGACGGAGCCAATGGGAGCATTTTGAATGCAGATGTTCAGGGCCGATGGGTTTCAGGTCCAAGAAAAAAGGCGTGGTCAATCCAACGGCGGTGCGGTATCTGGCGCAACCCGGACGCGGACTTAGGGATTATTCCCTGGACTGACCCAGCAGGGGTTTCCCGATGGTTGCGCGGGCAGAAATAGATGAGGCCTCGGGGATGGATAATCAATGTAAATAAACGGGGAGGGGGTGAAAGAGAGGGGGGTGTAATCCTCTCTTTTCTGATGTTTCGCAGATGTTGAACAAATGTATAGGCCCGGCCAGAAGAGACCAGAACAGACCAGATGAGACGTGACAGGGAGACAAGGGCAAAGCAGCGAGGGTGTGTCAAGGCAACTAATACGAGGGCGACTCACCGAGAGGTGATGGGATGCTTTCTCTAGTAGAAAGTAAATGGTCGTCAATGCAACCCCAAGTGAGACCTGGGCTTGGACAACAGTGGCCGATGTTCTGAGTGGACTGGCAGGCAGAGAAGTACACGTATGTGTCGGTACCTAATCGAGCGACCCAAAACCAGAGCAAAGCAGAGAATGAACCGGTTTGATGGAAATGCTTCCTTTTCAGCAGGAAGAATCCTTGAAGATCCGCGGACTTTCGCCTCTTCCTTTGGCCGCTTCGGCGGTTCTGCCAGGCGGTCGGTAATCCTTGGCCGCCTTTCCCTATCGTCTTGGTTTGTCCACCACCGCAACATTTATGCTTATATGCCATACTATATGATAACTTCATTTGAAATCAACTATTTGAGTATATTCTGTGGTATCTAAATTTATCTCTTTCACTTTTAGTTGGTAAATAATCTTCTTGTAAATTCCCATGCTGTCAATCCCCATACTAGTAACTATCTTCATAGATCGGATAATATATTTTAGGTAGAGATACTACTTTCCACTATCTACTATCTACCAGTAGCTCCAAAGAGTGATACCAACAAGTATAGGTTGCTAGTAAGCAGCCACATTCATTTGCGTCGCAGTTTAATGGTATCTCTACCTGTCAGAACATCCCCTAGTGTGTTGCCCAGTAATCATAGAGTTCAAGTTTCACCAGAATTAGCCTTTGTGGCCCAAACCGCATCCAAACTTACTACATCCCCCCCAAGAAGTACCTGTCGTACAGCCCGTACCGCCCCCATACAATACCACCAATACAGCCGAGGTCGGGGAACCCAGTGTCTCTCCTCACTTTATCTTCCCTCACATGGTTACTATCCATTGCTATCTCCTCACTCAACTTACCTCTTCCACTCTCCTATTCCTGCTTTTCTCAATTACACCTCCTCATACAAGCTATGGCAGACTCTAAGCCCAAGCCATCCTCAATTCCTTCATGGCAGCAGCCCAACAACGCCTCCAACCCCGACAATGACAACTCCGAGTCTACCTCATCGCCGACCTCCGACGACACCTCCCGGTCAGCTCTCATCGAACAAGCAGCCAAATTCCTGGAGGATGAGTCCATTCGGGACGCTCCCACCGATCGCAAAGTGACATTCTTGCAATCCAAGGGTCTCCGAGAGGACGAGATCAACACCCTCTTAGGCATATCATCCACTCCCAAGGCGAGCGATACAACCGAGGAAGAAGAGAAGACCGCTTCCCCGGACACCACTCCCCCAAGCAGCACCGAACCAGCACCAGAACCAACACACAATGCCTCAGCATCATCAACCACCCAACCCACGCCATCATCCTCAATCACCACACCCCCCAAAACCACCACCACCACCACCACCCCCCGCGACATCCCCCCCATAATCACCTACCCAGAATTCCTCTCCACGCCCACCAAACCACCCCCACTCGTAACCCTGCGCAGCGTGCTCTACACCCTCTACGGCGCCGCCGGCCTCAGCGCCAGCTTCTACGGCGCCAGCGAATACCTGATCAAGCCGATGCTCTCGAACCTAACAAGCGCGCGACAAGAGCTCGCCTCCACAGCAACAAGCAACCTCCAAAAGCTAAACGAGAAGCTGGAGCAAAACGTCTCCGTAATCCCAGAAAACCTTAAGAACAAGACCGCAAACACCGAGAACGACTCATCCTCCACCGACACCGAGTCCATCACCTCCGACCCAACGGAGCTCTTCCACCGCGACGTCGCCACCCAAACAGCTACCTCGGACTTCGCCGCAACCTACAATAACAACAACACAGGCACCGACAAGGACTCCCCAGCAGACCCCACCGCAGCAGTAACCGACCACCTCAAGCGTCTTGAGAGTATCCGGTCTCAGCTCCGCGAATGCTCCGACACAGAGAAGGAATCCAGCACGCTTGACAGTGGGATGCGCACGCGCTTGAACGAACTGCATCATTACCTGGATGGGTTGATCTACAGTAAGCCTGGGTTTAACCCGCTCTCTGGGTACGGGATGTATAGCACGCCTGGAATGGATTCGGGGAGTGGAGCGGCAACGGGAGTGGGCAAGGGCGAGGAGGATGCGATTGCCAACTTCAGGGCGGAGATTAGAGGTGTGAAGGGGGCGTTGTTGAGCGCGAGGAATTTCCCTGCGGGTCGTGGAGGTAGGATTGGGGGTGTGGCGGGGAGGTAGAGATAGAGATAGCGATACCAGTGTTGGGTTTATAGTAGTAGTATTGGTATTTAGTTGAGATATGATCGTGGATGGATGGTTACTGTATATATTATATAACGTATATCAATGCTTCGTTGTATTATACCTGCATTGTAATGACTGTCGGCCTGTAGCAGCTTCTAACACAAAATCAACATAGTGATTTCCCCATAGTATTACTGCGCATGAATAGAATAGCTAATGGTATAAGCCTCGCGAGAAGAACCAAAGCAAAGACACATACATGGGCTTACGGCTTTTCAATACTACCAATAATAGAATAAACATAGTAATAACATTGACATCTGAAGGAACAATTCGCAAACAGCCCAACCAAGGCAAAACGGGACCGGACAATGAGCAGTACAGTGAAGCATAATAAAAGAGGACTCGTCTTTCCTTTACATACAACTCATAATCGTTCCTTTTTACTTCCTTTTCCTGTCATAGCCTCTTAAACTGAAACTTGACTCAAATTTACGGGGTGGCCCGGCTCATGCTGATAAGACGCTTCACACCAACCTGTTGATAGAGTATTAGTATGGGTGTAGTTCAGTAAGAAGGTAGAAATACTCACCATCCAGTTACCGCACTCGTCCAGCCGGTTAGTCATAATATCGACGTGGATCGTCCGGGCGGTCTCATAGTCGCGCGCCTGGATGGCGCGAGCCAGCTCCGCCATGTCCGCAATGGTGTTAGGCTTGAGCAAGTCCTCGTTGTTGAGGTGGTCGAACAGGATGTTCAACCGCCGTTCGGCATCATCAACCTGTGCCTTGAAGGAAGACGGGGCCCGAGACTTCACGCGCTGCATGTCTGCGGAGAGGATCTCGTAGACAGGCATGGCGTCGGCCGGGATGTGGGAACGGTCACCGGGGGCTATGAAAAGTCAGAAACAGAGGCCACCAAAAGAGAGGTATGGAATCACTTACGGTACTTAGGCGGGGCAGGTGCGGGCTTCTTCTGCGAGGAAGCCGTGCTTGGCCGGGATCCCGGGGCGGCCTGAGGCGGAGGGGCTTGTTGCGGCGGGGGTTGCACGTGTGGCGGAGGAGTGCTCGGGACATAGTGGCCCGCGGCCGGAGGTTGAGGGGCATACGGAGAAGCAGCTGCCTGCGGAGGCGGAGGGACAGGTGCCCGAGTCTGCAGTTGCGGGCTGGCAGCCTGTGCGACTGGGCTAGGAGCATACCGGTTGGGGGGAGGAGGCATGGTAGGCGGCGCGTTGTATGGAGAGGGTCCCCGAGGAATGGATGCTGGGACTCCCATAGTGGACGCCATGGGAGGAGGCTGGGGCAAAGAAGCGTAAGGGTTGGCCGGCGGAGGGGGCATCGTAGTCGAAGACGGCTGCACGGCGGGTGGCGAGGTCATCCGTGGGGGAGGAGCAGTGCCCTTCGGCGGAGGGGGAACTGAGGGTGCTCGCTGACCAGCCGGTGGCGGAGGTCCCTGTGTGAGAGTGGGGGACTGGTTGGGGAAGGGAGACGCAACCGTTGCAGCGGCAGGGGTGGACCTGCGAGGTGTGGGAGCTTTGGCAAAACCTTCTGGCAGATCGTTCCATGCGGGCAGATTCGTGGCAGTGGTGTAGGTGGTGACGGTAGGGGCAGGAGATTGGTTAGATGCACGCGGAGGCGGAGGCACACCACCGCCTAGGGGCTGAGCACCGTAAGCAGGTGCCTTGGGCGGCTGATATCCTGCAGGGGTGTAGCTGCTACCGCCAGCTGGGGGCGCATATGGGTTGACAGGCGGCGCCGGCGCGGAAGCAGTAGGCGGCGCATAAGGGTTGGCAGCAGCAGTAGTTGGGGGAGCATAGGCGTTGGCAGCGGCAGTCGGAGGAGCGTAGGGATTTACAGCCGCTGCAGCTGGAGCGTAGGGGCTGGGAGCAGCAGCTGGCGTAGCCGGTGAGTAAGCTCTCTGAGGCTGGAATGCGTTAGGCTGGGGGAGAGGCTTGTTGAGGGCGGCCCTGGTCACAGTAGCGGCGGCGGGCTGCGTTCTCTGAGGGGTTGCCTGTCTCGTAGCCAACTTGATACGGTTCCGTGCAATCTCAGCCTCGGGGTGCTTCTCCGGCACGAGGTCGAGATACTTCTGCGCAACCTGCAGGCGTCCGTGCGTAGCAACAACGTCGGCATACTCGATGTACTTGTCGTACAGCGTGCCGAGCTTCCAGTCCGACTCCTTGGTGCGTTCGGTGTCCTCGAACTTGGTGACCTGGCGGAAGATGGTCACCTTCTCGATGAGCCCCTGCAAAGCACGGACGTGAATCGAGAAAGCAGAGTCATCAGCGGCGGTCTCGATAGCCTTCTGCTCGTTCTCACGAAGCTCCTCAATCCAGATTGCAACGACCTTCTCTAGCTTGGAACCGGCCAAGAAACAGAAGGAAGCATCCTTGCGCATACCCTTGTCCTCGTTGTTGCGGAGTTCTTCCTCCAGTCGGTCACCCAGAGCCTCGCAAAGGTCAGCGAAATCCTTCTCGTCAGCGAAGGTGCAGAGAGCCGCCATGACCTCCTTCCAGTTAGACAGGTCAGCGTTGTAAACCACGTCCCAGAGGTTCTTGCCGACAATGGAAGCCAGCAGGCGCACGTAGTTGGGGCTGTTGGTCTGCTTCTGGAAGTAGTGCTCCTGGGCCTTCTCAATGCACTTGGGACCGCCGCAGATGGCGATCATGAAGGCATCAGAGAGGCGATCTTCCTTGAGAGCAACGTCAAGAGCCTTCTCAAAGTCACCGAGGAGCAACGCGCGGGTAATGCCCGTGTCGGCTTCATTCTCCGAACCATTGAAGATATGGAAGGGATTGTTGGTCTTGGCTCCCTTGGAGGCAGCCAAATCGGACAAGAAACTGTCTGCTTCGGGATTGGCATCAAACATCGACTGCAGGCGCCTGTGCTTCTTGGCTCCCGACCCGCGGGATTCCTTCGTCGCCTCCCCATTGACTTCCTCTTCCTTATCGAGACCGAGCTTAGACAGGCTATCCGCAGCCTCGTCTGCTTGGTCAGCGAAGCCAAGGTATTCGACCAATCCCTTGCGAGGGTCCTTAGAGATTAAGGCTTCAATAACCTTCCAGTCAGCCCTCTCCTCATCGGAGCCAGCGTTAGCCGCTCTGCTTTCGCAGATGCTGCGCAGATCGCCCTCCTTGAGAGCGGTCTCGAAGGTCTCAGTCGACTTCCCAACAGCTTCATCAACCTCAAACGGAGTGATCTTAATCTTGGATGCACGCTGTCCCTTCTCAACCAGGTTGACCGAGACGACTCTGCCACCAAAGCCGAAGGTGGCGCTGCAGGGCCTCTCGAGCCACTTGGGAGGCTTCGGCAACGAGAAGCTCGAGACCTGAGGTTGAGTCTGTGCCTTGGCAAAGAAGTCCTCGCCATCCAGAGCCTGATTCTGATCGGCGATGGCCTGTGCGGTTTCGGTGCTAGTGTTCTGAATGGTCTGGATGGAGATCTTTCCATCGAACGATGCGGTAGCGAAGAAGTTGGGGTTGTGCGGGTTCCAGCGGGTCTGGAAGGTCCAGTTGGTGACAACGGGGAATTCGCCATAGGCGTGGCCGGTTTGCGGGTTCCAGCACATCGTACGGTTATCTTTTCCGGAGGAGAGAAGCAGATCGGGGTCCTGAGCACACCAGGAGAGCGACAACACACCGGACTCATGGCCGCGGAGGGTCCTCTCTGGAGCGTGCGAGTTACGGAGATCCCAGACACAGATCAGAGGATCGGACTCGAGAGGGGTCGCAGTGACAAGTTTCGTAGGCTGCGCTGCGTTAGCCCAAATTAGGAAACATAAGGGATGTTCCTGAACGCCTCACCTTCTCCGGGTCCCAGGCCACAGCGCTAACTGCCTTCCGGCCCATGTTGTTGAGAGTCAAGCTCTCCTTCTTTGTCTTGACATCCCACACAGTAACAAAGCCTGCACTGCTACCAGTGACCAAGATGTGTGCAACCTTCTTGTTCCAGTCCAAGCATTCGATGTCGTCCGCGCGGGCCGCCGTGCCTCCGAGTCGGTATGGGTTCGCGACATTGTTCAGGTCGGAAATGTAGAGCTGTCCAATCGTGAGCCTGACTGTCTAGACACCTCTCCATCATGTAGCCTACCTCGCCCTTTGCACCACCGGTTGCCAGCAAGTTCGAGTGTTTGGGGTTGAACTGGAGAGCCTTGATAGCCCCTGAGTGTTTGGAAGTTCTCGAGATCACAGCATCACTTTTGAACCGTCAGCCAATTGTACAGTCCCAACATAGAGCACATCCGCCAACTCACTCGGAACCATTAAGCAGCTTATCGGCATCCCACAAATCCAACGAGCCGTTCTCCAGAGCACCGGCTATCACACCCCGCGAGTTATCTTCGGATTCCGTCCACGCTAGGTCATTGAAGCTATCGGAGCGATATAGTTAGCACGTCGGCTTCCCTTACACGGCAAATTGCAGGGTAGACGCAAGGCTCTATTTACCCGGAGTCCGTATCAATCTTAGCTACCGGCTGTAGCTCTCCGCCGGTCTCATGGCGGCTGAGTGCCAGATCCCAGAGCTCCAGACATGTCTGATTGGAGAAGTCGACGTCAACAGCACCGGCCCGAGTACCGGTAGCGATCAGAGGCGACGCAGCCCCGGGGGACCAGGCGAAAGTGGCCGTCCGGGGAATCTCCCTCAGACGCACCATGGTGAGATGTAAAGGAGCGGCGGGAAAAGGAAAGGGTATAGATTAGGAGAGTTAGGACCAGACACGAATTAGGAGGGTCTGGCACCAAAGGTCATAGACGAGAAGCAACACCAGGAGCGGGAGAACCAGAAAAACGAGCAGAGAAACAACCTAAGAAAGAAACCTCCCCTCTCTATAGAAGAACCGAGGGGTGCATGTACGGTGAGTTGCCAAGTATGCGATCGAGGGCGTCACTGCAATCAACCAAGTGTCCTCCTGGAGGGCGCTCGGGGGGGCTGATGGCCCCTAAACCGCTTTGGGCCCTCGCCAAAACACCCGCCCCGGGGGCACCACGTGATATCAGGTTGCTCCGTCCCAAAGTCTAGAGCTTTGCCTAGGCATTAAGTGAAAAGGCCCCGACGCGGTCGCTCTTTCTCTCCCCCTCCTTTCAGTGACGTTTTTCATCCTAGCCCATCTGGGAAGTTTGCTATTACCGACCATGAGCGAGAAAGCACGTCTAAAATGTACCGTCTACGTGGGGGGTCTTGACCAGGCTGTGACGATGCAGACGCTGGCCGAGGCATTCGTTCCCTTTGGTGAAGTGGTTGATATTACGCTCCCCAAACCCGATCTCCCGAACTCCAACGAGCTCCACCGCGGTTTTGGATATGTGGAGTTTGATCTGCCCGAAGATGCGAAAGAGGCGATCGACAACATGGATGGAAGCGAACTATATGGGCGGACAATCAAGGTTGCTGCTGCTAAGCCGCAGAAGGACAGCAATGAAGGACTCGGCAGCAAGACGGCTATCTGGGAACAGGTACGCCGTGACGTTCACCTTGTCATTACAGATCATTTGCTAATTACGTATGAAACAATAGGAGGGATACTTGGCCAAATATGCCGTCGATGAGGAAGACAAATTGGCTGCCGAGGGAGGCGAGGCCGACGGAGCCGAACGTCAAGATCCCATGCAAGGACTCGAGGAACTGGACGTGGCCGGACCCAAGCCGGAATGAGCTCTACGATAATCCACTCACGCCAGGGGAAACTGGCGCAACGAAGAAAAAGAGAAGCCAAGAAGCGGGCGACAGTAATATTGCGATATTACACCATCAGGAACCCTTCGTTTAAAGCCGTACTATTTACACGCGCTCCAACCCTGAGCCTGAGAATTTTCGAGCATTCCATTCTTAACTCTGGCCGCGCGACAAGGCCCGACTACCCCGTGAATGATACAGATCGCCGAAAAATCAAACAAAGAATCGCCCATTGCAATTTGAAATCAAATGTGATGGTACATTCTTAGTGCTCGCGGTCCTCGGGGCTGTTGCGGTACAGACGGAGGGTCTTGTCGGTCATGAGCTTGCGGGTGCTGGAGTAGATGGCAGCACCGACGGCGACACTGCGATGGAACTGCGTCAGTGGAGGGCAGATGAAGACTGCGGAGTGGGAGAGGAAGGGAGGTGGGAGGCGGTCGGGATTAGACTTCACGGCATGTCATGTAGAAGCCATACGATATCAGGAAATAAACATACCCAAGGACCAGACCTGTAGGATTCAAGAAACAATCATTAGCACTGCTGTAAACCAATGGCAAGGTGTTAATCATTCAGACCGCGACGTACCGAGAGGGATCAACTCCGGGGGGACTCTCTTCAGAGTGCGCAGACGCTGAGAGATAGTGTGGGCTAGAAGCCAGGCGTTAGTCCAATTCCCACCCCCAACAACACAATTCTATCATTCAAGTATCGGTCCTATGCGCAAACCGGGGAGGGAACCCCATACCGCTGTGGTTTTCCTTCTATAGCCACTTGTTAGCCACCCTGCCAAACGTAATTTTTCCCCAACGTCAAGTCAACACGACGGACCGGGGATTCAACTCACAGGAGCAGGAAAAGCGAAAGGCCGGGAGGCCTGCATGCGCAGAACACGAGTAGGGAACATGGCGAATGGGCTTTGAGCAACCGGGGTGGTTGAAGTTGAGTATCAGAACGACTTAAGTGGTGGGATGGCAAGATCGGGAAGTGGTGACGGAAGTCTGAGCTTGATGGAAGGGGAGGTTGCACCACTTAGGTAAGGCGGTAGGAAGTCACGGTGGTGGTTCGGGTGTTTAGGAAACCTGGGCGCATGAGTGGCTCGCTAGTAACCTCTAGTTTGGCGCCTGAGGCGGTCAAACGTGAACTTCCGGCTTCACGGCTTCACGGGTCATTCCACTCCACCGGCCGCAGAACCTCCTCTCTTTCTCGGTTTCTCCAGACCTCCTCCCCTCCTCCCTCCGCTCATCCCACCCCCCTCCAATCAACACCCCAAGTTTCCAATTTAAGGTTACTATACCTTCAATCTTATCACAATGGGTGCCATTCCTGAAGTTGACCCCGATGAGCCCGTCGAGACCAAGCCCTTCAAGTTCGTGACTGGTGAGCTTTCCCTCTCCCAACCCTCCAATGGGTCCAATTCGTCCCGTAACTAAGGTCAATTGCTAATCAATTCACAGCTGGTACGTCTAGGATAGGGTTTCGAGCATTCGCGGCGCCGTCGCTGTCGTCGCGATCGAGGTAGTTTTGTGGGCTGACATATGAGGTGATGAATAGGCTATGACGCTCGTTTCCCCCAGCAGAACCAGTACGTGATTTTCGCACACCTCTCCGCTCAATCTGCCTCCCAGTACGAACTGCAATAACTAACCACACATCTTTTCTCCACACTCACAGGACCAAGCACTGCTGGCAGAACTACGTCGACTACCACAAGTGTGTCACCGCCAAGGGCGAGGACTTCCGCCCATGCCGCCAGGTTAGCTAGCTACTGCCTCCCCATTCCACACCCAAGCGAAACCAATTCTAACCACCATTGAACCGAAAACAGTTCTACCACGCCTTCCGCTCTCTCTGCCCCAAGGCCTGGACTGACAGATGGGATGGCCAGCGCGGTATGTAGCCCCATGTATTCAGAGGAATATGTCATATTCCTCAATTTCATGAAGAACAGCAGCATACTAACGAAAAATCTTACAGAGGCTGGTAACTTCCCCGCTCGTCTCGACCGGTAGACGCATTTAACTACTTTGTTCACCGTTAATTGAAAGTTCAAAGTTGTTTTTCGTGTGTCTTGTCAACATGTACTCTACCCTATAAGTTGGATCCAGCGAGAATTGTTAGCTCTGAGCCCCTCCCCAGACTCAATTCGGCTGGGTTGGAAGACGAGTGTATATAGACTCGCGTAGTTGGAATGATGTGTCAAACAAACCGCGCCCATAAAGCTCAGCATAAGCTCGTAGCCAATAATTTTCTTATGAATCTGTCCTGTTCCACCTATTATCCTGATATTGATATAAAATACTAGACAGCCAAATAAATGTACATGTCACTCACCTCAACAATACCTGAAAAGCTGGAAAAGTACAAAATGATAACCACTCTGCTTACCACCAACAACACCGTCGTAAGATCATACGATATCCGATAGTAAACCAATCAACCAACCAATCACCAACACCAAAAACAAATCTTTCACAACAACTGAACTGAACTGATAAACAGATTATTCCATTTATGCATCTGCTTACCTCACTATGTACATTGCGAAGCAACTATTACTATGAAGACAACATCACTGCTGTTTACTGCTAGTTATACAACCAACTTAACGATAATGATGATATGGTCAAAATCCTACGTACTACTAGTCCTGTGGCAGTGTACATTTGTTGAAGGAGATCAGCCACAATCGAGTGTTGGACTTGAGGGAAGATGATACAATACAGTAAGAATATGTGTCTGAAGATTATGGCATTTCATTCTGATTTAATCTAGATTGCAAGGAATACATGTTATGTGAACTGTAGGTTTATAGCAAAAAGCACTCTCTCACCAAGACATAGTATAGAATTATGAATGTTAGTTGGTGATAGATGGCTTTCAGAATCTGATGTCAATCACAATGGTTGGAGGTCTCATGTTCCAGGACGTCTAAGTCTTGTTTATCAAATGTCGCAAGAGGAGACATATATGCCTCCGAGGTACGTGCTGTTCCATATTAGTTAATTCCAGATAGTGGACAGATGCAGACAGAAAGAGGCGAGATGTTGGCGAAGCGTTGAGAAGAAACTGGAGGACAGAAGTCACTTTAGCCAGCTCGAAGAGACAACAAAGAAGTCAAGAGTAAAAGATAGGAGAAAATAAGAGAAATGAGAGATAACAGCAAAGGTAAAGGAGATGTAATCTATAAGATATATACAAGGGTATGAACACAAGCAATAAAATGCGCAAGACTTTTGTCCTCCCGGTAATGCTTCGCCAATGAGAGATCAAGAAAGAAAGGTTTATAACAAAGTAAAAAGCAAAAGACCATCTATCCCAAGAAAACACAGCATATGGACGGATATCGCAGATATGTGACTGGAAAAAAGAGAAAAGACAAATCAGAATGAAGCAAATCTATACGTCAAACCTGTTCAGGGAATTCAAAGCCCCTTCAACAAGCGGTAGAGCTTCTTGTGCTCCTCAAGGAAGATGAACGTAGCAATGGTGTGAGGACCGAGACGAATGAAGCTCGGCACCCAACCACGGAAAGCCCATGCGAGGCCCTCCTTTCTAGTGATATCGCGGAGCAGTCCAACGATGCTCTGACTGCGGCCTTCAGCCGGAGAAGCGCTCATGACACGAGTCTTGATCACATCAACGGGACTGCAGACAGTGGTAGCCACAAATCCAGCCATGAAGGAGGCAGTGAAATGCGTTCCCATGTTATCAGACATGCCGAGCTTCTCAAGACACAGGCGCTTGAAGGTATCGTACGAGGCCAGTTGCGACGTTGTCATGAGAACAGCACGGGTCGAGTTCGGCCACACACCGCGGAACAAGCTGGCGGGACCTTCGGTGCGCGTCATTGTCACCAATCCGTGAATCGCGTTGCGGTAGTTACGGCGTTGAGCGGTAGGGAGAGCAGCGTCGGATTGCATGCGCACGTTCAGAACGTCGGCGGGGTTACCAGCCATGCCACCGATGAAGCCGGAGGCAGAGGCCATACCGATCAGGGTGAAGAGGCCAGGAGGCGAGTCGGGGGAGGTAAAGTGGTTCTTGAGTTCCTCGTAGATACCGAATCGTGTGGTGGAGTAGGTCAGCTGGCGCAGAATGGCGGCGGACAACTACAAGAAGTGACATTAGCATCATGTAGTACAATCGACATGATCTGAAGGGTTGGTGGATACTACATACCCCGCTGTAAAGACCGAAGAATCCGTCATTCTTGAACACATGCACGAATGTGCCGACCATAGTCGAGGGGGCGCCAGGCCCGCGGGTCTGCAGGCGGACCTATAATTTTTTAAAACGCACATCGATCAGCGTTTCGGTGAGACAACGAAGTATAGGAATAAGCACGCGGAGGGGGAAAAGTCAAGAGCTCCTATAAAAAGTCCAGGAGGCATGAATTACCTTCACTGTAGACAAAGATTAGCTTCAATTCCAGCACATACTTTTTTTTTTTTCTGGTGTTGGCTAAATTAGAGCTTACCGAGATCCAGAGGGTGAGTAACGGCAGCCGCAAAGCATGATGCTGAACCACCGAACCAGAAAGGATAATGGACTTTTTTTGCAGGGGCTGGAGCATTCGCCGCCTTGGGAGGATGCGACGCCTCCAACTTCGCGCCGCTGGCCATGGTAGACATTTCAGCGGAGGGAAGAGTGATCCCGGGGAGGGAGACAGATAGAGGAGGGGGAGGAGTGGAGAGGGGGGTGGAGGAGGGGAGATTTCGTAGTTTGAATGAGAGATGGAATGAAGGCAACGATGATAATAATAAAGTCCAGTCTGACGCAGTAAAGTGAGTAATACGCTGGTAAGAAATCGGCGGCGCCGGACATAGATCAAGTCTCCGAAACCCTGCTTTTCGGCTGCACTAACCGGTCTGGGACCGCGCTGGCCAATCAGCGTCTCGGTTTCTGGCGGCCAGAAGGAGGCCGAGCGGTAATCCTCGGTAATGCGCGTATTTCAAGTAGGCTTTCTCTGTGTCCTTCGATACCCGCGGGGCGCCTCCATCGAGATAGCCTCGCTTGGGGTAACTCTGCTGATGCACTCGGTGCTTGAATTACCTCCGAAGACCGGGGAATAAGCAGCATACTATGCCATAGCTGTTTGGTAGCTCCTCAGCTGGTTTCGACAATCCTACTCTACTACAAAGTATAGGCCCTGCTTGGATCGCCACTACGTCACGCTGCATACGTCCCATGCCGTAGACTAGATTTAAGGTACATGAAAGCAGCCGCGGCTAGATCTTCCCTAGCCCAACGTCCGGTTAGTTAAAGTTGGAGGATAGGTGATTTTATCTGAACATGGTAATACACAGTTGTTGTACATATAGACTCGACTCGCCAACTGTAACTTGGCATTTAGTACATCGCGAGCATTTATAATAACACTCGCTGCCATCAGCGGAGCTCAACTCCCAGCAAGCCCACAAGCTTTTGGCGGACCTTCTCATGTAGGTCATTTGTTTCTTCATTCGTCAAGGTGCGCTCCAAACTCCGGTAATTGATACGGTAGCACATGCTCTTCCGGTGTGTCTTGGGGTGGGTAAATTCGTCAATCAGCTGGACGTCTTCCACCAGGTCTCCTGCCTCGCCGCGGACGATCTCCATGATATCGTTCTCGTGCACGGGCGCAGCTCCGCCCGCCGCACTGCCACCGCTGACAGACGCAGAGGGCAGCCAGAAGGCAACATCCTTGTAACAGGCGGGGTGCTTGGAGAAGGGTTCGAAGCGAGTGATCTCACCCGCGCGGAACTGGGAAAGGAATCGTTCGTCACGCGACCAAAACAGGCGGATATCCGGGATGTTGAACAGAAGCATAGCAATACGCTCCAAACCGATACCAAAGGCCCATCCGACACGGTTGGGCACATCCGAGTTGTTCAGCAGCTCCTGTTTGATAACACCACAACCGAGGACCTCGAGCCAGTCACCCTGCCAGAATACCTCCAACTCCCAGGACGGGCTGGTAAATGGGAAGTATGCCTCCACCCAGCGGACCTTCAAGGGTTCTGGTTGTTCACTGCTACCAGCAGCAGCTTTGCTGGCCTCGGTAAAGATCTTGATGACCATGCGCTCCAGAGACCGCTTGAGGTGCGCCGCGATGGCCTCAACTTCCTCCTCGCTATGATATTCCGCCTGGAGGGGGTTCCGCTGGGCGTGGATCGTAGGGTTGGGATCCTCGACCTCGACGTCATGAGCAGGGATCTTCTTGACATCCTCCATGATCGTCGCAGCAGTCTGACTAGCATGCTTCAAGGGCTCATTATCCGGTCGCTTCCAAAGCATAGCGCCTTCCATCTGATGGAAGATCGGGTAGTGACTGCGATCGATCGCATCTCTCCGATACACATCAGCGACGACAGTATAACCAACTTCCTCCGGACGGGTGCTCTCATTGCGATTGATCTGTTGAAAGTATGCCTGCTGATGGGCACTGGTGTGTGTCCTCAAGACCGTCTTATCGTTGATGTAGTAAGTGTCCGTGCGACTCCGACCGGGGTGATCCAAGGGAAAGCCCAGGACATCGAAGTTCTGCGCTGTCGACACAACAGGGTTCTTCTCGGTGTAGTTTCCGTATGCCGGGCCAGGGAACTGGCTCTCGATCAGTTGGCGCGTAATCGCTAGAGGGTGGTTCTCATCGAGATATAGGCGGCGGCCGATGTGGGAGAGAATCGTATCCGGGGTATTCGTCCACTGATCTGTGCGGTAGGATTGACCTTCGATGGTCAAGGATTGCGGCACCGAAGGTCGCAGAGAGGGCTTTTCATTGTCACCCGCATTCTCGTTTGTTCGGCGGATTGCCGTCGAACTCCAATCTCTCCGCTTCACGGCAAAGGGCTCCGAGAACTGCGAGAGTGGGATGCGTACGCTCCGACGTGAGGGAGCAATTGCCCACCGGGCACTGCTTGCGCGCAGGGCCCTCCCAGTGGCAAAGAGACGCATCTCGGAGTGCTGTGTGAGTTATTCAACGACTGACGCCGAGGGCAGTCAACAGCTGGTTGCGGCGTTTGAGAGCTCCAAGTCTACAAAACACATCGGGCCGGGAAAATGAGCCACCGAGGGAGATGCGCAATTGCACCTCACCATTTCAATTACGAGGATATGGCAGGAAAAAGGATATTCTTGATAGATATTTCGGAGATATTGAGTCATCATTATTGTTAATTGCACGAGAACAATGCGGTCTGCAGATACATGCCTTACGCGGGTTGTTACTGAGATGCACACTGTAAATTCATCAATCGTCTTGATCAAGAGACTTTCTATTAGTCGTTTAGATCAAAACACCTTGCATTGCCTACCGGGCAAGCAAAGTGATGCAATAAAAATCAACATGATCCAATGCCATGCAAATGTCATCCACATCCGTGCCAATGCCAATCCCAACAACACAATCCCACTTTTTCCATGAGAGAAGTAAAGGAACAAAGACACCAGCCAGGGATATAATATACAAAATAGGGAGGAGAGAGTTCAGAAACAACGCCAAGTAACAGAAAAGATAATAAAGCACCAAGACCACACAACACAGGTAAGGTGTATCATACACACATGCGTTCATGGACAAAGCAACAGAGACCTGGAACAATTCCAGATGTTCCAGCCTGTTGGATTAACATAAGTCGATCCCCATCATAGCGAAGACGTATTTGGTATATTATACAACAAGAAGATAAGACAGGGAGGTGGAAAGGGAGAGATAATGGTTAAGAGTGTTGGCGAAGCGTCTAGTTCTTGACGACACCGACCTTGGCAGCCTATAGTAAACAAGTTAGCATGATTGACCACGTATACATGCCATAGAATAATCACTTACGCGAAGAACGCGCCCGTTGAGGCGGAAACCGGTGCTCTGGGTGTACATGATGTCACCATCCTCCTTGCCCTCAACCTTGGCCATGAAAGTAGCCTCGTGGAGGTTGGGGTCGAACTTCTGGGTCTTGCCATCCTCAGTGGGCTCGCTGGGGTCAAAGCGCTCAAGACCGTGCTTCTTCAGGGTGTTCAGAAGGATGTTCTGAGTCATCTTCAGACCGGAAACGAGCTCCAACAGGTCCTTGTTGGCCTCAGTCTGGGGAGCATCGAGCTTGTCCTTGGGAACAGCAAGGAGGGCGCGGTCAAAGTTGTCAATGGACTCGAGGAGGTCGCCAGCAAAGCGCTGGATAGCGAAGTTGCGAGAGTTCTCCATGTCACGCTTGGTGCGCTCCTGCAGGTTGAGGAAGTCGGCCTTCGAGCGGAGCAGCTTGTCCTAATGAAAGAGTTAGAGATCTGCAAGGTACCATTTACGACTGTCAAAAATTGAGCCGGGCGCTCGTGTTGAGAAGGGAGCTTTACCTTCAGCTCAACGACCTCCTTCTTCTTCTCTTCAAGCTCCTTGCGGACGGGGTCCTCAGCCTCCTGGGCAGATTCACCCTCCTTCTGCTCGCCATTCTCGGCCTTGTTCTCAGTAGAGTAGAACCGGTAGGCCGACTGAGGAGCAATTGGGCGGACAGCCTGGGGGAGCTGCGGCGTGCGACGGAGAGCGGAGGTGTTGATGGAGGTAGGGCGCACAGAGCGGAGGGACCGCTGGGCCTGTCTGAGGAAGGTTCTCTGGAACATTTTGGAAGGAGAGGAAGTGAAATATGGTGACTGTGAATAACAGAGTATGACGAAGATTGGAGGCGTGAGAGGTTGAACAAAATCGGCGATATCGTTGGAAAGCAGAACTTTCGGCGGCTTGATCTGACCGCCTTCACCGGGAGAAACCTCGGGCCGGATGATCGCGTGCTGTCTTTAACTAAGCATTGCAAGGCTCTAGCTGACATTCAATACAATTCTCATCTGCCTCAAGCCTATATGTCTACTTACCATAAGTATTAAGCTGCTGTCTATATGCATGAATTCTATCTGTGTCGACTATGGCGCAAGGAACATAGTATGCTTTCTTCCATGTATAAAAGCGGCAATCATGGCGGTGAGTATACTGCCGAAACAATCAATATGCGAAGTCGGTCACCACCGGTGAACAATCTGTGCTTTAAAGGAGAAACATGGTTCATTGAAGGCCTTAGTTGGAACATTGGCTTCTTCCAGTAGTATGCCATGGCTACAGAAGTGCGGAGACGAGATTATTGATGTCTAAGCTATACATTGATGGCGATTGACATGTGCACCAGTGACCGGGTGACTCCCCTTCCATGACCAAGACGACCATTTTGCTGTTAGCACATACGACTTTTAGTAGGGGAATCACTACTAAAGGCTAATAGGTGCCGATTCCCTGTGGAGGGATTTCTAGGCTGGGTGTAGACCGGAAAGACCCCATCGAATGGCATGATAGTTGTCTCCAATGACACGACAGATCGATTACGCCAGACTCTCATGGGCATCCCTCCAGGACTTGAGTGCTGTTTGCACAAAACGTCTGCACTTCTTGCCAGACAGACGGAAATCTATCTTCGACGGTGTGAGAGTGATTAGAGAATTTGTAAAGCGGCACAAAAACCCATCTCAGTAGACGTGGATGAACTCTGGATCACTATCGCCTAGCAGGAGACATCGAGGCTTTGATCAAGCATCATGACAGCGCACATGGATATCATCATGTGTCTGAATGACTGTCGGTGAAGGGACACTCGGTAACTGCGCCCTAACGCCAAGGATGGATCCGATATGATCCCACAAAAACAGCAAAAGCAATGAAAAGGGATGCATTAATTAGGAGCTTCTACAGATGGCCCCCAAACTCCATAGTTCGTATACAACCAGTGATGTTGGCTGGAATATACCTGTGTAATGCGTTTGCCTACGTTGTTGTAAGCGCAGCCGCCAACATTAGTGCAGAGCGCGGCTCATCTACCTAGCCTCAATCTCATCAGGAGTTCATGTGCATCTGCCAGTCGAGGGCTCAGAACAAGCCTTGTTGTGATCGTATGAAGCTGCGGAAGGACGGTCATGCAACAGCACATTTGGCGGAGTAATAGCCTTGCTAGAGGCTACATACAAGGCGCCATGCCCGTGAAAGCCGCCATAGTGCCATCTACGTTCGGCTGGCCAATGTATCATTGCCATCAGAATGGCAGTGTGCGACATGGCTGCAGATTAGTCTCCAGGGAGCGGTTGCATTGCATGCCGGGGACACCGGGACAGTGAGTGGCTATGCCAGAGAACGGGATGTGGTCAGAGCTCAGGGCTTAGCTAGATCGGTTCATGCAGTGTTACCCACAGACTTCCAGGCAGACAGAATTTGACTCCGGAGAAGAGGATTAAGACTGTAAAAGAGATAAGCTGAGCAGAGAGATCCAACGGTCTCAAGGCACTATGAGCCTCGCAGGAAGCCAACATATGACATCCAAGCTAAATGACACGAAGGCCGTTCCAGGGGAAGTAAGTAGCACGAGCAAGGCCACGACTCATGGGACATCGTACATGTGACATAGCATGACAGAGATTTTACAAGGCAAAGAAGCTGCAAATAAACTCTGGGTGGTATCCGACACTGCAGGGTCCTAGGCCCGGGGCTTTGGCAATGGGTGACAGCCGAGCTGCATCACTTACAGGGAGGCTTGGTATGGGAGCCGAATACGTGGCCAGCCAGTACATGCAATGCAGTCAAGAGTATGCTGTGCCAGGGCCAAGACATAGAATATTGCCTGCCTGGAGTTGCAA
Organism: Aspergillus neoniger CBS 115656; assembly: GCF_003184625.1. Lineage (NCBI taxonomy): Eukaryota > Fungi > Ascomycota > Eurotiomycetes > Eurotiales > Aspergillaceae > Aspergillus > Aspergillus neoniger. The sequence continues at coordinate 375,854 of NW_020291151.1, read as the reverse complement.
CGCAGCTAACATGGGAAAGCGCCAGCTGCTGGGGACAGGTATGCGTAGTATATTCGGCGATCTGCCATTCATCGCCGGCTCTCCACCGTCGGGGCGGAGCTGCATACCCGATGGATCATGGAGTCTGCGGAGAAACCGGAACCATGGATATGCGGGATCCTCCGGGATGTATCTACTTTGTACACCATAGACATAGATAGACTCAAGGTTCAGGACAAGGGGGGTGGAAACTAAGGGGCATTCATGCGTCACAGGCAGTGGAGACCACGACATGTGAAGCATTCCGAGGCTGTTGATGATAGAGTCATTGGACACTAGTGAATTGAGCATCACGTCGGGAGACCCTGTTTACCGCGTACTGTACTAGTCAAGGAGGAGTCAATAGCCTCGACAAGGAGGCAGAAAAGCAGAGAGAGAGAGAGTCAAGCCACAGTTGAATTAATCATCAGGAGGTCCACCGTCGAGAGCAGCGAATGGCATCATCGTCATTGTTGGGGATGAGTTGTAAACGACACCAATAATGGGGGCATCTAGTGGCAATAGCGGCAGTTCAGCCACACGGCGAAGGACGAGAGAGTGAGTGTGGCGAATGCGCTATGCAGATTGCAGCGAAGAAAGAAGGAGAACTGCGTGCGGAGATCGACAGGAACGGAGCCAAAATTGCCTGAAAATGGGCAAGAGCCGAAGAGTGAGTGGAAGGCAGTGCAAAGAAGCAGATTTGCATCTCCACTGCGACACGAAGGCGTTTGGCTGCGCCTCGCCCGTCGACGAAGACGGATATTTCACTCGCTGCCTATAAGATGCAAGCAGCTTCGTCTGCAGAATTCCTTCTTAAACCACCTCTCCAGTTCATTCTCAGAACATCAAATTGAATAAGAACCACTCTCAATCAATCAAAGAATAGAGTTGATTTTATGTGGTTGTGGTTGACTCCTTGAATAAGCGCGCCTGCCAGATTTGACATTCTTCCCGCTTATCTTTACTATCGCCTCCTCCACTTCCAACCACCACCAACTACTTATACTACTCCACTACCACCAACTCTCTCCTCCTTCTCTCTTCTGAAGACACACATACAAACAAACAACCCATCAACAATCATCACAACTAACAACAACATTCACACAATGAACACCGCTTCACCACCTCATTCTCTCACCTCTTCTCCTTCTTTCGGAGCCCGTCGCTCGTCGCGACCCTCTCTCACCCTCGACATGTCCAACCTCCCCCCTCTTACACAACCTACACCTCCCTCCAACACCCTCATCATAACCGATCTGAACGACATTCTCCTCTTCCAACCCGACTCCCTCGCCAACCTTAAAGCCTATCTCGAGTCTTTGGCTCCTCTCAACTCCTTCTCCCCCCTCCCCTCCCTCCGCCGCATCCTCTGCTCTTTTCACACGGACTCCGACGCTCTCCGCATCCGCAAACTCCTAACTGGCGCACCACTGCTCAACCGCCCCATCATCCCCAAGATCTACTTTGGCGAACCGACTCCCATAATGGACGACCTTGAGTCCCGCCCTAAACTCCTGGAGGCCCCGCAAGTCGACAAGCTCTTCTTCATCTCACCGCCCCCCTCCCCGCCCCACGGCTGGGTCATGCGCCAGGAGGATCCCCCCAACAAGGAAGTCCACGCCAGTGATCTCGCCCAGGCTTTGGCCAAGTTGAAGACGGAGCAGTCCGGTGTTGAGGAAGCAGCGACGGGAGTGGTGGTGTCATCTATCGAACAGCAGCAACAACAACAACAACAACAACAACAGCCGGGTACTCCGATGTCCATGACCTCGGACAAGAGGACGAGCAGTTGGCCCGTGGCCCTGTCGCAGACGCGCAGCCGCAGCAGCACCCTCATCTACCACCCCGAGGACCACGGAGGTAGCCCTAACTTGCCTGCTGTCATGGTCGAGGACACCAGTGCTTCCCCAGACGAGGATATCGATATGGACATGAGCCCCATCGAGATGTCGGTCAAGAAGATGCCGCCCAAGACGTCACGGCCCCCAGTGGAGCTGATGGGGGGTATCTAAGAACTGCCAGTTTGCCCTTCGCTACTTTATCATTTTTCATCGCTTCCGTTTAAATGTACAGTCGGTGTGACTGGGCGCGTGTGGTGCATGGGATTGGATTGCTCTGATTCTAGACTTGAGATTTTGGGATGCATCGCTTGGCCATCAGGGTTTCTCTGTTTACTTGCAGTAAATGTTTTTGGATCATGAATGGCGTCTTGATATGGGATGGGGGAGATTGTCTTGTCTTATGTGCACATATGTTCAGCACTTGTTGGTTATGAAGCATGTTCCTCAGCATGATTATTTTACTCTCTCCTTTTGATCGATTCTTGAAAATACAGACCGATCAGCTATATATAGTGATATGCAAATATACCTAAAAATTGGATAACCACTTGAATCAATCCTCCTTACATGAACGTACTAGCTAGCTTACATCAAAGTCTTCATGAAGTCCTTCCGATAATCTAATTTTCTACTTCATAATCAGACCAGACTCATTTCTTATACTAATAATCAGGCAAATATACTCCCGCGTAATGCTGTGGAGAGTAATCCTCTACTGACTTTGACTTAAACAAATCTCTCAAAGCAGGTAAATTGGCTTTCATATATTACTGCATGCAGTATCTGCTTTTACCCCGCTGTATGGTGGTAACTACTATACGATCTCCACCACATGAACAGACACGTGCAAGGTAACTACTACATACTCAGTACCCCGCTAGTCAAAAAGCACCACAGCACTGTTCTTGACGACCTCCGGGCCCAGCACGGCCGCCAATTCTGCAATGATACCTTTGACGGACTGGGGGTTATCAATGGGCATTTTCTCCCATCCAACGAGGTCCTGTAGAAATTATTAGTCAATATGCAGCCAGAGAATGGAAAATAGGATGAGAATGTGGGCTTACAATCATATGCACGAAAGTACCGTGGACCAGCAGAAGCCAGTGATCCAGATCCAGCGCTTTGATTTCGTCGAGAGTCATGTTACCGGGCATGTTGAGGTCGAAGAGGGAGACTTCTTCGTCGTTGATCTCGGCGTCTGCTTCTTCAAGTGTTGCTGTGTTGTTGTCTCCGGTTGTGGTTGTGGTGGTGGCTTGTCGGTCCCGGGAAAGTGATACGTAGGGCCGTTCGTCGAGCTTCTTGGATAGTTCGCCGTCGAGAGGGTCCCATGTGTGGCTTTCGGGGTCTTAATAATGCGTTAGGTACTTTCATTAGAGTGGGTTGATAGTCCACTGAGAATCTTACCTAGGATGTACTGTGGTCGGAATGTTCCCTTGTAGCGCATCTTCTGGCATGAGTGGATGTAGTAGCCTGTTTTCGTTTCAATTTAGTTGAATAGTATGAAGAAGAGGTGGCTGTGTTAAACATACCCATGTAATAGTACTGGTATTGGGCTTCAATCGCAAGCGCGATTTCCCGCATTGCGCTGAGTTTCCCAAACTCCCATTGTTCGTATTCCGGGTCATAGCTTCTCTTGTCAGTGGTTTCTCTTGCTGTTTACTGTCGAACACTTACAAGATATAGACCGAGCTCACACCATTCGGCATAAGGTCCAAGACCGCCACCGCGATGAGCTTGCCATCCAGTCGGTAGCATTGATGCCATGAGCCCAGCTTCTTTTCATCCGATTTGGCAGCATTTGCTGGAGATCGAGTCATTCCCGAGCAAAGGAAGCGCTTGAAATCTTTGTCTGCCCATTTGGAAGCATCCTCTTTGTGGACTTTGGTCTGGTACTTGAGAAAAAGTTCGTATCTCGCACGATGTCAGTATAAACTGTTGAACACACAGGCAGCTGCACACCTACTTGGCTTGAGAGATAGAGTCGCCTTCCAGATTGACCTCGAATCGATGAGCAGGTTCCAAAGGTCTCTTGGTTTTGGGGTCAATGGGCCGCTTCACATTGCTGTATTCGGCCTCGTGAACTGCACCGAGAAGGTCAAAGTTGAACTTGCGACGCTTCTTCTCCCTACGATTAAACATTGGTGAGCTCACACATCCTCCCCCACATTAGACGGTCTACTTACTCCCGTGTCCTGGGGCAGAGGTATGCCGCTCTACGGATATACTCCGGGCCTAGAACGAATTTGTTCCAACGATTGATAGCCTTCCGTTGGTCTTTCCTAGGCGTGAAGGCGGAGGCATCGAGCCTGGACGAAAAGTCAATGCAAGCTAGTCAAGGACAAGAATTGGACCAATTACACACCTCATCGTATAATGAGGACAGCATGATCGTTGCAGGTTCTGCTTGTAGTACAGTGTCCCCGACCTAGACCTGGATTAGCGACTGGCTAGCCAGACGGGGGTGGGATGTGGCTCGCATTACGAAGGCGAACCGCCGTACCTTCGCCAGCCCCTGTTGACTAGAGCTTCATAATGCGCCGGGCGTACAGAAACCGAACTAGCGTAGTAGGAGGCACCTGCAGTAGACGTGCATCAGCGGTCCCATCCGGCAGCACGACGACATTTCCGCGATGGACTACTACGGCAGAGGAGAGATTGAGGGTGGGTCCGGAGAGACTCACTTCCATTATCAGATTTGCAGTAACCACAGGAGTTGCGCTGGTAACCTAGAGAGAGTTGAGTCAGGGCATGTTGGCGCAGCCATAGTGATGACGATGGAGCAGTCTCAGGACGACTCTCATTAGTTGATCGGAGGATATCCGTCCCAGTGCAGAGATAGGATGGGCTTTAGTGAGATGGATGAGGCCAAGACAAAGAGGATAGATACTATGTGTGTGTCGGGGGTGCTTTTGACCGTAAAGTTGAGAGTGAGGGGAATTTGGCCGGGAATGAGGGGCAGCCAAAAAGAGTACATCAAAGACAAGACAAGAGGGCCACAGGATTTCCGATCCAAAGAATCGGTGACAGGGCAGGACCACTGGGGCCAATGATGCCGGCACGGGGAATGAAAGGCTAATCTGACTGGCTGCTTACCAAGAGGTCGGAAAAGCGACAACTTCCTCGCCTGTTCGGCATCGACGATGGGCTCCATGGCGTGCCGTTTGCGGGCAAGTAGTGCGATGGAGAAGGGATTAGCTGGCTGCGCTCACGGCGGGAACGGCAGAAAAAGAAAAAGCAAAGCGAGACAGGACAAGGGGCGTAGCGGGAGTAAATTGTCCGTCTCAGGAGTCCTGAGATCAAGGGATATGGAGAGAGTGTTGAGGTAGTTGAAGTGGACTGGATGGATGGATGGATGGATGGCTTGATGTTGTTGGTTTTCAAGTTGATGCGGGACAAGAAGATACTAGATGGAGAGCCCAAGGCAACACCGTCACAACACTCCCTCCTCCAGGCAGGGCCATCTCACGTATACTTATAACAATACGCCCAGCTCCGGGTCTACACAGCAGGAAAAACCTCGGACTTTACAAGATAAAGATCAAAAATCATACCCACTGGCAGCTTCAGTAGGTGCTGCATGATCATAGGACTCCCCAGTTCGTCCTGGAGGGAGCTGTCCCCGTCACTGCTATCGGGAGGTAGAAACAAGGTTGAAGGTGATGATGCTTCTAGAAGAAAGACCTGAGCGGCTGCTGGCCTGATCACTGCCGCATGTCAGAACTGCTGACCCCCTGGTCAAGTACGTAGTCAGGTTCAACCTGATTGCTCGTCCCTTGTACTTTGTAACATCTACACGGATCTTGTTCTCTTTGCCACCTAATTGCTCGGTGCCTCGGAGATGAAGGTGATGCGGAGCAAGCACGGCTCCAGAAAAAATGATTTCACTACGGGTTAGTTGGCCATAGCTTCTCATAGTAGGTGCCATTGCCATTTCCAACCAGAGGCAGTGGCCTACTAGGTAGATACTACTAGACTGGAGAAGCCCCATGGCAGAGCATCTAGGTAAAGAGTAGAAACTGCCAGGTTCGGTTTTTAACCTGAGGCGGAAAAGGGTTCAATACCATACGGTCTGGCCTTGTATGAACAGCCTCCATTACAATACGACGGGGAGGGTATGTAAAGCCGACGGTACCTGAACTTGCTTCGATCGAAGCGGAAATTGGCCAAGTGTCAACCTTCTGGCGACAAAATCTTGCCATGTCGTGGATGCTAAGAGTTACTGGAATGTGGCACACGGAAGTGAGTGTGCTGCTGGTCGATCCTGGAAATTCGTCCAAATCAGAATTCTCCTAGCATCGGCGATGACCAGGAGGCAAAAACCCTCACCCAAAAAAAAAAGTCTCCCCCAGACCATGACATCACGTGCAGGAACTCCCCCCAACGTCCAAGCATCATCGGCATCATCACGGCTTGTTCGATGCTAGGATCTCAGGATCCGCACCTCGACAGATCGCTGCTGCGTTGTCGCGTCCAGATCCAATCGCCACCGGGAAGTTTCTCGAGCCACTATTAGTCTTTCCTGTGCAGGTTACCGCAGTAGTTCCATTCCTTTGCAGTTAGTCACCGCATCGTCCGAGCAACTTCAACGCTCTGATCGACCACACACCTTTCCTCCCCCCTCCATGGTTCCTCGGCGGTGGGCAAGGTACGCTGTGTGAGCAAAGCAAGTACCATGTAGGTAGACCCTGGCCCGCATACATCATCACGAACGCGCAGGTCGGTCTGGATGCCTTTTGCCTTCATTGTTGGGCTGTCGCATCCGCATCATCCCTTGTTCGACAAAGAGGTCACATAATGTAGATAGTAGAAACAAGTAGGAAAACTCAGAGAAGTCACCCTTCCGATCATTCGAGGAATTGGTGACCGGCCGAGTGGTTGCTGCTGCCCCGCATCCGTTCCCATAGTCAACCTTTTCTCCCCCCTTCTCTACTGTGTTAGTACCTAGTCACTATTTCCCTCTTCCTCTTCACTGGGCGAGGTCGGTGACATCGGTGTGCTCTCCTCCAATGAGCCCGCCAGGATCCGAGGCGCCTAATGTATGCAGGGCATGCCGTCGCATGATATGGTATCCAATCCGTAGCTTGCGCGCAGGAAGTACGGGGAAAATTAAAGGAAGGGGACAAAACTAGAAGAAGAAGAAGAAGAAGAAAAAAAAAAAGATAAAATCAAAAAAGGTAAAATTCATCAGGAGTTGAATGAAACATATAACGTAGCTGGATCATTCGATAACCACTTGTCGATGCAGCTTGAAGCTCCAAAATCGTCCCATCGGAAATAGCTCAACACGTAGCAAGGTACTGCCGGGTCGCATGTGGTAGTTGATTCTGATATCATTCGTTGAAAAGGGGTGCAGACATCGATGCGCTACATGCAGATATTCTACTCTGCATGATGCTACTACCACTTAGTACTCACTCTTAACTAAGTAGTATATACCCAGTCAGATGAATGAATGAGTATCCAGCACATAGTTAGTAGATACGTAGATCGGCTGGTGGATAATTCGAACCGAGAGAGGGAAACCAGCGAGTCGCGGACAGTTCCACATTGAGGAGACGGATTTAGTATTACACAGCAAATAATCAGAAAGGAGTAGGCACAGGGTTCCCCGTCGCACGGAGTACCGCATCCAGAGATGGTAAACGAGGTGGACCGATCCCGGGTTGTCTTCGGTTTTTGCTCATGTTCTTCACCGTGAGTTCGTTTTGAACCGGACAAAATCAATATGTAGGCTATATCAGAAAAAGGGGCAGTAATAGGACTAATATTAAATATAGCCATATTGAGGAAATATTAAGTAATGGTGTGTTTAAACCCCGAGGGAAAAAGGGGTTGGTTGGCAATAAGCCATCAGGGACCGGTGTGAGAGGACGATGGATTAACTATAGTGTTCCTCTATCGATAACCATAACCACAGTATCTACGCTGAATCCCTCGTCATTATTTCGAACACACCAGCGCTTACGGCGGAGAGCACAAGGGCCCGGTTTGCTTCCTTCGAAAGGAGAACAATAGAAAAGTAGACTAGACTGATGGAGACATGACCTAAAAAGTAAGATAAATTATTTTGCTCATTTGGTCCATGCTAATAGTAGCAGTAATATGAGACGAAAGGAAACTGTCTGTTCCACTAGTCTGGGGCCCTAATTCTGATAGTGCCATAGGGCCTTGAGTGTAAATGGATGAGCGGGCACAGCGTTTGGTTGCTGGGAGATGAGATGGACTTGCAAAGCCGTAAGTACCGACTCGACCGAGATGGGAGTTAGGGGACAACGGAAGCTGCAGTAACCCTCTAGGCTGCTGCTGTCCCAAGCAAAAATTAATCCCCGTTTTGTGTGTGCGTGTGTGTGTGTGTGTGTGTGTGTGTGTGTGGGTGTGGAAAAGAGGACTCCTGCTCCCTTGGTCCAGCCGGTTTGCTGTGGAACCTCCGAGGAGTCCGCAGACCTTCGGGAGACTCAGGAGCAGTTCATGGGGAGGGCAACAGACCTAGTCTGTGACTCGCCGACGCGTGAACCACCGAAGAGAGGAGCCAAATCGACCCAGAGGAACCGCCAGAATTACGCTTGGGAGGTATCAGCATGTCCGGTGGGATGGCCCATATAGTGCAAAGTAGTCTAGTTCATGGATTGCCCTCGGACACACTCCACAAAGCTACGTATGACTGGGGGTTTCTAATTTTACTTTACAGTACCATAGAGAGTAGACAATGGTAAGGGAAAAGGATCAGTTTAGGTGAGAGGGTATGAGCAAGCAGAGGACCCCTGGAACCGAACAATAGTACCACCGGAAAAAAAGATCCCAGCGATTAGAATAATGACATTATAGTAAGCGTTCAAAAGAGCAAGTCGCATAGGCTGACTTGGGGGGGGGCAAAAGTAAGTAAGTTGAGTAGCGGTGGTACCTGTACCAGTAAGGTAACTGGTACCTAGCAGAAGAACCGAAAGAACCCGTATGGAACCAGTATTACGGGAACCCACCGCGTCGGGTTGAGGGGAGAACGCAGTGGAAAAGCAGTGGAAAGCAGCCCGGACAGACGGACGGGGAGGCCGGCGATACAGTACTGGGGTTGTACCCAGACGGTACCGTCCAGCGAAAAGTAGAGAGTATGGACGAGGGATTGTAAGAGGGAGACAGAGAGAGAAGAGCGCGCAAAGTCCGCTCCGGGCGAGAGAGACACAGAGAGCGAGCGACCTTCCTGACCGGATCGCGCCGCCCATTACTATCCCCAAAGCTGTCTCTGATTTCCCCCCCCCTCCGTCCTCTCGCCTCTCCCCCCCCCTCCCTCCGTCCCTCTCTTCCTCCCTATCCGTTCCCTTATTTTTCCTGGTATCCCTCCGATTATGATGTTCTTTTACCTTCACACCTCTCCTTCCAGGTTCCCGTCCGCCGCGGGAGTGAACGGGGATACCTAGTTCCTAAAATTTCCCTCCAGTCTTAAATCTTTTTTTTTTTTTTTTACCCTCCCCAAAAATTTCCTGGCCTACTTCGACCGCCTGGCCCATTTTCGCTTCGGGAACAAGACAGGAACTCACGGTTCACCGGCCAGCTCCTCATCCACAAGGCCGGGCCTTCTTCTTGTCTCAAATTTCCGTCGTTGGACATTTCACGCCTCCCTTAGCACCGACAGTGTCGTCACACCGATCGTGTCTTGGAATCGGTGTCATTGACCTTTTCCCTCAACCTTGAAACTTCCCATTCCTTTCATACCTGTGTCGCGTGAAGCACAGCTTGGCTGTGTCGCACTGGTTTTCGAATTCTTGCTATATAGACCGCGTTATAGACCTTTCTCTGGTGTTTTCTTATTCTTTTATTCTTTATTCTTTTTTTTTCGTTATCTTGATTTCCAATGTTCAAAATGGCGGATCATCCTCGCTCAATGGAGTCCCGTGTGGGACGCAAAAACCAACGTGAGTAACATCCCTGGGCTTATGGTCATTTGAAATCACTCTACAATACCGTTTTCACCGGTTTCTGCACGTACTGCAACTCTCAATATGACGCAATACTATTTGTCGCGCAACGTGGCTAACTCGCGTTGTGTATAGGGTACGGACCGAAAGGTGAACGACTCGTGGCCGGTGTGGTTCCATTGTCCGCGGACAAGACGAAGGTGCTCATGATTCAGTCCGCGGGGCGAGGCGGTTGGGTGCTTCCTAAAGGCGGTTGGGAGACCGATGAAGTAAGCGCCCAACAAGCTGCCTGTAGAGAAGCCTGGGAAGAGGGTGGAATAATATGTACGGTGCACAAAGACCTGGGATTGATCCCGGACATGCGCCCGTCGACGTTATTAACGTCCTCGGCACCGAAAGCATCATACCAGTTCTTCGAGGTCACAGTGGACCGGGAAGAGGACCAGTGGCCCGAGATGCACAAGCGGAAGCGTCAATGGGTCACCTATGCGCAAGCGGCCGAATCGCTTGCCAGTCGTCCCGAGCTTCTGGAAGCGCTGAATCGCAGCTCCCTGCGGAGGTAGCGATGGCGTATCATTTCTCTTCCTTCGTTCAAAAGGGCGGGGAAGTTGAAATGATGGAGACTTGCCCGTGGGCTAGAGCTCCATGACGACTTGACATGAATCTTGAAACCGAAAAGAAAAGCTACTCTCGATTTTACCTTCTTGCTTCGATTCATTTGCCTGGGTTTCTGCCTCTGGTTGGCTATACTGCTTTTGGTTTTAATTCTCTTCTTCGGGCTATTTGGGCAGCCCGACGGCTTTCGCGCGTGAGGCGCACTTACCACTATAGAATCCATGACGGAGCGTCAGCATAGAATGTTAGAGGAGTACGGTCTGGCGGCGGTACAGCCGACGGATGGAGCAAAAGTTGATGGGGTCAGCATGACATGCTTTGGGATCGCATCCTACGGTTGGAGCGGGCATCTGCTTTTGGAAGGGGTCATTTCTTTTTCTTTTTCTTTATATTTCTTCGACTTGATATACCCTTGCGACGACTTGCTGGTTGACTATGGCCCGCCAGCTATTCTGGCTCGAGAGCTGTCGACAGGTGCCTCCGTTGGTGCTGGGGATGAACTGCCTTTTGCTCATGCAAGCTAGGAATCTGACCTGCAAAGGAAGAAAGCAAGCATACTCCTCATTTTGCGAGGCAACAGAAGACCATAGGGGCTGGCTGTCTGCTCAGTGTGTAACTTAAAGTAAGCTCGTAGAGATCGTAGACCCGTAGATCTGAAGACAGTCAATCCCATATATAATTAACACTAAATTTAATATGTTTTGTTGCTCTTTAGTCTTTGAAGTTTGAACTGACCTCAGAATTTTGATCTGCGGCAAACGCCGCGGCAGACGCATTACCCAAATAGGCAAAGCGCGGGCTGCAGGTCGGCGACGAACTTGACCTCAGCTCCTTCGCCATTCATCATTCCCTCCAGCATCAGTCCTCTCCTCGCTGCTCCATCTTTCACTACCACAACCATCCCTCCACTCGATAGGTAGCGCCTCTGCGCTACTAACCGCACCCACCATGGACTACGAGATGGATATTGAGCCCACCGGGCCCCAAGTCACTGTCCGCGAAGTGAGTTCACCTCTTACCAATCCGCCTATCCACCCTCTATACCAACACCAGCCCATACGACACAACCACCCCATCCAACCTGTCCAATCATCCCTACTAACTCTCATAACCTTACCAGGCCGAACCTACCCGCGTTGACTTCAAACTCACCTCCGTCGACCTCGCCTTCGCCAACTCCCTCCGCCGAGTAATGCTCGCCGAAATCCCCACGATGGCCATCGATCTCGTTGAAGTGGAAAAGAACACCTCCGTACTGCCCGACGAATTTCTCGCCCACCGTCTAGGCCTTATTCCCCTGATCAGCAAAAACTGCGACCAAGACGTCGAGTACACGCGCGACTGCGAATGCGAGGACCACTGCGCGCGCTGCTCTGTAACCCTGTCGCTGCATGCGCGGTGCACAGGCGACGATATTATGCGGGTGTATGCGCGCGATCTCGTGGTTTCAGGAGAACGGGCGAACGAGTGGGTGGGAAACCCGGTGATTTTGGATCCTGAGGGAAACGGACCCTTGATTTGTAAATTGAGACGCGGTCAGGAGTTGAAGATGACGTGTATTGCGAAGAAGGGCATTGCGAAGGAACATGCGAAGTGGATGCCTACGTCGGCGATTGGGTTTGAATACGATCCGCATAACAATTTGAGACATGTGGATTACTGGTATGAGGAGGATGCGGCGAAGGAATGGTATGTTTTATCCCAACCTTCATCTTCGGTCTTTGTTCTCCAGCACCTTTCTGCGTCACCTACTGCAGAGGATGGTATTCTACATGAGCAAGCGAAGGTCGGATGCTAACAGTGACACCAATACAGGCCCGTCTCAGCCAACGCAGGATGGGAACAGCCCGTTCCCCCAGACCAACCATTCGACTACGACGCCCAGCCCAACAGCTTCTACATTGACGTAGAGAGCATCGGCACCCTAGAGCCGGACATGATCATCCAGCAAGGAATCACAGTGTTGCAACGGAAACTCGCCTCCGTGATCTCCTCGTTATCAGGCACCGAAGGCGCAGACCGCAATGGCGTCATGGGCGGCGACGATGAAGATATGATGGGTGTGCGCAGTCCGGATGCCTACGAACCCCCCGAGGGTATGGACGGTGGCTTCACGGCGTATGCGAACGGTGGTGGCGCTAGCGCATGGGGTCCTAGTGCTACGACGCCGTATGGAGTTACGCCGTATGGGGGTGGATATGGGTTCTAAGGTGGACTCGGTCGTCGCATCTTACCTTCTCACCTGGCAAGGAAAGAAGAGGGGCGATGCTTCTACCTTTTCTCCCATTTCTGAATTCACCATGAAAAAACTGGGGAAATACAAAAAAACAAACCGAGTCAAGTCACATGCTCAGGCTCATGCTCAGGCTCACCATACCAGTGACGAACATGACTATGGCCATGACAAAGACAGTGGCACCCACAACCCGTCACACAGACTATCATGAAGTCACCCAAGAAACCAAAAAACCTACTTACCATAACTACTTGCTACCAAGACCATACTTCGATCGATCTATCAGTTAGCATCCGGATGGAGTTCGGCGGGAGTTTCACATTTCTACTTGATTTGCGGCCGGGCGCGAGGAATTACCTACTTACTTGCTTGCTTGCTTTGCTTGATTCGATTCACATATTATATTAACACATATTTATTTCTTACTTCCCATCTTTGTTTCTCACTATTTTGGGTTCAAATTTACTGCTGCACTGCAATCAGTATCCACTATTCTGTGCTACGCTACGCTATGCTATGCTGCGCTTTGCCTCATGCCTGCCTAGTCAAAACCTTGGCTACTCCTGTGATATTAGAATTCCTTTCCTCCGTTATTATGGTTATTATTATTACTATTTTGCTATTTACAACGTATCCAATGGCTATTGCTAAAAATCGGGATACATGGTTACCTCAATACTAGCAAGATTATCACTACTTACTAAAATCACATTGATACCTACAGACGAAGCTGCATGGATCTATATGCTAGTAATAATGAGGAACAGCCAGTAGTAAGCTCGTATATATACTATGATGATACGATGGTAAGATCCCATCGATACACAAAAAGTAGTAGGTAGGGAAAGGAGTAAAGTAGATCCAAAGAAAAAGACAGGTAGATACGATAGATGATAGATAACAAGCAACCACACTACAACACCATGTACTACCAATCAAAGATACCATAACCAGCCGACCAACCAACCATGTACCCATAACCGAGCACACTCCGTCCACCAACTATTGACAGGAGAAATCTGAATTGAGGGAAACCAAGCGAAAAAAACCGAAGACCACGTGCGCCACAGTAGACAATGATGATGATGAAGCAAGTAAGCAGGCAACCACACCAGCCGGCCGGCCAGCCTATAAACTTCGGGGGATGAGAGGGGAGAAGAGATGAGAAATGAGGAAAGGGTGTGTGGATGGCAGTAAATGGAGGGGAACAAAAGACAAGACATGTCACGAGATGCGAGGTTGCAGCAGGTAGATTGCAATGAATCAAATCAAATCTTGTCTATGAATTTTCCCTTCCCGCTTTTGATTGTGATGCCAAACAACATGAAAAAGCCCTAGAAGTCGTGTCACTGAGGTAGAGGGAGATGAAGGTGGAGACGAGGTGAGATGAGAGAAGACAGAAGATAGGGCTGGCCAGAACCAATGAAAATCTGTAGCGCAATGGACGCCAGTGTACGCCAGCTAGCCAGAGCGATGCGAGGAGAGAGAAGCGAGATGTAAGTAACCGAAGAAAGGGGACCTGTAGATGAACGCCCACCATGTGCACAGCACACAAGACCGAATGTTTCCGAATGGATCAGATCGACAACGCCATGTCCACGTGATGCAGGTACAGAGACAAAAGAAGGAGCAGAAAGACAAGGAACGCCTGCCTATGCATCGACTCTGTTGCATCACACCCCGTCAATCGCGTCCGTCCCCAGATCGTCCGACCCGTCGGCTAATACTGGGTTCTGCGGCAAGCGCCGCCCGAACCCGTAGTAAAACTCCAGAGTCTTGGCTTTCTGTTTGTCTCGCACAGATTTGAGGTAATCATAGCTGCCTTCGAGTCCTCGGATTTGTCCGTCAATCACAGCCTCAACATGGCCCAGCATGCGACCGTTGCTACGACTACTGGACTCGATGCCCGTGAAGCTCATCGAGTCGTTGCGTCGAACTAGCGGACTGACAAGTTTGCGCCGCAGGGTTTCCAGATTGACCTTGAGGGTTAGTAGACGGCCGCGGTGGTCCACCAATAGGTGCTTGTTAGTGACAGTGCGACTACGGACATTGGCGAGCAGCCGCTTGTTCTTTTCGTATTTGCGAATCGCAGCAGCATTGGCTCCCATAAGCCTAGTCCACAGCGACTCCAGCATCTCGCCCTCTTCGCGTTCTTGTACATCCGACTCGCGGACTACAGTCCGTTGAAGATTCAGAAATTGGCGGTCGATCGCTTCAAAGAGCGCGAACAGCGCCGTTGAGTGCGTCAGCTCGTTGTTGATCGCCTCTTCTAGTACGGAGAGCATTTCGGTAAAGGTCCGAGTGAGGGTTGTGCGGGTACGCTGGGCAGAGGTTTGGCCGAAGACCGCGGTGACGAAGTTGCCAAAGGTGGTTGGGGTGCTGGTCAGTTCAGTGCTGGACCCTTCCCCACTCGCGGCGCTAAGTCGCTCCAGCGCCCCCAGTCGCGCAAAGATCCCGTGGAGGTTATCGAAAACGACCGACGGCAACGTACTAGGCGGTTGCGACGATAAGGCCTCTAGTTCACGCTTGGCCCAATCCATGGCGAGCAAGATGGAGTCAATGTCCCCCTCAACGTCGGAGAAGAAGCGCGCCAGCTCCAGAGAGAGCGACTTGAGGGACTCGGAGAGTTCATCCAGTTGGCGGACAATGATCGGCGCGCTGGTCATATTGGTCCCGCGCACCGATTCTCCGAGGTCCCAGACAGCCACCCCAGTCTCCTGCAAGGCGGTTATTTGATGCGCGCCATTCTCCGAATAGTAGATGAGGGGCTCGAACGAGCGCGCAAACCCTGACAGCTTGACCAGATCGGGTATCGCTTCAGGAACGCTGGGCAGGAATAAGGCGCGCATGAACGCGATCGATATGAAAGCAACGATTACAGAAAGAATTGCGTTGGATTTGGAGCTAGTGATCTTATCGAGTTTGGACCGCAAGTAACTAAAGAATGCGACAAAGGGCTCACGGTGCTGAACTTCCGCGCGCACAGCGAACCGGATATCTTTGAGGCGTCATGAATTAGTTCATTCCGGCCAGGAAGCTGCAAAGGGTAGCAAACCAAGATAAAGCCTACAATTGCTGAGGTTATTCCCCGACCCAAAGTCCAGACCCTCGCCATCCGGGCTAGCTCTTGCACCTTTGGGTCCCGGGCTCGGCGAGCGACCTTTTTCTGGGGTCTCTGCGTCGGCTGGCAAGGGGACATTGGCGGCTATGGTGATGTCAGCTGTCTCTGCGGACTGGCTGCGTTTCCCTGCGGTCGGCGCCTCCAGCGCATCCTCATACTGCGGACTAGGCTCGCGCGATTGCGACGGGCTCAGTCCGACCGAGGGCTTGAGGCAGAAACGGTCGTAATCGGGATTGCGCACGTAGGGCTGATGGCGATACCAACCACTTCCTTGTACATAGTCATACCTGCGTAAGCCCGGAGGCGACCAGCGATCTCCGTTAGGCGTGAGGTCGTCATCCTCCCCATCCGATTCCTCAGAGCGGAAGCCCGAATGCTGGGAAGGCAGACCGAAAACGGGGGATTGACGAGCGTTACTATTGCTCTCGAAGTCCTCGAGCGACGCATCCAATGAAGGATGTTCGTCGAAGGCGCTTTCCAGCTCGTCTAGCATGATAGACGGCGTTGCGCACTGCAACACCAAAGAAGTCAAGGCCACTTTCGATCGCTGCGACGTCGTGAACGACTTGCGCAGCAATAGACAATAACTTCAGAGGGTGGGTGCTATCAAGGTGATAGAAGAACGAGGGTTAGTTGCGGGCGCGCTAAGATCCGGTTAAGGAAGGGAGAATAGAAGCTATGCGCCAAGGGAGAGAAGGGGAAGGAATGGATGATGACAGGGGTGAAGGGTAGAAAAAGGGGTCAAGATTACAGCGTATATGGTTATAGATGTCCCTGCGAGTGAATCCAAGAGAGAGCAGGGAGGAGGGAGAGCAAGACATGGGAAGGTTGAATGATGGTGGGAGGGTAGCAATGTAGTAGTAGTAGAAGATACGCGGGACGAGAACCCGGGGGGGAAAGCCTGAGTGCCTGAGGAATGGCCAGCAACGGCGAGCGATCAAACCGACCCGACGAAACAGAACTGAGGGAGAAGTGGGGAGGTAGATAGAGCAAGATGAAAGATGGTCCAGTCCGTCGAATCAGTCAGAATGCAGACAAGAATAGATGATTTGTTTGGCTAAACCAGTTTTCTTTCTTGCTTGCACTCTTCTGTCTGTCTGTCTGCCTGGTCTGTCTGTATGTCATGAAATGACCAGCGGACTAACGGGAATGCGACAAGTCACGACGGGTTACAAGAGGCGCTTGCAGAGGACACACCCACACGAGGGGTCACCTCGAAGGGGGGAAGGAGATTTATTGGAGCAGCTGCTTTGCGCCGTTAGTTTAGATAGTAGGGATGAGACAATAATGATAATACGGGAAGTAGTTTATATAGGAATGGATTGATGTATTTGATGGGAGATAGATGGTAATAGATGGGAGTCTTCAGGTACAGGAAGTACAAGAAGGTACAGGATAATACCGGCCCGCCCCTCGCATGCCTTCCACGGCTGGGGTTTTTATTTCAATCAAAAGGAAAGAGCGACCCATGGAGGGGCCCCGCTAGGTGGCTGGTCCAATCAGAATCGCCGCGCCACGGGTCAGGTGGGATCATGGGATGCTCATCCCTACAGGCCCATCGTAGCCTCCAGTCTGTCTGTCCTCTCTGTCTAGACTTTCCTCTGTCCCGGTCGCTCCCAGTCGACAATGTCCTTTTTACTCTTTAAACCTCCCGTCGCAACATTCCTATATTTCTTCAAAAGAATTGTCCTCGTAAAAATAGGGAACGTGCCTTGGTTCATGGATCTCGTTCCTGTGGAAAATTAGGAACATTCCATCTGGTGGAGGGAAGAAAAAGAAAAGAAAAAGCCTCCTGGTGGTATCCATCTATCTTTATCGGGCCCATCGGCTCCCCTCCAGAATCACCGATGCTGATGCTTAGGCTCACTCGCGCATAAACACTTAGTTACTTCACTACTGACCGAGCTAGACTACATCCTACCTTGTACTTTTTCGATTTCGCAGGGTTCAAACTGAACTCTACAATGACTGCGTTTCATCAGACAGACTAGGACCTGACCGACAGACCGATCCATCTTCCTCCTGACGATAACCAAGCAACCAGGGTGTCTGCCTACGTACAAAGTACTATACTTCGCGTTGGATCGCATCGCATCGCATCCCACCAGATCGACTTTACCCCCCGGCCACTATCTACTCCACAGAATTATTTTGAGACATATCTCTTATCCGGAACAATTTCCTCACGACTCTCACGTAGTCTAACAGACAGACATACTGCAGTTTCCTGAACCTTTTTATCGATAGTTATCTGCATTTCTTTTCCCACCCCGCTAGATAAACTATAAGCCCACCCAGATAACCTACCATTCGACAACCATCATATCGGCGTGACTCGCATCCATCCATCCATCCATCCTAAGTCACGACCACATGACCACCCAACGAAAAGGTTCCTTGAACCTACCTATCACCGTACCGGTCGCTTCCGTAGTTCGCAATCAAGCCCGATACGTAGAAGTTCACTTCAGTTCAAGTTCAAGTTACCCCATGGGAGACTGCAGTAATCCATTTCTTCTCTTCCCCCTCCTCTCTGGCCCCCCCCTCCTTCAGGACGGTACGTAGTATTTACCCTCCGATCGAGCAGCTACCTGGTTGGCTCTAAGGTCATTTTACTAGAGGAACGGTACCTTCTCGGGACCATGAACCTACCTATCAATGGCTGGCTGACAACTGGCCCAACGGCCGGGCCCAATGACCATCCTGAGCTGCCCTCCACGGCCCTGCAAGGATCATCCGCCAGATTGCCGGTGCAGTTTGGCCACCGTTGTTTTCCTCGCTGACTCGTAGGTAGATACTAGTAGTAGTAGTAGTAGTAGAGTTACTCACTTCCAACCCCCGAGGGGTCCCCTTCTCCGTCCCCTCCTCTCTGCAGCACATACGTGGTCGCGGAGTCGCGCAGGACGAATCCCCGGCCAGCATGGGATGCACGTGATACATCTGAAACTCGGGACGGGGTCCAGCGCACGGCCATCGGTCCGTCAGGCAGAAAAGGGAAGCGGCCTGGTTAGGTAGTCTAAGCAATCACTTAAGCTATACTGATACTGCGTAAAGAGCATATTGTTTTGTTTGTTGTCATGTGAGAGGAGATCTCTTCATTTCATTATGGTCTCAAGCAACCAAATTGTTTTTAAAACCATGATACACACAAGGGCTGGAAGGAAACACATTCGTAGAGGACACATAGGAGACGGAGGGTAAAAAAAGAGAACAAAAAGGGAATATGTAGACAGCGCTCGCGGAAGGAAACAGGACTCTATTGTATCTGTATCGTTCCAACTCAGCAACGCCAAAGGTCTATCGCGGGTAAACAAGGGCGTGGTAATGTTACAGTCCCTGACTGTCGGGTTGCCGACTCACCGCCTGTTTCCAGCGCGGATAAGCGGACAATGTTCGGCAGGCGGGTTCTAGAAAGGTTCATGACGGTGAGGTGATTTAAGCGGTGCTCTCCTTGAGGTAACTGTAAAGGTACAATTGTCAGCGCTCTGCAATACGCCATTTTGGATCGTTCGGGATAGCACATACGTGATGAGGTCGTTCCTCTCCTTGCCCTTCTTGAGACCACCGAAGGCCATCTTGGTACCGGGGATGAACTTCTTGGGGTTCTCGAGGTAGGAGAACTGCAGACAGCATTAGCCACAATTCTTCTATACAATATGCGATTTGGTGAGCGGAGCATACCAGAGAGTTCTCATCCCAGGTGACACCAGCCTGCTTGTTGGCGTCGGTGTAGGCGTAGCCCTCGGCCTGACCGGTCTTACGGCCGAAGAGACCGTTCAAGTTGGGGCCGACCTTGTGGGGACCACCAGCCTCAACGGTGTGGCACTGAGCGCAACGAGTCTGGATGCGACGTTAGTATACTGTTCTGTCCGAGCAAATGTCGACTTGCGACGCAGAGCGATCACAACTCACCTGGAAGAGCTTAGCACCCTTGGCGGAGTCACCTGAATCGAAGTCGATGTTAGCGAGCTGTTGTTTGGCTTTGTCTGCCGCCTCGGCCTCTCTCTTTTCCCTTTCTGCCATTTCCTCGCGACGTTGGATCCAGCAAGGTAGAACACAGGCATCCCAGCTCATGATGACAAATGTGACGCTCGACTTATGCTGTGATTGTGAAGTCGACTTTTGTCTTCCGACGCAGCGTTGTTTAAAGAGTAAAAGCGTGCGGTTTGCGAAAATGTAGAGCAAACGCGACAGCAAACGCGATGAATCGAGTCACAGCAGGCAGAAGTTTCGAGCGCCAGCAACAGCCATCATAAAGCGGGAAACCATCACGGCATTGGGTGAATGCAGTGTTTGAAAGCACCAGTGAATGAAGAGCCTCCGAAGACAAGGAGCGGCCAAAACAAGGAAAACTGCGTCAGCTTACCGGGAGCGAAAGAAGCGTCCTTGCCCATTTTGAATGTGTGTGAAGGGATTTAAAGGGTATTAAAAGGTGTAAGAGTAATATACAAAGGAATTGGTCTTGCGGAGGATATCCTGGGGAAAATAGAAGCGATGGAGGAGAGAAATCGGACGAGGGAAGAAAAACTTGCGATCAATTTGTACAAGAGCGGCCAGCCTTTGCCCCCAACGCCTCCCGTGATCCGGGTTGTGGCCAATCAGGGATGAGATGATTCAGCACAACGGGCGCTTCCGGGACAAGATGCCGGTGTCCTTTTTGAGCCATGCTCCATGTTTCCCAAGAATTGTCTCCATTTACCCAGATCGATCTGACCGAGTTCTGGTCAATTGACCCCTGTGCATGCCAGGCTTGAGACTCCATGCTTTTTTTTTGGGAGTCCCTACACTACTCTACAATAGGAGATGATACTCGCTGAATCTCTTCCGAGCATATAGCGGCTTTTCTGCCGGCGACTGACGTAGCGCTTCCGAATGATCTCATCCTGTGTTCATACTTGCCATATTTGTGCCTCCGTCATGGTGGCCCAGTTCCCTACGTAACGCACACAATTATAGGGCGGTAACTACGGAGAAGACCCGGAGAAGATACGGAGTTGGGCCACCGCAATTGACTGTTTCTGGTCCCGCAAAGCCCTGGTGTTGGAAATTCGCGCGCCATCATTTGTCCTCCGAGTTTGGCCGACTTGTCATGGGAATTCGTGTTGTTCCGCTCCGCCGGGGACAATCCCGAGGTGGCCTGAGGCAGAGGGAACAACAGCCTCAACAGGCACCAGGAACCGCATACTTGGTTTATTGCAAACACATGCACATGCACATAGAAAGAATTCATTAGTAGCCATACATTTGTCAAATACACATAATATCTGATTGATATCTTTCACAGTAATCTTTATTCAATCTCCAGCAGTAGCACAGCGTAGATTCAACGAAACCATTATCACGTGATCCGTATATCCTCCGCAGCACCAGGAAAAAAATACCCGGGCCGCGACACCAACAGGCCAGGCATTTCCCAGCAGCCAACTCCAGCTTTCATCTGCGGTGCACCTCACCAGTGAGCCTTCACCCACCTTGCTCTACACACAATGCCGCCCGTCACAATCCCCCAATTCCTCCTCCCCCGGGGCGCTCCCTCCCCGCTCAGCCTCCGCGCCTTGAGCCGACGAACCACCTACCGCATCACCAGCAGCACTACCCAGCGATGCGCCTCCGATGACAGCAAACCCCGCGTGCTGTCCAAGCCCGACAAGTTCCGTCCTCCATCCCACCCCGCGCGCCGGGTCGTCCAAACCCGCAATGGGAAGGTTGTCAACAGCGGTCCCATCAACTACCCGGGGCCGAAGCTCAGTGAGAAGGAAAAGGAAGAGCAGAAGCACAGGCAGTACCCGAACATGTTCCCGCCTGAGGGGACCGTAATGCACAAGTTTTTGACGAATCGGTGGATTCACATTTGGATTGCGATGGTGAGATATCCCTCCTTGTTTAGCTGTTCAATTGCAATGATATATGAACAGCGTACTTGTGGTGTGCTTTGCTAACTCTATGTGATTGTGTAGGGTGTACTGACCTCCCTGGCTACTTTTACATTCACCACGAACTTCAAGCACTCGTCGCCATTCGCTCATTTGCTGCCGCCGTGGTCGGCACTGCTGTCGCATCCGATTGATACGGTTAGGCAGGCCATCTCGGTGTTCCGGATGCATGTGCAGCACAACTCGATCGAGACAAGGGAGAAGCGTCGCAGACGGGTGGACGATGCTGAGAAGAGACGGCAGTATCGGGTTGCTCATGGGTTGGAGGAGCCTAATGAGAAGGATGCTGCTGGCGCTGATGGAAAGGGGGAGGTGGCTGTGGATGACCAATCTCCTGTGGCTAAGGAGCAGCAGGGTGAGGATGATAAGAATGTGTATGTTGATTGGGAGGGTAACAAGCGGCCTGTCAAGAAGTGGTTGGGGATTTGGTGAGGGCGTCATCTGGAGACTTTATAGTTAGAGGCACCACATCGACATCATCAAGCATTGTATATTAGCCTTTGTTCTCTTCTCATGTATTATCTGTTGTGACAGATCTAGTCATGTGTTTTGTCATAGCAATGTGTATTAGTTTGCTCTGTCTACTGCAGTTGCTTAATACAGGTTCTATTCATCTTCCAGCAAGTGCAGGGAATTATCCCAACTAGAAGTCTGCGGTGAAATTTTAACACTGATGACCAGAGTATGGTGTCTTGTTAGTACCCATCTCCATGATAACATGAGCTTGCACAGCTTTCCAGACAATGCAGGTACATGGTGCTTTGCATTGGGTCCTTATGCTCTTACTATCCTTGAACAATGTGCAACAGGGTCAAAATGCTGAAATACTTCTGCTGTAAATACTGCACTAGCAAAGCATCAGCAAGCTTCCTAGAAAGCACCTACATAAGCCCACGGACGTATCACAGACGTCGCTCTGCATACCTGCTCTATCAACCACTTCAAGGCCAAGCGCTGCGGTGTTAACATACAAGACTCATTACTTTGCCAGACTCCTTCCTGAAGAGATAGTAGACACAGACTACTCCATATTTCTAACATAAGCAGTGCTCCACAGATCTTCATTCATCTTTCAATCAAATGTAGACATGCCCTATATCATCTCCTGCATGTGATAAGCTTCTCCACACGCCGTGGTTCACCAAATGCGGGGAAAACCGAGTGATTGACAAGCCCTGAAATCAACAAGATACTTGCATGATCAACCTTCGGCTTATCGCCTGGTTAATACTATTTCCAGTGGAGCAGTCTTCACCCCCAATATAAATATCCCCCCACTGAAGACAGTCGGTTATATCTACCACGCCTCACTTACATTCCTTGGTCGGATGCGGATGACGTCGACCACTTCCAGCTTCCGCGATCGATCGATCCAGACGAACAAATAAATACATCGCAACTCCACACTCAAGACTCCAGGTCCTCATTATTCTCTACTAATTCAAGCTGAATCTGAAAAAATAACCAACCATGCCCTGGTCCGCCGCACTCCCTCAGGCGATGTTCGCCCATCCCCTAGTCTCCATCGTGACGCCCATCGCGACGGGTTCTCTAGTCGGGTACCATACCAACCGTGAGCTTCCCCCACTCCCATACCTCTCCCCTTTGAATAGACACAAATACTGAGACAAACCAGGCAAAGGCCGCACCAAACAAACCTACCACTCTCTCAAAAAACCCCCTCTCTACCCACCAACCTGGGCCTTCCCCGTCGTCTGGACCGTCCTCTACGGCATGATGGGTTTCGCCATCCACCACGCAACAGTATCAGGAACCATAGCCGGCGAATACCCCCCTTCACTATCATCACCATCATCAATAGTCCAAGACTGGACCGTCAAGTCCCAAACGCTATACATCTCTCAACTGGCGTTGAACCACCTCTGGATGCCGCTGTTCTTCATGTTCCGGAAGCCGGCGTGGGCGTTGGCAGATCTGCTGCTTCTGAGTGGGAATGTGGCGGCGTTGATGCATATCTGGTGGAAACATGACCGGGTGGCTTTTTGGTTGATGACGCCGTATGCGGCTTGGTTGGGGGTGGCGACGTATTTGAATGCTGGGGTGGGGATTTTGAATAATTGGGTGATTGGGGGTGAGAGGAGGAAGGAGGAGTGATTTTGATGGATGGTTCTATGGAGTACTATATGTGTGTATGTGTATGTGTATGTTTATGGGTGTTTTGAGGCGTGGGTTGAATTTGGATTGATTGTGTAAGATATATATATTGGTTCGAGAAAATAGTTGTACTACTATTGATTTGAATCCAGTTTGATGAAGTGTTGTTGTGCTCTCAGCTTCTAGCAGGTAGCAAAGAGGCCATTGGTAACGCAGCAGTTGTTTCACGAAGTATTAGTTTCCCATGTCTAAACAATCTGCAATTACGAAATGATTTTACAGGCCATGGACAATGAAGTTGGATGCCGCCTATTCTCCCTACCAGACCAGCAGACATGATATAGTATAATCTGCTAGCTAAAATAAAGTCCGACGCAGGTTTCTTTTCCCATTGTAATCTCCCTCAACCACCATATAAGATCTACAGAATAACCATATCCATCAGTTCCTTAGACAGACAACATCGCTCAAGGCTTGCCTTTTGTGATTGAGAATCTGTACCTCCGTGAAGTCATTCAAAAAGACAGCGTGGAGAAGTCGACATTCTTCATGATCTATAAAGTGGTCAGCAAGATGCAATATTATGCCAGAACAAGAAACGAACCTGAAGTTGGTACACTGGTAGCGCAATTGATGATAATCCAATCTTCAACGGCTTTCTTCTGTAGCCAGTCAAAGTACTGCCCTCCCTTCTGAAACCTCTTCACATGATCATCAATCCTATCATGATCTCTCACCAGTTCCACTGCCCACTTCTTCTCTGGTATGAAAAAGTCGGCTCTCCCAGATGCCGTCCTAGCCCATTCTGTGGAAATTGGCACCCCTCGGCCAGCTACTTTACAAAACGCCCTGTAGAACTCGTCTTGGTACTGCGTTTCAACTGGTCTAGGTTGTGCTGCGGTTGACAGTTTCCTGTCGGTGGTCGAAGGCTTCAGGTTCATCCTTGAAAACTCATGTAGAATTTCCATACACAACTGACTCAAGATGGTGAAGCGCGGCGGCAAGGGTCTTTTGTCTTGGGTAATGAGGTACTGAAGCCATCTAAGGAGTTCTACTTAGTATAAGCAACAGCAGATATGTATGACGATACTTACTTCTCATGCAGGCGGGATGGCAGAACAGCAATTTCATATTGGTCTGGGTTCCCTTCTGGACCCGTATGCATCCTGTGGATCCAGCCTCTTTCATAGCATTTCTTCAACCCTGGTCTCTGTTCCCAATTGATATTCCCCTTCTCTGTAATCTCGCACAGTATTTCGCGAACTGGACCTTTGAGGTCTATTAGTTTAGGGAAAGAGCGAGAGACGCCGCATTTCGCCACGAAGGCAAAGGCAGATTCCTCATCACCGTCGAGGATGTTGAGAACATGCTGCTGGGTTATCACAAATATCCTGTCATGTTTCGTCTCGGCGCGATAGGTCTACCGCAAGATTAGCCGTTCAGGTTACAACGAACATAGACAAAAACGATCATAGACACCAATAGTAGTGAAATGCGGAACCTACCTCACAAACGAACCGTATCATCGCCGTTACGCCTCCGGGGTGCCCATTCGTAAGTGAGAACAGATATTTCTTAGCTTCGTCATCAAAGGTAACTACCCAGTCGGGGAAATCGCATCGGAGAATTCGGCAAAGAACGTCATCAAACTCTGACTCGGTATAGTAAAGGCCAATTTTCGGTGATTCACTACACGATTGGGGCGTGAGTGTTGTGCATTGTCTTTCGGGTATAATGGCTGGACAATAACTTAAACCCTGAGGTGGTTCCACACCCGTTGATGGACTTCCAAAGTAGCAGAAGAGACAAATGCGTAGTTTATATCTGCGAGGCTTGTCTATCAGTAACTTTATTATATGATTCCACAGGTAATCATCATCGTATGACCCTTGGGCCTCATCCACAATCACAACAACCTCATCGTTCATGATGTTTGGGGTATGACCGCTTGGAAGACGTTGTTTGAGCGCCTTAGCAAGTGCCACCCATGGCTCTGGGTCGAATGTAATAAGGTCTTGTTTCCAAGTGTAGAAGAATGGGACAATGCGTCCTTGATCTTGCAAACGACTTTGAAGTAACCGTGCCAACGTGGTTTTGCCGCTGGCAGGAGTTCCTCTAACGAGGATAACGGGATAGGCATCGATGAGCTTGATTAGCTCAGTCACCGTGTCCTGTCTAAGGGATATATGCGAAAGATCCTCTATCGTTATTGTCAGCCATGGAATATGTATTTGGGGATGGGATCGAACCTATCAAGCGATATTCAGTCCCACTTCCGTCTTCACCTGGCATCACTGCTATATGATAAGCTACAGCATAGAATGGTGGGAAAAGATATCAACCTTGCTCGGTACGTTGAGAGACTGCGGACGAGACAGCATCTTCATGAAAATCGAGAGTGTGTTCGCACCGCTCACACTTCTTGTCGGGATCGACCGAACTTAGATGAAATCTCCCTTCCTCGCACGGGCAATGGAATTTAAGGCGGCCTGTTGTAAAAATGAAGGTGCACTTTCCTGAAGCCAAGATGCGAACTGGGGCGTTAGGAATTTGGGGACAAGCTGCATTGGTCATAGCGGATGAGGAGTTCACCGAGTTAGCGACCATTCTTGAAATCAGTGAGGAGGCTAATGGACACAATGGAGTCATCTACTTGATCAGGAAAGTAGGATGGTGCTTGTATTTATACCTTGCAGTCGCAAGATTCAATTACTAGCACGTTAGGCTTCATTCACGCGTTAGGGTGATAATCATTCTTTAATACCTTTACTGCTCTTCCTCTCTTCCATTCTTGATGCAGCTGTGTAGTAGTCAAGTAGCACTAATATCTACCAATAACCTCTCTCCGAACTATTTAATATTACTTACTTCTCTAGATGAAACAGTAAACAACAACCCACTAAGACCAAGTAACCGATACTGAACCCAACAAAGAATGTAAAGAAAGTGCAAATAACAGGAAGTATAAATGAACATCCCCATACATCACCCCTTATCACCACATGACCCCATCCCCCACGTGACAGATAACAAAGCAACAGCCGGTTTCCCCTCACCACCCCCATCATTACCCAAATCAACAAACACCACCACCATCTCTCCACCTCATCCTCCCAATCTCTCTATTATATCCCCCACACAAAAACCCAATGACCCAACCCCAACCCCAACCATGAAAATGCCCCCCCTCCCACGGGCATGGCGACAGCAAAAAACCATGACGCCCTTGAATTCTACCCAGCGTATTGCTTCAAGGCATCCCCAACCCACTTCACCTGGGTGAAGATGGCCGCGGTGGATGTACTGCGATTGAAAAGAAGGCCGGAGTTTCCAGGTATATCCCCATTTCCACCCTCCATTATCCACATACATACCTTGCTACATATAGCACAATACTATACTATACTCTATCTTCATCTCCCCTCCCAATACATACATCCATGCAACCCACTCATCGAAAAGCAGACCCCAAAACCTACTTCCACAAAAACCATCCCATTCAATACATCTCCCTTCTGGGACTAATAACCTCTCGAACGGATCTACCCACGCTCACGATCCTCGCGCTCGACGATAGCAGCGGTGCGACGCTCGACGTTGTAGTTCAGAAAGCCATTTCTACACCATCCACATCCATGATATCACCACCATCTGGAATGCATACACACATATCCCCAACAACCGCCCTTCCGCTGGACATAAGCCCGTATACACCGGGGACGCTCGCGCACCTGAAAGGCACGGTGACCACCTTCCGCGGCGTGAACCAGCTGCAGCTCGAGCGGGTATTCCCTGTGCGGGACACGAACGCTGAGATGCGGTTCGTGGATCAGCGGTCGCGGTGTTTGGTGGAGGTGTTGGATGTGCCGTGGCGGTTGGGGAGGGAGGAGGTGGAGAGGTTGAGGGGGGAGGTGGAAGTGGAAGTGGAAGGGGGGGATGGAGGTGTTGGTGTGGATGAGGAGGAGAGGGGGAGACGGAGGAAGAGGAGGAGGGAGGAGAGGGAGGAGAGGGATCGGAGGAGGATTTGGAAGATGTGGGAGAGGGAGGAGAGGGGGAGGGAGGGGGAGGCGGAGGTGTGTAGGGTTGAGGGGGGGAGGGTTATGAGTATTATTGAGGGGAGGAGGGTGAAGAGGGTGGATGGGGGTGAATGATGTGTGTGCGATTCCGAAAGGTGTGGTATTAGTGATATTATACATTTTATAGCAGAAGAGGAAGGGAGGACAAGGAGCCAAGGTTCATTAACTGAGGGAAGTTCGTGGTACACTTTCAAAGAGGAATTAAGTGTCAGTGGCTAAACATAAAACATAGAAGCCAAGAATAATAATGAACGCTATCATAAGTCATAACTCATAAACGGATATCTCTTTTCATACAGAAAGCGCGCCAGAACGATAAGTATTGATGGTCAAACACGGTCAGCATATCAATATCACCTATACCCATACGGTTTATAGTCGTAGCCGGTGGCCGCGCGATAGTAATCCTCATCGCCGCCCCAGCTGCTGCGCTTGATCTTTTCTCGTTCACTGTCTCGGGTCCGCAGGGCGTCATATAGTCGCCTATCGCCATGGTCGGGGCTAAGGTTGTGGTACTTGCGACTGTCGTCGATGTCTCCCGGAAGGGCAGATGTAGTTGAGGGGTAGTAGTAGTCATTGTCCGCCAACCCTTCGTATCGAGAGCCACTACCATGGCCTAACAGGTCGCTTTCGGAGTGTCTGTAGTCGCCGCCTGTATGAGCCCCCCGTGACGGACTTCGAGATCGTCCGAACGTAGTTGTGGGACGTGAAGTCCCGGTGTGGAGGTGCGTCTCCGACATTCGGGGTCCGATCTCGATCGGGCCATCTTTCGAGCCAGATCCTGCGGACATCGAGTTCGCATGGCGATGGCTGGGTGCTTTATCTTTGTGCACTTTACCACCTCCAGGCTGCGCAGTGTAGGGCTTCCTTTCGCGTTCAATGGGCCGCGATGGTACCTCTTTGTCTTCATCATCGACAATGGCAGAAGATGATGTGCTATAGTAGGGTTGACGCTCACGCTCTCCCATTGAAGGGGTTGAGTCGACGGAGCTCACTGATGCCTTGTGTGCAGACTTCTTGTGACGCTGTGCGGCCACCTTTTTCAGCTCGTCCTCAGTGATAGGCGGCAAGTCGACGTTGCAAAACTCCATGATTTTCTGGTCAATCTCTTCCCTCAATGAGAGGTCTGGGGCATCAGGGAACAAGCGCCTTGAGAACTCCTTGGGTAATCTCTCACTCCGGTTGTCGGGGTTGTTGATGGGCATGTTCAAGAGCGCCTTCTGGAAGCGCTCGTACTCTTTCTCAGGATGGGCCTGAATCATTAAAGTAGCCCAGCGGGCAAAACCACGAGGAGTCAGGCCCGGGATATCAGGCCTCTCATGGAGTTTATTTTGTACGAGATGATGTTCCACTTCAAGCCTTCGCAGCAACCTCGAGATCTGGGATGTACGGTCGTCAAAGATGTCTAGTCAAAGTCAGCGACAATCGCTCCATTACAGAGGCTCACAAGAACCGACCTTCCCAAGGGTATGGATCAGACGAAACACTTGTATCTGCATAGAATTGTTTCATCTTCTCAGGAACTACGACGAGAGTATTCTCCGGCGGGTAATTCTCGATCTACCCAGCAGACTCGTTAGCCTCCAGAACACACGGGTTGCGGACAGCACTTACAAGGTGGACTGCGATGCCGCGCAATAGCATGCTGAGCTTTTCTGTTGGCTTCCCATCCTCGAAGAACTTGCCCCATACTTTGTCCAATGTTGTCATTTCAGTTACCGTAGCTTCCCTTGATGGCGGCTTTGGTCGGGACTCCATGCTCTGATGATGCTCGCTGGCCTGACTCTGGCTTGTTGGCGATCCGCGTCTTTCACCCGGCTGCCCCACGGATGGTCCGGGGAATAAATGAGGGCTGCTGGGATGTACAGGCGGCACAGGTGCTTGGTATTCCGGGTTACCCTGTGGGATCTTAGGCGGTGGTGGAGGGGTATTTTGCGGCCCAGGTGAACGAGAGGGTTCACCATACATGGCAGCTGTAGCTGGATGACTCCATTGCGGCGGCGGCGGTGGTGGTGACGGCTGTTGATCATTCTGCAAATTGTCCAACCCCGTCGCTTTCAGCTGTTGTATCACCGTCGCAGTTATCTGAGAGACCACCTCTGGAGACAGATAGGCTGGAGAGTCAGCCTGGCGAAAGGCCGAATTCACAGCCTCGTTGATCCTCCCGGGAGGAGGAGGTGGTGGAGGTGGTTGTTGCTGCTGATGCTGCTGTTGCTGCCATGGAGCTGGCTCGTAGGGAGGCTTCGGATAGTAACCTGTCGGAGAAGCGGAGGTAGGAGGAACTTGAGGCTGAGGCATATTCACCTGCTCCGGCCCATATTGTGCAGGGTACGGAGGAGTGTAAGATGATGCGCCATTTTCGGTTGGACTGGCATGGTTCATGCTTCCAAACTGCGAGTAAGAAGGACTGTTGGGGAAGCTGTTGTAAGCCATCGCGCTGGGTGCCGGGGCGCACGACGCCGGTCAGTCTTGTCTGCCCTGCGTGATCACGAGCGCAAGGTAATCACCAGAGCAGCCTTGTGAGTGAGGTAACGAGCTGGTGCAGTAAAAGGCTACAGGGAGAGCCAAGGACAAAAATATCAAAGCAAATGGAAGCAGAGGTGCGACAATCGTGTGGCAACGGACTGACTGGTCTGCACCAGAACAGAGGGAAAGAAGTAGAAAATAAAGACGGGGCAGGAAGAGGGGCGACGGATGCTGAAACCAACGGGATACACGCAGCGTGTAGCGAAGTGGGCTGGGTCTGGCAACAAAACAGAAAATAGAGCTGAAGACTGACAGCTTGAGTGGCTCGTCGCGTGTCTGATGCAGAAAGGAACAGAAAATCGAAAGACAAAGAAGAAAAAAGGCAGATGACAACTAAAAAAAGATGTTGACACTTGACAGAGTTGTCTACACTGGAAAGAAAAGAAAAGACAGGGAGGCCGCCTACGTCATGGCCAGCGGGCTGCGGGGATCTCATTTGGGAGACGGAATGGAATCATTTCGCCTTCGCTTCTTCTCTCGGCCACCCCCTTGGGTGACCTTCGACTTTCATCAATACTATCATTCGCCAATGGCAATTACAGAACTGGCTTCTTAAAATGATCATCGGTGGCAAATTGTCAAACTACTAGCGAAGCTCTACAATCATTCTCAATGCTTCCCTAACCCGCTATATAAAGACGCCACACTAGCGGGTCGGCAGTCTATGGTTCCTGGGCGGGAACCAGCCTACTTTGTAGTTGAAATCAAGATCGCTTCATCCATGGTTGATAAGGGTGGAACCGTCCATATTCTTCAATTGGCACTACAAAGGATACAACAACCGAATAGTAACAGCAATGGAACCGCAATTGGAAATCCAGCCACTATCGCGCCTCCTCCTAGCAGTGACCCATCGCTCCCGGCTGCCACAGTACACTTGTCACACCATCTTAGAAAAACAGGATTGGTTGGCTCAATAAAAAAATAAAGACAGTGGCCCGAAATGGAGGACAGAAGAAATTCATATGGGCTTTCACAGCTTTCCGGTCATCTCGATAATCCCAATAACTTCAGACTCAGTACGATCACAATCACTGTTACATCTGAGTTCTGCCCTGGGATACCAAGTGTGCTCACAGAAAGCCGTCCAAATCATTCTCTTCTTCGTCGTCAGAAGGGATGTTCGCACCGCTGGCGTCGGGAATGGCCATGCTCGGCAGTTCACCCTTCTCATAGATGGTGCGCTGCGCGGAATCACTCGTCATTAACATCGACTCTTCGTAGATATGCAAAGTCGTTTGCACTTACCGGAATCTTTGCGAACTTGGACTCCTTCTTCGGCGTTGCTCTGGCGGGACCGGCCTCACTTCTAGTAGCCTTGCTCTTGACTCCCCAGACAGACCATTCGCTCTCGTAGGACTGGGTGGCCTCCGCACGGTGAGTGAGTACATGGGGGTTTCCCTGAGGATCGTAGCCGGTGAAGACTCTCTCTTTGCCCTTATTGGCGCTGCTGTTCTCGTCGGTGTGTCCAGGTTCAAGAAAGACACCGCCGCCAACGGACAAATCGTCATCGTCATCCTCATCGTCGCTGTAACCAGATCCTTCATGAGCACCGGTCAGCTGGAGCCGCTTGAGCGAGACAGCCATAGAGCTAGTGCCTGCCTGACTCTTCGAGCTTGTCAGTACATCCCAACTAAAATAAAGATGATATAGAAGTAGAGA
Organism: Aspergillus neoniger CBS 115656; assembly: GCF_003184625.1. Classification (NCBI taxonomy): domain Eukaryota; kingdom Fungi; phylum Ascomycota; class Eurotiomycetes; order Eurotiales; family Aspergillaceae; genus Aspergillus; species Aspergillus neoniger. The sequence continues at coordinate 343,795 of NW_020291151.1, read as the reverse complement.
TCATGGGGGGTTCCCAACAGTAACAGAGCTAGCAGTAGTATCATCGCCCCCGGTGATCTGCTTCATTTCATCAATCAAGGGCTCAGTCTCCGTATGCTTCTGGACACAGTTCATGCATCGCTGTCTTAGGATTAGCCCAGCTACACTCCACCGCAACTAAACCGAGGAAACATACCGCAGTATCGCGCTCCTGACGCTGGTTCTTCGCGAACTCTTCAATCGATTTGACACGATCACACTGGGAGCATTTCAATTCAGTATTGCCTGGACCGGTGCACTGTCTGCATCTGGCAATTCCGCTGGTAACAGGCGAAACTCCATCGGCCACTACGGCATGACGTAGGATGTCCAACTGTCTGTTAGAAAAAGTGCCGATGTACCGAAACTTCTTGCAGGTTCCGCACTTGATTCTAAGCTTGCGTCAGCCGTAGAACATCACGATATCCCATGCAGTATAGAGTGAAGTAGTAGACATACCTATCCGGGAAGACAACCTTGTCAAGCCTATAGTATAGTCAGCCAGACCGATCTGAAGCGTATCTAGCAGAAGACTGACCGATTTTTGACTGTCTGGCTATAGCCACCGGCAAAGGCGTTCGGAACCACGTTGGCTCGTCTGGACGGCCCCATGGTGAGAGCTATCCGGGGGGAACGACTATCAGTAGGACGATGATGAAGTTGCCTCAAATCAGCTAGATACCAGCCACGAAGTCGAAGACGCGAGATGGAGCGAAGGAGAAACAGAGTAAACAGTTTCCAGGCGACTTTATAGGCTCGCAGCAGGATCTATCACTATGGCATCCTTCCTGCCCAGGCAACGTAAGCTCCAGTGAACAGTGTTAGCGAGACGGTGAATGAAGACGGAGGAAACTGCCTGCGAAGGTATTCGATGAGCATCTAGGCGCCAGCCACCAGTTAGTGACGCGTGACACTTTGTGAAGGGGAAAGTAATGCTGGTGGCTCATGACAATATCATGAAGCCTGAGTGGTAAGTTCCGTCCGAAGAGGAAGTCAATACCTGAGGCTGATGGTATTGTTGAGTACGGAAAACGCCATGTTCCCCTCATTTTGCACTGGATCGCGTCTGCCTCAGAGGTTGATACTCATGATAGTGTCATACAGATAGTTAGACGTTGGTCTAAGATGAAATGTCTTGCAAACGGTCTGCTTAGTGTCAAACGCATGTCTCGGCGCTTTTGTGTGCTCGTTTGCACCGCTGGTGGCTTGTTTCTCATCAGCTCGGCGGGCACATATTGTTACTCTCCTGGCTACCCTCACTACTTGGCTTCAGCTGAAAGTATCTTGGAGTCACGAACCACTACGAAGTATGTTAACCAATGTAAAAATGAAGCTGAGCACAATGACGTAGCATGCACTAACTGCACAGAACCCAAAGATGAGGGGAAGAAAAGGAATTATGAACACTTGAATGAAGTGAGCTGAAAAGTCAGTCAATTCCGCTGGTATATCTGCCTTCCCCGCCTCTTCATAGGCTGGCAGAGATGCATCATATCTGAAGCGAGGTTACATTCTCATCGGACTTTCTTCACAGTCCTCCGATATCCTAGTAGGATTCTCATCGATCTACACAGCTTTCTGCACACCGCGTCGGAGAAAATGGAAAATGGGAGCCAAAAAGAGGGAAAAGGGTAGATCTGGCATGCGGGAATGCAGACACCCTGAGACTACTGCAAGTCCAGCCGGCTAATCCAGCAATCATGTTTCGTTAGGGTCAACGCAAGCCTGACTCACATCACGATTGGCCAGCCTTGATGGAATTTGTCTTTGCTAGATGGGACTGATCAACAGGAGGGTCTGTACACAGTCGGGGAGACACAGCGCACCCACTGAAAGGTGGCACCCATGTGAGTAAGAGCAGAAACCGGGCAGAGGTATCCATCTGGAGAACGCACATCCTGATGCAAGCACATCCTGTACCTGCCTAAGCTCGTAGGTACTTTTGATCACCCCCCCGAAGAAGGTCATGGACTGGGACAATTGAGAATTAATAATGTGGAATCCTTAGTGGCGTTCCAGAAGGTCTTTAGTCGGCTCTACCTGCAGGGAATTCTTTGTTGATCCTCCATGGCGTTCCGTAGTCCGTCGACGATAGAGAGCCACTCTCAATATTATTACCCATAGTTATTCCGCTCCAACGGTCAACTCAAGCGGCAAAGCCGACGGGGGTGCCGCTCACGATGAGCTTCTTTGCCTAGAGAAGGTAATTGCGAGATTTTCGTCTCCTGATCTTCTTCTTCGTCGATTCCATGAACGTCCTTCATCCTTCTGGATCGCTCTTGGAAGGAGCCGGCTTCGAAAGCTACTGGCATAGTAGCAGGGCTAAGAGATCCCTAAGGAGCAGCGGAGCTGCTAGCGAGATAGGTCAACTGGGCCGCGAGACACCCAGGAGATCCATTTGTTGGTAACGGATGCGTTTGGGGACTCCATCGTAATCCTCACCATCTCGCCGGACGCAACGACTACTGGCTGACTAGAGAACTAGATCCATAGCCGGGTCTGTCGGGTAGCGGGGACGGGCCTCACGCCGAGTGGGGACCCGCATTCCCCGACTGCCCCGGCGCAATCAGCAGGTCCACGGTATCCGCTTGCGAAATGCCTTTCATCCACTCATTCGAATGAAGCGGCTCCACTGTTGGGTCTTTCCAATCACCCTTGGCTGGTAACTCAGACGGCCGGCGGTCGACTAAACCCGTTGGTTCCATGAGAACCACGTCTTCCGACCCTCTGATCTATCCGTTTTAGGGGTGGAGGCCCATCAGCAACTCGTCTAGGACTCCGGTACCAGTCACCCACCCTTCCCTTTCTGCGCTGGTGCCCGAAACTTTCCAAGAAATTGCAATCATTGGCTTTACCCCCTCTTTTCAAATCCCACGCACAACTTTTTTTCTGTCTTTGTAGTTGTTAGTTGTTGTGGTGGTGGTGGTGGTGGTTGTCACTTTGGCCTAATGTCGGGTAGCCTTCTCTCTATTGGAAGGACAGCCGATATTATTGTGGTTAAAACGTGATTATGTAAATTAACAGTCAAAATGGCATGATGCCACCCAAGGAGACACCAAAACAGATGGAGAAGTAAATAAACAAATTGCGCGTAGCCCAGGTAGCGGGAGGGCAGACACTCCGTGGCAAGAAGAGCAAAGACCATTAATGGGGGGGGGGGGGGGGAAGCAGATGTCATGCCGGCAAGATTACGAGTCGTGATTTTCTCAAGTGGTTGGTTGGTTGGCCCACCACAGCATCGCACAGTCCTCATTTACTGTGTATGGAGAACACAAACCCCTCAATGTTTTCTTCTTTCTCCCCAGAGCATACATCCCTTCCCCTCCTCCCATCTTTCATGAATGGAAATGAAGAAACGAGAAGAACACCAAAGAAGAGGGGGAGAGAGGATACTGCTATGGACCTCAAAAAGACGGTGACTGACAGTCTCCATTCTTCGCCGTTCCCACCGAGTGGTTTATTGAAGCCTGTCACCGGTCAAGTGACACAAGCGGTGACCAATCCATCTCTAGACCCCTTTTTTGGCATCTGTATGGCCTGTCATCAAAACCGGATCTTAATAACGAGTGTAAACAGTACACAGGTCGTAGGTGCGGTGTAGCTGATCATACGCGTCTCGGCTCCAGAATTGATCAACTTCAAGACATGGCTTCTCCGTCCATGACCCATCACCCGCCACCGTGACAGGAATGGAAATCCCCATATCTTCCTATCAAGAAGGACACCCTACTCCGTGCATAACAGTACTACTGTATATGGGAAATGATCACGCCAATGAAGCCACTATCTATGCTGCTTTGAGTATGTAGTGCATTTGAGCATTGCCGGTTCAAAGTTTGGCCATTATGCCCGCCTACTAATGCCGTCTGTGAGGGTTGATGATCCTCTCCGTCATCAAAGTTCCCAGCGATGACATCTTATCATAAGATCGGCTATGATCACCCCACATTGCAAGGGTAAAACGGAAAAGGCCTGGTAAATGAGTCTATCTGCGGTTCCCTCGTCTCAAGAATTGGTGTATCCAGTGGCGAACTGAACTTTTTGCATGTAGAAAAGAGAAGAAAAAAAAATATAGGAAATGGTAACTGTGGTAACAGCTGTCCTACACAAGCAATGGCCGTGTTGCGTACTTAATGTGCCCCGTACTTTCTACTGTGCACCAGTCTGTGTCCTGGATCTGATCTCGCAGATGCACAGGCTTAGCTACAGCTGATCAACTTCGCTTGATGTATGAAGTCTATACATCCAGAAGGATTCAGCATCAGCCATACATGTGCATAATGTATGCATCAGTTCGTAAGGAAGTACCGCTGAGAGCATCGCCCTCTATCCCTATGGGGTAGCCCCTCAGTGGAATATCGCGCTCTAAGCACAATGCAAATCTTTGGGGACTTTGATGGCTTGAATAGTTGGAGCTTCTACGTGATTCAGCGCACGGAGTATGTGGTCCATGGAACTCCGAAGACATATCCATACTGACCCGATAGTTCGAGACAACCCTCAGCTCCAGAATGTGGCAACGCGTAACCTTCAGAAACATAGTACTCAGAATCGTCTCATATATGTTGATTGCCATGGAGCTGAGTTATTTTCTTAAAGCACCAGGAATTGTCTTAAACCTTGTAGACGTCAAGCGCGGGTAGCGGAGACCTCTGTGGATGATTGGAACAAGGCATCCTGCCTTTCCCTCGGACATAGTAGTACGGCGTCTTACTGTTGTTCCTTCTTTTTCCGGGTAACAGTACTTTCTCTCACACTACTACGAAAACTTTTCTATTTTTTTCTTTCCTTTTGTCATCCTCTCTTTCTGTCAGTCAGCTGAAGCACCAATAGTATCGATGAAACAACGACGCTTTTCCTTCGGCCATCTCCCACTGTTGATGAATCTATCAACTTTCGACCAAGCAATCCCTACCGTTTCAACCCTCGGAAAAGTGTTACACATGTAGATTACCCAATAAAGACGGGACCAGCATACCCGGAGGGGCAGACATGCAAGCCACATCTCTATCGATGTAGTACCGACAGATGGCAAAACAGTTTCCAGGCTCGATTTGAAGATCAGTCGTTGCAGCCTGTGGGTATTCCAACTAACTTACTGTAAGTGTTGCCATGCTGGCGGTCAGCCACCTAAGCATAATAAAGAGGGGGAGGGGGGGCAGGCAGGCGACGGATGTACGGGGGATGGATACATGTCCAGCCACTGTTGGCTAGATCCATTGTTCAAGACAACAGATGAACTATCAATAATAATGGATCCAGATAACAACGTGCATGAACTGTAAAACTGCCCACTGCCTGGAGTATCTTCTCTTTTCCTTGTCCTGTGGATCCCCCGGCTGACCTCTCTCTATCTAATTCGGAAGTCAGCAACTAGCAACTTTGAGCTACTTACTTAACTAGTAGACTAACAAAGCCCCAGAACAGGCATTAGTAGTGAGTTATGATTCCTCGGCTGGCAAGCTATTTTACGCTCATATATTATCGGCAAGGATAGCCTGCGCCGTAATCTTAACTCAAATCTGGGTTTTTGATGCAGCTCGTCTTATTTTCTTTTTATTTTCCCTTCTCTTTCCACCCTCTGGGGTGATGCTATAGATGAGGTAATGCGGGTATCACATGCGACCCCCTGAATGATGGATTATACGAGGCGAAACCCCCGTACAACCGTCACGGTTTAGGGTGTAGGGAGCACTACCTGTCACATTCGCTGGAGAGTCTAGAGTGTCATGATTATCCGAGACCCTGAGTGGGATGGCCGAGCAGCAAGTCGCATCACTCTGGGAAAAAGGTTGCAACCCAGGTTGAAGCAAGAGAGACGCGGCCCAACCCCTGGCCAACCTTGCTAGCGCCCGTCTAACGATTACTAGAGGCGGAGACTAAGTGGAGTCGATTAAGGCTGGACCTCGCCAGAGTCCAGAGTCTTCAAAGCGACGTGTGATGATGACTGGTCGCATGAAGTACCTAAGGTTCCTCCCAGGCCGTTTTTCATTTCGATCTCTTTGAAAGTGAGAAAGTCTGCTCTTCCTCCAAATCTCTAAGACGGGATTTTTTGAACAGTCTAAACTGTTTTCTACACCTCATCTTAGACCGAACTTTGTTAGATCCTTTCACCTCGCGATGAATCTCATTTGCCCCGGCATGGGCTCAAACGACGACAGTTGCGCCACATAATTTCGATATAGTTGAGAATGACAACTCTTAAGAAAGGATCGGGGATGTGTCCCGATTCAGATGTAATGTAAAGATATGACACAACTGGTCTGTAGTAGTCTCCGTCTGAACGGGAGAGACACTGTGATTCACTATCATCACCTAGTCAACACAGGCAAAGTACCTCGGAAGATACATCTGGATGGAGGCGATTGGTTGGAAACAATACTACGGATCACACTGATCAAGATTGCTGTGTCTAATACTTCAACATAAGGGAACTCGCTTCATGGGCAAGTAAGCAAGCTGCCCTACGCAAAGTACTTACTCTTGCTTAAGGGACTAGCCAGCAAGCAATACTCAGCTTAAAAGCTATGAGAATCATTCGTGGAATTCATGGGACTTTCCGTTCGAAATGTCGGTAATTGGAAGACAGTAATTTACGGCATTCTTCGTGGACCGGGGACTCTTCAAAACAAACAAACCGTAAACCCCGAAACCTACCCTAACGAACAGTCAATCTGAGGGGAAAGAAAAAAGTAATCACCTTTTTTTTTTTTTTTATCTTTTTTTTTTTTTTTTTCGTCTCTTTCCTTCTTTGAGTTGGGGGAATTCGATAGAACGACGGATCTATTCCTTTCTCTTTCTTGCTCCTCCCAAAGGTGTAGACTTCAGAACTGGGTGTTTCCTCATCACTGCTCTCTATTAACTGTATGGACTCCGCAAGCATGTTCCAAACGATCGTTGTCCCAAGATTTCTCCATCTTAGCCGCGGGGATAAGTTATTGTGGTGCATTTCCATGTTTTCGTCTTGACCTTTTCGGTAATGTACCATGAACCCGAACCGCCAGGTGCCGCCTTCGAGGGTTCTTTTCCCCCCCTTCTTTGGGCCGCCCGTGTATGGTAAGTTGGGAAACTCCCTGAACCTCCTTTTCGGATTCCTTGGGTGAAAAGGGTGGGTCTCCGTTCCTCGACCATTCCTCTCTCAGTGACCAAGTGGTCGGGACTAGTCCGGTGGAGGAAAAGTCCGCTAAACGCAGCATGGTATGGCGTTGACCACATTATTCATGGGTATTATTATTAGTAGCTAAGTAATAATACGAATTCAGTCGGTATGAATGAATGACTCTCTCTCTCTCTCTCTCTCTCTCTTTTTCCCAAGGACGATTACGGAGTCCGATTTCGCGCGGATACCTTAGTGGCTGGGCTAATACGGAGACTGGAGCGAATGGCCAGAGAGGGTTAATATTACTAGGCGCTTGGTAGCTTGGGTTTAGTAGAAAAGTAGTTAGAAGCAAGTGAACTGGGTAGTAGTTCAGACTCAAGTTGAGGTCCCGTTTGAATTACTAGGTAATCTTGCCTCTCTAGGCTTGCTACTCCGGCCTTTTCTTTCGCGTCTCTTTCTCGCTGGACCACTCGCGTCACCGTTCGGCCCTCATATTAACACCTCAATTGTTGCCTTCTTTTCTGCCACTCGCCCACCCTTCCCCCCCTCCCCCTTCGTCGTCGTTCCCCCAACCTCAAATGGAGAACCACAACAACAAGAACTCTGCATGATCATCACATTCTCTCTGTCGTGCATCTGCCGTCAATTCCCAAGGGAAAAAACAATTCGACCATTTGGGTCCATGTCATCCACTGGCCGTCCCTCCGGTTCAGTCCTTTTTTAACCCCTCAATAAAAAAAGTAAAAACCCACCTGCATCATTTTATTCTTTGGAAGCATGATTATTATTTTTATGGTTTATATTATTTTATTTCGGATCTGCACCATCGCCTTTTTCACCAAACCCGCTTCGTCGTCGACCGCCTCTTCAGTCCCCACGGCCCGGACCCAACTTCTCCTCTTCGTCTTGGAGCTGGTAAAGGCTAAAGCTGTCACCGCGTCAGGGGCTTGTCGAGTTATTCCCTTTCCTACTCCGTACTAACTAATTACTCTTTTCCTCCTCCCTCCCACCACCACAACAACAACAACCCCCCCCCCCCCCCTCTCTCTCTGTCCAAGGCGGCCTCCGATCATCCTTTCGTTTAGTCTGTGTCCACCCATCCGGATCCGCTCCTATCACTACAGTGATCACGTCCATTCCTCTGGGTCTTCCATCTGGTTTCCAGATCTTCCCTCTCCTCCACCTTCGCTTCTTTCCTGAGAACTACATGACTACCCCTTTCCCCTCGTCTCTGGGTCCCAATTTCGTCCCGAATCTCTTCTGCACCTAATCCTTATCGCATCCTGCACCTTCACCCATACCTACCCATGGGAAAGTACCACAACACTCCCCGTGGATATCACATTGCCTGACTGCGAATGATGCGCACCTGATCCTATCTATCGACATTCCCGACACACTCAAACTGGAAGAGCCGTGTACTTCCTCTACACATTCCTTACCTCTTAATTCAGGCCCCTCAACGCCGCACAAAGTTCTCTTGGATTTTCTGCTGGCAGAGAAGAGAAGGGAGAAAGAGACACAATGACTGTCTGCTACGACCACCACTCCTTATCACGGGGCGCTGCGCCCACTTCAGTCGCCAGCCTCGAAGACAGGTTCGAGGTCCTCAAGGAAGTGGGTGATGGCAGCTTTGGTAGCGTGGCAGTCGCACGTGTGCGGACTGCTGGTTCCAATGTTGCACGGAGGGGGACGATGGTATGTTATCGCGAGCCCTATTGACGCTCTTCTTCGCTGGGGTTGCTAATTCCTGTTCCTAGGTTGCCATCAAGACGATGAAGAAGACCTTCGAGTCATTGGCTCCCTGCCTCGAACTCCGTGAAGTCATCTTTCTGCGATCCCTGCCCCCCCATCCCCACCTTGTCCCAGCCCTCGATATCTTCCTCGACCCGCTCTCACGCAAACTACACATCTGCATGGAGTATATGGATGGCAACCTTTACCAATTAATGAAAGCCCGGGATCACAAGCCCCTCGATGGCAAGCATGTCAAGAGCATCCTTTACCAAATCTTGGGGGGTCTCGACCATATCCATGCCCACCACTTCTTCCATCGCGACATCAAACCCGAAAACATCCTCGTCTCGACATCCGCCCCCAACGACTCTGCTTTCAGCCGTTACTCTAACCTCGTCACTCCTCCTTCTACTCCCCCGACATATACTGTAAAGATCGCCGACTTTGGTCTCGCCAGAGAGACTCACTCCAAGCTCCCCTACACGACATATGTCTCTACCAGATGGTATCGGGCGCCTGAAGTTCTCCTGCGTGCAGGAGAATACTCAGCACCGGTGGACATGTGGGCTATCGGCGCCATGGCGGTCGAGATTGCTACCCTGAAGCCACTGTTCCCTGGTGGAAACGAAGTCGACCAGGTCTGGCGTGTTTGTGAGATTATGGGAAGCCCTGGTAACTGGTACAGTAAGTCGGGGGCTAAGCTCGGAGGTGGTGAGTGGAGAGAGGGCTCGCGTCTTGCCCAGAAGCTGGGATTTACGTTCCCGAAGGTAAGATTACCCTGCGCTACCCGCGGTACAATGCGATTACTAATGAAACGTAGATGGCGCCCCATTCCATGGAAAGCATCCTTCAGGCGCCCCAGTGGCCCGCCGCTCTTAGCCAGTTCGTCACGTGGTGTTTGATGTGGGATCCTAAGAATAGACCGACTTCGACACAGGCCCTCAACCATGAGTACTTTGCTGATGCCATTGACCCATTGAGACCCAAGTCTTCCACAGCTCGCCTTCTGGGCCGGAAGCAATCGGACAAGAGCTTCAAGTCCGCCAATCGTGATGCGAGCGAATCTTCGACCTTGTCATACAAGTCGTCGTGGTTCCGGAGGTCCTTGATCGGCAGATCGGAAAGCCCGGTGCCACCTGTGGAGAGTGAGAACTCCTCCAAGCAATCGGTGGCTTATTCGGACCTTCAGGCTGGGAAGAGCAAGCCGGCGGCCAGTAAGCGTGCCACTTGGGCTAATGGGGCTCCAATGCCTATTCTGCCCTCGATTAGGCCAGTCTCTCCTCTCTCTAATGCGGTCACAGCGCAAGCCAATTCGTCTCTCGCCCATTCAGGCGACAGTGCCAACGCCAGCAAGGCGAGCAAGAAGATTGGCAGACAGCTTTCTGTCAACTCGCACGGTAATCACTACGCTGATATCCACCGCCAAGAAGCAGAGAGAGCGCTCAATGGCGGGGGCACCGTGTATTCCGCAGTGACCCCCAAGGAGAGCTTCTTCTCGCACCTCCGCAAGCGCGCTCGCAGACTATCCGGTCGCAACCAGGCTAACTCTGGTCCCGACGATGTTGAGGCTAACGCTGGCTGCATGCCTTGGTCGAACCGGTCTTCTCTGGCTTTGGACTCTGTCAACAACGTTGGAGAGTCCAAGCAGGGTTCCGATCTCTCGGAGCTGGACAAGGCGCTCCAGACTGTGAAACATTCGCTTGACTCGGCCGCCCTTGGCAATGTTCCCGTGCAAATCACCTCCCCTATCGAGAGCACCAAGCGCCAATCTATGCCGCAGGGCTCGATTCGCTCGATGGGAGAAAGCCCTGTCTCGACCAGCGGCACTGGCGGGCCAATCTCCAGCCGGACTAGGCGCGCAATGCAGATGTCGAACAACCCTATCCACCGCTATGAGACTCCTGAAGAGGAGGACGAGCTGCTGGATGAGGTCTTGCATTCGGCGAGCAGGGCTGCTAGGCGTTTGGCACAGACTGAAGTGTCATCGGAAGTTTCGTCGAACTACAGTCGCCCAGCCGTGGGTAACGACAGCTCTCGCCCCCTGCCCAGTCCTTATCCTACTCCCTCCCCATCTGCCAAGTGCGATGGCGTCTGCTTCGGTCACTCAGACGCAACGCCATGCAGACGCCTGCCCCTCGCGGAGGAGAAGACGGACGCAAATACCAGTCGCCAATGGCCAACCCCTCCATATGAAGATGGTGACTGGGCGAAGCCAGCTCCGGCAAAGTTCCTGACGGGCTCAGCAACTTGTCGTTAGCTTCTCCATGTTGGCGAAGGCACAACTCTTTTCATTTCTTCATCTTTCACAGATCTTGTTCATATTTAATCAAAAGAACAAAAACGTGGTGGTCACGCGCGGAATCGGCGAATTAACCGAGCAAGGCGTATGGGATCTGGTGTCTACTGTTTCTTTTATCCACGGAGGTTGGCCGCTTTTTTATCTTTTCTCGTTTTTTCACATTCCATTGTGTCTTTGTTCTTATGTATCCTGCGCTTTGATTTGTACCCATGTTTGCATAGGCCATGGTTCAGCCCGGGTTTCTTTCATTTGTCTGGTTCTGTTTTCATACCCCAAAGGCCCTTCTATAGATACCGTCGGCCTCGCACCTTGTTTTCGGTATACCACTTGCATATATGTCTTTCGTTCCTTGATATCCTAACATCCCCTGCACATTGCTCATCTGTTTGCACTGATACCAATCGCGCGAGTCGCAATGTCTGCTATCATTCCTTCGATATATACTCTTAACACCTGCATACTCAGCTCCCCGCATATGCCCTGACCCCTGCAGTCGACCATTTCCTTTTGTCAAACTCCCTTCACCCCTCTGTATATTTCCCGGGCATTGATCCTCCCTCATCATTCTTTCTCTTTACCCCCCTCATTCCTTTCTGTCTCAATGCGCGGATGGGAAGCGATGTGAAAGCTTCCTCCACAAGAACAAAAGAACTTCCATTCATCTATTGTACAATTTTACCACTTTTTGGGAAGGAGCACTGGTGGCTGGTTCTGGGCTTGAACAATTTTGTAATATAGGACTTACCCGACGGGAGAGCCGTCTGTTTATATCTACTGTTAATGGAACAGACACTGTCTGTCAACATACTTTATCATTACAATTCCAATTCATCTTGTAGAATTATTAACTAAGCTTGTAGTGTCGTGATGCTCTCATGTGCTCTCCTGTTGTATCGCAACTGGCGTACTTCCGGCGATAGTCACGGAACAACCATTCCCCGCCCACCGGCAGAATTTCCCAATGCAGCACTACGTCAAAAGTCTCATCGAGACTGGATTTGTCGCGACGCTGTTTAGAAGTTCGATATTGGCGTGAGTGGCTTGATCTAGAGCGCCCTACAATTGAAGGCACCGCCATTGAAGCCTCAATCTACCGCCAACAAACCCCGCGCGGTACCATTCCCCGTCAGCCATCCTTCCGCGCAAGACTTCGAAGTCGCAGGCTACCAATCGACCTGCCAATATAATCCCCACCATCTTCACCTCAAAATCCATAACAACAACTACACAAAATGACCGCTCAACGCCAGGCCTCCTCCGCCTCCCAAACGCCCCTCATCTCCCCAGCAGAGCTTTCCTACCTCTACACATCACTATCACTCCCCGATGGCCCCATCCGCCCCGACGGCCGCTCGCCCACGCAATTCCGCCCGTTGACCGCAGAAACAGACATTCTGCCGGGCACCAACGGTAGCGCGCGTGTGGGGTTCGCTGACGGCACGCAAGCCATTGTGGGAGTGAAAGCGGAGGTGGAAAAGACCGTTGTTGCAGCTGAAGCGCTGAACCTATCGCAACAGCAAACGCAAGAAGATTATGCCGATAACGAAGGCGGAGAGGGCCAGAAAACCTCCAGTCATGGTCATGGGTCGTGGGTGCAGATGTCTATAGAGATCCCCGGGTTTCGGGATGATGATGCCCTCCCGGTTTTCTTGTCGGAGATGATGCGCGAGCCGCTTGTTGAGTCGGTTGCTGGTGCTGGTGATGGGTTGGGTGGGGATGAGATGGCGGGTGGGTTGAAGGGGAGGTTGGTTATTAATAAGAGGTGGCATTGGAGGTTGTATATTGATGTGAGTGATCTTTCGAAGGGGGGTAGGAGGGGGTGAATGGTGCTAATGATGTTTGTGCAGGTGCTGCTGCTGTCTCAGCCGTTGTCGTATCCGTTGCCGTTGCTGTCTTTGACGACTCATTTGGCTCTCTTGTCGACTAAGCTGCCTAAGCTCAAGTCGAAGGGAGAGGAAGACCCCTTCTTCGATGATGATTGGAATGCCGCTGAATATCTATACCCTCGCTCGCAGTCGGGGCCTCGTCTTTCTTCTACGAAGCAGGTCCGGCCTCCTGTGACGCTGCTTGTTATTTCTGTCGGCGATAATGTCATCTTTGATCCAAACAGAGAGGAGATTGCTGTTGCGGATACGGTCCTAGCTGTTTCTGTCACCCAGGATAGTGACTCGGATGGCCTGAAACTGCTCTCTATTCGCACAGTCGACCCCCCGTCTCGTCTTACGCAGCCGGGTGTATCGAACTCGGAGAACGTGGCGACTCTGGGCTCCACGGCCGCTGCCGAAGAGGCCGCCATGACGGACCCGTCTACTGGCGAAGAGGTTGCTGGCGTTTGGAGACCCCGACGGGGTGGTGTCAAGCGGCGCACGATTGCAAAGATGCTCAAGCTGGTCCTGCAGAAGGGGGGTGTTGGTGAAGAGGTCCTTGAGGGTCTTGAGGGAGTTCAGGTGGGCTGATCGGTTGGCCGATGTGTGACTGACAATATTGCCTAAGTTGTGGATAGAACCATGGAGGGCATGATACCCGCGCACCACCGCAAGAATGGACCATATGGGATAGCAGTCCCGTCGCTATCTCCGATACCGATTACAGAACAAGCGGTCATCCTCTGAAGGGAGCTTAGACAGGTACATTAGACACAATAATACCGATCTTCACCTCGTGCTGTGAGGGAGTAGGGTTCAAGGACAGAAGCATGTCCAGCATGCCAATGATACTCCATTCTATCCACTTTTCAAATCTTGGTTTCGTAAGTAGTCCTCCAAACTTCATCAGGAATCTAGCTTTGTACATATCACCCCTTAAGCCATAAATACTATGCACCTTAGCCTTCACCCACTATACACATCTATACCCCAACCCAGACAAGACAAGACAAGAATACCGCCAGCGGCATCAACATAATTCCCACGCCCACGCCCACCACCCCAACCCAACCCTACAATACAACCAAATAACCCCCCCAAAGAAAAGAAAAATTCACGTCATGGTCTCCCCCTCCATCATCCTCTTCATAGGATTCCTCGGCTGCCTCTCCTGCCTCCTCCTCTCCTCCTCACTAACATTATCCAAATCCGTCTTCACCCCCTCCAACGCCTTCCCCACCACCTCCTCCCTCTTCTCCCTCTCATGACCCTCAACCGCCACCTCCAAAATCTCCCTCTCCAAGCCGGGCACAACCTCCCACTCCACGCCCGCCTCCTCCAACCTCCTGACCCCCTCCGACTGCCCCACAAACGTGCCCGGCTCCTTCACCCCAAAGTACACCTTCTGTATACCCTGTCCCTCCCCACCCTGTCTCGTCTTAATGATCCTCTCCACGCACGGCGCATTGCCCGAGAGTCTCTTCCCGCAGGGCTCCATAGTCACGTACATGACTAGTTTCCTTTCAGGATCGTCGTGGGGGAGGACAGTGTGCACTTCCTCGTCAGGTACGCCGTGCACGGAGGCGTAGTTGGATAGACAGCATTGTTCGGCGTGCGTGTTGCCGGCGAGTTCCATTGTATAGCCGGTTGAGAGCAGGATGTCGGAGGTGTAGCTGGGGGTGGTGTCGGCTTTGCTTCGGCTGAGGAGGAGAGCGCCGACGCGGAAGTTGGTTGGGAGGGCGGGGGCTTTGCGTGCGAGCGCGAGGCATTGGGTCATGTAGGTGAGGTGGGGGGTGCTGGGGGTTCCCGAGTCTGTGGTCATTTTTGGTGATGGTTGTTGTGTTTGGATTGTTGTAACTGTGTGTATGTATGTGTATGTGTGCTGTGTGTAGAGAAGGGGAAGAAGAGTTATTTATGTGATAGCTAGGTTAGTATGAGTGGGGGGAATAAGAGTATGACCGCATAGAATACTATCTGATAGTTAGGTTATCGATTGATGCCGGCTGGTCGCGGCTAAACTGCTTTAGGAAAGATAAGTGGGATTCGCGTCCCGCGCGTTTTGGGGTGTTTGTCTCGTTTGATTTTATTGCGTTGCGCGCGAACATTCACGGCCGAGGTGTTATGTCTTCTACCTCAGCTACTTTGCATCACTTCTTGATTTAGTTTTTTCTTCTTTCAATAGACGCATCCCCCCTTTTCTTTTCTTTTCTCATCACTTACTTGGACCTTTTTGGTCTCTTGGTCAGATGCCTATCACAAACCCCCTCCACCGCTACAAATGGAAAGTTGGGGAGGATCCAGAGGGGCCTTATTCAGAGGAAGAGAAGGAAAAGCGGGAACCGGTCGAACGCGATGAAAACGGTGAAATAATCATACCCCGGCGCAGAGTTCTTGATTTGTATGAGGTTCTCGGTCTCGATGACCAGGCGACTCAAGACCAGATCAGGGCTGCTTATAAGAAGAAAGCGCTGAAGCATCATCCTGGTAAGTGTATACTTTACTATATCTATCATCTAGCTATCACTTGTGTGGGATGGGCTGTCTAATCATCAGTAACAGATAAGGCACCCCCGAGCAAGAAAGAAGAAGCGAACAGCAAATTC
This sequence comes from Aspergillus neoniger CBS 115656, assembly GCF_003184625.1. Classification (NCBI taxonomy): domain Eukaryota; kingdom Fungi; phylum Ascomycota; class Eurotiomycetes; order Eurotiales; family Aspergillaceae; genus Aspergillus; species Aspergillus neoniger. The sequence goes on along the minus strand of NW_020291151.1, from coordinate 328,174 downwards.
CAAAAAATCGCCTTCGCTTACGCCGTCCTTTCTGATGAACGTCGCCGCGCGAGATTCGATAAGACCGGTAGTACGGAGGACGCCTTGGACGAAGATGAGGATTTCGACTGGACGGAGTTCTACCGGGAGCAGTTCGCCACCGCTGTCGATGTCAATGCGATCGACAAGCTCAAGAAGGAATACCAGGGGTCTGAGGAAGAGGTCAAGGATATACTGCAGGCCTATGAAGTCCACCGGGGCGATCTGGATAAAATCTACGACTCTGTGATGCTGTGTAATGTCATTGATGATGATGAGCGATTCCGCGCCATCATTGACTTGGCTATTGCGGAAGGAAGGGCCGGGAAGTACAAGAAATACACGGAGGAGCCGGTCAAGAAGCGTCAGGCCAGATTGAAGCGGGCACAGAAGGAAGCGAAGGAGGCGGAACAAGTGAGCAAGGAGATGGAGGAGAACAAGTCTAAGACGGGTAGGAAGAACAAGGGAGGGAGGAAGAAGGAGGATGGCCCCGAGGACGTGGGTGACTTGGCTGCGATGATTAAACAGCGGAACCTCGGCCGTCTTGACAGCCTGATCAATCGGTTGGAGGAGAAGTATAACAAGGATAGTGAGCTTAATGAACTGGGGCCGGGGCCGAGCAAGACCAAGAAGACGAGGAAGAAGCGGAAGTCGAGTCCTCCTGAATCGGCATTCGAAGAAATGGCTGCGCGTGGGGAGAAGAAGAGGCAGAAGAGGACCAAGGGGTGAGGTGTGTTATCTTTGGGTGGACTGTCTTTCATGCGTTATTTTTCTCTTTTCTTTATCACTACTAGTGCTGTCTTTGGGGTTGGGGAGTTCAGGTCATGTAGGGACACATCCATTCGCGGCATGGTACATTGAGTGATTTGGCAATCAGGCATGGGAGTGCATTGCTTTTGTTTTGCTTTTGCTTTTTTTCTACACTGGGATTTTATTTTGACTTCTGCACATTGCTACCATTGAGTGTCCAATACATAAGTAGTAGTGCTGGCAGTAATAAAACAGGCATACCTTGTTGACCGCTAGTAATTGGGAAGGAGGTACTGAAGGGGGCAAAGGAGAGAACGTGACCATGACAGCTTCGGCCGTGATTGAAGGAACAAACACCTCGCCTCCAGCATAATTAAGCAGCCGGTCTACTGCATCCTGCGTACACAGGTCCACCTCGATTGGTGAAGAATCGATGGGTTCGCATTCCAGCTGCATCCAGGCAGGAGTGAAAGTGTGAGACTAACAGCACACACACTCTCTCTCCCAGCCAACCGATCCTCCCCAGGATGATCGCCGGCATCAAGCCCTGGGGGAGGGTCAATGCAAGGGATGCTCATCACCGGTTGGTGGCACCTTGCACCACCTGGGTCACCATGATTGATTGTGCTTCGTTGCTTTATAAGGATCAGCCAGCTGCTCGCTGATTGTTCGTGATACCCCGCCATGCCGAGCTTTTGGACGCCTTGGCTTGTTCCAACTTGGTCGTCTCGCCTTCCTCCTTCTTCCTCTTCTTCTTCTTCTTCTTCTTCTTCTTCATCCTCTCCCCACACAGCTGGGTGAAGCTACCCTATCCTTCTTCATCTCCCTTCACACTTGTTCACCGTCCACGGAGGCATCCGAGCTACTTTGTCTCCTCTCCGTCGGCTTGCTGGCCAGACGCCAGCCTTCCTCTCTTCTCTTCGGTATCATCCGAGGTAGAAACGCACTGAGTGAGGATCGCCGTTGAGTTGCAGCCGTTGCGCACGTGGAGTTCCGGTCTCCATCCAGCTCCATCATTGTCGCGTGCTCCTCACGATCCTATATGAACTTCAGCTGGGTCTATACTTATAACTATAAAGCATTCAACGTAAGAAGCTCTCCTGCAACGGAACAGCAACCTTAAACAGAGAAACCTGGTTCTAAAGGCGGGACAGGACCTGGGGACAAAGCTCGGAATCTCAGCAGCTTATGACCATTTCCCCTCCTCTCCACATTCCAAAGCTGGGCACTGGCAGAAAGCTGGGAAGCTAGCTAGGTTCGTCATTTGATTCACATTAATAATTTAGCCCACGGGTTAGTGTTTGGAACCCGCCCGCGCAAAGCCAAAGACAAGCGCGAGGTCGTACCCCACAGCCCACCATGCCGTACTATAGCAGAAAGCCCGCCCACATGTCGCTGGAGACCGCTCTGGAGGAAGAGCGACGGGAGTTGCTAGAGGAGATGGGCGAGAGTCCCTCGACGTCTCGGCGCCGGAGCTTGCTGGACATCTCACCGAGTCCCGGCTTCTTACCCCCGCGGCATGGCTCCATCGCCGGTATTGGCGTGGGCGTGACTCCCCCCTCTTCAGTCCGACATCATCCACTCTATTCCTCTTCTCATTCTCCACTGCCTTCATCTCCTCGTCGCTCTTCCGCTACTGCTACCACTACCACTACCACTACCGCAACAACCTTCAATCCATCGCCCGTCACTGCAACAACCGCTCCCCCAACTCCCCGCGCCACTACATCCTCTGTCGCTCCCCCTTTGCCTTCTGCGCAGAGAAAAGGGTCCGTCCAATCCGACGGATCAGTCTCCCCCACCCGATCCACCGACTTGGCGTCAGGCGACAAAGAAAAGCCGGGAGACAACAACAACGGCGCCAGCAACCAGCAGCATTCAAATAAGCCGGAACATAAGTCTGGTCCCAGCATCCGCTGGGATTTGTCAACCAATATGCCGCCCAGCGTCGCCAACCGCAATGCGGCCAGACGGAATGCTGCTCAACAACCTCAGGAGAAACCATCCAATCGGCTGCCGAGCATGGCCGCGGTGATGTCAGGGCTGGATCTCAAAGTCGGGTTCCCAAGTTTCGTCAGAGGCAGGGACTCTAGCAGTAGCCGCAGCAATGCTACGCGCGGAACTTCTCTCGACTCTCGAGTCTCCTCTCTCAGACCGGCTCGCTCTAGCTCTCCTAAGCGCCGCTGGCTAAACCCCAATACGCGTGGACCGGTCGCCGATCCGGTGAAACCACCTGTGGTAGCCAGTAAAAAGGAGACCAGCCCAATGGTGCCTGCGACTAAGGAACCTACTAATCCGGATTCCCGCCCAGGGTCTCCCGAGCCTGAAGCCAAATCGTCGGCCCCGGGCGAGGAGCGATTGGAGAAGGATCGTTTTGACAGCGAAAACAATCCAATTGAGACCAGTGACGAGGATGCCGACGAATCCACCTCTAGCGACGAAGACGCTGTTCATGAGGACGATTCAGACGTCAAGCGTGGCCGGAAAAAGGCCGTCGAGCAGGAAATTCCCGCTAATCCTGGACCAAAGCCGCTCACTACTACTAAGACTGCGCCTGAATTTCGTCCAAATCCCGATGCGGCGGACAAGCCGGAATTGATACACTCAGCGAAACAAGGTCCTGTGTTGAAGAAGCCTGATGTTCATCCACGGACCAGCTTCGACTCGGCCTCGGCCACCAATACTCCGTTTGGATCCGAAGATGAGGCAGAGCTGTCCGATATCAAGCGAGCCCAGAAATTGGGTATCCAGATGTCTTCTATCGACAACACAGTCCAACATCGGTCCATCCGGACGATCATTCGTGGAGACTACGCCGAGGCACAGGAAGAGACCGAGAGCAGCCGCCGACGGCAACGCAAATACCTTGTCGCTACTGATCTGAGCGAGGAGTCTGTGTATGCGCTGGAGTGGACCATCGGAACTATCCTCCGGGACGGTGACACCATGTTCGCTGTCTGTGCTATGCACGATGAGACCGCCACACCTGCTTCAGTGCAGATCGGTGACGGTGCCAAAGCTATTCAAGATGCAGCGGCCGTCGTTGGGTCACAGACCGCAGAGACTGCCGAAAAGGCGCAGAACGATTCAAACTCTCACCTTCCTCGCGCATTGTTCGGTCGTCTGGGTACGGACAGCAAGCCGAGCTCTGTGGATGCTCGCGGCATGTCCAAGGCGGAGTCGGAACGTGTCCATGCAGTCGAGGTTATCTCCCAGACCTGTGTTCGGCTGCTGCGCAAGACGTTGCTCCAGGTCCGCGTAGCCGTCGAGGCAATCCACTGCAAGAGCCCAAAACATATGATCACTGAAGCTGTACGTGTCCTCCTCACTCTTCGTTCTTACATTACTAACTGATTTAGATCGATGGACTTGACCCCACCCTGGTCATCGTCGGAGCCAGAGGCCGCAGCGCACTCAAGGGGTAAGCTTCCACCCATCTCTATTTTGACACAAACAGACACTGACTGACATGACCTCTCTCACAGCGTCCTCCTCGGCTCCTTCTCCAACTATCTGGTCATGCACTCATCCGTTCCGGTAATGGTTGCGCGCAAGAAGCTCATGAAGCAGACCAAAAACAAGAAGACCAACGTCCGCTTGTCCAACAACCTAACTACACCAAAGAAACTGGCTCTCGCCAAGGTGGACTAGAATGCTAGCCTTGTCGCCCTTTCTCTTTCTCTTTTCCCTTTCCTATTGTTAGCTTTTCTACGATACCTTAACAGGTCTGGTCATATCATGGCGGTCGGCGCATATCTTACGGTCGAAATGTGATTGTCTCAGTGTGGTGGTGGTGGTCTTCCTTATTCGCTTCTTAACATGTATGATTATGATTTGATTTATTATTTCTCATGACGGCCGGATTGTGATGACATTAGCTTAAAATTATTAATGAGGATGGGCCTATTATTATTATGGAAATTGCTTTCTACCTTTATACCCTTTGTGAGTGGTTCTCGTCATTATCGTCTGCGGATATACCGTGTAGGTAATGAACACCGACACAGTAATCTAAGTAGAAGTAATTTTCAAATCAATTGCGTTCTATACCCTTGCCAGCAATTACAACAGCGTAGTAAATAGTACCATCAAAGTAGTAGTAGTAAAGCGGGAATCAAGAATACCATGCGCATAAGAAAAATTCAAAAGGTCCAATTCTAGCTAATTCGCTGCTGCTCACACATGCAATTGTATATCAGACACGCAATAAGAGAGAAAAAAAAAATCCATAACTATTTAAGAAGTTGTAGTAGTAGTTTTAGCAATGCAATTTAACGTCTATTGCTCAGCCGGCTTAGTAGGCTCCCCGCTAGGAGTCTGCTCCTTAGCAGCACCAGGGTGGCGAGAGCCCTTGTCCTTCTGCTTCTTCTCCTTCTTCTGCTTCGGGGCCGGAGGCGGGTAAGCCTTCAGCGTGACCTCCTGCCAGTCGGGGTTGGCGTCGAAGGCGGCGCGGATGGGGGCAGTAAGCTCGACGATGGCGTCGGCGACGGCGGGCTTGAGGATTTGGGGGGAGAGCTGTGCGGAGTATATTAGTATTATGTGGATACTATGGGTTATGAGATTGGGGGTTAGGGACATACAATGTCGTTCTTGTAGTCTTCGTGCATCTTCTCGATGTCGGTGTACACCAGAGGCTCCAGGCCATCGCGGTCGCGGGGGACGCGGAATTCCGGCTTGCCGGTCTTCAGGGCGGCCACGGGCAGCAGGACGTACTGGACGAAGGCGAGGATACCGTTGTTGTCGATCTCCTTGGGAGCGGCCTGCGCTTTGCGGATCTTCTTCTTAATGCTGTCGATGGATTCGAGGAGGTCGATCTTGCTGTCTGATAGGTGTTAGTAGTTTATTAGATGGGAGGGGAGGGGGTTGTGTGGGGTGGTGGACGGTACCTTCTTCACTGGAGCTCATCTTGCCACCGGAGAGACCGGGGACCATGGCGTTGCAAAGATGCGCGCGCTAATGGTATGTGTAAGATTGAGTTTGGGATTTGGCAATGGGTATGGCAATGCTCTCACCTTCTTGTAGCCAAGCTTGGGGTGCCACTCGGTCGACGCGGCGAACAGCTTCCGCTGATCAAGACCACCGAACTGAGCGTCCACATCCAGGTACTGCTCGTCAAGGACCTGCAGGAGGGGGTACAAGAGACCACTCAGGGGACCATTGTTGGACTGCTTGACGATCTCAGCACCGGCGCGCTTCGCATCGTGCTCCGAGACCACGGAGGACAGACGGTAAACGTCCATCACGTAGTCGGCGTTCTTCTGGTAGGAGCTGCCGCGAACGAAGCGCAGCTTTTCGGTCGACACACCGACGGCCTGCAGCAGAGCGGTGATAGTGTATTCATAGTATTTCGCGCGGTGCTCGACGATCTCGAAGGTCGACTTGAGGGAATCCAGGTTGGCGTGCAGATCGGCGATCAGGATGGTCATCTCCGCGCCGGCGGCGAGGAACTGGGCGATCTTTACGGCGGGCACTATCGAGCATTATCGTTAGTGGGGGTGATAAACGGCCACGTTTGTTTTCGAGGGGAATTCGTACCCAGGTATCCGCAGTGAGGCTTGCCAGTCGGGCTAGTACCTGTCGCATTGTGAAGATCAAAGTGTTAGTTGTACCGCTTTGATTGATAGGAGGATCTCGTGGCGGGAGGGGAGAAAAAAAAAGTAAGTACCCCAGTAGATCTTTGGGCTGCGTCCCTCGGCCAGGATGGCCTCAATGATGTCCTTGTTGAGAACCTCCTGGAGGTTCTCAGTGATGAGGGCAAGCCTCTGGTCCGCGCTCAAGTTGGCCATGGTTTTGTGAGGATTGAAAGGTATGTGAAAGGAGAGGGGTTGGATCTCGGAGGCGGGGTATAAACTGTTCCTGGTGAGTCAAATCGGCGGGCGATAATTCAATCAAAACTGTCAAACTTAGCCCGGGATCAATGGTTCTTCCGGTGGCTATTAAAGACTGGCTCGGAATGGACTCGGAATTGTTCCTTGACTTGCATTTTGGTTAATACACACTTACTAGTAATATGGATCATACATGAATAAATTTTTCAATAATATACAGACTTTGTGTATCTTGAATATCAATCATAAATAACAAGTACTCCGAATGATACATACGGATACTGTATTAGTGCCACGTCAGATTGGCTGGTGTATGTGCTTATATAATCCAACGGCAGCACATGCGATAAGATAAGGAACAGGCAAAGACGGTGGACGTTGGAGAAACAGTATGGGGTAAGATGCAGACTACAACAGCTGTGCATGTCATCACTTACAACTTAGGATCGGAGACACCAAGCTATGATCGGACTGTCTGATACTTCCAATATAAAGGAGAAAGGAGCAAACTCATTTTTATATGGAGTTGATCTTTAGCTGTCCAGCTCGGTGGGTCCATACCAGGTCAGTCAAAGCGTATAGCATTATGAGTATAGCGGTAATAACATATCTCCATACTTATACCAGAGTAAATCACTATATAGATCTATAGTGTAGTAAAAGCCATCTACATCAGGGTTGATGATGCTTTGTATCTAACTCGGCAGGAGGTAGACTATTACTCTAGTGTAGCATCACGTGGCTGGTCACCGCCCGTGCGGCGGCGTGGAGCAGCCAAAGCATACGTCGACACTCGGCCTCGACTAAGGAGCTGCTGCTGCTGCTGTCTCTCCCCTCAACTTCCCTCCCCCGTCTTTCGGTCTCCTTCTGTGCGCACCTGCTGCTTCTGCTGCTGCTGCATCTTTCACCATGGCCGACTTTGTTGATCCCAGGATGACGAGCGTCAAGCCTCGCATCCGTTACAACACCATCGGAGGTATCAACGGCCCACTGGTCGTTCTTGATAACGTACGTCAACCTGCATGGTTGCGCCGCTGCTCCCAACAACGGATCAGCCTGTATACATATAGCCAGCTTACCAAGATACCTTATAGGTCAAATTCCCCCGTTATAACGAAATCGTGTCCCTCACTCTCCCCGATGGAACCGAGCGGTCGGGTCAGGTCCTCGAAGCTCGCGGTATGTCCCACCATCGCATGCGACAGCGGTCACGCTCAGATAGCTAATATGATATTTCTGGTACAGGAAACAGGGCGGTCGTTCAGGTACGAAACATGTAGCAGCTGTGGTGTGCTAGTGATATGGCTTATCATGCGGAGCATTAACGGGATGCGATCATACTAGGTCTTTGAAGGAACTCCGGGTATCGATGTCAAGAGGGTATTGCTCCAGAACTCTACCACTTAGTGATCGGCAGCTGACCTTGCCAGACAAAAGTCGAGTTCACCGGTCACAGCTTGAAGCTGGGTGTGTCCGAAGACATGCTGGGTCGTGTCTTCGACGGTTCCGGTCGCGCAATCGACAAGGGCCCCAAGGTCCTGGCGGAGGATTACCTGGATATCAACGGTCAACCTATCAACCCCTACTCTCGTGTATGTATATGATGATTGGGCTGGATACGGCTGTGCTGATAAGATCAGGTGTACCCTGAGGAGATGATCTCCACCGGTATCTCTGCCATCGATACCATGAACTCCATTGCCCGTGGACAGAAGATCCCCATCTTCTCTGCTGCCGGTCTCCCGCACAACGAAATTGCCGCTCAGATTTGTCGTCAGGCTGGTCTGGTGAAGCGCCCTACCAAGGACGTCCACGACGGACACGAGGAGAACTTCTCCATCGTCTTCGCTGCTATGGGTGTGAACATGGAAACGGCCCGTTTCTTCACTCGCGACTTTGAGGAGAACGGCAGTATGGAGCGTGTCACGCTGTTCCTGAACTTGGCCAACGACCCTACGTATGTGCTACGCCTTTTGGATAGACGCAATAACTGACTTTGCCAGGATCGAACGTATCATTACCCCCCGTCTTGCCTTGACGACCGCCGAGTACTACGCCTACCAGCTGGAGAAGCACGTCCTGGTCATCATGACTGATCTGTCCGCCTACTGTGATGCCCTTCGTGAGGTGTCTGCTGCCCGTGAAGAAGTGCCGGGTCGTCGTGGTTACCCCGGTTACATGTACACTGACTTGTCGACCATCTACGAGCGTGCTGGACGTGTGGAGGGCCGCAACGGATCCATTACTCAGATTCCCATTCTGACCATGCCCAACGATGGTATGACTTCTTTCTAGAGTGTTGGTTCGTGTGCTAACAAGAATAGATATCACTCACCCCATTCCCGATCTGACGGGTTATATTACGGAGGGTCAGATCTTCATCGACCGTCAGCTGCACAACAAGGGTGTCTACCCCCCGATTAACGTGCTTCCTTCCCTGTCTCGTCTGATGAAGTCTGCCATTGGTACTGGACGTACTCGTAAGGATCACTCTGAAGTGTCCAACCAGCTGTACGCCAAGTACGCCATTGGACGTGATGCCGCCGCCATGAAAGCTGTCGTTGGTGAGGAGGCTCTGTCTTCCGAGGACAAGCTGTCCCTGGAGTTCCTCGACAAGTTCGAGCGCACCTTTATCAGCCAGTCGCCGTACGAGTCGCGCAGCATCTTCGAGTCGCTGGACATTGCCTGGAACCTGCTGCGCATCTACCCCAAGGATCTGCTCAACCGTATCCCCAAGCGGGTGCTGGACGAGTTCTATGCGCGGTCGGCGCGCAAGATTGCCAACAAGGACACCCGGGACAACACTGTTTCGGAGCAGACCCAGGGCGAGACGGCCGATCTGATCGAGACATAAGCTGTAGATGCCGTGTATTTGGGTTTAGTCATGTTCAACCGAGTGAGCCAGCAACTTATTTCCTGTGGTTATTGCCAGATGCATATACAGTCCGTAGTTGTATATCTATGAATCTTCTTTTATTCCTTGACAACCCACTATCTCGTAGTAGTCTAAATACCTACTTTTTCTGAAGAGCTTCTTTCCCCACCCTCCCACACAACTCCTTCAACACACCACCCAACCACTCAAAATCACTCTTATCCAAATACACCTGTGCCGACAACCTCGTCCACAACCACCCATTATACTCAAACACCGGCACAAATGTATTATACTCCTCCAGGAGCGTATTCTGAAACCACAATACCACCTTTCCCGCCATCTCCTTCTTCACCACGACATAACCCCCAACCTCCCCCTCACCCTGATCACCACCATCACCATCACCACCAACTTTAACCGGCAACCTCACATTCGTCATCGCACACCTCGTCAACAACCCCTCCTCATCCCTCAACACCTCCGTCCCCAACACTCCCGCCACAAGGTGCGCCGCCTCATTCGCCAACCTCTCCAAATACCCATAAATCGCCTTCTCCCCACCACACACCTCCTCCCGGAACTTCAACGCCTCCGGCACACACAAATACGGCGTATCATCATTCGTCGCCGTCTGCTGAAACAAATACCTGAACGCATCCGCAGTAGTGCCATTCACGCGCGCCTCCTCCGCCGCAGACGGGGAAATATACCCCCAGGAGGTCGGGGATGTCGTGCGCATGAGATGTTGGTGTTGCGGCGCGACGTAGAGCACTGCGCAGCCGCGGGGGATGTAGAGCCATCTATACACACATACAACCACATATCAGTACCACCCCAAAGGGGAAAGGGAAGAAGGGAAAGGGTGTATACTTATGCAAATTACTCGTCCAAAAGTCCACCCCCAGGGTTCCCAAATCCACCTCTAACATACCCACCCCATGCGCACCATCAACGACACTCAACACCCCCAACTCCTTACACTCCCTCACCAATGCCTCGAACGGGAATCGCACCGCAGGAACACTAACCACCATATCAAACACCGCTGCCTTCACCTTCAACCCCCCGTCTTCACTCCTAACCGTCTCAACCACATCCCTAAACCTCCGCACGATCTCATCATGAGATATGGGGAGGGTATACTCCACTTTCCTTAGTTTCACACCGGTCCGTTCCTGCAGCGCGAGTAGACCGTACTCGATTGCGCCGTAGATGGTGTCGAAGTAGATGATCACGTCGGAGGAGGTGAAGGGGATGTTGTGCAGGATGGTGTTGACACCCGTCGTGGCGTTCTTGACGAAGGCGAGGGAGGTGGCGGGGGCGTTGAGGAGGGTGGAGAGGAGGTTGAGCGAGTGTTGGGTTTGGGAGGGGCAGAGGCGGCGGATGAACAGGTCTGGGTGGGATTCGGCGGTGGTTTGGTGGGCGCGGAGGGCGGATTGGATGGTGAGGGGGTAGGTGCCGAAGGATCCTGTAGATATCTGTCTTAGTATTTGTGTTGGTGGTGATGGGATGGGGATGGGATGGGGATGGGATGGGGACTTGCCGTGGTTGAGGTTCTTCCAGTTGGGGTCGAGGCAGAAGTGTTGGCGCATGGGGGCGCCGTAGGGGATGGGGGTGGTCATGGTGGTGATAGTACGAGAAGTAATTGATGGTGTAGATAGAGAGGGGAGGGAATTGAGAAATGAGAATACTGGGCAAGGTCGGGGATAGGATAAGCACTATTTAAAGAGGAGTATGTTACCCCTCATGAGTCACAATAACTATCAAGTCAAAAGTTATAATTAGAATCATACTTCAGTTATAACCTTAATCTACGTCCCTCCGATAAGGGGATAATGCACAGATAAGTTAAATCTGACTCGGCCAGAAACGCTGTTATGCTACATCATCGATTTGACATACACAATAGCCAATGCGCGGCTCCGCTTCTAAATCCAAACATCTCAATCATCTCATCTCATCTCCGTAATCATCCTGCATTGCATCACCGCTTGCCCTTCTTGCGGGGCGCAACCACCTTAAACGCTGCATTTCCATTGTCCTCCTCGCGATTCGCGTTCGAGGATCCCTTCTTGGCCACTTCGCTCCATCCGCCCGCGTTCTTCTCCGCAAAGGCACTAGCCGACACAGGGTCCACGATGCCCTTGTCGGCCAGCTTACGCCGCCGGATGAACTCCTCGGCGAACCGCCGGCCGTCCAGCGTCTGCGAGTTGGCGTACACGGAGTCCGAGATGATCTCCGCCTCCGCAGGCAGGAAAAGCAACTGCTGTACAAAATCGTCCACTATATCACATTAGCTATGATCAAATTCTACCATATGCTGCGACTTACCATTGATGTTGCTGTTCAGCCCCTTGCCCAAAGCAAGCTTGGCCCACTTGGTGAACTCCTCCACAGCGCGGTTAGGGTTGGCTGGAGGCGTAGCGACAGCAACCGTCCGGGGAGTCGCGACAGTCGCCGGCTTAGGCTTCACGGGAGAAACTGCCACCGGAGTTGCGCTGCTGGTCGAGCGAGGCCCAGCGGGAGCAGCCGGCGGGGCCTTGGGCTTGCCGCCCGCTCCAACAGTCGTCCAGGCACCCGAAGTGCTGGCGCTGGCAGGGACCGGAGATGCCGCTGGAGCCTTGCTGGCAAGATCCGCATAGCGCTTTCCGGTCGAAGACGGAGCAGTCGGCGGGCTGGCAGCCGCACTCTGAGCAGCGGCAGCGGCAGCGGCAAGACGCTGCTTACGGGCCTCCTCTTCTTTCTGAATCTGGGCAAGAGTCTTCTTAGCGGCGCCAGAAGGAGCAGCCTGACCCTTGTTGTTCCAAACTGAGCCTGAAGATGTAGGTGTAGCCGGAGAACCAGCGCTGGCCCAGTTAGCCGTCGACGGGAGGCCAGGGGCCTGGGCCTGGACTTGGCTGAGACGCTCCTGCTCGGCCAGCAGCTGGGCACGGCGTGCAGCAGCCGCCAACTCTTCCTTCTGCGCTGCGCTGCGGGCCTCAGCCTCCTGGATCTCCTTCAGAGAAGGACCCTTGGGCACCTCATTGGCTTCCTTTGCCCAAGGCGCGATCGAAGTGGTCGGCGCCTCCACGGGAGTCTGGGTCTGGGAACGCGAGTTGGCAGCCAGAGACTCAGCAACATTCTGACGGTTGCGCTGAGCAGCCGGGGCCGGGAGTGGCGAGGCAGAGGGCGGCGGAGGGAAGGGCTGGGGCATAGCACTGTCTCCCTTGGTAGTCCAGGCCGCCTCACCCGCATCGGAAGTTTGCTGTTCCTGCTGCTCGCGCTCAAGCTGTTCTTGTTGCTCCAGCTGTTCCTGCTGCTTGCGCTGAGCAGACGCGGCCTTTTGCACCTGCTGCGACAAGGTCAGTGTAGGCTCCTCAGCCTCGGCCACCGGCTCGATCTCCTCGGGCTCAGACGGCTGGGGGACCGTGGCCGGGTGCGTGGGCAGACCCTCGGCAGTCCGGAGGCCCAGCTCACCCTCCTGGGCTCTCAAAGCGTGGAATTGGCGGAGGCGTTCTTCCCGTGCCTGCTGGTCGAAGAGGTTATCACCCTGGGCGCTGTCAAACTGCTCCTGCTCCTGTTGCAAGCGAGCACGGTCCTGGAGCATGCTGGCAACCTGTTGCTGATGAAAGAGACTGTCAGGCTGACGAGCCGCAAAAGAGCCGGGGGTGCCGAAAGCGAAAGGGTCGGGACGGTTCACGTTCAAGCGGTCGAGGAGGGCGGGGAGCTGATCCTGGGGGGTGCCCAATTCAGTGCCGAGCATCTGGGGACCAATGTTAGGCAGCGGGTTGGCTCTCACCGGTCCTGCAGCGTCGAAGAAGCCTGCGACAGACTGGGGTTGCTGCATCGGGGCTTGAATGGGAGAGGGCTGGAAGCCGACTGGCGAGGCGATGCTGCCAAAACTGGGCTGGCTGTGGAGGCTGTGGGCACTAGAGTGGTGCTGCAGCTGGTGCGGGTGCATCGTGTGGGGGACACCCTGAAACTGCATTTGCTTCATCAGCGCTTGCTGCTGAGCGAGGTGTTCCTTCTGACGTGCCATCAAATACTGCTCCTCCTGCTTCCGGCGTTCCAACGCATTCTGCTGCTCCGCGGTCAAAGTGGTACCAAAGCTGGGGAAACTGCCGGGGAACGGAGGCTGAGCCGTGCCGGTAGTGTTCCCAGTCCAGGGACCAGGGCTGGGGTCGGGACCGTGGGGAATGCCGATCTGAGGCACCAGGAAGGGTTCGCGCGAGTTGCCGATGCGTCGCACAAGCTGTGCAAGGGGTTCGAACTCGGGGTCCTCGAGCTTCTTGATCTGCAGGTCAGGACTAAAGAAGCCTGCCTTGAACCAGTCGTGCATCTCCAGTCCAGTCCAAGGACCCTGGATGTTGCCCTGCGGGTCGCGGTAGATCCAACGCATCCGATCCGGCATCACCATGGTCCGCTGTTGGGCAGGAGGCACAGAGCCAGCAGCTCCAGCCTGACCAGGCGTCTGGCTGGTTGGGGGTACATCGGGCGCCATCGACGTAGGGATAGAGCCCACCGCAGAGACAGGGGTTTGCGAAGCTGAGGTGGTTGCGGGCTGACTCGTCTGGCCCGCCTTGTCCTGCTGGGCGTCTAATTGTTGCATTAGGACCTGCTCATACTCAGACATGTCGATATTCTTACCGGGTTGGCGAGCGGCCTCCTCCAGAGCGGCCAGATCCGATCGTCCCTGGTCACCTTGCATTTGCTCCTGCATCGCGGCCGGGAACAGAGAACCTAACTTGCTGGAGCGGCCTAGACTGCCCGTGCCAGAGATGCCGGCATGGGGGCTGAACAAACCACCACCGCCCAAAGTCGACAGGCTTGGGGACTGCAAATCACCCATCGTGCCGAAGATAGGATCGCCGAAGCCACCAGCGAAGGCCGAGCGTTCCCGCGTGGGAGTACCCACGGCAGCGCTGGTGGGCCATCCGGCCGGACCACCCAGCGACGACAGACCTCCCAGCCCACCGAGGCTGGAGAAGCTGCGGTTTCCAGCGGCACTAGACGTTTGGCTGCGATCGATTGAAGGCAAGTCGATGCCCGATCCTACCCGTCGGATAGAGCCAAACGCAGACGAGGTATCACGAAGGCCAGTGATGCCGGGATGCGTGGAGTTCTGAATATCGGAACCATCAGTCTCCACGTCATCGTCGCCGCCACCAACACCAACACCACCACTTCGGTCGCCGTGGGGGCTCTGATATGGGTTCGTATTGGTGGGGCTGGTGGGTTCATGTCCCTGCAACAGACTTGGAGTAGGGTTGCGCGAGTTCTCATGGCTCTGCATCAATTCCCGGAATCCAGGGATGCTAGAGGTCATGCCGAAAGCCGAGAATCCCAGCTGGTCTGCAGGTTGAGAAGGAGTGTTGATCTCCTGGGACCCGCCAAGAGCGGCACTTCCGCTGCGAGGCTCCTCCGAGAAGGGGTTCGTCTCGCTGCGGCCAGTACGCGTCTTGACGGGTTCCCCCCAAGGCGACTGAGCACGCTTCTCACCCTCCGTATCACCCAAGCGTTCCAAGCTACTAAGGGACGACTTCTCCTTGATAGAGGCCGAAATGTCCTCAGAGCTATCCTTCGAAAACAGCCCCTTCAAACGGCTCTCTCCGCGGAGACTACCAAACCCAGCCTTCTTTTCGGTTGTCGGGGTAGTCGCCGTGCCCAGAGAAAACGCACCAAACGCTCCCATGGGTGAAAAGTTGGCACTTTGCGACGCAGATCCCCAAGGGGAATTCGAAGCGCCCGGTGCCGCGCTCAAAGGATTGGTCGAACTCCGCTTCAGAGAACCAAATGGAGAGGCAGTCTCGGCGTTTGCGTCTCGGGCGACGTTTTCCTTCTCCTTCTCCTCCCATCGGGCGGCGGAAGAGGTATCTCGGAAATCGGTCTTGCGGCGCAAAAGGGAGGGGGGCGGGGTGGAGGTGTTCGGTTCGTCACGGAAAAAGCGAGAGCCGCTGGTGGTGGGAGACATGGGATTCCCAGTCGAGTCGCCCGTCTCCCGGCGTCTGGGGCCGGGGCGCCCAGCACTGGGGGATGCGGTGTTGTAATTATTCATATGGCCTTGGGAGATGGACAGCTTGCGTCCACCAGTACCGGCGCCAGCGTTCTCCTTCGAAGCGTTTGTCGGTGGCGGCTTAAGGGGGGAGTTGACGGAGAGAGTAAATAACTGCGCTCCTTCAGCACGGCTCCCGGAAAAAATTTTCAAGCACAAACACGCTCAAGCAGCAAGCAAGGCGGGGTAAGCAAAGAGACAAACCTCTTTCTCATCGTCCGTCATATCTACCAGGCCCAACGGCTCGACCTGGCCCCCATGAAACCAGCACACTTCCGGGCCGGAGGGGTTATCCTTCGAATCTTCCCGTTTCCCCCAAGCGCCGTTGACAGGTGACGTCTCGTGGGGATTCCAGTCAGCTACGAAGTAATCTGCAACATTCTTCCCCAGTACGCCCGACTCTCGTTGGGTTTTGTAGAGACTAAGTAGCTGATCCTTTGAATAACGCGTGTCGGTAGCTGCTCCGTTGCGGAGTGCGCTGGACTGGTAGGTCGAGGACATATGCGGAGGAGTGTAGGTGCCCACGGTGGGAGTGGTAGCCGACGTGGGTTGGCTGGCATCCCGGTTATGAGAAGGGTTTGTCGCAACGGACGGACGGCGGAAAGTCTGTGTTGCTCCATTCATGCGAGTTCGAGACCTGCATGTCCCCGGTTGAGGATGAGTTGTCAGTTTAACTCCGCCACGCAAAACCGCCGGGAGGCACTAGGACGGCGGCCAAAGCAGCGAGTAGACCGCATAGAACCAGTTAGAAGAGCATTGCGTACCATTCTCCACCGGCAGAGCCATCCCCTCTCCTGTTCGAGGAGTCGTGGGTGTTGCCAGCGGCGGCCGAGGCAAAACTAGACGGAAGTGGCGTGGGCATTATGAAGGTCGGTAGCTGGGCGACGGACGATAAGAATGCCGGTCCAGTTGGGAAAAAGAGAGAAGTTCGGGGAGACGAGAATCTAGAAGAAAGGTTTAAGTTAAAACCGTGGATTGTGAAAACAAAAAGGAGCGATGCGAACGTTTTTTTCTGGGGGAAGATGTGGAAGGGTGGGTTGGAGACAAGCAGCAGTCCGTAGAGCTGGTGAGGAGAACGGATCAGCGAGGGGGAGAGAGGCAGACAGCAAGGTGGAGGAGGACAGTAAGACGATTGGGGGGGAAGAAAAAGAACACACCTTTGTGTCTTTGGGATAGAGATCTTGAAAGAAGCCGGGGGCGGATTGAGAGTCGAGGTCGAAAACAAGAACGCTAGACGATCCAGAGTCGAGATCAGAAGATCGAAAGGATCGAGAGTTCCTGGCAGGTCAAGAAAAATGAAGAGGCTTGCGGCGAATTAGCTGGTGGCCGTGGAATTACCACCGTACGGGTCGTGACAGACGTGACGAAGTGACTGTTTTCGTTGTTTTTTCTGTGTTTTTTACTTCGTTTTCGCGCTTTTGGTCGTACCGCCAGATCGCCTTGTGCGACCGCAATTGGTTTATTATTTTTATTACCTCAGCCCACACTGGTTGTGAAACTGCCGCACAAATTGGTGGTCTGGTTTCTGTTCTTTTTTTTTCTTCGCTGGATAGATTCCAGGGAAGGTCGGGTATAGATAGATAGCTCATCCTCAGCCTTACATGTGGTGCAAGCTGCCCATCGCAATTAATTTCAGTCTACAGGTGACAGGTCAGATTTGACCCGACTATCTCCAGTTATCCCAAGATTCCCCCAAACCTGGAGTTTGATGGTGCATTTCCGGGACAGTGCGTGGTCATAATATCCCCAGACAAACCTACGACGGATTACTGCCACGCCGACACCGTCACTGGTGGTTTGGCCGCAAACGCTTTGGTTTCTCTCGACGTGTCGCTTCAACTCAACGTCAGAGAAATTCCACTGGGATGGAGAGGAAGCTCTCCCCCGGGTATTTTTAAAATGTCAGAAAAATTTTTGAGGGTCGGGCTATTTACATAGTATTGTGGTTAGCCAGCTTCCAACTCCCTGCTTTCTACTTTTTCATGGTATATACTATTCAAAGCTAGTAGGCAGGTAATTCAGCACTGCATAATGTAAGGCATCATCAATGAATTGTGTGGGAGAAGAAGTCAGTGTCGTCACTCTGAAGAACAATCTTCCTTACCAACCCCATACATACCATACGGCCAACGTACATGCCAGGTACACCCATATACTAAATTAGGTGGCCAGTGACTTGCCAGTGACTTCCATCCGTACCGTACCCCAACCTCCACTCTGCGGCCTGAGGCACGTATCCCATCGCAGCTTTACTTAACAAGCAATCATCAACAGTCAGTACAACACAACATCACAATCCTCGATCTGCAACAATCCGGTTTGCCTGCAGTGCTGCAGGCAGACATTTTTGCACGGCCATCGGCTTCTTGTACGATCTTTCATCCAAAATCTACATGGATGATGCTTGTGGCTTGTTTCTGCTAACGTATCATCCACTGCCAATATACAGGTCATTGACAGTTTGATGCTCAATCATAAAATACCTTCTTTATCAACACTGGGGATGATCAGACCAGAGCTCATGTGGACTGCAATCGCGCGAACACATACTGTGTAGGGATGAGCCGCTGTGCATTCCAGACGAACGCGAACAATCTCCCGCAGTTCACCATTCCTCCAAACAGAATGCTGATCTGTCAACTGCCATTTACGGCACTCTCGCAGATCAATATTATAGCTTCCAATGGCAGCGGTCATAATCGCATAATTGCAAATAGAACCCAATAAGATCGGCGAATCAAAGCCGCACCGCTTCAAGAACCATCTAACATGATAGTATAGTACAATTAGTGTACTCATTAGCACCAAATTGCGTCGAGGTCAACAAAAAGCTTCAGAAGCATCCATATATATTCATGACATAGCTGCTATCGACAGGCCTTAACAAGACAGCATCCACTATATCCCACAATAGTACGCCTTGGCAAGATATACAGTCACATCTCGCGCTCATCACCGTTTCCACAATCCCAAGGGGGCTGCAATCGATTCAGTTGATATGTTTCTGGGAATGAAATCTCAGAACAGCCTCTCGATCCTCCTCTCCACACGGTCTAAAAATCGGGATCCAGCAAGGCAACAGCAGCTCTCAGACAGCAGGCCATCTGCTATACCATCTGTCTTTCATAGTAAGTATGCCTTTCCCGCTTCACTGACATCTTAGCAATAAATGGTTCTCCTTCACTCCTAGAGCCAACCTTCGATATGTTCAATGGCTCAGCCCCCTCTTTATCTTGCCTAAAGGAGAAACGACAATACATGTTACCTTATACTGTAGTCTCAGAATGTACTATAGCCCAACTACAGCATATTCCGTTGATGTGGATGCACTTTCAAAATCAAGTTGCAATAATAACTGCACGATCACAGTACACGATCACCTTATGACTTAGAAATAATACTCAAGACGCTTCAATGGACATCTCGATCAGGGTTCGCTCTGCCGGTAAGCTACCAAGCTAGACTTGTATACATTGGAACAGGATCATGGCATCATCCGGGTTAATGAGGTAGGGGTGGCAATCCTAACTGGCTTGATTTAGTCTGATTTTGTGGCAGACAAATCGTGGTGATATACATTGTCATTGATCATGGGTATCACTTTTTGATTAGTAACTTAGTAGTACCGTTGGTGTGTTGGTGTGTTGGTGGCAGTTATATATTGTAATCATTGTTTGATGTTGGTACTAATCCAAGTCCCCTTAGCTGAGGCTCAAATATATACCACTGTTACTGTTGGAAGTAATTTTAGGAGCGTTAATTGCAAGTAACAATTGAGTTGTACTATGTGAGAACCAACAAAGTTTAACACAAACTTAAGTGTTCCTGTTCTAAAGATTAGTCCGGTCAATATCATATGCTGCGTAGATCTTCACCGCAAGCAACTTTCATGTCTCCTCCCGACGCACATCCTCGGCAACCGATAACGGCCTAAACAGCTCACCTCATCCCCGCACGCCGAACCGAACCGATAAGTGCATGCATGCTCCGTCTTTCCCTAGTTTCACTCTACATATATTCACTTTGAAAACACCATCTTGACGTCCACACCACATATTATATAGTATCTAGCTTAAAGATCTACTACAGCATGTCAAAAGCCATCTTTCTCAATCCCGTCGATGGTAAACCCGGAAAGCCGGGTCAAGTCTACTACCCCCTCGCTGTGAAGACCCTCCCCCAGCCTGTACCTCAAGGCCGCGAGGTTTTACTGAAGCTCACAGCTACATCGCTAAATCACCGCGATGTGTTCCTTCGTCAACACCTCTATCCGGGCGTCACCTTCGACGTTCCCATGGGTGCTGACGGTACAGGAACCGTGATAGCCGCCGGTGAAGGAGTGCGCGATCCGCAACGCTGGATCGGGAAGCGGGTGGTCATCAACCCCGGAGTAGGGTGGAAGGAGTCTCTGGATGGACCGGAAGATCCGAAAGGGTACAGGATCATGGGCGGGACGAAATCGTACAACAAGGGGACGATGCAGGAGTATCTCGCCATTGATGAAGAAGAGCTGGAAGAGGTGCCGGAGCATTTGTCGGATGCAGAGGCGGCGTCGTTTCCGCTTACTGGCTTGACAGCGTGGAGAGCGCTGGTGGTCAAGGCTGGAGAGAGGAATTCGAGCAAGGGAGCTGCAGTCCTGGTGACTGGGATTGGAGGTGGCGTGGCATTGATGGCGCTCAAGCTTGCGGTGGCTAGGGGCGTGGATGTCTATGTGACGAGCTCGAGTGAGGAGAAGATTCGGAAAGCAATTGAGCTGGGGGCCAAGGGAGGTGTTAATTACAAGCAGGAGAAGTGGGAGCAGAAGTTATTGGAGTTGTTGCCTACACGGAAAGTGGCTTTCGATGCGATTATTGACGGGGCTGGAGGGGATTCAGCGGACAAGGCTGTCAAGTTGCTTAAGGTGAGCAGACCTCTCCCCTCACTCGCTATCTGAGTACGTGTGAAATATCTGACTGGAATAGCCTGGTGGTGCTCTCTGTGTGTATGGTATGACGGTCGCACCCCAGATGCCCTTCTCTATGAAGGCTGTTCTCAAGAATATTGATGTTCGGGGCTGTACGATGGGCTCGCGGAAGGAGTTCAAGGAGATGGTCGAGTTCATCAAGACGCAAAAAATTCATCCAGTCATCTCACGCGTTTTGCAGACTGACCTGGAGGATATCCCTGCGATCGATGGAATCTTTGAGGATATGAAGGAAGGGAAGCAATTCGGGAAGCTGGTGATTGAGTTCGGGAAGACCTCTGGAAGCAAACTGTGATGCAGATATCATTATCAGACGTTAGCTTTCTTCTGTGACTGTGTTTATTATGAGGAACGCAATAGACACAATTAAGCGGTACTTGCCAGAGCAGCCTGAATGTGTAGTCGCACCTTCCCTGCGCTAGGTAATCCGTTTGCCTCCATGTCGCAACCCCTCAGAGTTGACTCCAAAGCCTCTGAGATTCATCACCACCACTCCCTAGCTTTCAGGCCACCAGCTCGTTTATCGTTTCATATCCAAGGATAGTTGAACCCTCATTGTTTGTTTAGATAGCGCATCATACTCGACTCGGCGAAATGGATGTCGATATTCTCACCCTATATGGACCTGGGATGTCCTTTTATCGGTCGCAGATTCAGTTGTCGTCTTCGAAAGAGAATGGTATAGTAGGAAAGGCGAAATTGTCCTCACTATCGGTGTGTCAGCTCCAGAACATTCACCAAACAGGCAGCTGGGTGTACATTGTGTCTGCGGCACCAATACTGATGTCTATTCAGAGATACTCCTCGGCTCTTGAGTCGTTGAATGTCAGCAATCAGAACCTGGACCATAAAATGAGCATGCTACGCTCCAATGTATTCCGACTCAAAACCGATTTGTCAAAGCTCCAGCGCCACGTTAGGGCGTTTCACAATGAGCTCTTGACCACATGGCAGGCTGACACGCTTACCCGGCTGGTTGAAGTTGTCTACGAGCGACAAAATTGGAAGTTACCAGGAGGGGTCGCTGTCGGTGATCACATCCATTTGAGCCGCGAGAGACAGTCACGCATCTTGGCCACTGCTGCGAGGAGGATCAGAAAGCCGATACTGAGAAAGAATTTTGGGCTCTCGGTGCAGTACTACTCGGCTCTACAGAGATACGACGAGGTGAGTGGTCAACCCGTCGGAATTTAGCAGAGACCCAGCTCAGATGTCAGCAGATTGTCCACTTGCGCAGTACGAACGCCTTTCGGACGGAATGCACATTTGCTCGAAGACTAGTTTCAGAAAAGGAGAATCACTGGGGCATGTATCGATTTTGGGGGGCACTGTTTCCTCTCTGCTATAGTCGGTCTGTGGAGGAGAGCGCCGAAATATTCTGATATTATTCCCGTGGGCGAACGAAAGAGATTTCTCATTTCAGGGACTGTCCTGCTTTCTGGTAGTCATCTCCGAATAGATAGCACTGAATGAAAGCTCGGTCAAGTCCCACAGGCTTGCAGCAGCCGTGGCGGGTTGAGTGAGACATGCTACCAAAACCGGGATGACCATCTGGTGTTGCTACCGATCCTATTTCTGGCAACGACCCATAAACAATCCAATCATTCCCTGGCTAGTTTTCAAAGCCATTGAATCCGCCGTCCCAGCACGAAAGACCCGGCTACGACTCTGACTGGCCATGTTTCTGGTATTTTCGACCAGCGG
Organism: Aspergillus neoniger CBS 115656; assembly: GCF_003184625.1. Taxonomy (NCBI): domain Eukaryota; kingdom Fungi; phylum Ascomycota; class Eurotiomycetes; order Eurotiales; family Aspergillaceae; genus Aspergillus; species Aspergillus neoniger. The sequence continues at coordinate 306,002 of NW_020291151.1, read as the reverse complement.
AGAGGACCTGCATAGGCTATGAGTTGGTTGGATAGCGTACGCCGTGCGGGATGCAGGATAGGCTTCGACCATGCAGCGCGAAGTCGGAAATTCCAGGATGAAGTCCACTAGACCGGATGTCACTACTCAAGCGCCACCCATTGCACGTTGTTAGCTCCCGGATCCGAAGAAACAGGGTTAAGGATGACCCTTCCCAGCTAGTATCTCACCGTTAGGCTGATAAGACACACACACACCTGCGTCACAATGCATGACCCTGACCTCTCCCCTCCATAACGGCGAAGCTGTACGTAGTAGATAGAATGAACGAGTGCTAGACACTTGTGTGCGAGCACAAATCACCGACTGACGTCGAAGGATGGACTGAGATCGGGTATGACTAGAAAGCCCAGCAAACAAAAACCTAACTAGCAAAAAGCGAAGATGACCGGATCAGCTGACTGACCGAGTCAGTGTCAGGTGGTAACTAGCGCAATAATGCTGGAATAGGGATTTTCTCTTCTCTTTCCCCCGCCCCTCCTTTCCTACAGGATGGGATGATCGGGCATGCTTCTGATTTTCTCGATTGGATACGGGTGCGGTGCTTCCTTTGGATCTTCCATCCCCCCCATCGATATCTCCATCTCCATCCTTTGGTTTGGTGATCATCGCTCGCTAGTGAGGGTTTCCTCCGGGTCTGAAAAGGAGAGGTACTCGATGGATAGGGTGGTCAATCTTTGGAGATTATTGTAGTTTCCTCGGGATCCGAGTGAATTACATCCCAGAAACTTTGTTCAGCTGGTAGTGGGGTGGATGTTGAATAGGGGGTTTGAGAATTATTGACTCTTTAGGATGGATGCAGTGCATATGCCTACTTACTAGTCTGCTACGTAGTAGTAGGGAGATATGGGTCTATGTCTATGGGGCTTGGTGATCCTGGTCCTAGGGGGGGAATACGTTGGATGGAGTATGGATGAGCTGCAGCAAGATTTACGGACTTAGTATGGGTATGTGGGATTTGGATATTCCACTTTTGTTGAGGTGTTCAGCTTGATGGTAAGTTCATGGTTGAGGAGAGTTCATTTACCGAATGGATAGCCCATGTCTCACTAAATAGCCTGAGTATTAAAGGCTATATACGATAGAGGCTGCGCTATGGGGTGAGAATAGCCGCCACTACTACCACTAAAGCATAACATGGGAACTAGGGATGCTCAACGAATTACCTGTAGACTGAAATGTGTAGTAGGGCATAGCCCAGAAATAATGAGATCTATGATCTGGAAGTATGATAATACTACTACGCAGTAACATTGCTGTACTAGCAATCTGCCTAGGATATATATCCTGAACTTGAACATGGAAATTCGACATATAAGATACTAGTACTTACTAAATTACTAATAGTACCAACATGCTTATCCCAAACGTAGTACACACGCACGAGGCAGTCAATCTACCTATCCAAACCTTACTCCCACCACCTTAAACCCAAACCTGTCAACTGGCTACCATCTCGCCCGTGCACTGCATCCGTCCCGGGACGACTGAGCCTCGTGTGACACAGACAGACAGCCACAACCACAACCACAACCAGACATACTTTGCAAAGCGACTAGTGAAGCAGCCCTGTCGGCACATCCTCCAGAAGAAGGTGATCCCGTAGTCCAGTGTGCGTGCACGAGCAAATCCCGGATACTCCGTACCCTATCCCATCTCATAACACAATAGTAACTCCGAATAACGGAGTGAATATGGAGAAGTACGTGGCGCAGATGTTTCAAGCTGAGGCATACGCCACTTTTTCTTTCTTCAATTAGCACATACTACCATCTAATGCTAGCTAGTTAGTAGGTGGGTGTTAACTGGTATAGACTAGTTTAGTACCTTGTCCCAAGGTTTGGTGGGTTTGGTATATACTCTGTATCAGACATAGCTACTACTAGGCAGGTACGGAGTATATCCATCTACTCCGTAGGAAACCATGCTATCCACCTACTACCCACTTGTACTTTGCAAAACATGCACATCACTACTCCTCCTGATAGACATCTAGTAGCCACATGGAAGTTCAGCTAGGTACTGGTATGTACGGAGAACGCCGTTGACGCTCTGTCCAAGTAAATCGGAGCCCAGTTCCACACTGCTCGTCCCGAGGTTTTGGGTTGCAGCAACTATTCTGGTCTGTACTCTATGATCAGAAGTAGAACTACCTCCGGTATTGCCTAGTAGGGTAGTAGGTAGTATTCATCAATCAGTAGACTACTGGTCTGCTTTTGCTAAGGAACCACTTTTAGGTTGAACTTGTTTCGGACCTATCCCGCATTTCACGAGCCCCTGATTTACTTTGTGATAGATGGATGGATGGAGGGTATTTACTGGTTGGAATTCGGGAGGGACGTAGCTCGGTAGGGCAGTGCACAGCCACACCGGGGCAACGGCTGTACTTTCTTAGTTTGGGGATTTTATGCTTGGAGGGGTTGAGGATAACGATCATAGTAGTATATGGTATTAACGGGAGATAGAGAAATTGATACATTGGAAATGTGTGGCTAATTGTTTGTTTGAAGCTAGGATGATAGGACGTGTGATGTGGTAATCACCAGATATATCCGACTAGATGTTTTCTCTACCTCTTTAGTTTGTGATAGACTAAATGAATCATGCACTGCCATGCAGTACCAAGTAAACCACCATACTATAGTAACTCTCCATACTCCCCCCAAATACCCACAAAAGCCAGTCAGTCTAAGTCAGTAGCACAGTAGTTAGTTACTTCGGTACCGACAGACTATAATAGCATATGCTTAAATTAGCATCAAGAACACAAAAATTAAACAAGAGCGAGAGTAGAAAAATGGAACCAAAAGCTAAGCAAGTGAGAAAATTAAAAATAAACATGAGAAAAGAAAAAAAAAAACTAGTAACTCAGACCGACACCCAAACCGAACCAACCAACCAGCCAACTAGAGTAGACCGTGACCTGACTACAGGTGAGACATACTACGGTTTGCAATTAGGGTTCGGGTTGCGCCTGGATGGGAAATGGATTGACGGGCGGGCTACCGCCACTTAGTTTAGTTTGGTTGTTCTTGTGTTGTGTTTTGTTGTGGGGGGAGCGCTTGGGTCGGCATTTCTTTTCTTTTACTTCTCACTACGTGCGCAGCTATCTAGCTCTAATTTTTTTTTCTGGGTTTATTTCTATTTTTTATCCTATATGAGACACAAGTACCGTGCTATTCTATGAGTAGAATGGGTTATCTTGGCTAAATGGGGGAAGGATAGAGTGCGGCTGGCTGAGGAGAAACAAACGAACAAATAGGCCAGGCCAAGCCTTGCTAACTAACTAACTTACTCCTAGTTGGCAAGTCAAGTAAGGTGACAAGTGAACTGACTAGTTAGGATTCATCTAGATGGATAGTTTAGTTAACCTAAGAGACTTTCTGACTTCTTGACTAAGCGGACATGTCTCCTCCCTGCTTGACTTGTCTACATGCTTAGCTAGCGCACGGCTCCATAAACTTGCGGATAAGGAATTAAGACAGGTGAAACTAGTGAGAAAAAAAAAATGAAGTAAAATTAAAATTAGATATATCTTACTTGATTTCTACGGTGTACTCCGTAGATACTAGTGTTCAGTTTGCTGTGTTTGTCTAGTGTGTAGATAACCATAACCAGCCACCATGATCACCATCCCGCTCATCCCCAACCAAAACGTGCCGATCAAAAGAAAAAAAAACCTTCTTACCGTCTATCTGTCCGTCCGCTCCGGGTGGGCCGGACTCTACTTACTTGCTGCGTATGCACGGCGCGTGCAGTTTAAGACCTGTTATTGCATGCAAAATTTGACGTCCCTCGTTCTGTGCTACCTTTCTTCCTGTCTGCAGCTCCTAACTTCCCATATGGCGTATCCCGTGCAGCTGGAAATGAGTATGGATAAGGAAAGAAATTATCCGGGTGGTTCTGGTGGGTATGCCAGCATTCAACACAGTACTTGCTGGCGCATTTAATTTCCGATATCAGGGTTTGTGGAATAACCCTAGCATCAATTTGAGGGTTTTTATTCTCTGATTCAAGGGGTAATGGGCGGATGGATGGTTGATAGCCATGTCCAAGTAAGGGTGTAAACTCTCAAATGATGTACCTGGATCGGTCTACGTCAAGTCATGACTTCCGGGTAGATTGATTATCGACACAGAGAAAGACCAAGGTTTAGACTAGACGGGAGGATGCAAGGACGATCCAATCCAAGTCTGTCTCTTGCAGATGAAAATTAAACTTCATGCGTCTCTGCTTGGTGCCTCGTGAGAGGGTGGCAGGTTGTGTGTGTGTTCCTTCGGGGCTCCGTGCTGGGTCTTGAGATCCTGTGATGACAGTGGTGTGCTGTGTATGGAGCATCATCCACTAGGCAATTAACAATGACGGCATGCTGGCCGTTAGATTGGCAGCATAACATATAACAGGGATAACTAAGGCGCGACTAGAATCAACTAGAGCACGTTTAATCTGACTGCTGTGAGAAAGCGTAGACTGCCATTTGTCGTGGTGCCGGGTGGGTGCCAAGAGCCGGCCGGGAATTGGACGCCTTCCAGCTATTCATCACTTTAGCTGACACGCCGAGCCGGGGTTGATTGCCCACCGCAATTAAAAGACCCTGAATGCTTAATTGCGGTTCTTGTGCTTCGGCTGCTTGGGGACTCGGGTGCTGCTAAATGTGACAGATGCACTTGTCTTGGTCACAGTGGTCGATACCACTTTCCTTTCTTTGCTCGAAAGGAACGAGCATCATCACTTGCCCATCGTATGATCGATGATCACCGCAAAGTCGTAAATAGTAGCTGGTCTAAAAAAATATTCCATCCCACAGAGTGACGACGTTCCGAAACCGAAAATACGGAGTAGATACGACAACCAGTCAACCACGCTTCCTCGGTAGGGAGCAAATTCCCACGCGCTGGGACCCATGGATCCATCGCTGCTAAGCGTTCCACTTCCATCATGCTTCCGGAAGATTCACCTCCTTGTTGACCGGCCGCCGGTTGGTTCCTTGGGTTGAGGTTCGGAGCCGCTAGGATTGACTGGCTCGCACTAGACGGAGTCGATGGGGGAAAGTGGAGCTTCGTAGGATTTCTCCGGTTGACCCCGGTGATGTTCCGGTGGTGGTGGATTTCACCATTGAATGATTTCCGGAGTCCAGGGCTCAATTATGAACCGTGACTGAATAATGATTGTTAATGATAATCCTCAGGCGGAGGATGCCGCCGGTGTACTCTGTAGATAGCTGTTGCACTGCCCGAGATTTCCACATTCTTCGCAATTTTGAAACAGATTTTCGGATGCAAAGGTTGACGATCATACTCCTCACGCACAGAGAATCCTTCCTTTAGCACACATGCAATAATATCTACTCGGCGATTCCTGCTGCCCATCAACGGCACAATTCACTACACCGGCCGAATACCATGCCCACTCAAGGGACGGCTAGCGCGCAGCCGGGGTTGGCATGGTCAGTGGACTAACAGCCCCGATGGACTGCGGGATTTTCCATACCTTGATCGACTGGGTTAGCCTGAAGTTTGAACGATGAAGGGCACAGAAACTCTGCCATCCTTTCAAGCGATTCTCGGCAGTAGCCAATTTGTTTTGTCCTTTGAGGTTGTGGTCCGTCCGCTTGTTGAAACTTTGGCCGGTCACTCGGTCGGGCGCGGGCGCATTTCCCCGAGCATTGGCCGACCTCTGTCCTAGTGTCCTTTTGCCCTGTAGCAAAAGCATTCAGGAATGCCGAGCCTTCCTCCGACGTCTAAGGCAGTTGATACAAAGTACCTACCATTTCGGAAAGCTTCGTAGAATTGCTGGAGTAGATTCGGAGGTCAACATGCAAGACACTGTAAATTGGCTTGGCTTCGGGTTAATTGAAGAAGGTTTGTAGTAACAGATAGCTCATATGCCGGTGTTTGGGATATATATTTATTCATATAGACGTTATGAAATGAGTAGTACTGTTAGTTTGCACTCATGTTTTCGTTTGACAGTCACAGGGGTAGTATTGCCTGCCTCACCTCGACCCCATGCAAACGCATGTCAGGTTGAGGGACCAAACCATCCCTCGTGGCAATGAAACCATGGTCCTTCAGACCACTTTTCCCTTTTCTTTCTCGAACATGAGCTCAAGCAAACCACTTTGGTCGCCCATCCCATTCAGGGACAAGCCATGCGCACTATTGTGGACAAGGACTGCTGATCATCCCTGTATGTAGCTTAGGGGACGAATCATCTCCATGGGGCTAATCATGCTATCTTTGTAGGGGCCCACAGCTTCCCTTTGGCATATCTGGATAGGAGCCAGTAAATAGTCTCAATGCCTGCTGAGAATCTTTCTCGCCCGCAATTGCAAGGTGACTAAGGTAGGTACGAATACACTAGTTGCTGTAAGATGGCGAGCGCGCGTGCTTCTCAACGTGCTTCGAACGATGATCCGCCAAGTTACTGCCTTTGGGTCGATCTATACGACGAACTTTATTCGGCATCGGTTAATTTCTTGAGATTGAAGCGACTCCTGGACTGAGAGGCATGTCGTCACATCGCATAAGATGAATTATGACGACTAACGGCTGTCCGATAGTATTGTATGTGACGGACAGTGCCAGTACCTACAGTGACCACCGCTACACGGTACATTTAGAGAGTACTTTTAGTCGAGCAACCGGCGCAAAGCCCAACAACATCCATGACTCGGAATTCGGAATGACACAATTGACAGTGTCTTCGGGAGCCAATCAGTTCTGGCAGTCGTCCCGAAGCCCTGAAGACCATTGAGAGTATTCACGGCAAGTATGATCTAAGTTTGAGACCTATTTCTTACCAAACGTGGAGTACGGAGGACCTCCGCAACAAGACCCAGGGAGACTGAGCCACGATGTGCTGTCCACAACAGAATAAGATCGACAACGCTCGGCTTTTTCGATAACATGACCTCATGGGAAACTAGTGCACAGCTTGCCCAGGCTTGTTTCCTCTTGACTCCCGTCGATCTGAGTATAGCGTTAATGACTTGACCACCGTGGAACACCGCCATGACCTCATCTTCGGTCCGGGACCGTCAGCATGATCACATTGGGCGGCCTTACGACGATTAGATCCTAAGCAATAGGCTGTACCCAAGCGTTGGTCCGTGGTTGGGGGGTGCTACGGCGAGTTTGATTAAACATCAATAGTTCCATCCCTGTTTTCGAGAAAGGGCAAGCAACCAGGATAAGCAGTTTCCAGCTGAACGCCCGAGGCCACGATGACGGCCGGGATGATCAGCTCATGGCGGTTGGCCAGGTCTCAGCAGCTCAGCCGCGAGAAGCGTCCACTGACGGCTCACAGTGTGGTAACAATGCAGGGTCGCTCTGCTGCAAGTGGAGGTGGTAGCAAAGGTAGTACTACCATGCTGCTACCTTACCACCACCAGGGGAATAGCCTTTCGGTGCTTCCCATCGTGCCACTCACCGGACTTAATTGTGAGCGAATCAAGTGCCGACATTATTTTAGACGGAGGATTTTTGGAGGAAGAAGCGGAACCTTTTTTTCTTCTTCCTTTTCTTCTTTCTTTTTATGCGCTAAACCCAAAGGAAAGTGAAATCGAGTGGCAGTGGAGGGGAGGGGATCCACACCGCCCTCTTCTGGCACCAATGAGACGGCCATGTCCGACCCTTGCATGACTTCTTCCAGTGGGAGCCAATGCAAGGTTTGCTATGTTTAGCATCTTAGAAGTACCGCTTCCCTCAGATAAATCGGCCGCTAGATAGCTATTTCACGGTGGTATGTCCGCGTTCGAGGATCCCACGATCCCACTGGCTGTCGACAAGAGTGCAAAATAGTGTGTTATCTTCTGTGCATGTACCTTGCTGTGCATTTAACTCACACCTTGCTTGATCGTTAACCGCTTCAACCGAGTTGACTAAATATCTGTTGGAAGGCAAACCATCCGCCTTGCCTACCAAAGAGAACAAAAGCCGAAAGGCTGGGAATTCAGACGCCGTTGAAAGTGGATGATCTCGGTAGTAGACAAAACTAGTAAAGCACAGTTGAACCAAAGGTCAGCCGCTGCGCTGCCACAATGTGGAGAGATGGAGGAAGGAAGGCACGGAACAACGGAATCGTTGGCTGTGACTGGCTCTGGAAGTGTCCCCTGCACGCTCGGGCGGGCTCGCAGTTGGCCTGACACCATTTCGTATGACTTACTAGTACTTACTTACTTGCTCTTGCTTCTCCGACTGATCAAACATGTGGAAGAAGACACACGACGGTACTCCCGTAGACCAATCAGCAATTAAGTTTTCCAGAAATCTTGGCGAACCATGCGAGAGTCTGATGTTTGAGATTTGATGTCATGAGATGATGGTAGCGTATGGAGTAATAAACGATTTCGCTATGAATACAGTGAGTCTACTTACTACGTACTGTCTACTACTAACTACAACAAAGTACTGAGCAGCCGGAAGTCAAGGAGTACACGCCGAGCCGTGGGCGGGGAAAGTAGAAGGGGAGGAAGGCTTGTTCTTGAGGCCAGTGCAGGGTTGAGAGAGGAAAGATTGAGTGCCAAGTTAGCTAAGCAGGTCCAACACGCATAAAAGAGATAAAGAAATAGATACTGTGAAGTTACTTAAGACATAACTTTGATACTCAACGACGTACGGAAAGATAGGACATAGTAGTCTTCTTCGGAACATCGGTCAGAAGTTGGACCCGATCACTGGAACTGCGAGGCTGAATCAGGCTTTATCTCCAGACCCAGAACGGAGCATTCCCAAACGGGATATTGATGGAGGGGGCAGCCAATAAACTAAAACGGTCTACTCTCGGCGGGTCACTGCTGCCTGAGGGCTCCAAATTAAGAAATTCCCAATTAGGCAAAGGTTCCTTGAGTTGGCACTGAATGTGCTCAACATTACTTCCTATTCGGGAAAGGGGGCAGGGGTGGGGGACCTTGCGAGAGCTAATAATATGTCACGAACTCACGATCGCTCCGATTCCTCTCTGCTTCCTCTTTACTCAATTGGTTTGCTTACCTCGGTAGACAGCTTCGATCGTACTAAGAACTTCCGCTACTTAAGTATTATCTCATCAAGAGGACTCCGCGGATCACGAAGGGTCCTCTTGCTAGGTCGGTTTTTCTCAATTTTGATTGGAAGGACTGCCAGTGGGAGTTACTTTCTATCCTTTGATTCCGGTTGTCAACTCTTTCGAGAAGGTGAGCCGGCTGGCCTAAGTCTTGAGATACCAAAGGTTTTTGATAGGCCTGGGAAAAATGAAAAAAAAGAAAAACCATGTCATAGGAGGGACTAGACAGTAGGAGTAGTAATGGTACTAGTCATGAGGACGAGAGGTCGAGTGATGATGCATGAAACGGGGCAAAGTAATATGGAAAAACGCAGAAAACGGTAACAACAACGAGGACATGACTGTGACGGTTAAAGTTTGCTACTGCTAGCACAATATCTTACTTACTGAGTTAGCACAGAACTAAACGACTACTACTAGCATCTAAGTTGACCCTTTTACTGGATACAGAAGACCGTGACAGGGCAGCTCATCCTGCCAGATGTACGAGGTTGTTTAGCCCAAACTTTCTGCGGAACAGTTATGATGGTAGGCTGGGTGGCTGCCCGGGGGGATCCAGTTTTATTCTTAGGCCCCGTATCAGCCAGTGTATCAGGGCTTCCCGAAAGGCCAAGGAAATAACGGAAAAGGGTGAACATCGCCCCCTTCCCCCACCAACGAGGATCTCAGGAAGAATGGAAAATGACTGGAAAAACATGGTACAGTCGCCGCAGGTCATACTTTGCAGAGTAGATGGAGACCATCTGTTTACCAATTTGAATCCCATAGGGCCGGGAGAATCTCCAGTAGAACCAAAGTTACTACGGAGGTAAGAATAACGGAAACCAGAAACCAGTTCTCTTTTTTGCCTCTTTCCCACCCCTCCTCTCCTCTCTCTCCTCCTCCTTCCACTGGCTTCTGCAGCCCTGATCTTTTTCCCTTGGGGGGGGGGGATCCACCGGTCAAGGCGGCATGGACCGCTTGAACGGTGCCTGCTGCTATTCTTTGCTAACACCCTTGCTAGCCAGTTTAGCGCCTCTTCCCTGGATTTATTTGGGGGAGGGAGTTGGATGATTATTCACCCAATACCCAATGGTGGGATTCCTCTCACCAAATAAGAATCTCCTCTTCCGAGAATAAAAATAATCATAACGTTGCTTACTTTCTTGGGCTTCATGACCTTTTAGCCCTGAAGCTAACTAAACCTATCTGGACTAAGAACTTCCCTACTCTCTCCACTTAGGATTTCCCCTCTTAGTGAAGGGCCGCTTTCCTAGCAAAGACGGAGGGTAGCAAAAAAGGAATAAATGAAATTAAAAAATTTAGAAATAAAAAAAAAAATTGAACTAGACTAAAGAAAATAGAGTGAAGGGTCAACGAGCAAGAAAAAAAAAGATTTTTTTTTTTTGAAAAAAAGAACCCTTTTATTTTTGAATTTTTGATTTTTCCCTCCCTCTACCCTTAGAGAGCGGGGATTGTCTTCTTACGGCCTTCCCATCCTTCCCATCCTTGAAGCTTTCCCCGTGACCCGATCCGATGCTGAGTGGTTCCTGGTCAAAGGAGGATCGGAAAGTTCGTAAAAGAAACCCATCTCAAAGGGTTATGGGACGGTACTAAGGTCTCCATGGGACTGGTAGTCTAGCGGTAGAGATGTGGAGGACCACCACCAGCCCAGGGACTTTTACGATGGAGAAAAAAGATCCAGTTAGGCCAACCAGCCATTTTGGTCTGGTCTTCAGATTTCAGGGTGTTATGATTCCCCGAACAACCTCAGGTATAATTATAACAACACACACTCACGCGAGAGAGGAAAAGACGCCGTTTGATCTCCCTCGGTGACGGAGTTCCCTTAAAGAAAGATTGTTATTATTATCATTATTCTTCTTCAATCCTCTTATCCTCATTACTATTATCAATCGTCATTTATTTATATCATTCCGGGATCCATTAACCTCGAGGGATCAAATTGAATTGTTTTCCAACAATACCCCCGGCCCTGCAAACCTGATCCCTACTACTTCCTACTTATCTAACTGTTTTCCCTTTCCATCCTCCCACCAGCACATCCCCGCCACACTAAGGCTATTGTCGCCCAGTGCTCTTTCGTTTCTTACCACCGCACCTTCGGCTCAAAGCGGATTGCTTTGAAGGGAAAAGTAATATATCTCTCGTCATCTCGTACTTGACGGTCACTCTTGTTCTTTTTTTATTCCATCCACTATTATTGCTCCTCCTCCTTCTACTACTACTACTACTTCTCTTCTCTTCTTCCCCCCCCTCCTTCCCTCCTCCTCTCCCCACCTTTTCCCCTTTCACTTTTTCTGTGATGGCACATTGAAAGTATCCCTTGTATTTCTCTTTTTTTATTATTAACACTTCCACTCGCTCGTCCCACGTTCGCCTTACACTCGCTTTGTTTGGTATCGGAAGTATCATTACGTTCGCTACGTTTGTGTTGATCAACGAAGAAGGAAAGAAATAAGAGGAGGACCGAATTGAGAAAAAAAAAATTATTGACGAAGGAGAGAAGCATTTATTGGCAAGCCGCATTGGGAACTGATCGGACTTATTGGATATCCTAATATCTAATCCTCACGGACTCTACGCGCTCGCTGATTGTTCGACAACCGTCGCTATATCTCTGTTTAATTGCCTCGAAGCTTGGCTCCGTGTCCATCCGACCAGAAGGGGGAGAATATTTTTTATTTCTATTATTTTCGACAATAGTGTCTTAATATTTCCGAAGCAACCAAAAATCCGCAGGAAAGCCGCTGATTGACTGGACGCCATCTACTTTCCGTGTCGTGTGGTCTCCTCCCCAGCTGTTCGTTTGCCTGGTCCCTTATACGCCGGATCTATAGAGCGATCTCCGTTTGTTGAGCGGAAGGACGATCATCGAACCAACCCCCCCGTCTCTCGTCACGCCGAACAGCCCTCCGGATTTCAGCGAAATCACCTTTGATTGCAGTGTCCGCATTCGCTCATCTGTCTCAATTTTACCCTCCGAAGAGAAAAAAAGAGTGTGGATCGTCAGCTAGCCTTCTTGCCAACCTTGTCTCTGTAGTCCTTCACACGAGGTCGGACCTGGACTCAAACCATCGTGGATCTTTGTCTCGGCTGAGGACACCACTTTATTGCAAACTAGCAGGGAAATATCTCGAATAGGCTGCGTTTACTGACGAAGCCTCTCCCTGTGCTGAAGTCATTGGTCTGTTAAGGTTGGTGCCAACCCCCCCCTCACCCTTTGCCACAGACTCTGTTGGTGCCTTGCATCACTCTCCTTCGTGTCCCCTTCCCTCTGTACTCCTTGCTTCTCCAAGGTCGTGCCTTTGCCGCACAAGATCCCAAGGAAAATTAGGGTCCACGATGGGTTCCGTGCGCTTGTCACCTCCCCTTGTATGGTTTCCGTCACTAAACTTCCGGATGTTTGTTGTTAACCCGCCCCCGTCAAGGTGTAGACTATCTCGTTTAGTCGCTTAGGGACCGTGACTTCTTTTGCATATTAGATTTCAAAAGACCTCAGAGACGCATCTCTTGTCTTTTCATCTCACCTGGTAAGTCTTGCTGGTCTATGCAGCGAGCCGGTTCCTCGCCTTTTGGGAGGGTTCGTACTCACTAGCTGGGTAGTTCGTGCCCTGACTTTTAGTCCTCATCCTGAGGAAATCTTGAGACACTTTCGCTTCCACCAACGCCAGAAAAGCGAAAAGGGTCTTCTTTTCAGTTCGACCGGCTCGTTCTCGCTCGCTTTCGTCCAGAGTCTGCCACGGACATTTGCCATTCAACCTGCCCGCCGCGTGAGGTTAAAACAGCGCCATCAGATGGAAGCAGGTTTCCTATAGGTTATCAAAAGCATTCATCAGCAGCGTGGCTCACCACTGGTTCCTATTCTGCAGCCAACCTTTCGTGGTTTCACCCTGAGGCGTCGGATCCTGATCGCTGATTCGAAGCTTTTCGTGCCATCTTCCTCGTCCGGGCTGACAGCCACTTCGTGTCGTCATTCGTTTTGTCTCGGAGAGCTCGCTAGAGACTTTCCGGCATCCTATCGTTTTTCCAGGATAAATTCGCTGTCATTCGCTTTTTTAAGCTGTTGTGCTTGGTTGCAGTTTCTGCAACACCTTCAAACTGGCTTACTCGAAGACGCACGGTGTTTTGGTGAGTCCGGTTTTCCTGCTCGCTGCCCAATTGCTTTTCGGTTCACTCCCATTTTTCTCTTGCTTTCGACTGAATCAGAATATTTGATTCATCCACTGTCTTGCCGAGTGCCCCAGCCTTGTTTTTCCTGCAGTCACACCCACCACCTCCCACCCCTTGGACACTGAACTGACCCGGGGGCGTTTTACAGTTCAATCCCGAGTTACAAACACCGTTAATTCTAGACGAGTCATTGGATTTTTCGGATCCTGAAGAGTCACAGTTTCTCGGTGCTTTTTCAGACGGCCTTCTGGCCAAGTCTGAGCCCATTTTGTCTATGTCTACTTTCCAGAAGCCCCCGCACACGGCGTTGATCGGTAAGCACTGATACATCCACTCCTCCCACCCCCCCCTCCTTCTTCCCCCTCGTGGACATGGCATGGCTGGTCCAGGGTTCCCTAGGGAACACACACCGCGTTTGAACTTTGTGAGACACTGACACTAACTCAACCTGATTAGACTACGACTCTGCTCGATCTCTGCATGATGGCATTCCGTACCAAGGCTATGGCCAGGCACCTTATGTGACGGCCACCACGCTGGTTCCTTCCCCCATGCCCGATCACGCAAGCCAGATATCGGACTGTGTGCCCTACATGGCGAACGGAGAGTATGCGAGTTCCTACGAAGAGGGTCGTTCACCAATGATGGCCGCCGAAAATCGCCAAATACCGGAAGTAGTCTCCTACTCCCCCCAGAGAGGCTCCGAAGGCACCAGGGTCTTCGTCCAGATTCAATTGCCATATGACCTCCACTCATCGTCCTATGCGACTCTTTACCTGGTCTTCGGCTCGAAAAAGTGCGAATGTGTTCCTCACTTCCTCGGCTTCCAGGGTGCTTCGTTTCAATATGCACTTTCCGTCGACACACCTCCTTTCAGCTCCACGGGCTCTCCGTCGTTCGCAGTTCCCTTGCAAGTGTCCATGGACCATAATGACTGCCATGCAGTCACGCTACAAGTGGGAGTTTATACCTATGAACATGCTTCGATGCAGTCGCCTTCCGACGAGTCTCGCAAGCGGAGGGTGCCTTCATACGCGGACGAACCCCTCTCCAGGGCACCCAAGCGAGTCACCGGCCCACCAATGCATGCAAAGGAATCGCCCAGCGTATCCTCCGCGACCTATTCACCGTATCTGCAGTCTCTGCCGGCAATGAATAGCTTCGTCAGCCCACACCACACGGCGGCATCGCCGCGAGTTCCTTCGACCCAGTATCCTGGCCTATCTAACACGTCTCAAGCGTCTATCCGGGCGCCATCACCTATCACTCCATCATACAGCCCGTCGTTCCTCGCGGTCAGCAACGATGCACGAAGCACTACTTACACTATCGGCCATCCTCTGCGTCAGCAAAGCCAAGCATCACCAGGCAGGTTCGGAAATCCCACCCTCATTCGGACGTCGACGTTGCAACAGTCGGGCGCATATGGCCAAACGCAGTCGTTCAATCCCTATGCCATGTGCCCGACGAAGGCAGTGTTGAAGTTGAATGGTGATCTCGATTCAATGACGGAAAGCTGGTCCAGAGAAGAGCGGGAGGCAAAGCGTCGGTTGGTTCAATTTACACGGATGCAGAGTGGCAGCACAATCCACGCAGACTTCAAGCCTGTGGCGCCTGAAGACCGTGCTCCTAATAGTATCTGCATCAGTTGCATCTACTGGGATGGGAAGGACGAATGCTTTGTTACCAGCGTTGACACCATCTACTTGCTCGAGTCCTTGGTGGGAGTCCGGTTCACGGTGGAAGAGAAGAACCGCATCCGCAGAAACTTGGAAGGCTTCCGACCACTTACAGTGTCCAAGGCCAAGGCTGATAGTGAGGACTTTTTCAAAGTCATCATGGGGTTTCCCGCACCAAAGCCCAGGAATATCGAGAAGGACGTGAAGGTCTTCCCCTGGAAGATCCTCAGCCATGCCCTCAAGAAGATAATCGGTAAATACGTAAGTGACTCGTTCATTTCATAGCCATCCCGAACAAGGCTAACCGTTGGCGATCTAGTCTGCTAGTTACTCTTCGATTTCTGGAACCCTGGCCACCCCGATTGGATCGAACTACACCAGCAACGGCGCTGCCTCTGACTCTGGCACTGAGCCTCAGAATGCAGCGTCGCCTCAGTCCGTGTCAGATACTGCTGCCCCAGCCAACTACGGAGCCAGCCTAGCTGCTTCGACATATACACCCCCTTCTATGACGGGCGGCTCGGAACTGCGAGGCGGACTGGCTAGTGTCAATCAGCCCTATTCTTCCGCCTTGGCTACGCCCTACTCGTACCCTTCTGTCTGTCAGCAGCCGAGCCAACTTGGACTCACAGCCACTGTGAACAGCAGAACTTGGGAGCTGAATCCTCTTCTCAACTCTGCCGCAGCCACTGGAAACCCCAGCAGCAGCGCGTGCTACAACTACCTTGCTCCCATGCCGTATTCCGTGCATGGCCAGGCCCACGGGTCTTGAATCACCCGCGTTTCGGTTCCTCTTTGGTAATCTGCATCAACTGGCGTTTGGCTTTTCCGCTTTATTGCGTTGTGTTTCTTGCATACCTCATTGATACCTCTTTGATTATCGTCACTCCTTTGCCATGAGACTTGGGCGCTGAGCCCTGTGGGATCTTCTCGCACAGGATAGTTCAGTCCCGGGGCTCCTGGACTTTGCCACTTATTCTTTTTTTATGATCACTGTGAATGATCTTATGTCTCTCCTTATACTATTACCCTTCTTCATGCCTTGATGCCCGATATCCTTTTTTGCTTTGATGCATTATAGACGAACTGTTCCCGTTCTTCACCATTCAAACCATATTTTCTTCTTCCTTTTTTTTTCTTGGGTTAATGTTGCATTTTCATATGGGCATGAGGCTTTCACTCCTTTACGAAGCTGTACAACTATCTGGCATAGCATGGCGCTGCCGTCGTTCCTTCTAGGTTGCAGGTTTGGGATAACACTTGGGATTGATGTACCAGACATCTGGATTGGCGAAGGATCAAAAGTGTGAAATGGGATTTGGGATCAGATTTGTGCACCTTGAGTTATTGTGTTGTTGTTATCACTGTTGTCGTCCGCTGCTGGGTTCCTCTGCTCCTATCTCCGTCATTGTGCGTCTCTTGGAGGAGATGGTCCCTGGTATATTCACAGGACCCTGTTGCCACCAGTTTTTGGTGACCGGTCTTGTTGGGGCGAATCTATATATGCATAGCTTGCGGCGTCTGTGAATAATCCTGTTTATTTCTTACTTCTTCTGACTTGTTTTTCTTTCCCTTTGACATTTGGAGGAGGCAGAGTGCACAACTACATAAGTAATCTAATAATCGATCCCCAATCCAGAAATCAGACGCAATTCCGTAAATCCGACATTTTCATACCCAGCGGTACCTGTTCGTAATTTTTCATTTTTATCTTATCGCCACCATCACCTGACCGGGGCGGGGAAAATACCAGCCAGCCGTCACTCACCGTAATTACTCAGTAATCGCGGTGACTCAAACCCACTTTCTTCCGCTCCTCCTCCTTCTCGACTCTCTCTTCCCTCCCCCAGCTTTTCCCTCCACGTCCTTATCCAATTGACCGTTTTTGGTCTCTTTTTCTTTCTTCTCGTCCCTTACCTTGCTTCGATCTCCCTTTTCCTCCGCTACTCCTTCCCCCGTTCCTTACTCTTTCACCACCACTCGCCGGGTGTCACCCCCACCTCCCGCCACCATGGACGGAATCAAGAATGCATTTGCCAGAGCCAAGCAGGAGAAGCGCGCCGCTCTGGTCGCCTACTTCACTGCAGGATATCCCACTGTTGAGGAGACCGTAGATGTTCTGATGGGCTTGGAAAATGGTGGTGCTGGTATGTTGTCGACCCCGCCTTTTGCAACATTTCAAATATGGAGGGGAACTAATCGATTTCGGTGATCTGCAACAGACATTATCGAAATGGGTGTCCCTTTCACCGACCCTATCGCAGATGGACCTACTATCCAGAAGGCCAACACCCAGGCTTTGGCCAATGGTGTGACAATCCCCCTTGTCCTGGACCAGGTCCGCACCGCCAGAAGCCGCGGTCTGAGAGCACCCGTTCTTCTGATGGGCTACTACAACCCTCTGATGCAGTATGGTGAGGAGCTCATGCTCCAACACTGCAAGGACGCCGGTGTCAATGGTTTCATCATGGTCGATCTGCCCCCGGAGGAGGCTGTTCGCTTCAGAGATCTTTGCGCCAGCGCCGGGTATGTTTCGACTGCATCGTGTGCGCAAATTTGGGTAGCTGATCTAACATTTTCTGCAGTCTCTCTTACGTCCCCCTCATCGCCCCCGCCACCTCCGAGTCACGCATGAAGCTTCTCTGCAAGATCGCCGATTCCTTTATCTACGTCGTTTCCAGAATGGGTGTCACCGGTGCTACCGGAAAGCTCAGCTCGAACTTGCCCGATCTCTTGTCTCGCGTTCACACCTGGTCCGGAAACGTGCCTACGGCGCTGGGATTCGGTGTTAGCACCCGCGAGCACTTCCTGTCCGTGCAGAACATCTCCGAGGGTGTCGTTATTGGTAGCCAGATCATCACCGTCTTGGGTGACGCCCCTGCCGGTCAGGCGGCTAAGCATGCCCAGGACTACCTCTCCAGCGTGACCGGTCGTCGCCTTGAGAGAGATGCTCAGGGCAAGGTGACTGGCTCCGTCAACGTGCTTGACCCCGTCCTGAAGGAGGCTCCCCCTGCCCTCTCTCAGCCCACCGATGTCATTACCAACGACGACACCCCGGCTGGTCCGGGCCTGGTCGACCAGATTGAAGCTCTGAACGGCTCTGGTGACCCTGCTCTCATTCCCTCCCGTTTCGGTGAGTTCGGTGGCCAGTACGTGCCCGAGTCCCTCATGGACTGCTTGGCCGAACTCGAGCGTGGCTTCGATCAGGCGCGCAACGACCCTAAGTTCTGGGAGGAATACCGCTCCTACTACCCCTACATGGGCCGCCCCAGCAGCCTCCATCTCGCTGACCGCTTGACGGAGCATGTCGGTGGTGCCAACATCTGGTTGAAGCGTGAGGATCTTAACCACACCGGAAGTCACAAGATCAACAATGCTCTCGGTCAGATCCTGCTTGCCCGCCGTCTGGGCAAGAAGAGAATTATTGCCGAGACTGGTGCTGGCCAGCACGGTGTCGCCACGGCCACCGTCTGTGCCAAGTTCGGCATGGAGTGTGTCGTGTACATGGGTGCCGAGGATGTTCGTCGCCAGGCCCTCAACGTCTTCCGTATGAGACTTCTGGGTGCTTCCGTCGTTGCCGTCGACGCCGGCAGCCGCACTCTTCGTGATGCTGTCAACGAGGCTCTCCGCGCCTGGGTTGTCCACCTCGACACCACCCACTACATCATCGGTTCCGCCATCGGCCCTCACCCCTTCCCGACCATCGTGCGTACCTTCCAGTCTGTCATCGGTGATGAAACCAAGGAACAGATGAAGGCACTCATCGGCAAGCTGCCCGATGCTGTCGTCGCCTGCGTTGGTGGTGGCAGTAACGCCGTGGGTATGTTCTACCCCTTCTCGAACGACCCCAGCGTCAAGCTCCTGGGTGTCGAAGCCGGTGGTGACGGTGTTGACACCGACCGCCACTCCGCCACCCTCTCCGGCGGCAGCAAGGGTGTCTTCCACGGTGTCCGCACCTACGTCCTCCAGGACAAGCACGGTCAGATCTCCGAAACCCACTCCATCTCCGCCGGTCTTGACTACCCCGGTGTCGGCCCCGAGCTATCCAACTGGAAGGACAGCGACCGCGCCAAGTTCATTGCCGCCACCGACGCCGAAGCCCTCACTGGCTTCCGTGCCCTCGCTCAAACCGAGGGTATCATCCCCGCTCTGGAGTCCTCCCACGCCGTCTTCGGCGCCATGGAGCTCGCCAAGTCCATGAAGACCGGCGATATCGTCCTTAACCTCAGTGGAAGAGGTGACAAGGATGTCCAGAGCGTGGCTGATGAGCTGCCTCGTCTGGGTCCTAAGATCGGCTGGGACCTGCGCTTCTAAATCACCACCCTTCCTTCCTCCTCATCCTTCGTCCTCCATCATACCTCTTGACATCTACTACCACCTTCTACTTTCCTCCTTTTCATTTAAATTCCTGTAGATTTTTCCGTTTAGACTCTCTACAACTCCCTTGCATTTCCCCCCTAACGATATCAGAGCGATGAAGGAATCCTGCACCCAAGAAAGTGACAAGCCAAAACAAAAGGAAAAGAAGGAAAGAGGAAAAAGTCTTTTCGGTCTCAAGTTTGATCGTTTTTCATCCTTATCTATGAACTACTACCCACTTCTACTCGTGACCCGAGTTGGGATTTTTCGGTTTTGATCATTTTCGGTTTATCCTTTTTGGCTTGTTCTAGAGAGAGAGAGTTTTAGTACATATACCAGTATCGAATGCCATTGGGGTTCTTCTTCAATTCATGTATGGTAATTTGGCTTTTAGGGTAGATTATTTGTTACGATGTATCAAGTTATTTACTACGGCACGGTATTTGAAACCAAGTGTAAACAAAGTCATAGATGGATAGATAGTATAGATAAGGTATCAATGCTGTCTGTGTGTGTGTGTGTGTGTGTGTGTGTGTGTGTGTGTGTGCATGCGTGTGTGCATAGTTATCTTCATCGTGTCATGTCATGTCATGTCAATAAAAAAGCAGGCAAACTCCGCGAAGTCAAGTCAAGTCATTACTACATACACCTCATCAATCGTCAATCTCCCAAATGTAATTTGTATGCTGCGCTCCCATCTCGTCCATCAGCCACTGCCTCCGCCTAATCGACTGCGTACCCACCCCGTAAACCCTCCGGACCCCTCTCCTCGACTACTCCGACGTTGCTGTTGTTGTTCTGGGCCCTCTGAGCCCGACCATGGTGATGACCATGAGGAGAATGACTGCGAGCTCCAACCCGATGGTGATGCAGCGTCTCGCGCTGCTGATGGTTGGGTCCGTTCGCGCTCCGGACTGTCGGGGATAACTACTGGGTTGCCGCTTGTGCCCTCTGCTGCCGGTCTGTTTCCGGGAGGACTGTTGGCGCCTTCGGTTCTGCAAGCTGTTAGAGAGGGTTTGCGTGATGAAGCAACATAGGGTAGGGATCTTACTGGGGCGCATCAATGCTTCGTCGACAGTGCGGACACGTGTTGTGCTGGTTCAGCCACAGCTCGATGCAGCTGTAGTGAAACCAATGGCTGCAAGGTAGCACCGTGACCTCAGTCCCTAGCTCCACCGTGTCCATGCAAATCGAGCATTCTGCTCGACCTTCGCTCCCCAGCATCTCCTCGTCAACCTTCTTCTTCGGCAGCGATTGGATCGCACTGGGCGGGGCTGGTGGTGGCGCTCCGCGGTTGGCGTTCTGTTCCATCAGCTGAGAGATCACGCGGTCCAGCTCCTCCTGCGAGTATACTGCGTCCCCATGACGATCGAAGTTTAGCAACGTGGACAGCATGGCGAGGGGATTCGGCCCCGTCATCACCCGGACGCCGCCAGTGCCACCTGCCTGTGTGTTGGTGCCGAAATCCGAGCGGAACAGCTCCAAGATACTGATAATCATTAGCCCTGCAATATGAAGCAACGTCATCGGCAGCACCTACTCGCCCAGAGTCCGCAGAGGATTATTCACCGGTTGCGGACCATCCGCATCTCGCGGGTGCAGACCGCCGTCCCGCGTGCCGGTCCGGCCCTCCGCCTCGATGTCAAAGGCAAAAGATCCCAGTGTCCTCCCGCGGTCGCGATCTGTGCCTGACGCTTGAGCTTGGCCGCCTGGGCGATTTTGCTGTCGGTAGGTGCTTGCGAGACCATGGAAGATGCTATCTAGACCCTGCACCATCGGCATTAGTGGATCGGGATTTGCCTGTCGCTGTTGGGTCGGAGGTGACCCCCCTCGGAGGCCATGGGTATAGGTTGTGGTGGAAAAGGTGAAGCGGCCGTCCGGAGACCGATAGGTGCGATGGGTGAATCCATTCCCATGTCCGGGACCCCAGCCTTGATCGAGATCATCATCTTCCTCCTGGTGTGCCCAGGGGTTGTGGTCTGCCCATGGATTCGGGGAGCGGGCGTTGGCCGCGGCGGGGGGCGAGGGGGGTCGGTGGAATGAGGGCGGGGGCTCGGCGTCGGGATCTGGCGGGATTTCGATCTGGGATGGTCAGATAGGGTTGCATGGAAGTGATAGCGGAAGAGATCGTACAATTTCAGTAAAGTCTGACTCGCAGTGCGGACAGATCATGCCCTGAGCTTCGCGCAGCCAGACGCCGCCACAAGCATGGCAGAACATGCGGTCCCCCACGTCGGCCATGGCGATCCGGAATCCAACGGCGAAACGAGGCGTGGATGAGAGGGGGACAATAGAAAGGTGGGGTGGAAGGTTGTCACCGTAGACACTAGTCAGATGGTGGTGCAGGAGACAAGATCTGACGAATCAATCAGGCAGAAGGGATGTTGCAGTGATGGTGGTTAATAGTTCGAGAGCAGCAGCAGCAGCGCAATGCAGCGTCATTCATGGCTCGTTGGGCACGCATTCGTTCATCCACAAGGGCCACGGGCGTGACGGGGACAAAGATTTAGAGCATGGGAATCATCCGACGGGTAGATATGCTAGATATCAGAAAGATACCGACATCAGATGACAGCAAGAGAAAGAATGGAGAGAAGATGGAGGAAAGTAAGAGAAAAGCAGGAAAGAAGAAGCGACTCGGGATGACGTTAGCCACCTGTGGCGCAGCTGAAGGTAAAGTAGTAGTGGTAGTAGTGATAGCATCCATTAACATTAATCACGCATCCAATCTTGCTGTCAGAACGCCCCAATGCAAGAATAAAAACACCCGAACAGCCTTATTTACACTCATGCACCCAGAACAATCAATTCACAGTCGCTGCCATCCCTCAGCGTCTCTTTGCCCCCCGCATCACCAATCCACCCACTACGCCGGCCGCCAGCGCCAGCCCACCCACGATGGCAATACCCATCAGGCCCTCCTTGGACACTTTTTCATCGATGAGCTGGCCTAGACTAGCGGCCTGCAGGTTCCCGGGTTCCTTATCACGCAGTAGATCGTTGTACCGACGGGCTTCGCCGTAGTTACCGAGCTTGTAGTTGCCCAGCGCGAGGTAGTACAGACATTCGCGACGTCGTTCAGGCGCAGCGCGGAAGATCTCCGACAGCAGACGAACACCCTCTTGTTGTTCGACCCGAGCGTTGGATTTAATCAGACCCTATACATGCCGTCAGCCGAATGGACTTGCATCGGGATATCTGCCGGTCCCTACCCAGGCGTAGTTGAACTTGGTCTGAATTCCCACGTAGTCACCTTCCTTCTCATACTGGGCGCGGAGCACCTGAAGTTCCGCTGGTTTTAGCGGACTGTGCACCGGTTAGCTTCGTGCTGGTTCTGGGGTATTGGTAGAGTATTCGATGGGGGAAAAGCGCTGACCTCTCAGCATCGGCGGCATCTGCATGCAGGCAGTTAGCGGAGGGAGAGGGACCAGCACCAACGGGGAGAGAAATACTCACAAGGAAGATTAGAGCCCATTCTGAAGAAATATCGATGTATCTGGTGGGAAGACGAAGACTTTTGGCCGGCAGCGACAAGAGAAGATTCGGAATCATGGCCGGGGCTGCCTGGCGTCACGCGCTGTGGCGGTGCGTGCGGCGGTGGCGGTTGCTCCAACAACAAACATCTCTCCACTTCCGGAGTGTATTTGCTGCCATTGCTATCAGTACTACAAGGTCGATATCTAACATTACAACGTATATACTCCTGGATCTACTGTCATCATGCTGCTCGACGAGAATCCCGCTGGTGTATGTCGCTTTCACCCCTTAATCATGCTTATTGCTGACTCTCCAGCTCATCAACCACACCATCGGCAACTTCAACATCCACCCCGATAAACAAGCCGTCACCCGCATCAATGACTCGCTCGCTGCGCTACAGCAATCGCGTGAGTTGCGCACGCGCGAAGCCGAATCAGCTTTGCGCAAGCTCTCCCGGCACCTGTCCGCCCTGACGGCCCAACATGAGGAGGCCGTGACGGCGCATGACTCCGGCAAGCACGCCGCGGAGATGGTCGAGCTGGACACGAAGAAATTCCGTATTGCCAAGTCAGCTACCGAGCTGGAGATTGAGAGTGAGCGGCTAGAGGGCGAGCTGGAGATGTTGAAGGAGCGACTGGCCGATCTGGAGGCGCAGGGGTTGGAAGGCGATGAGCCGACGCGCCGGGAGCGTGAGATGGATGATGCGACGCTGTGAGTACCTTCTCATAGAAAGTATATACGCCGACTAACTATTTTATAGGCTGCGATTGAAAATCTACCGGTCTCTAGGAGTGGACATCGAGGCCGACGACGCGGGCAACTTCACCAAGGCGGTGATCCGCAATAGTCGCAAGGGCGATGTGCATGTGGTGAACATTGACCCGAAGTTCTCGCGGTTCTTCTATTCAAACTACTTCTGGTCGACGATGCAGGGATAGATGCGTTGGGTGAGGATGGACAATTTGGACGGCGTTTACGGATATACCCTGGCTTGATATGACAATACTATGACTACTATTACATTCTATACATTAAACTATGCTCTATACACACGTAGACTAACATCTCCCCAACTCCCCTCTCACAACCTCCCTCTCCTCCTCACTCAACCCACTCACCCTCCCATCCCTAGCATACAACAACGGCTTCTCAAACGGAAACAACCGTTCCACGACCCCCAGCACCTCCTCCCACCTCTCTTCCCCAACACCCCACAACTCAAACCACCTCCTCTGCATAACCTCCATCCTCTCCACCACTTCATCCACCCCCGGAACTTCCTCCCCATCCCACGTCACCCTCGCCTCCGCATCCTGCTCACCAGCATCAGCACGATAAACAACCCCGACCCCCAACCCATCCCCGACAACCCCCTCGACCCTCTCATTCCAAAGTACCTGCCTCACCCTCCCCTCCAACCCAACAAGGCACCAAACCAACGGAAACCGACTCCTAGTCAGCGCTTCCCGCACGCCTCTCGTCGCCTCCCTCGGACTAACCAGCATCCCGATGACGCCTGTCCCGCGCCATCCCACCGGCGCCGATGCGAACGTGCCCTCGAGTTCGCGAACGATATTAGGCCCGAGTTTCGTCTTGAGCGCTTTGCATTGCACGAGCACGCGCGGCGGGTGTTCGTGTGCGGGGAGGTGCCAGGTTCCGACGAGGTCTGTGCCGGCGTCGGAGCGGCCGCCGGTGCGGTGGAGGAGGAGCGCGGAGGAGCGGAGGGTGGATTGGATGGTGTATTCGTAGTGGGTGCCGATGTAGGTTGTGCTTGTGGGAGGGAGGGAGGTGCGTGAGGCGTGGGCGAGGAAGGAGGGGAGTGTGGTGTGGGATGATGAGGATGGGGGGATTGGGGGGTGGGGGAGTTTGTAGAGACGGCGGGTTAGGGGGGATAGTGTTGTCATTCTTTCTCTCTTATAATAAGAGACTGTAGAGGTGCATTGGATGCGTGTGTGTATACTGTTGTTAATTGAGTACTAGTATTTACCGAAATAAATGGCGGAGTAGATTGAGATAGACGTACCTGGAGAGGAGAAGAGTAGAAGTTGGGGAAATACTTTAAATTTTGGGGTTTATCGGGCGGAATTCAAACTTATCGGGGAGCGGAGATTAGCTTAAGCTCTCTCTCTCATTTCACTTCTTCACTCTCCACTCCACCATCACCTATCGTCACTAGTTGTACAATCCTCACAACTACACTACTCTACTGTCCACTACAGTACAGCCACAAACAAACCAACAAGAAATAGACGAGAGAAAAAAACACAATGGCAGACATCCTCACGCAACTCCAAACCTGCCTGGACCAGGTACAACAACCCCATCCATCCCCTCAACCCAGACCCAACTAACCCAACCCAACTTAACACAGCTCGCAACCCAATTCTACGCAACCCTCTGCTACCTCACAACCTACCACGACAACATCCCCGCGACGCCGCCCCCAACATCCACAACGCCGAGCGCCGCACCCCTCCTCGCAAAAATTCCCAAGAACGCATCAACACCCCCGGTGCCCGCGTCCGCGCCCCAAGCAGCACAATCCCAATCGCAAGCGTCGCCGCCACCACCCGACAGCACCAACCCCCCGGGCCAGGGACAGAATGCAGACAACCAACAGCAACAAAACGCAGATGGGACAGCAGAAGGGTTACCTGCGCCGGACAGCCCCGCTACGTTTGCTGCGCGACAGAGGGAGTTGGCGCGGGATTTGGTGATTAAGGAGCAGCAGATTGAGTACTTGATTAGTGTGTTGCCCGGGATTGATAGTAGCGAGGCGGAGCAGGAGAGAAGGATTCGGGAGCTGGAGGGGGAGTTGAGGGTTGTGGAGGGGGTGAGGGAGGAGAGGAGGAGGGAGTTGGGGGCGTTGAGGAGGAGGTTGGAGGGGGTTTTGGGGGTGGTGGAGAGGGGGATTTATTCTAGGGGTTAGATTTTTATGATATATGATACTACTAAGTAACTGATGTCTTGTTTTGTTGGGCTGGATATGATGGAGTATGAAGTTGACTTGCGTCTTCTAATTAGCTTAGCTTAGCTTAGCTTTCTTTGTCTTTCTTTCTTCCTTTCCTTTCCTTTCCTCCGTTCTCCTCTATCGTGTATCACGGAATTGACCACATAGCAAAAGGAGATAAGACCAATCAGATCAAATGAATGGGTGGGAAACAAATCCAGATGCATGAAATGAGGGTGAAAAATCCAGGAATGCAGTAAATCAACCAAACGCCTCTCGGGTATCAAACCAGTATTATCAGTATGAGCGCAGCATCTCCTTCTAGTGAATATGGTGCTTCACTAGGGAATGAAGGAATCATCGGTATGTCACCATCACTTGAATAAACTCCGGTATTCGCGCATGCGATGCTCTTGCACCTCCTTCTTGTCCAGCTTGCCCCTGTTCAAGCTCAGATCTGCCAGCTGCTGCTTCTTCTTCGCTAGCTCGAAGATCTTTTCCTCAATACTGCCCTTCATCAAGAACTGTACTGTCGTCACTTCGCGCGTCTGCCCGATGCGATGTACGCGGTCCACGGCCTGCGCCACTGCCGCTGGATTGTACTGCGGCTCCATTATATACACCTTGGACGCCGCTGTCAAGTTCAGACCCACGCCGCCGGCCCCGATCGTCGCCAGGAGCACCGTGATGTCCGGGTTACTGTGAAACTCCTCCAGCGCCTTGCTTCGCGCTGCCAGACTCATCGTCCCATCGAGCCGTGCGAACCCGTTGATGTCGTTGTCGCGCAGCGCAATCTCAATTAAGTCCAGGTGCGACGTCCACGCCGAGAACACCACGCTTTTGATCGGCCGCTCCCCGGGCCCTTGGCTCTTACTCTCCTCGGCTGTTTCCAGGAGCTGCGCCACCAGCGCCTTGGTCTTCGTGTGTGGTCCCTCGTACTCCCCTAACGTCTTTCCGTGTCGTCGGCTCTGTTTGGCTTGCGCCTGATCCACAAGGTATTCCTGCAGTCCACCTACCGTGATCGTGGAATACGAGGCTGGCATCCAGCCATCACACACCTGGCATTTGATATCGTGCGCCGAGCCCACCGGACGGTCGAAAGCGGGTTTCCACCCCGAAAAACAGTCTGGACACAGGACATCGAAGCACGGCAGCAGAATCGCCATGGCTGTTTGCCTGTCGGTCGTGCCATTATCGGAGCTTGGCTCCTCCAGGCGCTTCCCGCATACAGCGCATGTGTCTGCGGAAGTCTCCTGCATGAGTGTAAACATTTCGTAAGCCTTTTTGTCGGTGGCTCCGGCAGCGTCGCCTGCGCCTTCTTCGAGATCGATGGCATCGTGCACGCTCATGCCCTTGATGCGCTTGCGGTCGTCTGGCTCGAGCAGTTCCTTGCCGTGCGCACTGATCTGTCGGAGGATCATCATCGCCTTGAGGATGTGGTGGTACATGCGACCTTTCATCTTGGACTGCTCTTCACCGGCAATCACCCGCATCATGACGTTGGACTCCTTCCGGAAGAACTCGTGCAGCTGTTGTTCCTTCTCCGTAAAGTTGAGCACGATGATCTTATCGTGCCGTGCCGGAAGATCAATCTTGTCCTTTACCCGGCGGAGCGTGAACGAATCTACCAGCACCCGCAAGCTGGCCAGCACTGATGCATCGCCCGTTTTGAACCGACTGAGGATGTGTATTCCGAACCGCCCTCTGTCGTCATAAGGAAAGAGCCCCAGGAACTTGGTGACCGAGAGGAGATCTTCGAGGCGATTCTGGATGGGCGTCCCGGTCACGGACCATCGCCGCTGGGAATTGAGCTTAAAGATGGCCTGAGTCTGCGCTGCACTCTGTTCGCGGATTGTGTGCGCTTCATCCAACACAATGCGGAACATGTTCATCTTGGTTAGAGGGCTGACGCCACGCTTTGCTCCTCGTCCAGACAGCTCGCTGAGGACGATGCTGTACGTGGTTATCACTAGGTCATATTTGGACAATTCTTCCACGTCATTGGTCCGGGTCGGTCCATGGAAAACATAGGACGAAAGCGCATTTTCCTTCAGATGCTCCTTGATCTGATTGGACCAGTTGTTGACAGCGCTGAGAGGTGCCACCAGCAGCGTCGTCTTGGTATTGCGGATGCCCGGCAAGCTGCGGACAAGCTCGGGATCTGGGATCAGATCCGCCCACTGGTTGGCCTCCTCTAGGGAAGACAGAACTAGGGAGAGAATGCTCAGGGTCTTACCCAGCCCCATCATGTCCGCCAGCAGTCCTCCCAGACTCTGTGGAGGCTCTTCATCTAGCACCATCCCGCTGATGATTTCACGGTACCGCCTCTTGCCATTCTGGCGATAAACCACCCGCCAGAGCGAGTTATTGTCCGCCTCCTTGGGCCCAAACCTGCGTGGCTTTTCCTTCTCTGTCATGAACCAAAGTGCCTGCTTCTGATGCCGAAGCAACGGCGTGTTCAAAGAAGACGGAGGGTCCATTTCGGGCAAATTGTCGGCGCTCTGCAGCTGATCGAACATTTTCATCACGGCGTCGTTTACTTCTTCGGCTGTTCGCACTTCATAGTTGACTCCCACCCGGCCCCTCGCAGCTGCCGCAGGCAGCATCGCCGCTTGAGCCCGTCGCCTCTCTGCATGTGGATTGTGCACAGGAACGCCCTGTTCCACCGAAAATGGCGTCCCCAGCCAGACATTATGCTGACCCAGATGTTTCCCCACAAGCTCTGCATCCTTCCTCAGACCATACAGATTGACGGAGGCTCGGTATGCATATGAGCAAGGCGCCCAGGGCCACTCGTCGTCTTTTCTCCTCCGGACGTCCAAACGGGCGGTGATATTTACCTTCAGAGCCGGCGAATCGAGGAGCGGAACGACGACCGACGCTGTTTTCGCATCAACCGTCCCGAATATCTTTCCGTTGGGGTCTGACACTTCGATCCGGTTGTTCTGGCCCGGTTGGCGATGCACGCCTAGCTTCATGGAAGGCCAGTCATGCGTGGAGTCGCCAAAGATAGTCTGTGACGAAGGCTTAGGAACCAACTGCGCCTGAATCGTAGCATTCTCAATCTTCCCATAGCAGACCCGCTGAAGACTGAGGTCATTTGAGCCGGTGACCTGCACATCGTCGTCATCAGTCGCTGGCCCTGACGCATCTAATATAAAGTCAGCATATTATGTCAACCCACATATCCATCATCCTACCAGTAGTCAAGTCAACGACATCAGGCAGCACGGCCGGGGAATTCGAATTCGAACGACCATCCTTCATCCAATTGCCCAAGCCCGTATTGCCCACGCCTGTGAACTTGTGGTTCACAGACCCTGGCCCATTCTCTTCTACTTTGACCCTCTTGTATAGCTGGCTCGAACGCCCCTCCACCCCGTACATATTCTCAATTAAACTCCCGTGGCGCGTCTCATCCAGCTGTTCCGATGACCGTTTCCCGTCCGTCCGCTCTTCGAACTGAGCACTAGCAAACTCCACATCCAGCGCGGGTTCCAAACTCGCCTCCTGCTGCTGCGGCGACGAACTCCCGGTATCGCGGGTACTCGGCGACCTTGTAGATAGTGACTGCGATCTGGACTTTGACCTGGGGCTCGCCCGCTGCGACGGCTGACGGCGCCGGGGACTTAGAAGCCGCTGCACTGCGGAGGCGGTTCCCGCGGGCGGCGCAACGACAGTGCGCTGAGGCGAGGACGACGGATCCTGTTGGGCGCTTGTTCCTACTAGAAGAGAAAGTGAGTTTTCGTTGGTGTCTGAGTCGATGGGGTCATCTGGAGGGGAGGGGCAACGCAGCGAGGCAGGCAAGGAGTATTGACGGTTGTGGTGATGGTCCTCTTGGTGATGGTCACTGGGTCCATCGCTCCAGCGATCCGATGGGGTTCGAGTGGGATCCGGGGAGTTACCATTGTTTTTCTGCTGCTGCTGTTGAAGCTGTTTCTTGTAGGCCCGCGGGTCCAGGAGCATGGCGGCGTGGGAAGCCATGATTCGATACTGGATGCAGGTGCCCGAGACACGCGTGCGACGTAGAGTGTTAGGCCCAGTGACTGATCACGGATCGGATGAGACGATGGCGGGGAGACTGGGAGGGACATCTAGATCGGTTCGAAAGAAAGTCGGGATTGCCTGCTGCAGGTGGAGGGAAAGGCTGGGCTGAGCATCCAACAGAGAGAGAGAGAGAGAGAGCTACTCGGAGGGCGGCAGTCCGGTTAGTTGGTGGTGGTGGTAGTAGTGGTGGTGGTAGCCTTGGTGGTGGCGGCGTAGGGATGAGCGTCAAGTGAGAGAGTGTGTGAGGGGGAGCTCAGATCTCTTCCATCTTACGGCCAGGATGAAATGATCGGCCGGGCAAGAGGAAGCGCCGAAAGAAGCAAGCCAGTTATGATGGTAGAGTGAGGAATGACAGAGGAAAGAAGAGAGAGAGTAACTAGATAATTAGTAGGAAGTATCAATCTAGTTGCTTGACCGTGACGAGGAACCACCGATACATGATAAGATTGCGGGTCTTCCTCGGTCGGCGCTGTTTCAGTGCCCACTTTTCACCTGCGGATATTCGTCTGATATCAATATCTAGATTTCTATATAACTAGGATAATAAGAGGTCTGACTTTCCCAAAAATCTAAAGCACTCTTACACCATCGCTGACTTTGTATTAGAATTCTAAATGTACTTCAAAAACTATATACTGGTGTATTATGTATAAGGTAGACAGACAAGGAGGCAACCGCCCAAAAATCCCTCGCGAAGATCAACTTCCATTTCTATGACTAAACCATCAAGATTTTTCCAACAAGGACCAGACCCTGCAAAAGAACTCCTCATGCCAGGTTATCATGATACACGCTAAATAAAAGAAGAGAAGAAGAATGTGAAGAAGAATGGAAAGATGAGATGGGACCTGCGCCGATAGAGAGCAGATCCTGACTGATCGCAAGCAAACAACCGGGTTAACACCAGGTAAACACCGGGTTCTTGCTCTTAACTGCTTCTAGTCGCTCGACAATCACCTTGCGCTGGTTGCCCTCCATTCCCTCTGCGGCGGCATATCCCAGGTCGCCTTCCAGGTCGTCGCTACTCCAGATCAAATGCGCCTGCCCGCGCGCACTGGACACCGAACTGTGCTTCTGGTGCCGGTGGCCCGGGCGGGGAGGGAGTGTCGCCCAGCTTCGGTCTAGGCCTCGTCCCTGGCTCAGCTCGTCAATGCTGTCGCGCCCAAATCGATAGTCGCCCATCGTAGCAGGGCTGCCGGACTGGGCCCGAGCATGTCCCGAGCTGGACCCGCGCCCGCGGGAGAGCTCGAATCGGTTCGGATTAGGTAGCTCATTTGGAGGAGAACTCAACCCCAGCAGGTCAACATCAGGGCCAGTACCAAACGACATAGCGGCGCCAATGTCCATCTCCTCGTTGTCGGGATCGTAGCTGGCGTGTTTATCGTAATGTTCATAGCTCTTCACCTTCCGTTTCTGCGCATCAGTGGACGGCCCGCGGAGGGGGATCGCGACTGGAACATCCACCAAGTCATCCCAGACGCACACACGCGTCCGTCGTGTCAACTCCAGCGGACCATGATCGGGGTGCTTCAGCGTTTCCACTACGTTCCAGGCTTGCCCCTTCATGACTGCAATCTGTCGAGCAAACATGCTCTCTTTGAAATCGGAATCCTGCGAAAATACCCGCCGGAGGGCCATTTGAGTCCCGCTCCACCAGGCCGTCGAGGTAAGAAGGGGCAGAAAATGGTCGCGAGTTTTCTGCGAAAACGGCTGACCGATCAAAGAAACCGGAAGGAATAGCCAGCCGAACGGGAAGCTTCGCCACTGTGACAGGTTAGTAGGGTTTGTGACATCGCGTTGTTATCAAGACGGTGGACTTACGGCGTCCGGATGCTTCCATGGCCACGACAAGCTGTTATCAATGGCTCCGATCTGAACGGTCACCTGAGGGTCGGTTGCGTTCAATGGGGTCCCAGTACGGCTAACGGCAACCATTGCTTCACGTCGCCGATAAGGATGCTGAGCTGCACTCGTTCCGTTGGAGTTGACAGAAACGGGACGAGCAGGCGGCATATCTTCATCATCCTCTTGTGTTTGAGCTCCATTGGGCTTGGGCGGGTCAGCGACAATGGAAACCTCTTCAGTCTTCCAATCGATCTTGATCATCCAGTTATCCAATCCACGATCTGTGTTCCGCATGATATAGTCGAGAATCACAAGCTTCTCCAGTTCTTCCCGGAACGACTGCTTCAAGCCTTCCGTCCAGTAGAACCGCCGTTCTCGGCTTTCCTCGCGGGGGGATGGCGTGCGCGCCTGACCGTCTTCATATTCTTCTTCGTCCTCGTCATCGGAATGGACGCCGGAGGGGCGGCAAGCTTCACTCCACGGCCGCTTCTTGCGCTTCGGGGCATCCTCCGCTCGGAAACCAGTGTTGGTCTGATCTGGCCAAGGGTGGTCTCGCAGGAAGAGGTTCGCATCCTTGTAGCCCTTCAAAAAGACCTGGAAACTGCCTGCTTTTGGAGGAAGCGGCCTCTTGCCCATCCAAGCCTTCCTGCGGTCCCAGAAATCGTAGAAAAAGGATTTCGAAGATAGCCAAACAATATCGGTGTAAGGGACAAGGTTCGTGTGAAGACGCGAGTCGAGAACATACGCCGCGGCTTCCGAGACATACGACAGATTAGGAATCAGGCATGCCCGGCCAAAGAAACAGGGGAATAAGTTTCGGTGGATCCATTTGGTCCACTTCGGGTTGCGGGATGCATATGGTTCCTCATCCTTGGGCTTGAACACTCCCACAACTTTACCCTCGGCATTGCGCGCAAAGTAACTACCAGAGCTTCCTTGAGAGATCATCCTCGGATGGACACCCATCTCAATGGCTATCCGGACACTCTCCACGACTTCCTCGAACTCGTCCCGGGCTCTGCGCGCAGCCCCCTCGATCTCATCCGACTCAAGGGCTTCCGCAGAGATGGGCCGTACTCCGTCGGGAGCCTGGAAGACAGAGTGATAGATCTCCAGCTTCTCCTCCTCGAAGGTCTTGCCCTTAACACGGTTGATCTTGAACTTGGAGGCGATCTCCTCCGCCCACCGTTCGAGACGGGCATTGATGGCCTTGATGTCGACCCCGGAATTCCTCCGTCCTCGGCGATAGTGGCCACTCAGTCGTCGACGGTGTTCGGGAGGTGTGGACAGGCCGGCGGCCTGCATCTGGGCTCGGGAGGAGATGGGAGCATATCGGGGGGCGGACTGGGAAATCGTGCTGGGGGCGTGTAGGTCGTCATCGTCGGAATAATCGTACAAGTCATTGGCTCTATCCTCCTCCTCTTGAGCCAAGCGGGCGTAACCCGAGGTCGCTGGCCGATTACTTTTGGGCATAGTGAATGGAAGCGAGATAGTTTATAAAATAATGGGACAAGTCGAGTCGGGAGGCAACCACTTTCGGACCATATGAAGGCGACGGGGCAAGGGAAAGAATTAAGGTAGGAGGTGGATAATGAACGGCGAGAAGGGGAAGGATGATTGATAAACAAACTCAAGCCATTACTGGATTAGAGACGAGTAAAGACAAAGTAGAAGCGATAGTCCCCGACCACGGAGAGGTAGGGAGAGCGACAGAGAGAGGGAGGGAGGGAGAGAGCAGATTCCAAGAATCCAGAGCCGGAGAGAGAGTTCGAGGCAGCGCCGCTGTCATCTTGAAGAAGTGGCCGCTCGCCGCAATTACCACTCGTACCGTCACCGTACCACCAATTACGGCGGCTTAGTCAAGCACATGGCAGTCAGGGTCCAAATCAGCCACACCCCGGATACCATACCATACCGCACCGCCACCACTGGTCGTATCGTGCCGCTGGGATCCACTCGAGCTTCACGGAAGCCCCTGAATTATCGATGGCTCGCAACGCGATGCTTTTCCCCGGAGAAGGAATAGACGTTTTCTGGGGGAGGGGAGAGATACCAAGAAGGTTGCTGCTCAATTAGAGCTGTCAATTCCCCTCTGATCCAGAGAGTCAGTGGGTTGAGCGAGAAAGCACAACAAACTACTACTTCACTCCGCAGTCTCTGTTTCTACAAATAGTAACAGCCATGCTCTGTTCAATTGAGCCAGATAAATCGGGGTCTTATGGTTGATACTTGTCGTCCAGTTCATCGACCACAGCTACTGCCATTGACCCCGTGCAGACACTGGCAGCCGTTTTCCAGCACTTCCACTCCACGCGATATGCGCGCCATGGCTTCGTCCCTCCAACGAGATTATGCTACGATCTAAGACATGGACCGATAGAGTAAAACGAGGTGCAGTAGCATGATGTATGAAGAATTGCTATAATGGAGAACGTCAACAGTCGAGTGATTGCGCACCAATCAGCAATACCATGACTGATTCCGATCACAGCAAGCATGAGTCCTGGTCAGCCACTCTGCCGGTCAACTATCGTCTGCTATTGACGCTCAGCTCCACCTCAGCCTCCACTCCACTATAGAAAAGTCGTGAGTGATGATGGTCTCTGGCCATTGAAGGACAAGCTTGAAAGACAAAAGAACACAGGGGCGATCACAGTAAATACTAGGCTGGTGGGAAAGGGGCATGCAGGGGCGCGACAACAACATTGCGAAGATTCATTCCGGGCCCGTCCCGCGCATACTATTAGATAGGCGCATAAACCTTGGAGAGCAGAAGCATAGCATAGCAACAGCCCGGGACTGACTGGGGAGGAGGTGATAAGGAGGAATTCCTACGGGTGACGGATCCCTATCCAAGATTTAATCTGAGTATCCAAGACTCGGCTGGGCCCAGCCAAGCGGCGGTTCCGCAGAGCCATTTCGATAAATAATCGATAGCCTCCGACGCGCGATAGCAGCCCCGATAATCAACCCTCGATCTTCCTTCTCCCTCCCGACCATCCTGTTCCCCTCCAGATTTGTCTCGAATCCCCTTCCCCAAACCCTATCAGCTTCTTTCGCATGATTCCTTTCCGGTCAATCCGCTTGAATCCTTCTGTTTTTCACCTTCTTGTCGCTCCTTTCAGCAATCGCTCCTTGGGTCGACTTGCAGCAACTTGTCCCCGAGACAGCCTTGTGTTGAGATCTTTTACTCCTGGAGTATAATCTCTGATGTCCCTTGGGCCGGACAAAAGCAATTATCAAAAACAAAAAGAAAATCATTTCGGGCTTGGAAAAAGTCTATTGATCGTTTGATCAAAACTGATCAACCAAGAAAAAGTTGAACGACATTCCATATCATTCCTCCCTTTCAGACGTGGCTGGTCCTCTCCAACGGCACCAATCTTTCCTCCCAAACCGTCGTATACCACTCCCGGAACGACGGAAAACCTCCCCTCGAATCGTCTACAATTCGGTCATTTGGGGCCGGATTTCTAGCTAGTTCCCTCCGACAACCTCCACGGTGGCTTCACTCCTGTTCCGGGCGTCGCCCATCGACCCAGCCCTTCGTCCGCCGTCGCCGTCGAACTCGCAGTCTCAAGACTCGAACTACAAACATACTTCCTCCTCGACTGACAGTCAATCGGGGTCACGTCAATCGACTACGGATACTGGCGCGGGAGCATCATCAGCGTCATCGCAGTATTCTGCAACGCTTCCCGAGGCGAGTTCTCTAGATAAATACACCCACAGCCCGAGCAGTAGCAGCAACGGTAGTGCCTTTCCCAGCTCTCTGGGCCCATCTCTGCCTGGACTCTCTGCTTTGGCCTCGGTCGCATCCGCGCCCACTTCCAATCTGCGGTATGTGTACCTAGCAAGAACCTTTCCCTATGCGATGTTGCATAGACGAGACCAGGTGACGGAATGAGAGGGGAATCGCAGTGAAGATCATACGTGATTCCCCTGCCATATCCGAAGGGGCGATATGATAATTTTGAATGCTCACACGCCCAATGCGCCCGTATCTCTGGTTATGCTGACGAGTCTTACGTGTACAGAGCCTCGAGTAGCAATGCGCAGCCCAGTATGGCCAATATGACATACGCGACATCTTCTCCGGCTGCCACTACTGGTGGGCAGGGCAATAATCCTGTAAGTTACTGAAACGATCTTATCATCGGAGGACGATGGTTTTTATCGAGCTACGCTGGTTTTGTTGCTTTTTCCTTCTTGCTTTGGGGTGAAATTTTTGGTGTTCAGGGTGACCCTTAATTTCCTGGGTTTCTTTTTCTGTGCCAATCCAATCTGCTGTTATCAGCAGCCGCTGGGGGCTTGGCGCCGCACCACCTGCTCCTTATCGCGCCAGCCCATCAAATCTCTCCCGATCTTATCAACCCAGCGCTCTTCCTCCTCCATCCACTATCAGTCCGCTTCCCCATCTTCTGTCTTTCCCTCCCCTCTCCTTCGCGCAATCCTACTGCTCCAAAAACAATGGCGACCACGTTGGCTGATCACAAACGTCCTCAATTACAGCCTGTGTGCCAGAATTGCGGCACTTCTACGACACCTCTCTGGCGCAGAGACGAACTCGGCTCCGTCCTTTGCAACGCCTGTGGCTTGTTCCTCAAATTACATGGCAGGCCCCGTCCGATAAGCTTAAAGACCGATGTCATCAAGAGTCGCAACCGGGTCAAGACTGCTGGTCAGGGCCCCAAGCGTAAGGTGAGTCGGTCGTCTAGAAAAATTTTCCCTGCCTGTATACTGTCGTCGTGATCCTGAGATAACGGTCGCTAACATCCATATCAATCTCTTATCAGTCCGGCGGCGCTATCGATACAAATGGCTTGTCTACCTCGAGGTCCGAAGCAGGGACGCCGCCCATGGGGTCCCAAGGATACCGTCGCGCGTCGCGGAAGGCATCACCGGGCCATTCCGACCGATCCAACTCACCCGTCTCCCGAACCGAAACGCCTGGTATCCCTTCCATGCAACAACCACACCCGCAGTCGCAACACAATGCCAACATTGCGCCCCAGCACATGTTCGATAGTGTCACAATCGGCGATCATGGTCTCAGCCAGCCGAATGCGCTACCCTCGGTGCAGCCGCGCCAGCCCTCGCCCACGGCGACCTCGGCGGCTGTGGACCGCCATCTCGAGTCACCACAGACCTACGATGGACTGCTCGCAGCCAATACCTCTTTGAAGACTCGCGTGAGCGAATTGGAGTTTATCAATGAACTCTTCCGGGGCCGGGTGACGGAACTGGAGCAGAGCGGCGCGACTGCGCGCCGATCGGAGATGATCGTCCGGGACTCCGAGGTACGACTCCGGCGGTCTCTGGAGGAGGCCCAACGGCGCGAAGACGATCTGAAACGGCGGATATCTGAGCTGGAGCGACAGCTTAGCGAACAGACCTCCTCTGCCAACCCGACGGGCAATGACAGTCCCGGCGAGCCGCTGGCCAAGCGGATGCGGCTGTCCGACGTCGTGGAGCAACCTGCGGAATCGCCGACAAAATCCCCCAAGAGTGTCTAAGGCCTCACGGGAGGGGGGCTTTGTTCGGACGATGGACGCGCATACGTGCGTCGGGCAGCACCGACGTAAACAAATGCGCACACAGTCTGCGGTGCTGCGTTCTCTGATCTTCCCCGGTCTCTTTGATACCCTTTACGAGTCTTGTCATTGGCTGGCTGTATATCGGATTAACTACCTAATTATATCACACAACCTTCTTTTCGAGCCACTTTCCCCCATTCTCTTCTTCTACTCATCCTATTTCTTCCGATATGAGTCGGGGAGAGATTATTCTGCGCCTGCACCAACCTCCTCATCCCAGCCCGACCGCACAAAAAACCCCTCAGAAAGAGAGAAAAAAAGAAAAGGACCTGTAAAGGGTTTACATGTGTTCAAAGTAATTCGTGTTATTATTAACTCCCTGAATCTAACTACTGTCTTCTTCCAACATTGTCTATCGTAATACCGATCATCCGATGCAACAGTACCGAGTGACCACATACTATACTTCCGAAGGCGGAAGGAAACCTTCACAGTATCCCCATTGTAACCCAACCTAACCTAATCCTTAAGACCACCGACCCTATATCATCCCACTTTAATGATGAAACCCCCAACCTGGGCATCTCATCTCATCTCATTACTCCACTCCGTCGATCCGATTCCTTCCTTATCAGTGCGATGGACGAAGTGCACTGGTCACGAGTCCGGAGTACCCGGAATTGTACCCGACCTCCTTACAATGCAATCTGCAATCTGCCCTTATCACTGCCCATCACGCAAATCCTCCCTTTATTATTGGCCCAACCTGATTTGTTGTCCGTCGGGGATACGACGTTGATCGGCATCTCCTCACTCAAGGAATTGCTTGTGTATAACCGTAAGCAGATTTTCATCCTATCTATGATCTATCTATACTTCTATATAGGGTAATCTGGCCCTTGGGGGTTGCTTATTACCCGGATTCCCGACGGTCGGGGGTGTGCTGATTGGAGGGTTCCCCGCTTTTGAAGGAGAGGGATGCGG
Source organism: Aspergillus neoniger CBS 115656 (assembly GCF_003184625.1). Classification (NCBI taxonomy): domain Eukaryota; kingdom Fungi; phylum Ascomycota; class Eurotiomycetes; order Eurotiales; family Aspergillaceae; genus Aspergillus; species Aspergillus neoniger. The sequence continues at coordinate 267,864 of NW_020291151.1, read as the reverse complement.
TTATACTAACCTATTGTTGGGTTAATGGGATTATTGTTATCTGGGTTTATTGTTAGATAGAGTGTATAGGTAGGTGAGGGGGTAATGATGGGTAATGACTTAGTGCATGTAGGGGGATGTCGCCATTTGGAGCGCAATGCTCGTTGGCTCTAGTACTTATCGGAGGTAGATGGATAGGCATCTGGCTGCCTCTTCCTATCTTTCTAACGAATGTAAGGGCGTATTCAAGATTCTGGCATCGGGAGATCTTCTTTGTAGAGCAGTCTTGGCTGGGATCGAATTAGAGTGTCAGTGATGGGCACGGAGTATAATCGGAGTTATCTCGAATAGGCAGAACAGGGATGCATGTCGATAGGACTAGACACATGACATAGAGCACGTGTTTCTCTATCCATGAAGTCAGCACTTCAATCATCACCATCTAGATAGCTCAGAAAGCTATGAAGACAGTAATGCGTCTCTGTAGCCCTATCAATGGCATAATCAGCCGTCCCAAACCATCGCGATGGCCTATCACCTCTCCCCTCCACCCCTGTCAACACAGACATACAAGCTCCCTCTCATCCCCATCACCACCACGCACATTCCCCACAACAGGATACGAACTCCTCAATCACATCCCCAAGCTAGAAGAAGAATCTCTCCCTGACTACCGAGCCGAGCGATTCTACCCCGTCCACATCGGTGAAGTCTTCAATTCCCGATACCAAGTCATCACCAAACTCGGCTTCGGATCCTCATCCACCGTCTGGCTATGTCGTGATCTACAGTATGCGTACTACTTCACACATTCACTTACCTACTTACTCCTCACCAGCCCCATGAACCACTCTAACCAACCACTCCAGAACCAACAACTACCTAACCCTAAAACTCCACGTCCGCAGCACCCAACACACCCACCTCCCGGAGATCCGCATATCCAAACACCTAAAACAAGCCCACCACACCAAAGCCGAACAGAGTAAACATGTAGGCCAGAAATACACCCGCCTCATCCACGACTCCTTCGAAATCCAAGGTCCCCACGGAATCCAGCCATGTATTCTCTACCAACCATCCGGAATGGACATCTGCGATTACATCCAATGCCTGGAGGGCAACGCATTACCAGAAGATCTCCTCCGCGTTACCATCCGGTTTATGCTCATTGCGCTGGATTATCTCCATTCAGCTAATGTGGTTCATACAGGTGAACCATTGACCCCTAATCTCCCTTCCTCTCTCTCTCTCTCTCTCTCTCATTAATCCATGTATAAGTTTACTAAGTAAGATATGATCTAGACATCCAACCAACCAACATCCTCCTAGGCATCGAAGACACCTCAATCCTCACCGACCTAGAAGAGGAAGAGCTCAACGAGCCTGCTCCGCGAAAACACCTTCCGGATAATAGAACCATCTACGCTACGCGCGGAATGCCCTTCACGACTGGGGAACCCATGCTCGCTGATCTGGGGGAGGCGAGATTACTTCTTCCCATTGATACGGGCACGCAGACTAGTGGTTCTATCATCATGCTGGGGTTATATAGAGCTCCGGAAGTAATGCTTAATATGGAATGGGATGAGAAGGTGGATATATGGGCTTTGGGGCAGACGGTACAGCTCCTTAACTACCTACCTATCAACTCCGTTGAAGTAGACTAACGATGTATGATGCTAAGGCATGGTCCCTACTCCAATCAACCCACCTCTTCACCAATGCTCCAGATCTGATATCACAGGATGATCATGCTCGTCGCTTCGCAGAGATTATAGCCCTGCTTGGGCATCCGCCGGGTGAGTTTTTGGGCGGAGTGAGGAGAGTTGGAAGTTTTGGGATCGAGATGGTATGTCTTTTTTTTAACCTATCCCTAGTATGTATCTATATTAGAGAAAAGCTTGGGTTTTGACTGACCAGTTTAATTGTGTGTCTATGGGTAACTGGAAAAGTCACGTAGAGATTCCTGAAGAATCCCTGGATGATCGAGTGACGCGACTCGAGGGCGATAGGAAGAGGCTTTTTCTGCGGTTCCTGCGGAAGACGTTGAGCTGGGTTCCTGGGGAGAGGCCGAGTGCGAGGGAGTTGTTGATGAAGGATGAGTGGGTTAGGGGGAAGGATTATTGATGTATTATTATATAGATAGTGTTGATGTGTGGGAATATCTGAGGTATCTATACTATAAATGTGGAATAGGCGCAATTGTAGACTATAGTTGGGATAGTATTGAGTATGTAGCTTCGTGTATTGTTAAAGTGCTTGGGCTGGAACTACATGGGTAGATTTGAACACCTCAGAGGAGTTACATGACTGCACTGCCCTTATGATGAAATTATCGGAAACACTATGAATGAAAACCAATGATTGTCTATATGAAATTGTGTGAGCCCTCTATGTTGAAAATCCCAACCAAATTGCCTGTTAAAATGGCACATATCCCCTGGGTATATTTACGAGGAAGACAAAAAAAAAGTCACCGCTTTCAGCCTCTTACTCCTAAGGCTTCAAACTACTCTTCCATCCTAAGCAAGTCTGTCATGTTCGAACTTCTTGTGCATCGCGCCGTGGATCCGTCTCTCGTGCAGGATACTCCACAGACAGACGACCACACCGGCCACGCCGGACAAGAACGTCGTGTAGTACGCAGACTGGTAGCAAGCCAGACCATCTGGGCAGTCGCGGTCTCCGTTGGGCTCGACAATCGAGTGGCGGTCGTAGATACTGCCGTAGAGCAGATTGAAGACGTTGCCACTGAACACGGGCGCAAGCGTCATGACACCCCAGTTCTGGGAGAGGCCACCGATGCCAAAAGTGTGGGCGACCAGCGACGGGAAGACGCCGAAAAGGAAGCCGTATGCGATACCGGTGAATCCGGATACAATGGCTAATTGATGAGGGTTGGAGATGGCGGAGCCTGCAAGTTGGGTGACGGTGAAGACAAAGGCGGAGATGAACAAGCACCAGAATCGCGACATGTTCAGCTTCTTCACCAAAAGGTCGGAGCCAATACCTATAGGTGGTTAGCAGCCAATTATGAGCATTGAAGGTGCCAACATACCGCTAGAAAGTCGACCAATAAAGTTTCCGAAAGACAGGATTGAAACATGCATAACCTGGCGCTGTTGAATAAACTTCGGGCTTGCGCTGTCGTCGTAGTACTGCCAAAGTGCCTTGGCCTGCAATAATACAGTCAGCTGACATGAATGGGATTGTGCGGAGTTGCCTTACGCTGTTTCCAATGTTGCTATTGAACGGTTAGCATCGGTTTTGAGCAAAGATAAGATAATGGTACTAACTTGATAGTCATCAAACCAATTCCAGAAAGAAGCGCCATCGTCAAAAAGAGTTGCCAGAACTCAATCTTCGGAAGCATCGCCAAGCCGCGAACGTCCGGATGAGGGGATTCAGGAGCAACATCGGAGAGAGCATCGTCATCCTCCTCGTGTTGGTTGAGGAATTCTCGGGATGAGCGTGAGGGAACTTTGGACACCAAGGAGGATGTTTCGTCAATATCGGGGTTGTGGCCGGGGTGATGGGGACTCGACACGACCGAGTGCGAAGTCTCGCGCGCTGCGGGACAGGATTCATAGGTTATAAAGGTCTGCGTACCTGCTTCATCAGATTCTTCCAGGCTGTGCCGGAATTCTGTAGATCTAGTAGTGCGCAGTCGCTGAGATTCTACGCCAGGGGACCTGCCCCGTCCGAGTGGCATATACGGCTCACTAGGAGGCAAAATACGAAGAAACGGGATCGAAACGAGGTTTAGGGCACAGGTGCCCAGAGCCAGCAAAAGGAGGAAGCGGCCAGTATCGTCCTTAAAGAGAACCGAGGATACGGTGGACCAGAAGAACGCGCTCAACCCAAAAGCGGCCAAGGGGAAAGCGGTCGCTGTTCCACGGTGATCGGGGAAGTTGGAAGCCGCTAAACGATGTTGTCAGCCATACAAGTTAACAGACCCATTGGAAAGGCTTGGCATACATGTCTTGATAGATGCTGAGAAGGCTGAGCAACTTCCGAAGCCAGTCAAGAAAGCGAAAAACGACAGGAAGATAATGGCCATCGACCCGGGGCCCTTGACGTATGCTGTATATGCCGACGTCAGCTAGTTTCAAGGTCTGTAGGGTTCAATATAGGGCATACCGAGATAGATGGGATAGTAGCCAATTCCCAGCGTGATTGCACCCAAGAAAGTCGTCAGACGCGGACCTCGAGCATCTGTCAACAGACCCAACGGAATTCCCGAGGCATACATGCCCAGGTTCCCAGCCGCGCCCTGGAAGTATTATCAATTAATGTTGAACTCTGGGTGACGGGCGCAATGGGCGGCTTACAATGAAGTTGCTTTCGGTGGAGGAGATCTTCATTTGTTGCGCGAATTGGGGCGCCCATGCCGAGTATGCATACTGTCACGGATATCAGACTCGTGCTCCACAGCCAGCTTCATATGAATCTAGAGAAGGGAAGAAGCGCACGTTGGTACCACACGCGAGAGCAACCAGGGTGGCCGCTACGACGGAAACGATCCGCTTCGATTTATTGGGCGAGGCTGCGGCCATGGCGAAGCGGGATGGGAAGGGCGAAGACACCGGGGGAAGGCCAGTAGGGAACTCTTCGCATCGAAATATGCGGGGGAGGGTCGCAGTGGCCGGACGACTAGTATTTGTAGTTCGTTGGCCGGGATGGTGGTGCAGTGGATAAACGTTATCACGTCACGATAACCGGAGGAGAGCGAAGTAAGGACGGCCGGCTAGACCTCGACCATAGATAACCGCACCACGGATGATAGTAGTGTAGTAGTAGTAGTAGTAAGTTGGGGTGGTAGTTTAAGGAAGGACAGAAAAACACAAGATAAAAAAGAAGGGCAGAAAAGAGTGCAAGAAGAGGAAGAAGGGAGAGAAACAGAAAAAGAAAAGAGCGACGTGAGTAACTAGTTAGTGTTTGGATGTCCTTTCAGCAATGGAAATTTAGTACACTCCACCCTCCCACGCAATCAATTAGTAGTCAAGTAGCAAAGTGTCCCCAAATGTGTCCCGTCGGACTCGTCAGCTCAACTCAGGCTTAGTCTCCCCGGACGGACGAGATCGGAGGGGAGTCATAGTATGGTATCGTATGGTAACTGCAGTACCACCTCGAATGAGTGTGACAGACTGACAGCCAGTCGCTTATCGCCGATAAGGTCATCATTACCGGCACACTTGCCCCGGATACACAATCATGTGACTTTTAATGCATGCTCCATCACGTGGAGTAACATCCCCAGACATTGTGGAGGGAAAGCATAACTGCTGAACCTACTAGGTTTGGCAGGTGCTGCCTCCTTCCGAACAGCTACCTAGTAGTATTTAGTGCAAATAACTATACTCTTGAGATCGCTTTATGGTGCTGTTATCGTAGCCGACTTTGCTGGCCGCGCGTAAGAAACCAACCATCCGCTAAGATCTCCGGCACATGACGAAGGCGGCGAACCTCCGCGGCTTCTCCTCCTGCCATTCCGTCTTCATCTTTCCAGTATCCCCAGGCTGATTATTATCATCCCGTCTCTGCATCTGGATCAAACATTGTCTTTAGTGAGAGGGAGTGACACTCTTCTTCATCCATCATGGGTGCCCTCTTATCTCTGCCTCTGCTGGCTCTCCCCAGTGCCAGCACGGTACGTGCACCTCCATCACCGCCATCTAATCCCCCCCACTGACATCAAGGTAGCTCATCACCCTCGCGACATCGTGCTGCGGCGCAGCAACCTGCTCGGCAGTATGTAGTGCATGCGGGAAGTTTCAGAACAGGTCAGCGACATTTGAATAGAAAAATTAAACTTGCGCTTCGTGATGGTGGATTTGGCTGACATTAGGCACCGACGAACAGTATGGCTACGAGAATCGCCTATGCCTTCATCCTCTTGTTCAATTCGATCATCTCCTGGATAATGCTCACACCATGGGCGCTCAAAAAGTTACAACACATGACACTAGATTACATGGAAATCAGATGTGATGGAAAAGAATGCTATGGTTGGGTGGCCGTTCATCGAATCAACTTCGGTCTTGGGCTCTTCCATTTGATCCTCGCCTTCATGCTGCTTGGTGTCAGGTCCTCCAAGGATGGCCGTGCGGTCCTTCAGAATGGGTTCTGGGGTCCCAAGATCATTCTGTGGCTTGCGCTCGTTGTCGCTTCATTCTTCATCCCCGAGTCGTTTTTCTTCGTCTACGGCCACTATATCGCCTTTATTTGCGCCATGTTGTTCCTCCTGCTGGGTCTCATCCTCTTGGTGGATCTGGCGCATTCATGGGCTGAATTGTGCCTGCAGAAGATCGAAGATAGCGATTCACGCACGTGGCGTGGCCTTCTGATCGGCTCCACTGTGGGCATGTACATTGCATCTCTCGTCATGACGGTCTTGATGTATGTCTTCTTTGCCCACAGCGGATGCGCCATGAACCAGGCTGCGATTACTGTAAGTTTTCTGCGTCTCCTACAGTCTTGTCATCTGCCGCCTCAGGCCTCGTGCTTACTTCCGTAATAGATTAACCTCGTTGTCTTCCTTATTATTTCGATCATATCGGTGCAGCCCATGGTGCAGGAATCCAACCCCAGAGCAGGATTGGCCCAGGCCGCCATGGTTACAGTTTATTGCACCTATCTCACCATGTCCGCGGTGTCCATGGAGCCAGATGACCGTCACTGTAACCCTCTGATTCGCGCCCGAGGCACCCGAACGGCTAGTATCGTTTTGGGTGCGATTGTCACCATGGCTACCATCGCGTATACGACCACCCGCGCGGCCACCCAGGGCATCGCGCTAGGCTCCAAGGGGGGCCACAACTACTCGCAGCTGGGATCGGATGACAACGAGCATGGTCTTGTGACCCAGCAGCCAACCACTCGTCGCGAAATGCGGGCCGAGGCTCTTCGGGCGGCAGTCGAGAGTGGTGCTTTGCCCGCCAGTGCGCTGGATGACAGCGACGACGAATCCGATGAGTATGACACCAAGGACGACGAAAAAGGATCGACGCAGTATAATTACTCTTTGTTCCACATTATCTTCTTCTTGGCCACCACCTGGGTGGCCACCTTGCTGACTCAGAACCTGGACCCGGAGGCCGTCGATGACTTTGCGCCCGTTGGTCGCACCTACTGGGCCAGCTGGGTGAAGATCATCAGTGCCTGGGTGTGCTATGGAATCTACCTGTGGACCCTGATCGCACCGGTGGTTCTACCGGACCGCTTTGACGCCTACTGATCGTGGATCTTGAGTTGAAAGTCACGTATGACCGGGAGTTGGGCGTTGAACAGCGATATTTCTTTTTTCTCGTAGTTGTACAGTTTCCTGCCGTTCTACGTCATAGTGGGTGCCGCCATTCTGCAACTGAGTTCCCCTATTGTTACTTTGCGACATACCATGCTCAGCTGCTGTTGTCTTTGAAGAACTCGCATGTATCATATTACAATCCTTTAAGTGCACAAGAATGATATTGATGCTATTGGAACTGGTTGTCGTTGTATCTGCTTGTAGATGTAGACACTCCCGCCCGGCGATGCGCTTATCGCAGCCACCGCGTAAAGTGGCCGGCGAGCGCGTGTCACCGCGTTTTCTGCCCTCTCAAGTTTCACTCTCACCATGGCATGAACATGGCGACCATCAAGGCCATCGAGGCCCGCTCAGTATGTCTAATTGATATTGATACTACAATCTCTTCTAATTCGTACACTACAGATCCATCAAATCCAATCCGGTCAAGTCATCGTTGACTTGTGCTCCGTTGCAAAGGAACTGGTCGAAAACAGTCTCGATGCCGGAGCAACCTCAATAGGTACAACAACAACCACCTAAATCCAGCCCACATTGCATGCCATATGTTGATGTCACTGATTCTCTGATTGAAATTATTATAGAAATTCGCTTTAAAAACAATGGTCTAGATTTAATCGAAGTCCAAGACAACGGCAGCGGAATCTCCCCCGATAACTACGCCAACGTCGCATTAAAGCACTACACTTCCAAACTCTCCTCCTACGAAGACCTCACCACTCTCCACACCTTTGGATTCCGCGGCGAAGCGCTATCCTCCCTATGCGCATTATCCGACTTTCGCATTACCACCGCGCAAGCGAATCAAGCTCCGAAAGCCACCCGACTTGATTTCGAACCCTCCGGGAAATTGAAAAAGACACAGATAGTCGCGGGGCAAAAAGGCACAACAGCTTCAGTGGAAAGTATCTTCAAGGGGTTACCGGTACGGCGGCGAGAACTGGAGAAGAATATCAAGCGCGAATATGGCAAGGTGTTGAACCTGTTACATGCGTATGCGTGCGTCAGCACGGGGGTGCGCTTCAGCGTCCGGAACTCGGTGGGCAAAACGAAGAATGTGGTCGTGTTCAGCACAAATGGAAACCAGACGACGAAGGAGAATATTGCCAATGTATATGGGGCGAAGACGCTGCTGGCGCTGATTCCGCTGGATTTGGCACTTGAGTTTGAGCCGTCTGCTGCGGCAGGAAGGAGAATTACTGGGTCTGGGGAGTCGAATAAACTCACGGTTCGCGGACATGTCTCGAAACCGGTGTTTGGGGAGGGGAGACAGACACCGGATCGCCAGATGTTCTTTGTGAATTCCCGCCCGTGTGGGTTGCCGCAGATTGCAAAGGCGTTTAATGAGGTGTATAAGTCGTTTAATGTGTCTCAGTCGCCGTTTGTGTTTGCTGATTTCCATATGGATACGAACGCTTATGATGTCAACGTGTCGCCGGATAAGCGGACCATTCTGTTGCATGATGCGGGAGCGCTGATTGATTCGCTGAAGGAGTCGCTGGTGCAACTGTTTGAGTCGTCGGATCAGACGGTGCCGCAGTCGTTGGTTGTTGGGTCGAAGCAGGCTCCTACTATCAAACAACGCCTGGGAAGTTTGCAGTCTCAGACTCAGAGCCCGAACCGGCCTGCAGTGGATGATGTGAATTCCTCGGCCGCTGATGATCAGGAACCAGTGGGAAGCCAGGGGACTGGAGAAGTGCAGTCGAGCTCGCAGGACCGGATGAAGAGTTTCTTGAGCGGTCTTGGTGCCCGTGGCAGTAGTCCTGTTGTCTCCTCCCCTGCAGGCCGGGATGCACCAAGCGTACAAGAGAAGCCTATGTCTTCGTCACCTCAAGACCAGCCTGAACCAATGGAAGAGGACAATGAGCTCTTCGTGAGGCAGGACTCCCCTGGTGAACCACAGCCTCCCACACAGGTGGAAACCACCGAAGGATCCTCCCAACAGCGTGAAGATAATCTCTCGTCTCAGGACATGGCTCCTGAGGAGCCTTCGTCGACGATGGCTGACCCCTTGGAGGAGACACCCAATACTATCCAAAACGCTTTTGATCGGATGCGGCCAAGGCGAATGCCTCCTGAGATGGCTACCATTACAATCGGCAACCGGACCGTTACGTCTATGGTGGGGAGTGGGTTGCCCAGAAAGCGGTCCGTAGGTGCTGGTGATGCCGCTGGCCCTACGACCCGCAAAAGACGGATACACACCCCTTCCCGCCCTAGCATATTTGGCAAGCACATGAGGGATTTTGCTGCTCCAGGATCACAACTGGAGCCGGAAAGTGAAGATGAAGAGATTCTGGATGAGGAGGCCGAAGATGCAAATGAGGAGAGCGACGAAGGTGAGGAGCCTGTAGAGGAAGAGGAGGAAGTCGAGGATGAAGAGGAAGATGATGAATCTCAATCTTATGCTCCATCAGACAATGAAGAGGATCACCCTCCCGAACATGTTAGCAGTGACCACCATCAGCATGAAGCCAGCAATGGCAATGATCATCAAAACTCACAACAGCTTAGCTCCTCGAAGGAGAACATAAGCGAGGAAGAGAAAAAGCGCCATGAAGAAGCAGAAGTCCAACGACTCATCCAAGAAGCAGAGGACAAAGCAGCATTGCCACAGGGCAACAACATTCATCGTGCCAACAAGATGAATAAGGGAGCTGCTCACCGCGACTCTACTCTGCAGCTGATGAGTACCATCGATGGTTCTCTTTCCAAGATACAGTCACAGCTTGGGCAACTACAGGAAAGCCTCCGCCGTTGGGAAGAGCACCACGGCCCCTCCCAGGGCGAAGATGAGACGGCAGCGCAACAAGAAACGGCTGAGGAAAGACTATCTTTAACGGTCAGCAAAGACGACTTTGCCAATATGCGGATAGTCGGGCAATTCAATCTCGGGTTCATCCTAGCTACGCGATCATCTGCCGATGACACAGGTGCTGGATCTTCAGCAAAAGACGAACTCTTCATTATAGACCAGCATGCATCCGATGAAAAGTTCAACTTCGAACGACTGCAGGCAGAAACCGTGGTGCAGAATCAGCGCCTCGTCCAACCGAAGCGCCTCGACCTTACTGCTGTGGAGGAGGAAATTGTCATCGAAAACCAAGCCGCGCTGGAAAAGAATGGCTTCATTGTAGAAGTGGACGAAAGCGGAGACGAGCCTATCGGGCGCCGCTGCAAGTTGGTCTCGCTGCCCTTGAGCAAAGAAGTTGTCTTTGGGGTTCGGGATCTGGAAGAGCTCATTGTTCTATTGTCGGAGACGCCTACTAACGCTGCGCGGTCAGCGTCAGGAATGTATATACCCCGTCCGAGCAAAGTGCGGAAGATGTTCGCCATGCGGGCATGTCGGTCGAGCATCATGATTGGCAAGACCTTGACGGTTAAGCAAATGCAGAAGGTGGTACAGAACATGGGCACCATTGATAAGCCGTGGAATTGTCCCCATGGCCGACCGACTATGAGGCACCTGATGAGCTTGGGGCAATGGAATGAATGGGATGAGTTGGACGATGAGGAAGACCAACCAGTAGATTCTTTGGATATATGGCGAGGGTTCTACCAGGAAATGGCTGCACAGAGTGAGGAGGAAGCTGAGGAAGCAGAGTAGATCTCAGCTTGACTGCTCGGGCTTACCTTTTTATACTTTTGAATAACATTATAGACCAGCGGAGTTATTGGATATATATTTTGAGGATTAACTTAACCGACATTCTTCTCATCTACGATTGCATTAATCACCCTTTGGATAATGCTTCACCCTTCAAATTTCCAACTTGAGTTCGGTCAATGAGAACAGCTACTATGACTGGATGATAAGCTATCACATTATACTTCAATGCGATGAATTTAGTACTACTACGCGAGCCCGATTGCTGCGTATCTGGATGCATGAGGGACCCTCGGGATCGGCATCCGAAAGGATAAACGCACGATAACAGTCGGTCCATACACCGAAGCTATCTCAATGGCTGGTGCATCATGGCCATCTCTTGGCCACTTATCAAGTAGTACGACACGTCACGATTGGATGCAGCTGCAGGTCTCCTTGCAGTTGCAATTGGGATTGCGGGGATGCCACACTCCCCGCTCGGGACTCCTCCCGACAACTGCTCTACAAATACCCTTCCTTGCCCAAAAGGTCTCAACTTTACACTCAGTATATACAGGACTGATAGACCATCATGCGGACACTTTACTTCTCACCTCGCGTGCGCGCATCTATTCTGCACACCAGCCGGAGGGCAGGTCAGCCACTGCGAGCCCTCAGTCTATGGCATCCTCCCAAGTTCGAGAATGAGAAGCCAGTAAGTGTCTCCTTCGATACCATGACACTCACTAACAACACCAGCTCGACTACGCAAAAGGCTCACCCGAGAGGGCCGAGTTGACGCAAGCCCTACAGAAGCTGAAGAGTGAGATGCCCTTTAACATCCCCCTCACCATCAATGGCTCCACAGTAAGTCACCTCTCCTGTGACCGAACCCACGCAGCTAACAAACCAGACACAAACTATCAAATCCCAAATCCAAAAGAACCCCTCACGCCACAACGAGGTAGTTGCCGAATATGCATCCGCTACACCCGAGCAGGTTAACACCGCCGTGGACGCAGCCCTCAAAGCTAAACCAGCCTGGGAGGCCATGCCCTTCGAAGACCGCGCTGCCATCTTCCTACGCGCCTCCGAGCTCATCGCAGGCAGATACCGCTCTGAAATTGTTGCTGCCACCATGCTAGGCCAAGGCAAGAACATCTGGCAAGCCGAGATCGACGCCGCCGCAGAAACAGTCGACTTCTTCCGCCACTATATCCAAGAGTGCTGGTCACTCTTCGCCCAGCAGCCCAAAGTTCACCTCCCCGGCACCTGGAACAAGCTTGAATACCGGCCTCTGGAAGGCTTCGTCTACGCCATTGCCCCATTCAACTTCACCGCACTAGGCGCAACCCTCATCGGCCCAGCTGCCCTCCTAGGCAACGTCGTAATCTGGAAGCCATCCGACTCTGCCCTTCACGCCAGCTGGCTCCTGCACCAAATTCTCCTTGAAGCTGGTCTCCCCAAAGACGTAATCCAATTCCTCCCCGGCAACGCCGAACAAGTAACCAACACAATCCTCCATCGTCCCGAATTCGGCGCCCTCACCTTCATCGGATCCACGCAAGTCTTCAAAGGCCTGCAGAAGAAAATCGGCAATGCCATCGGCGAGGGAATCTACAACTCCTACCCGCGTGTAATCGGCGAAACCGGCGGCAAGAACTGGGGCCTCGTGCACCCCTCAGCAGACATCACCAACGCAGCTCTAAACACCATCCGCGGGGCGTTCGAATACCAGGGCCAGAAATGCTCAGCCAATTCTCGCGTCTACGTCGCCGAATCCGTCTGGCCTGCTTTCCAGCAAACATTGAAGGACCACCTCTCCCGCCTGTCTGTCGGCCCTGTCGACGAATATGCCCACTTCATCAATCCCGTCATCCACGAACGCGCCTTCGACCGCCTCGCAGAGGTCATTCACTCCGCGCGCAACGATCCTGAACTCGAACTCATTGCCGGCGGTATCGCCGATAAGGATCAGGGATACTACGTACACCCAACTGTATATCGCACCTCGAACCCGAAGCATGAGATTATGTCCCGGGAGCTGTTTGGCCCGATTCTAGGCGTATATGTGTACCCAGATAACGAGTGGGAAGAGACACTAAAGTTGGTGGACGGGACATCACGCTATGCCTTGACGGGGAGTATCTATGCGAAGGACCCGTATGCGTCGCGACAGGCGCAGACGGCGCTGCGTCATGCGGCGGGCATGCTGTATCTGAACACGAAGTGTACGGGGTCGACGGTCGCGCAGCAGCCGTTTGGGGGTAGTCGGGACTCCGGGACGAATGATAAGACGGGCACGATGGCGCATTTGCAGCGGTTTGTGAGTGTGAGGACGATCAAGGAGGAGTTTGGGAGCTTGGAGGAGGTGGAGTATCCTTCTACTGTTGTGTGAATGAACATGATGTTATTTGTAAGGTTCTAGGTCAGGTTAAGCGACTGTTAACTGCAGTGAACTGACATCTACCAGTCATCAAACGAAGATAGCTTTGTTCAACGTAGCTACTACCCGTCAGCATAGATAGGTCTATTGTCCCTTCCAGGGATCGCTTCCTCCCCCCTTCCTAAAGGCTTTGAATGACCGGCATGCATGTCAAAGTCTTCAGCACATTCCGAGGCGCACTGACACATGACATAAATCATGAAACCTTGCCCTACAGTAGACACTGTATAGATAACGGTAACTACCGCACACAATCAGTTTACTGCACCAATCACTGCCAAGAAGACTGTAGCTAGAGATTTGACGCCACATTCGTGGTCCAACCAGCCTGTGAGCGGAGTTAGTTTCCGGTCTACTTAACCTGAGCTCTACTGAGCTGAGCACGTATTCTTGATCCCTCTGTGGAACGAAGAAGGCCAAGGCCCTTTTGAGAGTTAATACCTTGTCATATAATTATGAGCCCCATCGCGCAGACCCGAAGCTGCTGAACCGATTGGAGTAATAATCTCGTAAATTCAGTGGAATCAGGGACTGTGAAGCTGGAGCTGGGTGCCGTGGAAGAGTTGTCTCTGATCCCTTGCCTTCTTCATTCCACACTCAAGCCCATATGGCGGTGGTGCCTTCAGTCATCTTGTGAGAAACAGGAAATGCAAAAAAAAAGTAGACCTACCACTTTAAGCACTGTACAAACTTAAAGAATCAGATACGCCCTCGCTGATGGCAAGATGGGACGGTTCGTGCGCAATGGATTATCTATTGCCAATCAACTGCTGGGCGACGAAGCGTTTATGAAATACTCATCATGACATTTGGACAACAATAAGGCAAGCATATTTCACTGCATTCTTGCTTTACCATAGAGAAAAGTCGGTCGAACAGGTAACGAGTCTGGCCAGCTCTTACTCACACGTACATGCCCAAATCAGGGTTCGAGTTCAGGGTGTAGTGGAACCTGGCTCGACCCACGACATGACACACGACTTTAGGTTGTACTACTAACCTCTGCAGGACCGTGCATTCGAAGAATCAGAAACTCCAGTCATTGCAGCGGAGGCGGATTTGAGAGGAATGTACGTACTTCCTCTTCACAGGTTTCGGGAAGTATTCCCGCCGATCATTCCTCGATGGTCATCAATTTCACCTTAGGGCCTTCGGTCATTCCACGATCAATATGGCGAGATGGTGCCTGGCTGGAATCTCAGATAAACAAAGCAACCTACCCTCCCCCTCAGGTAATAATTTAATTATGATTGACTTGGTCAGATGGAGTACAGTAAGAAAGTAGCGAGTTACTCTATCAGTCAAAAACATATTACCTGTCAAGTAAGTACTAGTACTCTGGAATGAAAAATTCAACCACTCAATTTCCATTTCCCTTCTTGGTAATATAGTATATAATAGTATATATACCACGCAACCAACTCTCTCTCTCTCTCACTCACACACAAAAATAGATACCGGAAGGGAAATCGAACAAAACCAGATATAGTAAACAAACAAGACACGCAATCGGATGTTCAAACAGCAGGGCCTAACCGATATCACGTGGTCTGGATCTCAATTTGGAAAAGGAACGTCGGCTCAACTACCATGACCTTTCAGGCTTCCGACTCTCAAGTCGTACAGAATGGGGGCCTCGCGCCGGCTTCCGTTTTCAATTCACCGTGGGAACCCGCAGTCGCAAAACCCCCAACTGCCATCGAATCCTGTCTACATGAGTTGGTTGAGCAGCGCTGTGAGGAACAGCCAGAAGTACCTGCAGTGTGTGCATGGGATGGCGAATTCACCTATCGGCAACTCAGCAACCTAGCTCGTTCACTCGGCGCGTCGCTGTCGGCTCGGGGTGTCAGCCCAGAAGACTTTGTGCCTATTTATTTTGAGAAGTCCCGGTGGGCGATCATTGCGATCCTGGGTGTCTTGTATGCCAGAGGCGCCTTTGTACTACTCGACCCATCGCAACCATTACAGCGGCTCAAGGAAATTTGCCAAACATTCAAGGCGCCGTTGGTGGTAGCCTCATCCCAAAATGCGTCCCAAGCTGGCCAGCTTGCGCCCGATGTGGTGGTCCTGCACAAAGAAAGAGGGCAGGGAAAGCAGGGTATGGCTCCAGGGGCAGCTAGTCGTTCTAAGCCAAGCAACGCCGCCTATGCCATGTTTCCCTCCGGGAGTACAGGTGCCCCTACAGGCGCTGTGATCGAACATCGATCTATCTCATCTTCGATCGTCGATCACGGTAACCGATTAAACCTCACCCGGACATCGCGAGCACTGCACTTTGCTTCTTACGCTTTTGATGTCTGCCTCACTGAAACCCTCGCCGTGCTAGTCCACGGAGGGTGTATATGTATTCCATCTGAAGTGGAACGACGGGGTGACCTTGCCACTGTGATACGACGTCTGCGAATCAATTGGGCTTTGCTCATGCCATCCATGGCTCGCTCATTGGATCCCAAGACCCTGCCGACGCTCGAGACTCTAGTATGTGCCGGGGAAGCCCTGACCGCACAAGATAGAGATCGTTGGGCTCCTCATCTGAAATTATTCAACGCCTATGGACCCACTGAGTGCAGTATCTTTGCCTGCGTCCATGCCGTTCCCGAGGCAGCGGACTTGCCCATCAGAGTAGGGCTTCCGGTTGGTGGAAGCTGCTGGATTGTGGATGAGAGGGACGTTCAACGCCTTTGCCAGGTAGGCAAAGTAGGTGAGCTTTTGATCGAAGGTCCGACTGTTGGGCGGGGATACATAGGGTGCGGAGCCAACACAGCTGCCGGCTTCGTCGACCGCCCCGACTGGCTGCGAAAGATATGGCCAAGTGTGCAGGGCAAAGGTTTATAGGACTGGTGAGCTCGCGCGCTGTCATGTAGATGGCTCCATTGAGCGTCTTGGTTGCAGGGATAGCCAGCTAAAAATCGCTGGCCACCAAATGGAAGCGGTCGAGATTGAATACCATGTGCGCTCACATCCTTCGATCATGGATGCCGCAGTGGAAGTGATACAACCAAGGGATGCGCTCGAATCGCCCCTTTTGGTCGCATTCGTGGTACGTCAGACCAGGAGTCCCGGGGCTTCTCAAGCAACCACTTCCGAAAGTGAGCTGGTGGTCCCAGATGGGGATTTTCAGACACTAGTTCAGCAAGTAAAATTCAAGCTGCGACATGTTCTCCCCGGCTACATGGTTCCCACGGTTTTCCTGACGATATCTTCCATGCCACTGAGTACCAATGGCCAACTGGATCGCCGAAGCCTACGTCAGCTTGGAAACTACAAAACTCAACGCGACTTGCTCAAGCTAGGTCTGGAGACAACAGCGAAGATACCGCCGCGAAACCCTAAGGAAACATTAATGCAGCGACTGTGGGGAGAGGTACTACAAATGCCTACCGAGCGTATTGGCATCGAAGATAACTTCTGGAGCCTAGGTGGAGATTCCATACAGTTTATGAAGCTATCAGGGTTAGCGCGCAAGTGCGGAATGATCCTGGAAGACGAGGATGCTTGGGGTGATGACGCTAGAGGAAATGGCATCGAGTGCCAGCATGGATCATCTCCCGTCGGAAGAAGTACCAGCCTTCTCGCTTTGTAAGAGTGAGAGTGAAATAATGGAGGTGGCGCACACCCTGGGCAAGTTTCAGGTAAAGCAGGACGACATTGAGGACATCTACCCTTGTACTCCGCTACAGGAGGGCCTAATCGCGGTAGCCCTGAAACACTCAGGCGCGTACACCATGTCTATGGAATTCGAGCTGCCCATCAACATCGATATCAACAAATTCCGCCGCGCTTGGCAAGCAACAGTGGAAGCCAACCCAATCCTGCGAACGCGCATCGTGCCGGGGAAAGAAGCAGAACTTTGGCAGGCCGTCATCCGGGATGTCATTCCATGGGACATAAGGAATCCGAGTGAGGATGTCCCCCCAATGTGGAAGGACTGGAAGACAGGACAGCGATTGATTAGATTGGCGTTGAGTGATCCGACAACCCCAAACACGCCTCGCCATTTCACACTGCTCATGCACCATGCACTGTTTGATGCCTGGGGAATTCCATTATTGCTGCAACAAGTGGAAGCAGCCTACAGAGGGGAGATATTGTCCTTGAGGCCCTTTAGCCCCTTTATCTGATACTTGAGATCCCAAAGCCAGAGCGATATAGACCGTTATTGGACAGAGTGCCTATCAGACCTGAACGCGGTCCCTTTCCCCAAATTACCGTCCCCGGATTATGTTGCGAAGCCTACAAAAACGATTGCATATGTTATTCCGCTTGCAGCGGCCTGGCATACCGAACAACAAATAACTCTGCCGACTAAGCTCCTACTTGCGTGGGGCCTCCTAGTATCTCACCACACAGAGAGTTGGGGTGTAGTTTTCGGGCTAACAGTTGCCGGCCG
This sequence comes from Aspergillus neoniger CBS 115656, assembly GCF_003184625.1. Lineage (NCBI taxonomy): Eukaryota > Fungi > Ascomycota > Eurotiomycetes > Eurotiales > Aspergillaceae > Aspergillus > Aspergillus neoniger. Next base: position 250,151 of record NW_020291151.1, on the reverse strand, counting down.
TGGTGCGCCAGTTGAGGGCATTGAGTCCATGATCGGACCCACCATCGCCAGCATTCCCATGCGACTGCTTCTTGATCCCCAAGCGACCGTGATCGAAATCTTGAAGAATGTACAGGCGCACTCACGCCGGACCATGTCTGTAGAGCAGGTCGGGCTTCAGCGCATCAGGCTTCTGGACGCCGAGTCCGCCGCTGCCACGCAGTTTCAGAGCCACCTAGTCATCCAAGCCGATGAAGGCGAGCACCGACACCCGCCTATGTTTTCTAAACTTCATGATCTCACTGAGTTAACCGAAACCGCTTCTTCTGGTATTACCATAGTCGCTAAGCCATCCTCGACCTCTGTGGCGCTTGATATCGCCTATGACCCGCTGATGGTCACTGATGTGCATATGAAGCGACTGATTCATCAGTTGGAGCATATCTACCAGCAAATTCAGCAGACACCTAACGCTCGACTAGAAGATATCGAGAGCATCAGCACATGCGACATGGCCGAGTTGCGGAAGTGGAATGGCCAACCCCCAGCACTGGTCGAACAGTGTGCGCACGAGCTGATCTATCAACGTACGCTGGCTCAGCCTAAAGCGCCCGCCGTCTGCGCGTGGGATGGCGAGTTCTCATACCAGGAACTCGAAACACATGCAGAAAATGTGGCAAGACGCTTAGTATCCATGGGTGTTGGTCCTGAGACCTTCGTTCCCCTGTATTTCGAGAAGTCGCGGTGGACGACTGTCGCCATGCTGGCCATTTTGAAAGCCGGCGGTGCTTTCGCCTTGTTCGACCCCTCGCATCCCATGGATCGATTGCAACAATTATGTCAGGAGATGCGCGCTTCTACTCTGCTCTGCTCGGAAGCCAATGCTCCTTCTGCTAGTCAATTGGGACCATTACATACTGTCATCCTCGGGTCCCACCATAACGAGCTGGTGACCGCCGAAAGTCCCGTGAACGCTAGTCCGGCCACTCCAAGTAATGCCATGTATCTGGTATTTACCTCGGGGTCAACAAGAAAGCCGAAAGGGGCTGTGATTACTCATGGTAGCTGGTGCACAATGGCGCAGGCAATATGCCCCAAATACTACCTCAGCCCAGAGTCTCGAGTGCTGCAGTTTTCCGCCTATGCGTTTGATACGAGTATATTTGACCACCTCGCGACACTAGTTGCTGGTGGCTGTATATGTGTTCCGTCTCAACAAGACTGTCTATCGAATCTTACGGGTGCTATTGCAGACCTTAAGACTAATTGGGCTATGATAACGCCTACTGTCGCTCGTACCTTGAACGCTCAGACATCTCCCACGTTGAAACACCTTTTGCTGGCTGGAGAGGCCGTGACCCCAGCTGATGCTGAGCAGTGGTCTCCATACTTGCACCTCATGAATTGTTATGGTCCGGCTGAATGTGCAATACTGATGACCGTGCAGCAGGTGGTAGACCCAAAGCAGTCAACTAATATTGGCCTTGCTACTGGGGCGGTGGGATGGGTTGTCAAGCCCTCGAATGTCAATCAGCTATGCCCTATCGGTGCCGTTGGAGAGCTGATAGTTGAAGGCCCGACTATTGCACGGGAGTATCTAAACCAACCGGAAAAGACGGCTGCGGCATTTCCAGACAGCGTCCCCTGGCTGTGCACATTCCGCGCTAGTCCGTGCAGATTGTATAGAACCGGAGATCTCGTGCAGTATAACGATAAAGGGGAGTTTATATTCATCGGCCGCAAAGATACGCAGGTCAAGCTGCGAGGACAGCGAATGGAGATGGGAGAGGTGGAATATCACCTACACCGCTGCTTTCCTGGGGCTCAGGGAGTAGTTGCTGACGTCCTTCCTTCAAAAGACGGGCGAGCTGCTTTTCTGGCCGGGTTCGTTGTGCGCACGCCATCAATTGGAGCTAACTCCAGCTTGATTGTGGAGAGTGACGCGAGCTTCTCAAAAGCAGCAGCTATTGCCCTTTCTGGAATGAAACAGCACCTCCCATCATACATGGTCCCGGCGGTTCTGATCCCCCTCAGTCGTCTGCCTGTTTCTGCAACGGGTAAATTGGATCGGGGCGTCCTGCAAGCACATGCAGCGCTATTGACTTCCGAACAGCTTGATAAGTTCAGAATGGCAGAGAAAGCTCCAATCCGAGGGCCAGAGACTCACACCCAGGCGGTACTGCGGCAAGTTTACGGGGTCGTTCTTTCAATTCCCGAGGACCGGATCGGGATTAAGAATGACTTCTTCCGAAGGGGTGGTGATTCCTTGTCTGCCATGAAATTGGCTACGCTCGCACGAAAGTCGGGGTACTCTTTGACCGCGGAAGATATCTTCACTAGACCACGTATAATCGACCTCGCAGCGACGAAAAGCATGGCCAATGTCACGCACAGCGACGATAAAGTGCCACCACTCACTCTCATCTCAGATTTACAGGTACAAGAGCAAATTATATCAGCGCTGCAGACCCAGGCTGGAGTGGCCAGAGTTCAGATTGAGGACCTGTACCCATGCACCCCGTTGCAAGAAGGCCTTATGGCGTTGACTTTGAAGACTCCCGGAAAATATGTTGCAACATTCGTCTATGACCTTGTAGAAAATGTCGATTTGGATCTTCTCCAAGCGGCGTGGAATGCAACTTGTGTTGCAAACCCTATTCTCCGTACACGACTGACACAGGGCTCGGGAGGCAGCTTTCAGGTCGTTATGCAAGAGGCACCATGCTGGGAGAAATATAGCACACAGCAGGATTACCAAAGCCGCTCTGTGCCTGCAGTAATGGGTCTCAACGTACGCTTGCTTCGTCTTTCATTGATAGCTAGTCCTCCTCGTCTTGTCATGACTATCCACCATGCCCTCTACGATGGCTGGTCCCTGTCTCTCATTTGGGACCAGGTCGAGGCTGCCTACCGCGGACAAAGTCTTCAGCCCCGGCCATTCTCACCGTTCATTCGCTACCTCCACCAACAACAGGATGACTCCGCTTCGACTTCCTTTTGGCGGTTTCAATTTGAAGACCTCAAAGCAGCTGTATTCCCAGCTCTCCCACATCCAACTTACGAACCGATACCGAATCAGGCCATCCATCGGCGACATTCCATGAGAACCGATGTTCAGCTGGATTTCACTATTCCCACGGCCATCCAGTTGGCATGGGCAATCGTTATGTCCTATTATACGGACTCAGTCGATGTCGTGTTTGGACTAACTCTCAATGGGCGCACCGCAGCCGTGTCTGGCATCGACCAGTTCACGGGGCCGACTGTCACAACCGTCCCATTTCGCGTAAGATTAGAGTTAGATAAATCTGTACAGTATGAGGCGCGCCAGATTCAACAGTAAGTAGCAGCCATGACGGCCTATCAGCAGACTGGATTGCGAAAGATTGGGTCGTTTAGCAGTGAAGCAGCCAGGGCATGAAAGTTTCAGAGTCATCTAGGAATTAATTTTCTTCCAGAGTCTAGCCACGGCGCTCTGATAGCCCAAGTTCAGAGCGAGCATCTGAATTTAGGGGATTTTGCAAGCTACGGTTTTGTTCTTTCTTGTAATAAAGTTGCGGAGGTGGATGGCTATCTGGATATCGTGGCCCAGTATGACCCGAGCATGTTGGATGTGCACCAGGCCCAGAGGATGGTCATTCAATTTGAGCACATTCTTGACCAAGTCCTCTTTCACCCGGACATGTCTCTACGGAGTCTCTCAGCAGTTAGCGATCATGATTGGGAAAGATTGGCCCGCTGGAATGCTACACTGCCATCGCCATTAGAGCGCTGCTTGCATGACTCCGTTTTGGACCATGTAATGTCGCGTCCGTCTGCCTTAGCGGTGTGTGCCTGGGATGGGGACTTGACTTTCGAAGAGTTAGCCTCCTCCCTTGTGCTGGCGCAAGTACTCGGTCTTCAGGCGGGATCAGTTGTGCCTATCAGTCTAAATAGATCAAAGTGGTCGGTCATCAGCATCATGGCCGTTTTGCGTGCTGGAGCAACCGCTGTTTGCATTGATCCTAAGCTTCCAACTGAGCGGCTGCAGAGTATACTCGATCAGACACAGCCTGGAATAGTCATTTGCTCGGAAGAGACGAAGGGTCAATTAAAAGGACATTCTGCGGCCACTGTACTAATTGTACCCTTCCAGATGCAAGTGCATGGGCTTGGCTCGGCTTCTGTCGAGCAGCCCTCGGTGAGCCCCGTCTCCCCGGCCTTTATTGTCTTTACCTCCGGCTCCACCGGGCGACCCAAGGGCATAGTGATGGAGCATCGGAATCTGTCGACGAGCATTCAATATCACAGTGACGCACTGAACATAACCAAGAGTAGTCGGATGCTTCACTTTGCGTCATATGCCTTCGATGCTAGCATTTATGAGATATTCACGACACTCGTCACCGGAGGATGTGTCTGTATACCGTCTGAGTCTGAGCGGATAAACGCAATTGAGCAATTCATTGCAGACAAGCAAGTCAACGCGGCCCTCTTGACCCCATCGATGCTTGCCATACTGGATCCTGATCGGGTACCTAGTTTAAAAACTGTTATATCAGGAGGCGAAGCGCTGACACGGCACGTTGCCAGTCGGTGGGCACCCCATGTGACACTTTTTAATGCTTATGGTCCGGCTGAGACCATAATATGCGCAGCAGGGCCAGTAGTCGAGGGGTCCTGGACACCAGGCACCGTTGGCCCTGTTCTAGGCGGAGCAGCATGGGTGACTGCTCCCTCTGATCCCACACGATTGGTTCCCCTTGGTGCAGTTGGCGAGCTCATCATCGAAGGGCCAATTGTCACAAGAGGATACTTTAACAGCCAAGTGCTCACGCAAGCAGGATACATTGACCCTCCAGAATGGCTCACCCGCTGGCGAAATGGCCGCCCTGGCCGCCTCTATCGCTCGGGCGACCTTGTCGAGCTTACTACCGAAGGGACAATTCGGTTTGTCGGCCGCAAAGACACACAAGTGAAGCTGCGCGGACAGCGTATAGAGTTAGCCGAGGTCGAGTATCAAGTACGAAGCTGCACTGGAGGTTTAGATTCGATTGTCGACATTGCAACGATAGACAGCTCACCGACCTTATTCGCCTGTATTATTCTTCAGGACATGGCTGGTAGTAAAGGCGAAGGCGCACCCTTTCTTCCCCCCACAAGCACATTCCAAAAGTCCATGCAGGTCGCGGAGCTCTCTCTTCGCGACGCCATTCCCAGATATATGGTCCCCTCTATATTCCTTCCTATTGCCAAGGCCCCTCAGACAGCTGGAGGGAAGGTGGACCGCAGAGCTCTTCGCAAGACTGTCGAAGCTCTTCTGCCCTCTGAAATTCAGCGGTATATGACCGCTACACAGCGCAGCCACCGACAGCCATCGACAGAAAATGAAAAGGCGATCCATGCTATCTGGGTTCAGGCTTTGAACAAAGCTGCCGACATGGTGGGCGTTGATGACAGTTTTTTTCATCTGGGCGGCGATTCGATTAGTGCTATGCAAATTGTCTCTCAATTAAAAGGTATCGGGATCCGCACCACAGTCGACCACATCTTCCAACAGAGCACAATTGCCAAGTTGGCAACAACAGTCACAAGTAGTATTTCTAGTTCGTCAGATTCCCTGCAAGATGGAGCCCATGATACACCGTTCCGCCTATCGGCGATTCAACAGCTTTTCCTGGACCGAGTTCCGGTGCACTACAACCACTTCAATCAGAGCTTCTTCTTCGAGCTTCGGCGGCCCGTCCAAGCTGCCAAGGTAGAGCAGGCAGTACAATGGATTGTACGTACTCATTCTATGCTGCGGACGCGGTTCTCTCGTAATGCCGAGGGGATATGGTATCAGACGATCAGCAAGGATGTGGACAATTCTTACCGATACGAAAAACATGGGAAAATGTCACAAAGGGACGCCGAAACCCTTTATACGGATCGTCAACAAGACTTGAACATTGAATATGGGCCTTTGATTGCTGTGGATCTGATGCATATCCACGGCGGCAAACAATGGCTGTCCATCATGGTCCACCACCTCGTTGTCGATATTGTATCGTGGCAGACTATCCTGGACCAACTAGAGCGGCTTGTGGAATCGAAGCCTGTGAGCCCACAAAGCGCCATGTCCTATGCGACATGGGCTCGTCTCCAGGAGGAGCACATTGTCTCTACCCCAGAGATAAGAGACCAGGCTGTCCCGGCGGCGATTATGGATTACTGGGGATTGTCCGAAACCAGCAATAATTATGCCGACGTAGATCAGTACCAAATAACACTCAATCGTCAACAGACTAGTCAGGTTCTGGGGCCTGCCAACAAAGCCTTTAACACCAGGCCAGTCGAGCTGCTGCAGGCGGCGCTGATGCATGCGTTCATGAAGACATTCCTTGATAGACCGACTCCGGCCATCTTCAACGAAGGTCATGGGCGCGATCCATGGGCGGACGATATTGACGTGATCGGAACCGTTGGATGGTTTACAAATATCTGGCCCTCTTATGTGCCTCTGGGTCCCGACTGTGATCTGATGGAGGCGGTACGTCGAACTAAGGATGGGCGACGCGACGTCCAAGACGTTGGGCGATTCTACTTGGCAGCACGCCAGGGTCGGATGACGGCGATGGAGATCACTCTCAATTACGCCGGCACTTCAGAGGCAGCAGAATCACCTAACTCGCCTTTTAAGCGGGTACCCTTGTCGATTTCGACTCTTGTCAACCAGGGATCGCATGTGGGTCGTTTTGCCCTGGTTGATATCCTTGCCAATGTGACCGAAGGAAGATTGTCGATTGACTTTCTATACAATCGGCATATCAAGCACGCAGAAGAGATTGTCGGATGGGCGGAAAGATCCCGAGAGGCCCTGTCAACCCTGGCCCAGCGATTTCCCACGATTCCTCCTCGTCTGACCCGATCCGATGTGCCTCTACTGCGATTGACGATGAGCAATTCTTCGAATTTGAGGCCCTGACAGACAGACTCAGTCTCGCCGGCAAGACCGTGGCGGATGCGTCTGCATTCCATCTGATTCGGACCGCCTTGGCAATCTGGCTGGATTCATCCGCGAGGCGCAGGTAGATTTTGCGCTATTGACGCCTTCAGTCATAGATCGCCTGCTGCGACCGGAGCTAGTTCCAGGGCTTGATACAATTGCCTTTGGCGGTGAGGCAGTGACCCAGGATATTGTCGACCGTTGGTCGCCGAATCGCAAGTTGATCAATGCATACGGACCTGCAGAAGCAACAATCTGTGCCGTTGGCGATATTAACCCCTGTTCTTGGACTGCCGGCACGATAGGGCCCGTTATTGGAGGTGTTGGATGGGTCACAATGCCGTCGGATGTGTCTCGTCTTGCTCCCGTGGGTGCTGTAGGAGAATTGGTGATTGAAGGGCCGGTTGTCACTCGTGGCTATCTAGATGATCCAGAACGAACAGCCGCAGCCTATATCAGTCCGCCGAGTTGGTTGACCCTATTCCGGTGGAAAGAAAAGCCAGGTCGTCTCTATCGCACCGGAGACTTGGTACAATGTACCGACGACGGAGGGATTCGATTTTTAGGCCGAAAGGACACCCAAATCAAGTTACGCGGTCAGCGCATTGAGCTATTGCATGTTGAACACCACGTACGACAGTGCTTCAGGGAGGCGGCGGATATCATCACCGACATCGTTCTGCGTGAGGGGATTCCTACACTGATCGCGTTCATCGCCCAGATACCGTCTGATGGTGGTGAGTATGCTGATAATCCTGGCGACGCTTGTAACGGCTGCAGCTTGTTTCTGAAAACCTGCACATCGTTTCGAGCGCACGTCCAGGCAGCGACCGCACACCTAAAATCTCTATTGCCCGCGTATATGGTCCCTGCCATATTCTTACGTCTCGCGTACGTGCCACGAACAAGAAGCGATAAGTTGGACCGACAACATCTTCGTGACCAAGCCTCCCGCCTTTCTAACGATCAGATCCAAGCCTTGTCGGCGAGTTCGGAAGGTATGCTATCAAGCACCTTGCATCCTCCACGTTCAGCGCGGGAGCGCGTATTCCAGCAGTTCTGGGCCACAGTTCTGAACATCTCTGTGGATAGGATTGGAACCCAGGACGACTTTTTCGAATTGGGCGGTGACTCCATCCAAGCCATGAGATTTATTGCCTGTTAAGGAGAGAAGGGCTGACACTAGGTGTATCCGATATCTTTGCGTGGCCAGTGCTAGAAGATCAGGCCCGCGGTGCGCAGGAATATGCAAATCTAACGGAGATGGAGCCGTACTATCCCGGGTCGCTGCTCAATATCAAGCCTGAAGATCTTGGAGCCTTTGCTGTCCGCGAACTAGCTCCAATTTGTCCAGCTTTAGAGGTCGAGGATATAGAAGACATTCTTCCTACCACAGAGTTTCAACGTCATTTCCTGAAACACTCCGAGATTCGGTGGTTGCAGCTTCCTCTGCCGATGGAGATCGACTCTGCACGCCTAGAGAAGGCGTGCCATGTTTTGGTAGATCGACACCCCTTGTTTCGCTCTGTATTTCTGCCATATCGCGGTGGATACTTGCAGGTACTCCTTCGGCGTCTCCAGTTTCAACTCATACAGATCCGGTGTGATGAGGAGCTTGACGCATATGTTGATCGCATTTGCTTGAGCAACTCCTCAGCCGGAGTTCCCTGGGGAACACCCTACTTCCAGGCTTTGCTCATCACGAAAGCTCCGTCGAATTCAGTCCTACTCATACGCTGCAGCCATGCCCAACACGACGGAGAATCTAAGCCTTTGATAATCCAGGACCTTATTTCGGCATATGAGAGAGGAGGACTGGACGAGGCCCCTCCTCCCTCATTTGCGCTGTACTTGCGGCACCGCCAAATGCAGGCGAATCCGCACACATACGAGTTCTGGAAGCAGTATTTGCAGAACGGTACAATGACTGCCCTCAGCCTCACAGGATCAGACAGCAACCTGCCCCTTCAGATCAACAGAACCATTCCTCTTCCCACACCACCCCGTGGGATCACCATGTCATCCCTCGTGAAGGCCGCCTGGGCTGTAGTTCTAGCTCAAGTCACCAAACAACGGGATGTTGTATTCGGCCACGCCTTAAACGGGCGCGACACGCCCATTGCCGGCGTCCATGCTATTTCTGGGCCTTGCACGACTATCTCCCCACTTCGAATCACCATTCGCCTGCCTTCCGAAAACGCGGTCCTCGATCTTCTGCATCATGTGCAAGATCAATACACACGAGCCTTGCCATATGCTGGAGTAGACTTTGAGACAATTCGCGAGCACTCGACGTCGTGGCCTGCGAATGCATCCTTCTGCAGTGTTCAAGTTCATCAGAACGGCGCCGTCATGCGCACGAGTTTCAAATTCCACGGTCATGACTGTGCTTTGGGATATCGTGTAATAGGCGGCATGCCATATTTTTTGGTGTCGACGATCCCTGTGCAGGATCAAGGGCAATTGAAGGTCAGCATGATTATCTCCAGTCGACTGGGGAGTTTGGAAGACGTTGAGGATCTGTTGGGTCGATACTGCTCGGCTATAGCGGATCTGGACCGTGGAGTGATTCCTCTTTGATCGGTTGTTATGTATACCGGGTAGATCGATGAGAGGGTCAGTTGAAAAGTAAGTTGTTAGAATAGTTGGTGCAAGAAGATAAGAGCATAGAAGAATATTTTCTTAGCCAGATTTGAAGATAAGTAGTTTGTGTACATAACCCATACCAACAGGTACCCATAACTCCCAGCTCCTCCTTATTCTCCCAACTTCAGGACAGACATTCATCGATATAATCCTCCGTTATCCTACCTCTATAACCCCGGTACACCAGAACCCGAAGCATCGAGGCAATCAATAACCAGTACTAACCGCACATAGTATTTACTTACTGCCGACCCCTGCCGCCCTTCTGGCCGCCAGAACCGGCAGAACCTAGCGAACCTCGAGAGAAAAGTCGCGGATATAGACGGATTTAAGCGGATATAGTTTCGTACAGCCCCGAAAAACTGAGTCAGCATTCTGGATGTTTTTTTGACCGCTTTGGATGGGGTTGGAGAAGTATATCTCGTTCAATCGAGTTGATCATGATTTAGAGGGTTGGGTCATTGGGGTGCTTTATTGGAGCTCTCGATGAATAGATGTAATTCTCTTCGTTTTCTAATGGGTATGGACGGTAATGGTATGAGATGTGTGTATCTACTATTTCTTCGAACCTATGATTCTAGGATGTCTGTCTCCTATAGTAGTATCGTTTAAGATAGTAGTAATGCTGATAAGAGATCATTATGTCTTGATGTCCTTTCAAATGGGCAGTATACCTTTTGCCTTTTCTTGAAGAATACGAACGCTGTATAAAGGTATTCAGGGAGCCATGAAAATTCCCCTCGTTCCCAAATAGTAGTAACCAAGTAAACATAAGTATCTCGTATACACATGAAAAGTTCCTCCTACCACCACTTAAACCACGATGATGATCCTGTCTTACTCCCACTTCCACTAGTACCACTAGTAGTACCTCCATCATCACCATCACCACCACCATCAACAGTACTAGTATTAGCACTCCCCTTCCCCTTCCCAACCCCATTCCTATCATCAATAATCCCACCATTCATCCCATCCCCCTCCACCCCCTCCACCCCCTCCCCACTATCACCACCATCACCATCCCCCTTACTCTCCACATACCCCATCATCTCCTCCAACACCAACAATTCCCTCTCCACCACCTCCGCCCAATTCTGCACGTCCCCAATCTCCTTCAACCCGTCCCGTGCCTCCCCCGCCAACTTATCCCAGCTCTCATTCTGCTTCGCCAGCGCAGCCGTATGTGCTTCTAGCTCTGCTTGCTGCTTGTCCAGCGCTGCCGCATTCTCTGTGATGATGTGTGCGCGCTCCACGAGCGGGCTGGCATGTGTGCTGCCGATGTTGAGGAGCGTCGCGCTGAAGGCCGATTTGGCTTCTAGGGTTTCTTTGCTTTTCTCGGGGGGAGGCATGTTATTCTTAAAATTTGGGGAGGGGTTTGTGGTGGCGGTGATGGTGATGGTGGTTGTTGTTGATGTGGAGATGGTATGGTTATGGTTATCTGATAGATAGAAAGATAGTAGATAGATAAGAGGGGGTTGAATGGATGGATGGATGAGGGGTGGGTGGGTTTGTGGGGGTCCCATGGGTTAAGGAAGGAAGGTTACTTATGAATGGTTCTTTTGTGCGGAAGAGGATTACTTAGCTCCGGTGTCCCCCCTCTGGAATTGTTCCATGCAACATGTGCGGCGCTAATGCATCTATTTGTTTTATCTGTCTGTCTGTCATCAACAAATGCAACCAAGTTAACATTGTATACATAACGCTGATAATGCACATTCAATTTTTACACATCAATGAATGTTGCCCACGCTAACGCCCGCCCGAAATTCATATACTGCCAAATGATAGCTATGTATGCTCGCGTATACACTGGAAAACAAAATCAATTACACCCATTACATCCCGTCTCTTCCTCACATCGACTTTTTACATATTGGCCAGCTCATGGTCAATTTGTCGGTCGAGGAACGCCCGCTTGTCGCCTATCAACGTCGTTTGTAGTCGCTGCTCGACTAATGCGCGCACTGTTTTGGTTTGTTAGCATCTTATCCTTTCACCTCAGTGGAACATAACTCACCCTGCTTCTTCGTCACCGTGTCCAGATCTACCTCCGCCAAACAGGCGCGGATCGCCTCGGTGATCGACCCCTCGTCGGGCCCGCCGCTTCCCCGGAAGTCAAACGCACTCACAGGTCGCGATATCCCACCTACGGGACTGCGCGAGTTGGGCCGCCCGAGCAGGTTCTCCGTGCTTTGCATCAGCCCCACGCTGTGGCGGTTCGTCAATCCATCCGGCACACTGAGATTGCCCACCGACCGTGACGCCATATGTCCACTGGCAAACGGCTGATCCGTGTATCGCGTAAGACTCGACATGTGCGAGTTGCGGTTACCCGGGGTGTTGGCAAACGGTGCTGGAGATTGCGGGGGCATGTACGGGCTGCCGTGGCGGCCCTGGTGATGCGGGAACCCAGTCAGGATCGTCGACGCCGGCTTCACCGAGGAATAGTTCGAGTGCATGTCATCCATCTCCAGCGCCATGTCATCATAACGGCCACTGTACATCTTCTCCTGGCTCATACCAAAGTCACCGCGCCGTCCCGGCAGGTTGTTGGCCAGCGCGTAGTCATCCCAGCGCTGTAGCGGCACACTGCGCGGGTCGAAGCCCTCGTCGTCCACTGCCACCACGCGCTTGTTGCCCTGTTCTCCAATGACAATACGCGTGCTACCCCAACTGAAGTCGTCCTGCTTCCAGAACGAATAGAGCGGGAGAATGAAGTTGTAGATAGGATAGGCTAAAATGTAGATGATCATCCAGCCAATGTGCTGCCACTGCCGTTTCAGAAGGAAGATGATCGCCTGGAGACCATAAACACCTGCCAGGATGACAATCGAAATCATAGGGAAGGGACCGGTGTGACTGGCAACACGGTAGATCAGGTAGCCCAGATAGACACAAGTCGCAGGCAGGATGACCGTTCCGAGAAGATCAACCAACACGACGAATCGCATACTGAACAAGCAGAATCCGCACATATCTTTCAGCATGGCCACTTCCACCAGGTTGTGCACGGTTGAGTTGATCCAACGCCGACGCTGCGACAGCAAGACCGACCAGGTCTCTGGCGCGGCCGTACTGGCGTATGCATCCGGAATGAACTTGTAGGACATCTCCGGGAAGTGCTTCGTCATAAGCGTAGTCAGGAAACGATCCTCACCAAGCGACAGGAGGTTCTTCTTATGAAGAGTATCAACATCATTGTCTGCATACTCCTCAATAACCTTGTCAGAGATGATCAGAGGCTTGCCCTTGTCGGCGGTCCGCAGACGGTACATGCAGAAACTGTTCCTGTTAGTCAATGAACTTGTCGAAGGATTGAATCAACTTACCATCCGGGTAGACATGTGACACTACCGAAAAGCGACTCGAACGCCTTGGCCAGGTGATGTGAAATATAGTACTCATACACCTGAATCATCGTCCACCAACTTCGCTCTTCATTCTGCAGACTAGTCTCACCACAAATACCAGCAATGCGTGCATCGTTGGCACAAGCGGCAACCAGACGGTTGAGTGAATCTTCACGGACACTGGTATCGGCGTCCACCATCAGACAGTATTCGTAGAGCTCAGGGTCGACACCGATGACATTGTTGATTTGGTGGAAAATCTCCAGCTCCAGCGGCGACATAGGTGAACGATGGTGTACCCGATTGAGGAACTGCATCATCATGATCTGCGAGTCACGCTTACCCCTGTTTCCAGGTTTGGGCCGACTCTGCTCCGACTCCTTGCCGACCTTGACAACGACAATATACGGGACCACGTTACCCTCATACTCGTAAAGACCAGAATACACTTTGCCGTAGTTCAGCTGCTCGCTACCCTGGCCAATGGCCTTGCACGGCAACGCCGGGGGATCAACCTTCGGGTCGACTCCCAGAATATCGAGAACAATCTTAGGCGTAGGACGATCATTTCCGCCACCAACAATCATACCGTCGCAAATGACGAAGATGAGCTTCCTCTTGTTGTCGTATTGAAGAGCCGTGAGGGAGTCGAGACCTTTACGCAGCGCATCCTCACCTTCTGTGTACGCCGGCACATGGCAGATAACGAACTTATCCTGTGGTGCAGGACGACGCTTGGAGCCAAGTTGAAGGGCACTAACAAATTTAACGAGGATAACAACGCAGATGAGAACCGTGAACGAGAGAAGAATCCAGTTGTTAACCGTACAGCGGGGGCTGTCACGGAAATCCACTTTGCCTTTATAGAAGACATAGTCAAGACACGTCTGTGACTGCTGGAAGTCTGTTGTGTTCTGCCATTTGTCGGTAACATCCTCACCCGCATAATTCTTGAACAAGTCGGTTACGCTCGACGGTAGGAATGCGTAAGTGTCGTCATTATCGAACAATTCGGCGGTATAGAAGTAGTCCGTAAGGTCATAGATTTTGTCGTGAACGATGACCCAATACCGTGAACTATCCGTTGCTTGTTTTTGTACGGTGCTCTTCGACCAAACAAGGGGACCCTTGTAATAGGTCTTGATCTTGGGCAAAAAGATGTCCTCATACCAAGTAATGTTGTGCAGCTTGGTGGTGGTACTGGGGGTGTGATAAGATCCACAGTAGTGCTCTGCGTTGGGATACTCGAGGGCATTGGTGTTGTTAAACTGCAGAGTGACTGACTGCTCCGTCACGTATGGCGAGCAGAAGCGAGTCAACGGAGGGGTGAAATACTGATCCAGAATCTCACCCGCGAATGGCTTCATGTTGCTCGTTGTCGTTTCAATCGAAGAATCACTGTGCTGAAGTCTCCAGAACTTGGTAATGTCGTAGACGTTTCCATGAATACTGACATAGAAATCGTTGTCGAGAGCATGCCAACTTAGTTGCTTCTCATTCCAAGCCTTGTCCTTGTTCGGGCAGAGCAGATCACCAAAGGCAATAATGTAAAAGCAAACCACACCGTTGAACAGCAGAATGATAAGCATCAGAACGAGCTTCTCGCGCCAGGCCATCCGGACATCGGGACGCTTCATCCGGCCAATCCAGCGCAGAGCGAATGATGGAATCCAGAAAGTCAACGCCCAGACAAATCCGACCCAGATGCGTCGGCCCTGAGTAATGGGCTTCTTTTCAATGTGTTTGGGGTCGCCGACTTCAGGGTCGAGCTCGCCGTTGTTATAATGGGCGTATTCGTCAGAATACGGATTGTCCCACTTCCTAGTATCACCCTTCGAGCCGAGACCATAATCGCCACCCATATTTAGAGTCTGGGGGACACTTGGCGCGATTGATTTGGCGCCTCCATGGAAGCTGGGCGCCAACGTGCTCTGGCGGTGGTTGAGAAGGTCGTCTCGACTGCCCAGAAGGCTGGTGGATTCTGCCATAGGAGTTCCCGCATAATGGGGCATCCCGGCATCGAGCATGGTGTTCCCGTATAGGAAAGGGTTGGCCGTCGCGGGCTCGTCTGGTTTCATGTCAAGCATTGTTTCAGCTTCCCACCATGCACTTTCTCTCATCCAGATTCGCTGGTGACCCACGAAGGCATCTCCGTTGGTCCAGCCTCTCTCCATCAACCAACTCTCAACACCATCCCGACCCTCAGCGCATCCGAGACGGCAATAACGGCCGACGAACTCATCCATGTCGAAGTCGGCCGTAAAGTCAATCTGCCTGAGGCGTCGGTTGGCCCATTCAGCAAGTCTCCATTCCCGCAATTGCCGGGACACGACTCCGGCTGACCAGGCGGCCGTCGGCGAGAAGGTGTTGAGTGTCTCGGGCAGATCATCAGTCGGGTGGACGGAGATATGGTGCCAGACCCTGCTACTTCCCAGCGTGGTGGGAAGATCAAACCGGCCCCGCTTCCCAACCGTGATACCTTCGGATTCAACAGGGAGCAAAAGTTTTCGGAGGAACGAGTCCATGTCGACTTCCAGCCCAACCTTCTCCAGCACTTCTTGTCGCTTGCCGAGTTCATACTCGCGTTCCTGCCAAGCAGAACCCGTGGTGATTCCGAGGTCCGCCTCAACCTGAGCTACCGCAGAGGAAACATCGTTTGCAATAGCATGTCCTACAGGAGGAACAGTGACGCCATCCTCCTTCATTTCCGCGTTGATACCAGTATTGTCATCGAACACGTTGCGAACTGCCACAGCTTTTCCTAGAGCAGGTCTGGGAATATCCACCACAGAAATGCTGACCGTGTCATCATCAGTCCACTGGCCGCCAGGACCAGAGCCACCACTGGTGCTGGGGTCGTTGTCGAGAATCGCTTGAAGCTCGCTGGAAATGGCCTCGTTGGCCTTTTCAATCACCCAGTCAACCAGTGCCTCGTAAATCCCCGAGATCAGCACCTCGCGATCATCAGTGGAGCAACTGTGCAGCAGAACCTCCGGATCCAACCCGAGCAGACCACCCACTTCGTCACATGCTTCCTCAAGATCTTCCTGGTCAACCAAAAAGCCAGTGGCATTACCAAGCTTCAGCAGACCGGCAAGGGTGGACAGGAGACCACGCTGAGCCGCTCCCTTGATGCCGATCGACTTGAGCGCAGCTCTGAAGTCTTCCGCAGCAGCAGCGTCGTCGGCGGTGGGAAGGTACGGAGGCGGCGTATATGTACCCGACTTACTGAGCAGAGCGTACGAGGAGGCATCTTTCAGGTTCAGAAACTCTCGCTCTGCAGGGGTCGAGATCGACGCTAGAAGGTAATAGAACACGTCAAATGCTCGATAACCGGCCTCTGTAGGGATATCAAGAAGGCCTTTGCGCACATTGATGCCAGACGTGGACAGTGCCAGTGAGAGGCCTACAACATCACCTTTCAGGTTGATGGAGTAGCGAGCAGACAGAGCAGAGTACAGAGAGTAAGAAGGGTTGAAGGAGGTTACAGCGGACAGGAAGGGTCGAAGAGCTGTAAGAGCGGTAAATGCGATGTTCGGAGTGGTAAGAGGTAGCGCCGCCAGGAAAGGTTCAAATATGGATGGAGTTGATTGATGGGTCGAGCTGAACAAGTTAGCCTTCAGTCCATGTAATTAAGAGCTCGATGCTTACCATAGCACAATGCAACCATCTTCTGCTCGTCTTCGTGCATGTTCCCAAGCTCTGAGTGCCAAATCCCGATCTATCGTCCCTCCTTCTTGACCATTGGGGTTTGCTCGGGTAGCGGTAACCCATGTGTTCACCACCAAGCTTGTCCCTGCATCCAGTTGATAGGGCTGCCCCGAGTTGTAATGTGCATGCAGCGCATTCAGCAGCGTTGTTGTCGTCACAGTTGAGGGAGCACTTGGACGGGACGAGGAAACGCCCGTGGAATGACTAGAATAGACCGAGAAACGAGTTGACATAGCTATTTTCTGCTTGACCCAGAACTTGTATAACGATAGTGATAAGGCGCAGTGCCAATCCGGAGGTCGCTCTTATAAACCAGGTTGAACGAGTGGAAGGATATCGAGCGCTGGTCAAAGCATGGGGTGTCGCAAGCTTCACCGGGTGGCAGGCGATGGACGCATGTGAATAAACTCAAACGACGGAAGTGCTTTGGAGTTTCTAAAATAAGAGCTGACTTCACTGGAGTTGACTGTCAACGATCGAGATAATTCGCAGGTATAGATCAGCGATCAGGCGATAGGTATCTTTTGGAGCGAACGTTAGAAGCGATGGGTCGTAGCGAATGTTGGCATACGAAAGGCTGCAAATTATTAAGATTATGCTCAAAACACAGAGGCAACGGACCAGCAGAAGCAGCGGAGAAGGAAAAGGCAAAGAATCACAGCCAGTACTGACAGAAACACAAAACAATGAACATCAAAGAAGCAGCAGTGAGAGGGGAACTAAACCGACAGACGACCGAGCAACAGAGCAGAAAGAGAAGAGAGAGAAAGAGAGCGAGAGCATGATGCGAGGCCGCTGACCCCAATTTGTTGTTTGTATGGTATCTCTGGGTTTAGTTTACCACCAACAGCTTAACTCTAGTGGGGATGGGCGGGTATGGCAGGATGAAAATTACTTCTGCAGTGAGTGGGTGGGCTGCTTGTTTCAATTGAGGTTCTGTCCCGTCGCCCGGGTTTCTCATTGGTAATCCTGGACCTCCCGAAGCCTTGCAATTGCAAAGAAAACCGAGCGAAAAGCACTATGGTTGCTGCTAGCCATCCGCTAGCTAACTCTAACTAAGGCGATAGGTCGTTTAGTAACCGAACTAGGAGCTTCCCGAAAGAGGACACCGTTTCGCCTCCCCCTCGCACACTTTTTGCGACTACTGGGTTTAGTTCGGTTCGGAGAAATGCGACGAGGGTTTCGAGAAAGCCAATTTGAAAAAGTAGAAAAAGAAATTTTAAAAAAAAGAATAAAAGGTGTTCTCCTGCAGCAGGCATACATAGATACACAGATACATACATTACTGGTGCAGGTAAGCAGCAATAGAACCCTTGCACTGGAGTATTGAAAATTTCCCGGGCCAGCATCAGGGCTCCCTGAAAATGTCATGTGGCGTGCAGCAGTACTTTACAGCCAACCAATGGAGGGGGCTAAAAGGGTCAGATCCATGGCCCTAGACCCTTAAGGACCCTATAAATGGCACACTTTGTCTCACCCGAACTGGGGCTCGATACCTAATCGGGTAGGCCGTATCTCATCGTACGGTACTAGTGAGGTTTTGAGGGTTTCTCTCATCCAGCATTCAGCCAGTGCGACTGGATCTACCCGGCAGGACAACATTCAATGTCTCAGTCAAAGCCAATGGCCGCTGACCATCTTGCCACCACCACCTTATCAACCTTGCCAACAACATCGTTGGGTCCGTTCTCTTTGTCTCTGCTATTTCTGGAAATCCATCGACTGGGGAGCGGAGGGGCAAAGCTGTCATATGCTGTGATGAAAAAACCCAAGAGATCATGCATGATTTACGATGGCGCCCCCCAGTGCCGGCGGGTCGCCTTGAAGTTGTTGTTATTTTTGTTCCAAAGGAGTGCGCGCCCCCCTCTCCGAGAAACCTGGCCATTGTTTTTATTCTGCAGCATCCATAATCGTAATACCCGCCCGTGTGACACGGTAGTAGTCTACGAGATAGGTAAGGTGGTTGTCTGATGCTGGTAGTAGAGACCGACTAGTCATGTTGAATAGGGAAGGGGTATCTCATTAGTGAGGACTAACTATTTATCTACTTACTTAGTAATAGATAAATGACTGGTCTGGTATGAAGGGAAACTTTAAAGTTGGGTAACCTCAAGCTGTACTGTTACAGGTGACGTTTCGTTCTCTCAACAAAGACACACAAAAGTCATTTTAACAAGGTCAGTCATTTGTGATTCTGGGCTGCCTCTATCCAACACAGCTTCTAGAGTAAGTAAGAAAAACACAATTATCTGTGGGTGGATATGGATGGTAGAAAATTGGATCTTCCAGCGTGTTCTACGGAGTAAGTGCTTTACCGCCGACCAGCAACCACAAGGGAAATCCCACCCCCCTAGTTTCATCAACAGATCGAATGATCCAATCGGTCCACCCCGACCACCTGCTTAGCCTGTTTCTTTTATGTTTTCCCGGGCCCCTCAGGGTCTTCTTGGCTATCTTTCTCTTCCTTTCCCCCCTGCTCTTGTGAGTGGTGGTGGTGGGTGATCATTCACGATCTCCCGACCGAGGATATGAGTGAGTATTTTTTTTTTTTTCTTTTCGGCTCTGGCCTACTCGCATTTAAATCCCAAACAGTCAAGTCTCCGCCATCGACACCCATGGCTCCATCCTCTATCTAGTATCTACGTATCTATTCACCCAGTTATTAGATATTAACCGCAGATCGCTAACCGGCCGACAACTGACTCGTAATATGTATCAACTCGAGACGCTGCAGGCCTGGGTGCATATATTGAGGCCTCATGCCCCCCGGTTCCTGTCGGTCACCAAAGCGTGAGTTGCTGTGAAAGGAGGAGGGCAGGAGACTTGACCCCTTTTCCTGCGTGTGGCGCTGAATGATTGACATAAGACTGAATCCGGTTGCCAGAATAGATTGGGGCGGCCGGGAAGCCTCGTCTCACATTCTCGCCAGTCCTGTTGTTTTTTCGCATCAGTACGGAGTAATGAAGTAATAATATCTGGGAAGTTACTGCGTAGTATATCTGAGACCCCAGAATGAGAGAAAGAGTAATTTTTGAAATCAGTGTGGTTTCAGCTCAAGGATTGACAAAATATCTCGAGGCGGGAACTGAGACCGATGTCTCTTCTTTTTTCTTTTTTCCCTCTTTTTCTATTTTCCTTCTTTTCCTCCTCAACCATCCCACAGCCAGTGGGATTAATCTAATATGGTCCCCTCATTGACTGACTGGCTCGGGTCTTAACCTAACCAGTAACCAGACCATCAAGGGACGGTTCGACCGACCGGACTGAAAATCCCCACCGGCTGAGGATCCGCGGGTCCTCGGCTGTCAGCGCAGGATGCATCGTCCCAAAAATAATCCCCAATATCAGGAGACATGGAAGGTGGGAAGTGGGAAAGAAACAAGCACCGCACTATCTGGGATGTGGATGATGACCGACATGATTCTGGCCGCTCGGGATGAACATTCTGGCCTGTGGAATTTTCCTTTTTCTTCTTTCCACATGAATCAATTGATTTCTCCGTCACCGACCTACTTTGTAGTGGTCCCTCCCCAAACCGTGTAAAACCCCCTCGATACCATCCCGCTAGTAATTTGCAACTTCCCCTCCCCCCCGCCGTCTGGTAACCAGTCCCATACGGACTTACCCAGTCGGGCAACATAGTGACTGTTAGTGCTGGCGCGCCGAGTCGCAGCTAGACCAACCACAGCCCAAAGTCTGTAAGATTTTCCCTTTATCAACAGTAGTCCATATTATTGTTCCGCTGCTTAACCCCGGACAGCTTCCCAGCAGCAACTTGTGCTCTTCCTCTCTGTCGCACTTGTATTGTTGACTGCCTCTTTTTTCTTTTCCTTACTCTTCTCTTTTCCTTCTTCTTTCGGTTCTGTTGGCTCTGTTTTTCTAATCTAATCAAGGCTCTCCGTTGAGCATCCCTCGTTTATCCATCTTAAACAGCCTATATACGATCGTTTGGCCGGATCGCGCCACGCCTGCCTCTCGCTACCTCCTCCGTCAGCAGGGCTGCTCCCATTTCACATTCACCACACTGGAGATTTGGATAGTCCCCGATCGCCCTTTGTCTTGTGATCGGCTAGCATTTACCTTTTATACGAGCAATGAACCTATCTTCCCTAGACTATTAGGAATTCCCCATCCAAGATAATCGAACATTCCTCGGCTGGAAATAGTCCACCTCGGCCAAGCATACCTGAAGAGTTCCATTACGGTCCAGACAAGATCTCGCTTTCTGTCGGCCACAGTCTTTACAGATTTTGTTGCAGGTACCCTTGTGGTGATTGCGGCGAAAGCCTGACAACTTCCACAACCTCAACCTTTGAGGTGGTAACCTCACCAGCAACATGGCTGGACCTGCACCCTCCGGGCGTACACCGTCTCATGCCCAATCGTCGTTACCATCCCTACCAGCGCATTTGCAGTCGGATACTCACTTGACCGCGCACCTTGCAAGCCGGTAGGGTTTTCTTTCATAGAGTATGAAGCTCATTTCACTGACAGCGGCCTCTAAGGTTTCATGTGGGCTTACCGACAGCCCGTCTTTCCTCCCAGGCATTGATCAGCTTGAACACATACACAACATCATCCCGCGGCCCCGATGGCGACAAGGAAGGAAGTGCTATGGGAGAGGCGGAAGACCTCGCCAAACGTGCATTTACTCGGCTAGGTGCCCGTGGAGAAAACCAGGCCATTGTTTTCCTGTGAGCATACATATCGATAACTGCTTATGTGGAAAGCTGACAGTCATTCTAGTGGTGAAAGCGGCTCTGGAAAGACGGCCATTCGCTCACACCTGTTATCATCATTTCTCTCGTTTTCCTCGACCCCACTCTCGTCGAAGCTGTCTTACGCTGCGTTCGTTTTTGATACCTTGACTACGACCAAGTCCGTGACTACGCCAACTGCGTCCAAAGCTGGACTGTTCCTGGAACTGCAATACGACGGGTCTTCCTCGGTCAATCCCACCCTGATCGGTGGTAAGATTATCGACCACAGGCTAGAGCGCAGTCGCATTGCCTCAGTGCCCACGGGAGAACGTAGTTTTCACGTGCTCTACTATCTCTTAGCCGGTACCAGTGCTGCGGAGAAGGAACACTTGGGCTTCGACAGTTCTATACATGTGTCAACGAGTGGTGGCAAGCTCTCAGGCGCCTCAATTGGTCACAAGAGGTGGAGATACCTCGGCCACCCCACTCAGCTTAAAGTCGGTATTAATGATGCTGATGGTTTCCAACACTTCAAGACCGCACTCAGGAAATTGGAGTTCCCTCGCAGTGAGATCGCCGAATTCTGTCAAATCCTTGCTACCATTCTTCACCTTGGTCAGCTGGACTTTGTTAGTGGCCAAGCCACTACCACTACAGCGGAGGAATCGGGCGGTTACTCTCATGAGGGTGGCGAGACGGTCACTGTCGTCAAGAACAAGGATGTCCTTTCTGTTATCGCTGCATTCCTGGGATTGGGGGTTGAAGAGCTGGAGACCAGCTTCGGGTATCGGACGAAGACGATTCGTCGGGAACGCGTGACAGTGATGCTTGATCCGAAGGGCGCTCGGCAAAATGCGGATGGGCTCGCGCGCACCCTATATTCGCTGCTGGTGGCCTATATCTTTGAGGGTATCAATCAGCGGATATGTGCGGCTGAAGACAGCGTGGCGAACACTGTCTCCATCCTCGACTTCCCTGGATTCTCTCAGGCCAGCGCAACTGGCTCTACGCTCGATCAGCTCCTGAGCAATGCGGCCACCGAGTCTTTGTACAATTTCTGCTTGCAGTCATTCTTCGAGCGGAAGGCTGAGATGCTGGATCGTGAAGAAGTTACTGTGCCTGCTACAAGCTACTTCGACAACAGCGATGCTACTCGTGGCTTACTCAAATCAGGAAATGGCCTTCTGAGCATCCTCGACGATCAAACTAAGCGCGGCCGGACCGACTCTCAGTTCCTCGAGTCCGTCAAAAAGCGGTTCGAGAACAAAAACCCCGCCATTACAGTCGGCAGCACGGGACAAGGGACTACCCTGATCTCCCAAGGTGCTCGGTCCGCATTTACGGTGAAGCATTTCGCCGGAGAGGTCGATTACCCCGTGCATGGCCTTTTGGAGGAGAATGGCGATGTTGTTTCGGGAGATCTCATGAACCTGATGAGATCGACAAGTAGTGACTTCGTGCGAGACCTCTTTGGTCAAGAAGCTTTGCAGACAGTCACCCATCCTCAGGAGCGGACCGCGATTATGCAGGCACAGGTGAGCTCCAAGCCTATGAGAATGCCCAGCATGGCTCGCCGGAAGGCTGGACCATCTCGGTTAGCCTTCGATGCACCTGAAGCGGACGATCAAGATGAATACGAGAGTCAAGCCGGTAGCATGTCAAAAAGTTCCGGCCGCCGAAAGAGCACGATGCTGGCTAGCGGTATGCAAGGCGCTGCGGGCCAATTCCTCTCTTCATTGGATATCGTTAGTAAATGCTTGAATTCTGCCAATTTGAACCCTTACTTTGTGTTCTGTCTGAAACCCAACGATCGCCGCATTGCGAACCAGTTCGATAGCAAGTGCGTGCGAGCACAGGTCCAGACCTTTGGCATCGCGGAGATCAGTCAGCGGCTCAGGAACGCCGACTTCAGCATCTTCCTCCCGTTTGCCGAGTTTCTCGGCCTAGCTGAGATTGGCAATGTCGTGGTGGGAAGCGACAGAGAGAAGTCCGAAGTCGTCTTGGATGAGAAGCGGTGGCCAGGGAACGAAGCTAGGGTAGGCAGCACGGGTGTCTTTCTCAGCGAGCGCTGCTGGGCCGATCTTGCTAAATTAGGCGAGCGTGTTGTCCCTGTATATCCTGCGGAAGGCTCTGATGAAGGCGGGGATAACCTGCTTCACGCGCGGGCTGGAGGCTACGCTGATTCAAAAGTCCGACTCCTCGGCCCATCTGATCAGTCCCCGGGTGGTTTCATCTACGGGGAGGATGGGAAACAGGGGTACTCCAGTAGTCGTGAGTTCGATGGGCGCTCAGATGCTGGAGCCTCCGCATTCAATTCGGGCGACATGTTCCGGAATTTGGATACGAGAGAACAAATGCTCGAAAAGGGCAACGAAAAGAAGATGGAGGAAGTTGATGAGGCACCTGTTTCCGGAAGTCGCAAACGCTGGATGGCGATTGTCTACCTTCTCACCTTCTATATCCCGGATTTTATGATCAAAACATTTGGACGCATGTCCCGAAAGGATGTTAGAATTGCCTGGCGTGAGAAGCTTGCGATCAACTTAATCATCTGGTTCAGTTGTGTCTTTGCAATCTTCTTCATCGTCGCTTTCCCTGGTTTGATTTGTCCCACACAGCATGTGTATTCCTCGGCTGAGCTGAGCACACACAACGGCAAGGATGGGCATAATTCATTCGTCGCGATTCGCGGTATAGTTTTCAATTTGGGCAAGTTCATGCCGTCTCACTACCCAGATATCGTCCCGGAGAAACAACTCAAGAACTATGCTGGTACCGATGCCACCGGTCTTTTCCCAGTTCAGGTCTCGGCTCTATGCCCAGGAAAAACCGGCTCTATTGACCCTACAGTGCTCTTGGACTACTCTTCCACGAACGTCTCCGGCTCTGCGACCACCGTCAGTACTAGTGATACCAATTGGGTATACCACGACTTCCGTTACTTCACCAATGACTCTCGCCCCGATTGGTTCCAGGAGCAGATGATAATGCTCAAAGCGAACTACTTCAAGGGATGGGTTGGCTACACCCCGACATACCTGAGAACTTTGGGAGACAAGTCACAGTATATTGGAAGTATCAACGGGAGGGTATACGACCTGACGACATATGTGGCCGGAGGACGAAGAGTGCAAGCTCCTGTAGGGGAATCGGTCCCTACTAACGTCGATCGGGACTTCATGGATGACCTTGTTGTGCAACTTTTCCAACGACTGCCAGGTCAAGATTTGACAAAATACTGGGAGGACCTGGCAATATCCGACGTGATGCGCGAACGTATGCAGCTCTGCTTGGACAATCTTTTCTTTGTCGGCCATGTGGATACACGTAATTCGCCTCGTTGTCAGTTTGCCCGTTACTTCATCCTCGCCATATCAATCTTCATCTGTTTGATTGTCGTCTTCAAGTTCTTGGCGGCCTTGCAATTCTCGAGAAAGAATCTCCCAGAGAATCTCGACAAGTTCATTATTTGTCAAGTCCCAGCCTACACTGAAGACGAGGAATCCCTCCGCCGTGCTATCGACTCTATGGCTCGCATGCGCTATGATGACAAACGCAAACTTCTCGTGGTTATTTGTGATGGTATGATTATCGGACAAGGAAACGATCGTCCTACCCCTCGAATCGTCTTGGACATCCTAGGCGTACCCGAATCCGTCGACCCCGAGCCGCTCAGCTTCGAAAGTTTGGGCGAAGGTATGAAACAGCACAATATGGGTAAGATTTACTCGGGTCTTTATGAGGTCATGGGCCACATCGTTCCTTTCCTGGTTGTTGTCAAGGTCGGTAAACCCTCCGAGGTCGCTCGGCCAGGTAACAGAGGAAAGCGTGATTCCCAGATGGTGCTCATGCGGTTCCTCAACCGCGTCCATTACAACCTTCCCATGAGTCCTATGGAGCTGGAGATATATCACCAGATACGCAACATCATCGGTGTCAATCCCACGTTCTATGAATTTATTCTACAGGTAGATGCCGATACGGTGGTGGCTCCTGATGCTGCAACACGAATGGTGTCAACCCTGCTGGCCGATACCCGCATTTTGGGTATCTGTGGAGAAACTGCTCTTTCGAACGCCAAAACGTCAATGGTGACAATGATTCAAGTCTACGAATACTACATCTCCCACAACCTTGTCAAAGCTTTTGAGAGTCTTTTCGGATCCATTACTTGTTTGCCGGGTTGCTTCACCATGTATCGCATCCGCTCAGCCGAAAGCGGGAAACCTCTGTTCGTGAGCAAAGAGATCGTTGAAGCCTATGCGGAAATCCGTGTCGACACTCTCCACATGAAAAATTTGCTGCACTTGGGTGAAGATCGTTATCTGACAACACTGCTCATCAAGCATCATCCCAAGTACAAGACGAAGTATATCTCGGCCGCTAAAGCTTTCACAATCGCCCCTGAGAGCTTCGCTGTGTTCTTGTCGCAACGTCGTCGGTGGATTAATTCTACGGTCCACAATCTAATTGAGCTGATACCACTGAATCAGCTTTGCGGTTTCTGTTGCTTCAGTATGCGCTTCATTGTGTTTGTGGATCTCATCAGTACAATCATCCAGCCTGTCACCGTTGCTTACATCGTTTACCTGATCTACTGGCTCATTCATGACACATCCACGATTCCATGGACGGCATTCGTGCTTCTGGCTGCCATCTACGGTCTGCAGGCACTCATTTTCATCTTCCGGCGTAAGTGGGACATGATTGGATGGATGTTCATTTACATCCTTGGTATCCCTATTTCGTCGCTGGCTCTGCCCCTGTACTCATTCTGGCATATGGACGATTTCTCCTGGGGTAATACACGTGTCATTACTGGAGAGAAGGGCCGCAAGGTTGTTATCTCCGATGAAGGAAAGTTTGACCCGTCGTCTATCCCTAAAAAGACGTGGGAGGAATATCAGGCCGAACTGTGGGAAGCTCAGACTTCGCGGGACGATCGTTCAGAGATTTCTGGGTTCTCTTACGGCACCAAGTCCTACCACCCAATGCAATCTGAGTACGGATTCCCGGCTTCGATACCAGTGTCTCAGTTCAACCTTCCTCGTTACTCGTCTCGCATGTCTTTGGCACCTTCAGAGATGATGAGCCGGAACATGGAGATGGAGATGGAAGACTTGTCTCACTTGCCAGCCGACGATGTCCTCTTGTCGGAGATCCGCGAGATCCTGCGCACCGCAGACTTGATGACGGTGACCAAGAAGAGCATCAAGCTGGAACTTGAGAGACGATTCGGCGTCAACCTTGACGCTAAACGTCCCTACATCAACTCAGGTAAGGCTGCACAAAAACATCTACTTAGAATTTCACTGACATCATTTCCTCTACAGCCACCGAAGCCATTCTTGCCGGCAATCTGTAAACCGATCGTTTCTCGACTACCAAAATGGCATCTACCCGGATGCGCAATAGCCGATTAAACAGCTAGTCATTCACTCTAGCTGACATGATCATAAAAACCTCCATCTGTCCATGACATTGACGACGATTGCATCAACATCATCATTATATCGTTATC
Organism: Aspergillus neoniger CBS 115656; assembly: GCF_003184625.1. Lineage (NCBI taxonomy): Eukaryota > Fungi > Ascomycota > Eurotiomycetes > Eurotiales > Aspergillaceae > Aspergillus > Aspergillus neoniger. Next base: position 223,274 of record NW_020291151.1, on the reverse strand, counting down.
GTTATCTTTTTATCTGCAAACAATCTCCCTCCAAAACGCATGGTTAATCAATGAACGTCGTTGTCGTTCCTGTTACATTCTGTTTCATTAGCTGTACAAAACAGCTCTGGCGTGGCGCTGTACATTATGTTTATATTCTTGTTTTCTTTTTCTCTTGTTTCTAATGTGTGTTTTTGCCTGCATATGTCTGTTTGTCATTATGAGGCATATTGAGCGGTTGATTTGTTTCTTGCAAGGTCGACCATGTTCATTAGATAGTCATCGCTTTTTTTTTACAGCCAAGTACATATACAAAGAATGAATGTATAATGCACACAAAGCTACCAATCTTTCATTATCAAGTTCATGGCACTAAGACCGACAAATTCAACCTTAGTGGTTCAAGTTCATTTGTAGGGAAACACTAAGAAAACAAGTTGATAGTAGTAACTGTACAAACATCATCCCATATACTATGTCCATAATAAGTACTATGACAATCACAAGTTCAACAAATAGAATAATATTTATATAGATATATAGCCTTTGTTATATATAATAAATATAAATATAAAAAAGAACAAATAGACAATATCATGAAAATAAGTCTTTTAAATAACATTACTCCTACTATCAAATATTTCAATTAAGCTAAAGTAATGTATCCATAGGGAGCAGCGCCCGAGAAAGTTACAGAATATACCAGCTAGCCAACGAATAGCTCCCAAAGTGCGCATGTCTTTTATGGGGGCGTCCCGGAGAGCCAAACTAAGCAATCGCCGTCTGGAAATAGCAGGGAATCTTTGACCTCAACAACACTCTAAGGAGGTACCATGATTTCCGCAACTGCCCGCCCATAATCAACGGGTGGGCATTAATCCTTCAGCCATTCCACAAGTCCCTGTTGCATGTCAACTAACAACTAGCGAAGTTGTGTAGATCACGTGATCTGGATGCCTGTGCGGTGCCTCCCGCCGTCCGTCTCAATCCGTCCTCAACTTTGGTTCCATTCCATTCACTTCTGCTTTAAAAGGTCATGGAATATAGAAGCTGGTGTTTATAATGGCCGATAGCGCATATCCATACGACACTGGTCTAGTGCGCGAGCTTCTAAAGAATAAGCGCAAGTCCCGCGGCATCCGATCCTGTTTCCCCTGTCGACATCGCAAGGTCCGCTGCGACGGCCAGGTTCCTTGCTCCAGCTGTGTCAAACGCAGCCATCCTGAACTTTGTCGTGTGCCGACATCTTCTGAGACTGGGAACGAGGATTGTCTTCCCTCCGCCCCTGCCGACGTTCCTCAGGGACCATCTCAGAACTATAATTCGACGTGAGCCGCCACTCTAGAACTCCCTGCCCAAGCTGATACTCATTCCCCAGGAACCTCGAAAATGACACTTTGTCGGCTAACCCAGGTGACGCAACAGCGGCCATGATCTCCCGCTTGGAGGCCATTGAGGAACAAATCGCCTCGCTCAAAGCTGATCTTCTGGCTACGGCGGCGGCGACAACAACCACGCCTGCCTCGCAGCCCAGCCCGCGGACTGGCAGCGTTGTCCGACTACCTGGCATGCGTGTTCGACCTGCTAGCAAATCACCTGGCCGGTACGTTGTCGAAGATGCTACAGGTGCAACGATCTACCTCGGTCGACACGCGGACGCACCACTGGCGCTGGGTTGCCGCCAGACCACGATATCGGCGATGACGGGAGATCTTTCTCTGCAGGATGTCCTGATCAATCAATGCATGCCGCGAGCATACCCTTTTATAAACCTCTGGGGTGCAGAGGCCACCCTGAGCGATGTGTGCCAAACGCTGCCTGAGGATTCGGACGTGATCCGGTTGGTTGCCCCTTCCTTGTATTTGCTCTGGTGGATGAGGCGCAATGTGCTAATGGATATTGCAGCTACTGGCAGGCGTACCAGACCAAAGCGTACCCGTTTTACCCAGCGCTGGCGGCAATTGATGAGTTTGCACAGGCGTTGTTCGCTTTCTTGGACCAGCGGATGCTGGCACACGAGGCGATGATGCCGCCGGAGGAGCCGAGCTCTTCTTGGATGGCGCTGCTGTTTGCTGTTCTTGCATGTGGGGTCCAGTTCTCGGATGATCCCATCCAGGAGCGCGATTTGCGGTCCAAAGTGCTTGGTAGGTTGACTTTGTGGTGAGAGGATTGTATTCGAGTCAAGGCGCTGACTGTGGGCAGTTTGCTCGTCATTTCAATGTCTGCGTATGTCCAACTTCTTTTACCAGACTAATACAGACCAAATTCAGGCCATGGCCTTGATTGGGCACTGTCTGCGAAACAATCTGGATACCAACAGCGCGTGGATCCTCATGGGTAAGAGAAGGCACCATTACTTCTATTCTCTGCGGCCTCTGTATTGATTGACGCAGGCGCGACTATACGACTAGCGCAAAGTATCGGGCTTCATGAAGCGTCTCCATCTTTGCCGGAGGCAGAGCAGTTTGAGCGAAGCAGATTATGGTAGACTTCCCAGAGCCCTTGTACATTGCATTGTCTGAATGACTACTAGGTGGATGCTCATCTGGCAAGACACGTTCCTCTCTTTCACATACGATCGTCCTTTGGGAACAATAGCGATGAACTGTTCAATCCCATACAAACATGACACGGATGGTCTAAGCTTCCAGGAGTGTGTCTTCGCTATTTGCCATCAGATCATCGAAGAAGCGCGCCAAGAAACCACAGATGGCCCGCAGGACCCCTTAGAGAGCATGCGCGAATCCAAACGCCAGCTCGATGGCATCCGCGATGCCGCCGCCCCTTTCCTTGTCGACAAGCGTCGATGCGTCTCGCTGCAGGACCATCTCGAGCGACTGGCGCTTGATATTCATCTCGGGTATGTGACCTGCCGAATTAACCGTGTATACCTGGATGGCCACACTGGCGCGCCCTTTCCAGCCGCCGTAGCCGTGGACTGCGTGCAGCGCGCGATGCAAGCTATTGAGAGCTTTCTCGATCTCCACCGATACTCAGCCAGCGTGTGCCGCTCCTGGGCCTTTGTTCACAACGCGGTAAGCTGCGCCATCACGCTCAAAAGCCTCAACCATGCGCCAGTCGATGAGCGGCGCAAGTCGGATCTCCTTGTGCAGCGACTGATAGCTGTGCTCGAAAAGGAGGAGAAAGAATCCGAGTGGTGCGACGACGACACCAATGTGCGCTACTTCGGGCCGTACTCCCGGGCTCTTAAAGCCCTGCGCGAGATTTGCCACAGTGCCGGCTGAATACTTGCTAATATTCACAACACGTCTATACAACACGTCTAATTAACACTACAAATTACTTTGTCTATCAACTTATATACGCAATGGTCTCAATCGTCAATCACACGCGGCGCTTAGCCCTCACATAAAAGTTCAAAGGCCGAATGAGCTGGAACTCTGGGTCATAATCGATGGCCTCTTGACCGTCACGAACAAACTCGTACCTACTCACCAGCTCGGCCAGCAGGATCTTTACCTCCAACAAAGCAAAGTTGAAGCCGATGCAGCCGCGCGGCCCCGTTGCGAACGGTACATAGGCGCAGCGGTGGCGGTTCTTAACCTCGTCCCTGTCCCAGCGGTCCGGGTCGAAGCGGAAGGGATCACGCCAGACCTTGGGGTTGGTGTGGATGGCATATAGGGCAGGCACAATGATGCTATCGGGAGGAAGGCGATAGCCGCCGGGGAGGACGACGTCGGTCTTTGTTGTGCGGCCCGGCTGGAAGGAGGCATTGTGTAGTCGCTGCGTCTCCTTGACGAACCGGTCCATGTACGGCAGGCTGTGTGCCAGGTCCGGCGTCCAGGTCGTCTGATTTCGCTCGCCAGCAGGGCCTACGATACCGTGTTCTACCAGCTCCGCGTACAGCCGGTCCTGCGTACCCTCGTACGTGACGAGGCAGTAGATCAGCCATGACAGCAGCGCCGATGTGGTCGTGAACCCAGCCCCCGTCACAATCAGCATGTTGGCCAGAATCAGGGATGGCGGGAAGTGCGCTCCTGCGTCGTCGACTGCGTGCAACAGGTAGTCAACGACACATGTAGCAGACAACGCGGCGTCGGCCATGGGCGCGTCGGTGCTGCACGACTCGGCCGTCACCGTGTCGACCTGCTCCTGCAGCAGCGAGTAGATGGTGTGCTGGACGTGGCGCAGACGAGCCGGGTCGCCGAAGGGCATGTGGCGGTACCATTCACCGCGGGCTGTGATTTTCTTGTTGAGCGAGAGCAGACTAGCAATGTTGGTGACGATGGGGTGCAGGGGGCTGTCGACGGCGTTGAAGTGGCCGAAATCCTTGCCGAGAGAGAAGCGGCCAATAGTCTGCGATGCCAGTTTTATCATGTACTGGTATACGTTCCAGGACTCATCACGGGCGTCCAGCTCGTCGAACACGGGCAATGACTTGCGTGCGCACTCCTGCATCAGCCCCGTGTAGTGCCGCACTGCTTTGGGCCCCATAGCTGGCGGTAGGTACTTGTGCGCCAGCCGCCAATTCTCCGTCTCCGTGTCACCGATAAAGATGGCTGTGTTGTCTTTGACGCCCCAGAGTGGGTGATCGGAATTGATCTTCTTGGTCATGTACGCTGACTCGGCGAAACACACTGCTGCCACCTGCGGATCGTCCGTCAGGTAAATCGTCTTGCCCATATTGGTAGTCTTGATGACAGGGCCATATTTGCGGAACAGCCGGTAATGGTTGCCAAGGTGGTCCGGAAAAATCTCATAGAAGCTGCCAACGAGCGGCAGGCCTGGCGGGCCCTGTGGCGTCTGCACGGCGTTACCGTCGATGCGCAGGCCTACGGGAGAAGTGGACGTCGCGGCCGCGAGCACCTCGGACACCGTTGTCAAGGTATCATTAGAGGAGGTGTGGAACGAAATTCCGGTAGGCTGAACGACATGAAATACACCCCCGACTGCGCGTTGGAGTTCCTCGAACTTCCAGAGGGCGTCGACTTCGAGACACTGCGCTGTGGCGACGACTTCGCCTACGAGGTAGAAATGACACTGCATGTTGTAAGGGAAGTATGGACTGCTGTAGGACAACAGACCGGGATTGCCTTTTGGCAAGGGTAACCTTTATATTCCATTAAAGACGAGATTTGGCCTCTGCATCTCCAATGTCTGCTTGAAGTCACGTTAGGGCAACCAGTGTTCGTACGGACTTCGCACGAACTTCGGCCGAGGTTCCAATCTTATGTTTGCACGGGTAACCGGAAGCATCACGCTCAGGGTGTGAATGATAGTTATAAAGTATGCCCTGTGTCTGCACGAAATAAACCAGCCTACAGCACACAATTTGCCATGGCGACATTCACCCTGGAGCAAGTGCAAAAGCACAACACGGCCGACGACCTCTGGATCGTCCTCCACAACAAGGGTTAGTCACTTTACTCTTTTGCCTCGCAGGATATGGAAGTTGACCGTCAATGTAGTCTACAATGTTACCAATTATCTAGAAGATCATCCCGGTGGAAAGGAAGTTCTCATCGAAGCCGCCGGTACCGATGCCACCGAAGCTTTTGAAGAAATCGGCCACTCCGATGAGGCGCGCGAGCAGCTCGAGCCCTACTTTGTTGGCGACTTACCTTCAGAGGTACTATCTTAACCCCTATTCACACTACATACCCTGACTTGCCTAGGAACAAGCCGAGACTGTGGAGATCTACCGTCCGACCTTCGAACAAGTGTCACAGTCCGCTGTCGTCAACGTGAAGAAGCCCTCGCCATGGGGATTCCTTCGCACGGCAAGCAAACTCGGATTGAGCGGTCTCGTCATCACAGCCATCGTGACAGTCTATAACCGAGGCATGACGCCCTCAGAAGCCCTCCAGGTTGTGCAGCACTCGGCGCTTTCCTTCATCCAACTCCCACGGGGCGCCGATGGCAATAACGCCAGCCAATTCTGGTTAGGTGCAGGCATCTCCAGCATCATCCAATTCTCCGCAACACTTGGCCTAGGTTTATGGGCGTCAACGAAGCTAGACGTACAGCAAGAGTTCACGCACTATGCCTCTCACAGACCATCCAAGCCCGCGCATCTGATGCACCTTTCCAAGACAACCATCACCATCCCGAGACCAAAGCCTCTCGACCCGCGACAATGGCGACCCTTCACCATGACCCAGAAGACCGAGATCGCCCCGAATGTTTACCACATTATTTTCACCCTGCCGAACCCCGACGACATTCTCGGCCTCCCAACAGGACAACACATCGCCCTACGTGCAACAATCAACGGCACCAGCGTAGCACGCTCATACACCCCCATATCGAACAACAAGGATCGCGGCCGCATCGAGCTCCTCGTAAAGGCCTACCCGCAGGGCGCAATGACGCAGCACCTCGCGCAGATGAAAATAGGCGATACCATCGAGATCCGCGGCCCCAAGGGCGCCATGCAGTACTCCCCACGGTATGCCAAACACATTGGCATGATTGCCGGCGGCACTGGCATCACCCCTATGTACCAGCTTATCCGCGCCATTTGCGAGGATCCGGCAGACACTGATACGCGCGTCTCGCTTCTGTATGCTAATAATACCGAGGAGGATATTTTGCTTCGCGCAGAGCTGGAGGCTTTTGCTCGTGATCATTCAGATAGGTTTCAGGTGCACTATGTGCTGAGTAGGCCTGATGATAGCTGGACTGGGTACCGAGGGTTTGTGAGTGCTGAGCTTATTCAGAGGCATTTGCCTGTTGTTGAACCGGATAGTAAAATGCTGCTGTGTGGGCCGCCGCCAATGATCGGGGCTATGAAGAAGGTGTTGCTGGAATTGGGATGGCCTATGCCTGGGGCGGTGGCGAAGGCTGGGGATCAGGTGTTTTTGTTCTAATAGATTAGTTGAACAATTACAGTTTCACGTATAGAGTCCACTTACCAATAATCGAGCCAGCTTACCAATAGTCCAGCCGCCAAGTTGATAAACCCACACGTAGTAGCAGTATGTCGGTGGCAAATCCCCCCCTAGCATCAAAGATTGCAAGCAAATCTGTATAATCCTTGCTAATATCCTCTAACTCTGACTACGATTTCCCCAGTACATTGAGAGCTACTGAAATACTGATCATTTCATCTCCTCCAGTAAATCATAGCAATAACATACTATGTTGAGACATTCACTGCAGCCAGGCAGCTGTCAGCTGATCCTTCGCCTCTTCTTCCTGCGTGGTCTCCGACCACCACCTCTTCCAACAACAACAACAACAACAACCAACTACTCTCTTGAAATCAGATAGATCCAAATCCATACATTTTTGACCCTCCGTCTTGACATACTAGTACCCTACTTCAATCCCAACATACATATCATACCAACGCACCTTTTAGTAGTATACACCAGCAGCCTTCATCATTTGTAACCCAGCAAGCTCAAAGAGCAAACACCTTCATCATCATCATCATCACCATCCTACAACCAACGACCCACCAGCCCACTACTCCCCCAAAAATGGTCAAAACAGGATTGATTCATCATCCACAACCCGCCTAACCATCTCCATCAAATATTTTAGAAATCCATCCCTAAAGACCACCCTGCTCGGAAACCGGCACAACAACAACAACACCAACCGAGAAGAATCTTCTCCGAACTTCCAGTCTAGTAAGGAGGCTAAACTTGCCAATAACCGATTTTCCTCTTACTTCGGGTCCACTGTGCAGAAGAATGTGCCCATGTGGAGTCCAAGAATTCAGGGTTCGGTACTTGCTGGCTTCTAAACACTCTCTCCGAACTTGTTCTCTGTTCCGAGTCCGAGGCTCTCCGAACTGTATCCGTTCCGTGTCCGAGGGTCTCCGAGGTCATTCCGTTGCGGGTTGGGTTGGGTTGGGTTGGGGTTTCTTCGGCTTCCCGGCATTGTAGTGGATAGGAATTGTATACGTGAAGTTTCGGGATTAAATTACAGGTTCGTGGTACTGGGTATTTATTGGTAGAGTATATATATATATATTTAAATATATATATAAATATAAGATATCTTCCCATCGTACGGATGGACGGTTTTTGTGCTGTGCTGGGATTTCCTATCTGTGCTCTTATATTGTATCCATTTATCTTATACCTTTTTTTTTTTTTTTTTTTACTATACTTCATTTTCCCGATCTACAGCATTCAAAATGTCTACAACTACCATTCCCCATCCTTCCAAAACTCGCCCTATTGTCGTCATAGGCGCCGGTATCCTGGGCCGCCGCATCGCCGCTGTCTTCTCATCTGCCGGGTATACCGTGCACATCAGCGATCCATCATCCTCTGCTCTTGACTCTGCAAGAACTTACGTCTCGACGCACATCCACGAATTCACTACCCATACCCCTACCCCTCATCCGTCTTCTCCGGGCCAAATCTCAACCTTCACCTCTATCCCTGAAGCAGTCGCCACCGCCTGGCTAGTCATCGAAGCCGTTCCTGAGATCCTGCCCTTGAAGAAAACCCTCTTCGCAGATCTCCATGCCCACAGTCCAGCGGACTGCATCCTCGCGTCGAACAGCAGCAGTTACAAATCCCGCCTAATTGGCGGCCATCTGCCACTGTCACGACGGGTCCTTCTCCTCAACATGCACTTCACTATGCCACCGTCCATCCGTACCGTGGAACTAATGACCTGTGGGGAGACGGACGAGCGGGTATTCCCCATGCTCAGTGAGGTGTTGAGTGAGTGTGGAGTTATCCCGGTGACAGCGAGGAAGGAGTCCACGGGGTTCATCTTCAACCGTCTCTGGGCGGCGATTAAGCGTGAAATACTGTTGATTTTGGCGGAGGGGGTGAGTGAACCCAAAGAGATTGATCTGTTGTGGGAGGAGATGTTTGGTAGGAAGGAGAGTTTGCCGCCGTGTCGCTTGATGGATGCGGTTGGGCTGGATACGGTGGCTGATATCGAGGAGAATTATGTGCGGGAGAGGGGACTGGATGGACGGTGGACGGTAGATTGGGTGAGGGAGAAATTTGTGGGTGTTGGGAGGGTCGGGAAGAAGGCTGATGAGGGGTTGGGAGGATTGTATCCGCCTGATCTTACTGAAGACGTGAACGGGAAGAAGGTGGTGGGAGAAGCGCCTCTGCTATATCTTCTTGATGTTGGGCTGGGAGCGAATACTTCTGATATCGAGAAGGTTTCTACCGCTGGGAGGATATTGAAGTTCCAGCCAGGTACCACTGGCATGCCCGTCACCATTATCTCAGGCCAGTCTCTCCCGGATGGGATCGACGTGTCCCAGACGACAGGACGCATCTTCTGGACGAACATGGGGCAGTCGACATCCACGCACGATGGATCTGTGCACTCGGCGACACTGGATGGTCAGGATATATGCACCTTACTTCCAGCTGGGGCGGTGCACACCCCCAAACAGCTTGTCGTTGATGATACAACGCAGCACGTGTATTTCTGCGATCGCGAAGGGATGAGCGTGCATCGGGTGCGGTTCGACGGGTCTGGCCATGAGGTGCTGGTGCGGACAGGAGCGCTTGATGATGCCACCCACCGCGGAGACATGACGCGGTGGTGTGTGGGAATTGCATTGGACCGGAAGAACAGACATGTGTATTGGACGCAGAAGGGCCCGAGTAAAGGTGGGAAGGGGCGGATATTCCGTGCTGGTTTGGAGGTGCCGGCTGGACAGACGGCTGATGGTCGGGAAGATGTCGAAATGGTGTTGGAGGGATTGCCGGAGCCGATTGATTTGGAGTTTGACGAGGAGGAGGGAATGCTATATTGGACCGATCGGGGAGAGCATCCGTGGGGGTGTTCGATGAATAGGGTTAAGGTTGGTGGTGAGGTGGCGGTGCAGGAGTCGAGGGAGGTTCTGGCAAGGCATTTTAATGAGCCTATTGGGTTGAAGGTGGATAGGAAGGATAAGAAGGTGTATGTTGCTGATTTGGGAGGGAGTATGTATTGTGTTGATTTGGAGGATGGGGAGAAGAAGGTGGTGTGGAGGGATGAGGGGTGTTATACTGGGGTTGCGTTGGTAAGTGAATAGGTCTGGGTTTTGTCTGTATTTAACCGCTTCATCTCAACCCAAAAGCAGTGCATGTGTCTTTAGTAGTTACATTCAGGTCCAAATATTTGCATAAATACAACAACCTAATCAAACGACGCCAGCGCCGCTTCCCCATCCCCATCAACATCAACATCAACACCCCCCTCTCCTCCCAAAGTCTCATCACTAATAGCAACCCCAATAGCCGAAGGAGAAACAGCGCCCGCACCAGCAGCAGCCTTCCTCCCCTCATGCTCCATGCCCAGGATCTGCCACGCGCGACCCATCATCCCATGACCTAATCCCTGAGGGAAATTCGCCCCGTAAGCCGAATTCCGTGGCATATGGCCACGCGCACGATCACGATCCTGCTCGCGAGCCAGCCGGTCTTTCTTGGCGGCCGCGACGCGGTCTTGTTCGCGCTCATGGGAGATGATTTCGTCGCGCCATTCGGCCCAGCGGGAGAAATTTTCGCGCTGGCGGAGGACTTGGTAGCGGAGTTTGGTTTTGGAGGGGCGCCAGCCTGTTCGGGTATTGGTGGAGTTGGAGGTGGTAAGTGTGGATTTGAGGTCGCAGATGTTGGAGTCTTTGGTGAGTTTGAGGAGGTGGGTGAAGACTTCTCTGCTTTCGTGGGCGGTTTGGTGGAGTTTTTCGGTGGTGGGGTTTGTTGTGGTTGGGGCAGAGGTGAGGGGGACGTCGAGCCAGGAGTAGAGGTCTGCTGAGCGTTGGACGGAGAAGGGGTCGAGCATGTTGGCGCGTCGGTTTTCTTCGCGGAGGTAGCGGACGGCGGCTTGGAGGCTTTCGACTTCGGCGCGGAGGGCTTCGTTCTCGCGCATGGTGGCCAGGGAGACGCCGGCGTCGACGGCGATGCCTTCGGTTGTGGTGGCGCCGGTGGTGCCGGAGATGCGTTTGACTTTGTCGAGGCGGGATTTGATCTCGTCGCGCTCGGCTTCGAGGGCTTCGAGGTCTTTGCGTTGCTTTTCGACGGTGGAGGTGAGTTCGGTTTCCCGGGTGCGGATCTTCTCCAGCTCGGCTTCTAGGTCTTTCACCATTGATGCCTTTTTGCTGGCTTCGCGCATCCGGGACTCGACGAGCTCGACCTTGATGGCTTGCTCTTCGATAGCTTGGTCTTTGACGCCGAGGGCGGTGGATGCTTCGTGGATCTCATTCTTCAGGCGACGGATCTCTTCGTCGGCGTCGGGGGAGATGGTTTTGTTGGATTTGAGCTCTGCGGATCGGACGGTCCATGGGGAGGGACGCCGCTCGAATTCTGTCGTGATGGACAGATCGGACGTGATGGAGTCGAGCTCCTCGAGGAGGCCGCCGAGGCTGCGGAGTCGGTTGCCGATGAGGAACAACGTATCGCTGCTTTCGCTTCCTGTTTCGGAGGGCTGGGCGTAGAGGGTGGAGATCTGAGACATGGTGTTCAATGCTTCTTCCAGGGATAGAGGCTGCGTGCGGCTTTCGTCGATGATGAGGAAGACGATGTTCTCTCCAATCTGGCGAGTCAGATCAGACAAGTCTTTGGCGGCCTCTTCAGCTTGTTTGAAAGGGCCGACAACGTCCTGCGAGAGAGCAAGAGACCTCGAGCGGAGATCTTCCAGGGAGCGGTTAATCTTTCCCATGGCAACCTTTAGACCTCGAGCTTGAGACACAAGGCCTTCCATCTTGTTGTACAGGAAGGTGTGCTCTTCGTCGCCGCCTTCTGGCACCACAAGCTTCGACTGGAACAGCGACTTGAGACGTGAGATTGCCGAGGCTGCGTGGTCGGTGTAGGCCTGGGCCAACATGGAGCGCATGCACAGCTCGTCGGCGAACGTTTCCAAGGAGCTGGGAAGAAGAGTCTCGGTGAGATGGGACAAGAGTGCAATAGACCGCTGCAGCTCAACAGCACACTTTTTCATGTTCACGTCGTTCTTCTTCAGAGCTTCCAACCAGAAGTTTAAGGTGCGCTCAACCGGCTCCATCTCGAACAAGGCTCCTTTCATACTCTCAAACCCTTCGGAAGAACAGTTCGTGATGTAGTTCACAAACCGATCGCAGAGAGAAGCAATATACAAGAGCTTCTCCATGACCTCGTGGGCAATGAAGAGGTCTTCGAGGGGAGTAGATACAGACGCCTGTTCGGAAACCTTCTCACGGAAAGTGCTGGTCATCAAAGTCGCCTTGAAGCTCACGCGCTTGAAGCGCAGAAGCGCGAGAACGGCATTCCGCTCACTCTCGTAGTATTCGGGAAGATACAGCTTGGTAATGGACAAATGCTGCGCCGCTTCCTCTGCTTCCATACGGTTGAGTTCAATGTCGATTGTCTTCGTTTGCGCCTTTGAAACCGAGGCTTGAAGCTTAAGATTAAGGTCCATCATGGCCCGGGAGCGCGTGGAGAGGTCAGTAGCCTCTGCTTCGGAGATCTGTTGGGATGCACGCATATCTTCCAGGTCTCCCTGAAGAGTAGAGACTAGCTCTCGGAAGCGGACAAGCGTGTATTCTAGATCCTCGATGACTTCGTCTTGCTGGGCGAGCCGGCGACTTTGCTCAGTGAAGAGACCGTCCTTGTAGTCAATCTCCTCCTGCAGCTGTTTCTCCGTCTCGATGTGGTTGTATTCAAGTTCGTCGTTGATCTCTTTCAGAGCCTCCAGATCCTCAATGGCTGCTTTTAATTCGTTGATATCCTCCTGATAACGCATGTTCTTGTCGGCAAGTTCCTCGATCATTTCTTCAGCCCCAAGGGCCGTCTCCAATTGCTGCTTCAGGTGTTCCACATTGTTTTCCGCTACGAGCAGCTTCTGTTTTGTCTTCTCGTATTTAGACTTGATGGCGGTATATTCCTCCAAATCCTGCTGAAGCTCCTTGACTTGATCCCTGAGTTCCGCTTCCTGCTGCTGGGTCATATCACGGAGGCGTAAAAGAGCCTCTCGAAGACGATCATTCGTCTTCTCCATCTGCAACCATCCATGGCTGGACTTTTCTTCCGGGCTCATGACCTGGCCAAGTTCCTCATTTTCTTCGCGCAGAACCTCCGCTTCCAGTTCGAGCTCTTCAACCCTCAACCTGAGAGTCTCCACTTCGTGCTTGAAAGCATCCGCGGTCTCTTCCGCCATTTCGCGGTCCAGAGTGGCCATTTCCATAAGCGAATCATGTTCCGCCTGGAGTCGCTCGACTTCCTCGAGCCTCGCTTCCGAATCTTTCAGCTTCTTCCGTAGCTCGTTAATCTCAAGCTGCTGCGGCTGATACTTCGCTTGCAGCTTCTGGATGATGCCTTCGAACTTGTCTCGTTCCGACTGAAGTTGTTCCAAAGTCTTTAGCTTCTCGCGGTCGTCAGCCCGTTTCTTTTCCATGACCCGGAGCTTAGTTTTCAGCTCATCTAGCTCCCTTGCTACAATATTGCCACTTAGCGACTGTCGATGTGACGGAGTGGGTTGGGGTCTTTGGCTAGTAGCTGTCCGCAAAGAACTCGGTGTGGGCTTCGGAGCCTTGGGCGCCAGATCCGCATCATCTGCACCCTCCTCTTCGACATCATGAGAGCTTGTCTCCAACTCCTCAGACTGAGGGCTTGCTACACTTTCTGCTTCTTCCGATGCCTTGTTTGAGCCCGTGGGCCGGAGCACAGGTCGCTTTGTCAATCCTGACGGTGCCGACGCTGTACCCTGGACACTGGGTCTGCCAGTCCTGCTAGCTGGTGCAGATATTGAAGGCCGTGATGCGCGAGTTGTCGCCGAAGGAGGAGCTGGCGGGCCCATAGACGTCTTGGAGCTGATGGATGTCCGAGTCTTGGGTGCCACCGCAGACGGCCGCGGTGTGCTGCTTGCAGACGATCTGTTCGAGAGGGGCGTGGAGGAGGGTTTCGTCGGTGACTTCGTAGGGGACTATCGTGCGACCAGCATTAGCGTCTTGATATTACTATTGGCGTGCTAGAGGGACGGTACGATACCTTTGTTGACAAGCGTTGAGCGGCTCCTCTCAGGGCCGAGGTCGGACTCGAAGCCCCGGCGCTATGTCTCTTTGCAGTCGCAGACGACAGGGAAGTCGGTCTCTTGAGTCCGGAGTTCCCTGGGGTGACACCACTTTGGGCGCGACTTCGGCTGGCCGGGGTGGTGGTGGCATTCCCCTTAGGAGCGGCTGGCTTAGTCGGTCGAGCGGGCTGTTCAATAATTGCAGCGATGGCAGTGGGCCGAACGAACATGCCAAATCCCGGTTCGCAGTCGAAGTATCGTTCTCCTTGAACTGAGCCATCGTTCTTGCCCGTGGGCTCGTCCAATTCCACGCCGATCCAGTCTCCCGCAGCGAATTGTGTCGAGCCAACAAACCGAACGGTGGCCTGCCGACCGTCGGTCAAAGTGACCACATGGCCCGGAGATAGGTCAGCCATATTGAAGCATTCAGGCCGATAGAAAGCCCCGGTGCAGGATTGTCCTGTCGTGGAAGAGGGAGGGGAATGGGATGTTGTTGTCTTGTTGATGGTGTCTGTTCGGGGAAGCTCCCCCGTTCGGAGCCTCAGGACGCGACTCGTGCACGGTTGTTTATGCCTGAGGCATAAAGATATACAGTAGCCCTACGTCTATCTTCACCTTGACTGATCTGCTTTCTTTGACTACATTCGACTCCACTATTTTTGAATTTGCAGTGTGCGCTATTGAAATGGTCATATTCTCGTGAGTATCAATTACACTATATGTGCATTCATGAGTTTTTAAGTATGTGCCTGTACCCAAGATAAGAACCCGTCAAAGTCAGAATGATAATATCGCTCATAGTCTTCGTGACATCTTGAAACCCAAGAGGCCGTGCACATCTATAAAATCTATCTATCGCATAAAGTGATTGGGTCTATACTTCCTGCTTGGACTTAAACAAGTCGGGGAAGCAGGTCCTAAGTTCCTCCAGGCTGCGAATCATATATTGCGAGGCCGGCACGTGGGGGAGGGGAATCCCAGGCTCAACGAGATGAGCCACGGCCCAACCCCGGGCGGCAGCATGAGTACAATTCAGACCGGAGTCGTCTGAGCATAGTGGTCAGCACTTAATCTGGGCTTGTACAGTGAGGTAGGATATTTGAGGGACAACTCACCAACAAAGTAGCACTCTGACGTGCTGGAAGCTCCGGCCTCCTTTTCCGCCCTCTCATACATAGCCTGGCTGGGTTTGCACACCAGCGGCAAATTGCCATAGTCACAGTATGTGATGCCCTCAAACATGTCGTCCACCTGCAGCAACTTCACCACCCGTTTCGCATGGGTCACATAGGCGTTTGTGAGAAGCCACATTCGCACTTTGCTGCGGTCAATGTCTTCGAGCAGCTGGCGCAGCTTGGGGTCCGGTTTGAGGATATCGTCGAGCGGCAGCGCATCGTCCACTTCGCGGTTGAATTCCAGGGGGTCGATCTTGTGATGGCGCGTAAGACCTTCAATGGCGAGACCATATTCCTTGTAGTACTTCATGTGGAGCATGTGTGCGTCATCGGCATTCAGGGACAGGTGCTTGATAAAGAATTGGTCTAGAAAAAGAAGATGATTGGGTCAGCGCATATATATAGGAGAGAGTGCGGTCGCAGTGGCTCACTGATCAATTTCTGCATCTCATCGTGGATGTTGCACCCTTCACGGAGTAGATGTGTCAGTATGTCCTGCGATCAATACCTCGGTTCGCGAAATTCCCACCTTTGGAGTAGAGCTGCGAACACACTCAGGTCAGTGACGAAGTGTAGACTGGGAGATGAGAAACGCGTCAACATACGCAGTTGTCAATGTCAAAGAAGAAGACCGGACGAGGGTCCAGCGGCGCACTGGCCGGACTGTTGGTGGTGGCCATTGTTCGTCGGGGGTATGAAGGTATACTGTTGCGATGCGGAGAAAAGGAACTCGGGCGGTGGCAGGAGAGATTACAGCGGAGGAATGGAGAGGAGGGTTGGACGTGGTATGTTCTGGGAGCGAAAGGAATTCGCAAGAGAGAGCGCAGGGTTGAATGATTCATCGCAGACACATTAATGCCACCAGCGAAAGAAAAGCGAGAGAGGGGAGGGGGGGGGGGCCATACGGCGCAACAGGAACCGCGAAACCGAATGACTCCCTCCGGCGATGGCGGGAGCAGCCGGCGCGGCATTTCCACTTACACTGCTACATACTAGTCTAGTACTCTTTCCTTTTTCATTCCCCGATCAGGTTCTTTTACATTAATTAGTACTAGGCTCGGGGTCAACATTTTCTTGCGTTTGCTTCACCGAAGCCGCTGTCAGTCGGCTGACTTGGGTAGACGGCCATATCTACGAAGGTGATTTGATTTCCTCTCATTCGGGGATCAAACAGACTTGTACATCCAATCAAGCCATGTGTGAATGCGCTGGGAAGTGACTAAGAAAGAAACTAGCGGTGCGCGCGGTGCCTTTGCAAGCTGGCCGCCTCGACGAAGCTGGCCTCGCCTTTTCTCCTCTGCAAACCGCCCCCGTCCACGTACTTCCCGCACCTCCATCCATCACCCATCCACCGCCATCACCGTCCTTCCCTCCCATTCCCTTCCCTTTCCTTCCCCCCCCCCCCAATCCTTCCCTCTCGCTCACCCTCCCTCATACTCAATATTATCCACTCCTCACTCTTGGCCACCCATTCTAGTCTCCCTCAGCCAAGTCAAGTGAGGCAGTGAATTGCATCAAAGTGCTACAGCCGAAAGAAAAGCTGATGCAGGAAACTGATTCGGTCTACTGGTGTCTGGTGTGACAAAACAGCTCTTCTCGGAGCAACTTAAGTTTTTCTGTCGGTCCTCCGGGTATTATTTCTTATTTTAGACCATGGCAACAGCCCAGATTTCGCCGGCCTCAGGTAGTAATATACCTACCAGGCTGCCTGCAAGTGAGGAGATGCAGGAGTATGAAAAGATTTTGAAAATAAGTGACGATATCTTTTCTGGAACTCACCCTAGATTGAAGGTTCCCCAGCAGTTCGTGCGCAAGCCCGCCTCTCGAGGCCCCCCTGTCTCGACTCCCACCCAGGTAAAATCGGGTGACCAACTCAAGTCTCCCCCGAAACCCCAGCTTCCTCCGTCCGCTCCGTTAGCTCAGAGGCCGGCGACATCGCAGCCTCCCAGTGCCGGAAGTGCGCCTTCCGGCGCGACCGGGCCGTCGCGTTTAGTCCCCAAGCCTGCCTCGGAGATTGATCCCATATTTTTGACCAAGTCAGATGATCTAGTCAGAGCTGAGATACAACTACAGCGGCAGCGGGTGGAGAGAGTGCTGCGGGAACAGTTGGAACAAAAAAGGCAGGATTCGAGGCAGAAGGCCTCTCTACAAGACACAAAACCAGACTTTGACGTTTCTGATGTGCTAGTGAAGGCTTTTGAGATGGTCAAACCGTCTCCGTCCGTGGATGCACCTGGTGCTGGAGAGCCTGGTGACTCTTTTGACGAGAACTCGTTCTACTCCAGTAGAGCCCCTGACTCTCCCCAGCAGGGCGAGCCGCAGAGGCAGTCTCCAGCTCCCCAATCTAATTCGGAGGAGCTGGCTACTGAAGCTCCAGCAGAGAACTTTTCAGATGAGTTGCAACGGCTTGAAGCCCTCAACAGAACTGGATCGGATCAGGATGTGCAAGATACTTACCCCGTGGCAGACCACCTAGTACCCTATGATCAGAGGCAGCCGCACCATGCTGAGGTGGACGTCGCCGTCCGCAAATATCCCGAACCCGACCAGCCGACCGACGCGTATGAAGAACCAGAGTATTCACCACCGGCCCCCGGGGTAGCGCCTATGGAGAGGGACGATAATTATGGGTCTCAACGGGGTTATGCGAACGGGACAAAACGACGAGCACCGGAAGATCGAGTGCCCCAGCGGCATCGTCGGTCTCGGAGATCACTCTCGCGGGGAGGCGATGTAAGAATTGTGCGAAACCACATAACCTCGCCTGCTGCTCCGCAGCCGTCCAGAGTCTCCCCCTTAGCCATCGCCAAGGTGCCCTCGGTCCATCAACTAAAAGACTCGCGTCCGGATTACGGTCCAGAGCGCCATGCTAGCCCTGAGGTTCCTGCTCAGCCATTGACGTCTAGGAAACGTAGGAGGTTGCAGGATGACAGAGGTCGTCCATCGTATACTAGAGCGCCAGCAGCGGCCCATGTCGAAGAAGCATTCATCAAGGAAGAGCCCGTCTCACCTCCGCCATTCACAGACACTCAACACGCTTACCGGACCCGCCAGCCACAGGAAAGACCAGTGTACATTGACATTGCTTCCCCGCGCTACACTCCAGTATTAGAACGGAGAGAACCACAGATTAGGGAACCGGCATATGAGTACGAGGTGTACGAGCCCCATGCTGAGCCTGGAATTCAGCGCACCCTTTCGAGACTTAGTGCTCGCCGGCCAGTCCGGGACGATCAAGACTTGCGCAGAGTTGCCAGCTTGCATCAGGCCCGGCAACCCGAGTATGCTCGTGAATTTGTTGACCAAGCCAGTCCCCAATCCGTGCGGGCTGGGTCTTATGCTATTGTTGAGCGTCCACCACCTGAGAGAATTCGATACTATGATGAGCTGGCGCAGCCACCTCCTACGAGACGTTATATTCCGGCTGGCGAATCGCCCAACTCACCACGATATCATGATGCTTACTATGAAGAGGAACCTGCAGCACGGGTGATGGCACCTCCACCGCGTCGGATAGTGGTTGACGAGCATGGCAATCAGTACTATGAGACGTTGCCTGCTCCAAGACTGCAGGCTATGCCTCCGCCCTCTACTCGACTACCCAGAAGTGACGTCTACGACGACCGTACACCAGTGCGCCCGGCAAGCGTGCGAGCGGCGTCTGTTCTTGAGGATCCGTATGGCGGTCGGCGATACGTGCAGGACATGCCACCTCCAACTGCCTACCGACGAGTCACCGACTACGCTCGTCCGGCTCCCAGCGAACGGCGACCGTACACTGGGGCTTTGGATGAACGAGAGCCGTTTCCCCGTAGTGCCAGCGTGCAAGTGACGGAATACGGGACTCGCCGCCCCCCTTACCTGGACGAGGCCGAGCTTCCCCGGGAGCGGATCGTCCGGATGCCGAGTGTGCGCCCGCCCACTAGTCGGTACGAGGAGCCGCCGATGATCCAGCGGGTGGAGAGCGTGCGCCCGAGCGGTCGAGACGTGAGCGTCTACATGGATGATGCTGCTGCTCGGCAGCCGAGAGAATACATTGAGCGGCCTGTATACGTTGCTACGCGCCCTGTGCGGGACGAGCGCTACTACGAGGGCAGTAACCCAGCGGAGAGGGTCATCCTTGACGGGGGAAGGGACGTAGTCCACCGAGTACCTCAACGCTACTGAGGAACGACGTATCATACTATAATGACCACGTGGACATGGAGATGATGGCCCACAATGATTGATTGATTGATTGTATTTGGTGCATTCGCCCGGGGATATATCAATTGCCTTTGATTGATTTGAATTCTGTTGTATCTAAAAAGCGTTTTGTATTTGGATGTGTCGAGCATCCTGTACCATAGTATAGCAGCACATCACTATGAGGGGGGGGGAAGAGGGGGGAAAGAATAAGAAAGGCATGAATAGCCGCATGATCTCTTGCATCAGAAATACCACTACAAATTGTTTAGAAATCGGGTGTCAAGTGACATGATTGATTCCACAACACAATGGTTTCATCATCGCAAGACGGCTGTTGACAGGTTCCGAGGGAGGTGTAGTATGAACACGATATAAAATGCAAGATCATCAACCTACCGTGGCCATTACGCTGGCAAATTTTCGGCATTCGAATTGGAAGATAGCAAGCAGACAAGATACCAGAAAATAGAAAAGACAACTGAGACAAGGGGTACTAGGTTAGGTGTATAGTAACCTCCTTGCTCCTTGGGTAGATAGGGAAACAGACATGCCTCCGCCGGTCATGTTAGGGAATCTCCTCGCGGACGGGAAGAACATAGAAAAACAGAATTGGTTCATCAAGTTATGTATTGATCATTATTGGAAGAAGATCTGATATGGTATGACTGCCGTGTGTGGACATGGCAGTTAGTAGTTGACTTGGTTGGTTAGTTTGAATGGGGAAAGGGGGGTTCATCTAATGTAGTGGATTCCTCAGCGCCATTTATATGTTGGGTAGTAAGTAGTACGTACTAGTACTAGGTAGTTTGGTGACTGACCTATTCGAGAAAATTCTGCAGGCAGCAAAGAATAGAAACTAAAAGTAGGTATGTGTTAACTAAGAGGTTACTAAGTTAGTTGGTTAGGTAGTTCCGTTTAGTTAAGTGAGTTAAGGGATCGATCGGTAGTCTAGTCTATACTGTGAAAGGTAAGTGGCAGTCTTTATATCAGAGTATGCAGTGGTAACAGTACGGAGGTATATACAGTAGATGGATAAGGACTTTAGAGTAGTAGTACTTTTGGCGCTTGCCTTTGTTTCTGTGTAGTCTATTTGGTTTTCTAACGGTCCCTGCTGCTGCTGATTATCTGGTGATGGCTATGGCATTATATGTAATCTAGTATGTAATGTTACCTACCAGCTACATAGTAACTTACTCATCTAAGCATGCAAATATAGAATGAACAGCACACACCACTAGTAGTACCTATTCTCAGAGCATACATACACACATACCCCAAAGTATTTACATGCAATGTCGATATGTAAAGTAACTTACAAAGTACTAAACAAGTAAAGCAAGTAACTTCCTACCATGAAATGATGGTGATATCCAGACCCACATCCCATGTCGCCGATAGATGACGTCGACGAAATATATCTCTCTTCGATCGTTGGCTGATCTTACTCACTTTCACATCACCTTCACCTTACTTGATCATCACTACAATATTATTTTCAATTAAATCATCGCTAATCTTCCTTCATGTTGAGATAGATATAGTTGTAGACTGTCATGCCATTATTGTGGTGGGTTGTGGGCTGTGGGTTATGGTGAAGTGGTTACATCAGTGATCAACGGTGGGTTGCTGCAGGCAGTGTTAGAACAGGACAAGACAGAGAGGATTTGTATCCTTACGTCCGGTATCTGTCTGTCCTTTTGTCTTGTCTTACTTGGGGGCTTTTTTTTATTATTGGCATCATAGATACTTACTGTAGGTACTTGTGTAAATAGTACCTGAGGGATGAATAATACTATATTCTGTCTACGTTATCATCGACTCCATATATTTGTAGTCTTATATATCCAGAGCCCATTACAAAGTGATCAATCAATTCAAGACAACCCGTAATACAATTGTATAACCCAAACCTTAACATCAACGTTGATCATCCCCAATTCCTCCGACACACCCACACATACGCACACACGGAGCGATGGAAGAGTGTCTGTTGGTCCACGGATCCAGAATTTCCCTACCATTGGGTGTCCCCGGGTAGGCTAGACACTAGATAGATACTTACCTTAGATAGTGGTAAAAAGGTGAAAGT
Source organism: Aspergillus neoniger CBS 115656 (assembly GCF_003184625.1). Classification (NCBI taxonomy): domain Eukaryota; kingdom Fungi; phylum Ascomycota; class Eurotiomycetes; order Eurotiales; family Aspergillaceae; genus Aspergillus; species Aspergillus neoniger. Next base: position 201,923 of record NW_020291151.1, on the reverse strand, counting down.
AGAATGATCGTGATCACCAAGATTGACTGTGACACAGGGTATTCCCCTTGCCATGGTGAAATCGATCGATGAGATACTACTCAGTCCCGGGCGGAGAAAAAAGAAAAAGAGGGAAAAGGTCCAAGTCATGATACACGGTGACGCAAGGCGGGTTTATCACTTGTCTCAGGATTTCGGGGTCTTACTTGATTCGTTTCACTTGTGTATGTCTGTCTGTTCTGTTTATCAGACTTAACTGGTTAGTTCAGTTTGGGGTCTGTGTTGGGTGGCTGTTGTCTGTTTGTCAGGTTGGGTAGGTTGGCACATGACTAGTTACTTACTTGCTACTATCTATCGCTATATCTATTTTCATCCCTACTGTATACGTATATCTGTCTTAGTTTTTTCGTATATGCTATAGCTGGGTAGAATAGGTAGTAGAATTCCATCCGTCTCCATAGCACCTATCAAGGTATAAGGTATCCCAGCCGGACCTGACTGGAATGGTATGGATAGACAGACAGACAAGGACGACGCCAGTGGCAAATGGGGAGGGAGCCAGCCAGCCAGCCAGCCAGCCAACCGGGCCACACCCCCCCTCTCTCCCTCGATTCCCAGGCATCCATCTACTTACTATCTTCTTCCTGCCCTCCCGAGTTCCCCGGGGGAGGGAAAAAAAGTGATGATGTACCTTACCTGGTGGAACAATACCCTTTCAAAATAGCCATAACCAATGATGATGAGTGGATGGGTATGGCGCGCTGGCTGGTACCTACAGGTGTCGAGCTGTGGATGACAAACAGCTTGCTTTCCTGGAGCTTCCGAGCTGGTGTGTGTGTGTGTGTGTCCGACACAAACCGGGGATACATGATTGATTGATGAAGTGCAGATGCAGATGCAGATGCAGCGGCAGTTGCATTGATGTGTGTAATTGTGTAGCTACGTAAGTTATCTCCTTGGGAGGCTATTATTGAGCCTGAGGCATGAGAAGTGTGTATCTAAATACAGTAAGACGAATACAGTGTGATGACAACACACACACGTGATCTACAAGACGGGACCGGGATTTCTCGCTTGCAGACCCGAAACGGGCAAGCCGGGTGGAGCCGTGCAGGGACGACTAGGATGAACGCAATCGAGGTTGAGGGAGTGGAATATCCCCCCCTCCCCCCCTCCCTCATCCCTCCCTTTCTCCATCTGCTAGTAGGGGCTGTGTTTGGAAGAATTAGAGAGGTAATTAAAGGAATGGATAACTTTATATATCATTTTCATAAAGTATCTGATTGACTCGAGGTGAAAGAGAGAGAGAGAGTTTCTGGTGCCAGAATTGAGTTTACTTTTTTCCCCATGGTGATGACGAGAAATGGACGACAGGTCCAGTAGTAAAATAGTCAAGAGAGTTTCCGAGTGGAATTCCAAGGCCAGTCAGTCAGGTCACCTCAGATACTCTAGACTAGTGCCACCAAAAGTATGTTGGCGGGTGTGGATGATGAAAGGAGTCATTCTTTTCTGGAAATGTTGATTGGAGGGGGGGAGGAGGGACGGACCCTAAGGAGGTCGAGATTCAGGCGATAAACCCGACCTACTAAGTAACTAACCTAACTACTTTGTGGTTAACTAACTAAATCGCGTAAGCTGGGAAAATCATAAGAATAGTTAGTTAGCAAGTGATCAGAGCGAGGGGAGAGGGAGAGAGTTGTGGCACTGGCAGCAGCAGCAGGAATGGCCACACCAGGTTTCGAATCGTACTTTGGCCCAGACGATGCAAACATTGGGCCTAGACACTGGGCTGAGTACCCGCCCTTCCCGCCTGAGGATTCGAAGGGAAGTGATGACCATCATCATCATGGGAATTGAACGATGAGAAGAAGATGAGAAGAATTATGAGAGGAATAGATAGATATTTGATGTCTATAGTATTTATTGAAACAGTGCTCAACTGGATCTAAATAGGTAAAGAATATGAACAGAATTCATGTGTAACTTGATTTCCCCCCTAACGGTATGTCAGTATAAGCTGGTAACTTAACTTTGTAGTAGCTCCTCGAGGTCGAGTCCCTTTTGAAATCGGAGCCTGGGGAAAAAAAGAGAGAGAAAGAAAAGAAGGTGTGAAGAAAAGGGAAATTCCCACTTTCTGACTCTTGACTCTTGACTGACTGACTTGTTGCTCAGCTCTTTGGCTGCTCTTCTGCTGCTCTTCTCTCCGCCCCTCCAAAAGTCAGTCATCCATCCACACCAAAGCAGCTGAAAAGAGGCGCTGACTGGCTCTGTTGCTTGCCTGAATTCGGCCAGAGGAATTCCATCCATTCCCTTTCCATCATCTCTTTCTTGCTCTTCCCTTCCTTTTCCCTCTCTTCCTTCTCTTCTCCTCCTCCTCCCCTCCCCCAAATCCAGTCTAAAGCTTTTTGCTGCTGGTGCTGCCAACAGACCCAACGCCGTTTTGTTGATCCATCATCCCATTCTCGTTTTCCCCTTCCACTTCCTCTTCCTCTTCCCTTTTTTTTGCCTTGGATTTATTTCCTTCTTCCCTTATTTTTTTTTTTTTTTTTTTTTTTTTTTTCTTTTTCCCTTTTTCCTTCCTTAGTCCTGCCTTTTTTTCCTTTCCCACTTCCGCGCCCTCCCCCCTCCCTCTTCATTTCCTTCCAATCTGCTTTCTTTCTTTCTTTCTTTCTTTCTTCTTCATCTGTGCACCTCCCCCTCCCTTCTTGCTTGATACCCGTTTTGGTTTTTAGAACCTGAATTGTGATTCATCCTTTTCCCTCCCATTCCGATTCCACCCCCGTCGGTGGCCAGTCACCCTCCACCAACGGCCACTTTCTCCTCTCTCCATCTGCGTGCCCACTTCCTGTCGGGAACGGCGACTGCAGCCCTCGACTGTCACCTTTTGTCTCTCCAATCCCGTCCGTCTACTCTCATCCTCCGCTTCTTCCTCCCCCTCCTCGCCCACCCGTTCGCCATTCCCTCCTCTCCGGTCTTCCACACCCTTCTCTCCCCTCGACTTGTTCAAGGGGCTAGAGACTCGACCTCCCCTTGTCATGCACAAGATCTCCAATTTCACGGGCCAAGCCCGTCATGGCTGGGAGCGTATGACGCCCACTTTTGGCATGTCTCGACCGCATACCGACATGACTTCTCACTCCGTCCGTCGACCGCATGGCGCGCCGCCCATGACTCCTCCGACTGGAATCGACCCGACCGTCAATCTCTCGTTTAACGTGCCCTTCTCCTCGACTCTTGCCGGCCCCGACGTCGACGATGTCCTGCATGCGAGCCCTGGCGCCCTTCAACGCTGGACCTTCCCCGAGGGCACTCCCGAAGGCACCCCCGTCCACCAGCTTCCCGTTCACGCGAGCAATGTCGACGCCCTGCGGAGATTGTGTCGACAAATCACCGAAAGCAGTAACGGGAGGGTCGAGGCGGCTGTGACCTCGTCGGAGCCCAAGACTGTCCCCTCGCTACAACGGCGCCCTCAGGGTTTGGCGACCAACGTCTGCATCACGGGTGACGGAGAGACGGTACGGAAGATGCGAGCTAGGGTGTTGAACGAGACCCCCATTTTGTTGGTATGTTGATATCTCGACTTTTCATACTCTGGTGCCTGGGATCCGTTTCATACGCTAACGGGTTATGTTATAGCGATGTGCGACCGTGGACGTGGACATGCACCTGATCCTGGATGGAACCACCAAGAATATCCGAGCGAGCGTCTTGGAGCATTTGGATACGCTGGCGGCCTATACGGGCACGGACATCTTCCTCCTGAGCCCCAAAATCCGCGACACGGATAGTGCGGTGGTTTCTTCTTATGGATACGCCTCGGACAATGGGCTGGATCAACGCTTCCGGGTGTCCATCTACGGCGATATGGAGAGCGCTGAGCATGCCAAGACCAGGGTCTTGATTATGATCGATCAGATTGTGGGTTCTTTCTTCCGACCGATCAACGTCCGGCAAACTAACTGGTACTAGCTCAAACGTCACGTGGACGCTGTGAAGCTGGAGCTGACCATGCACACCTTGGTCTGCGGCCGTACTCGCAAGAACATCAAGCTGATCGAGGCTGCCACTGGCACGGCCATTTACTTCCCGCCGCCGTTCCCTCGCATTTTCGGCTACACGCCGCCGGGTGCTCATCGTCGCAGCGAGAACGAGGTCTACATCACCGGTGATACGCAGGAGCAGATTGCACGTGCGAAGCAAAAGCTTCAGGAACTTGTGATGGGCGTGAAGATCTACGTCAAGGATGTCATTGTCAACTCGAACAAGATCGACAACATCCTGCTCGACCGTTTGGACAAGGTCCGCAAGGTGATGGAGATGAACGGCTCCTACGTCCTCTTTCCTCAGCTCGGTACCCAGCGGGGTCTGGTTCGTATTCAGGGCACCGAAGTGTTGCACGTCGAGCGCACCGTGCGGGAGATCATGGCTTTGGTATGTTACACTGTACTTCATTCCAAACGGCTTCGTGTCTGACTAACATTTGCAGGCTGGTCAATTCTACAGCGCGTCGTGGTGGATCATCATGCCGGACCCGTCGCAAGGGGGTTTCCGGGCGCCGTCTCCCGCAGACGTCCGCACCATGCTCTCTGACATCTGCAGCAACTCGGGCGCTGAAGTTAGCTTTGACAACCTGACGTTCACCATCAATGGCTCGGATGACGCGGTCAAGGCAGCGATGATGGTGATCAACCAGATCCCGTTTGTGCAGCGCAGCCAGTACCAGATGCGCGTGAAGATTGAACTCGCCAACGAGCACAAGGAATTCGTCAGCGGCAAGAAGAACGGAAAGATCAACAAGATCATGGGCCAGAGTGAGTTAGCCGTATTCGCCACATGGGCCACGTACTAACGTATACAGGCAACGTGCAAATCATCTTCGATGGTTTCAACGAGTACAACTTCTACATTGACGTGTGTGGAAACCAGTACGAGTCTACCAAGAATGGCTTGGACCTTGTTGAACAGGAAATGCCGGCGTCGATTTCGTTCCACGTGCCAGACCAGTACCACAAGCGTATCATCGGCATTGGCGGTCAGCACATTCAGCGCATCATGAAGAAATACTCGGTGTTTGTCAAGTTCTCCAACGCCATGGACCGTGGCGGCATGGGCAAAGAGGAGGACGACATCAAGGTTGACAATGTCATTTGCCGGACCCCTGCGCGTAATGCCCAGAGCCTGGACCTGGTCAAGCAGGAGATCATGGACATGGTCGAGAAAGTCGTAAGTTCGCCATTTTCGGGTTGAGATTCGTTGCTAATTGGATAGGACGCCGAGTATGTCTCTGAACGTGTCGTCATCAACCGGTTGTATCACCGTGAACTACTCGCGCGCATCTCTGAAATCGATGAGCTCGAGAAGAAGTGGAACTGCAAGATCGAGTTCCCTAGTACCGAACTTGCCAGTGACGTCGTGACTATTTCCGGACCCGAGTACCAGGTCCCACAGGCCGTTGACGCCTTACTGGTAAGTAAACTGCTCATCATGGATATCATCAGTCCTAACCTTCGCAGGGAATGGTTCCGGAGAGCCACGAGCTACTCTTCCAGAGCTCTGCCGAGCTGCGCGAGTATTTCAAGTCGACCGAGTTCCACGACGACGTGTGTGCCAAGCTCAAGGACCAATACGAGGTCGATACCACCGTCGATACTAGTTCGGACCCTCCGGCCTCGGCTTCGGAGAGTGGCTCTTCTTCTCCCGTCTTCGGGCCGGAAGACCGGGTTGTGCTCGGATATACTCGCAACAATGCCGGCGGACTCAAGGATGCCATTGACTTCCTGATCTCTCGATTGGTCGCTCACGGCCTCGACGCGACTACGGTCAAGGGAGCTATTCCTCGTCCCAAGTCGGACTCTTTCGAGGAGTCTCTCCCCTTCTTCGACTCCAAGTTGCTGCAGCATGCGCCCGCTCCCATTGTCACCGACTCCCCCACTCGCCCCAGTTTCTCGGATGAGACCAGCGAGCGCGGGTCTATCTTCGAGAGACTGCGGAAGCCCGGCAGCATCTCTTCCTTTTCTTCGTTCATTGGCCGCAAGAATCACTCGGCCTCTCCCGGATCCTTCTTCAAGCATGCGTCCAGTAACGCCTCGAAGGCGTCACTGGTCTCCATGGAGTCTCGAGACAGTGGCTACCGCAACCCATGGAATGATTCTGGCGTGAACCTTGCCGAGGACGACGTGCCTGTCCTCGGAAGTTCTCACAGCCACAGCAGCAGCAATGGCTGGCCCGCGCGCTTTGACACCAAATTTCCATTCGGTACCGCGCCAGGGGACATGACCCCCAAGCATGACCCGCGCGCTTCTTTTGACAGTGGTCGTCCTAGTACTTCCAATTCTACTTCTGGATACCCGGCCCCCATCGGGCCACCGCGTTAAAATCAATGTCAATTTGCAGCAGTATACCCCAAGAGACTTCTGTTTTTTTTTCATCATTCAGTTTCTGTTTTTCGTTTTGATTTGTTGTCAGCGATTCGTGTTTCGGATTTATTTTGATACCACAGAGTGCAAGTCAATTAAGACGTCAGGAAGTGAAAGAAAAGATGCAAAAAAAGCGATAGAGGGAAGAAGAATACGAGAAAGGCATTAGCGTTGTGATCCTTTCCTTCCCTGCCAAATTCTCCCCTCTACCCCTGGTTTTCATTCTTGCGAGATGTTCGTTGTGATCTTTTTGTGCTTGGTCGTTTTCAGCCGGGGTGTGTAGGTGCCAAATGTGTGTGCCCTTGGAAAGGTTTTATATGAGATACCAAACCGTGGAAGATGGGAAATTTTGCGTTCATACATTCCAGATATGATACCAAGTGAAACGATGGTGTACGAAGGTGTTTTTCTTGCTACAGATGTCGGTTTTGAAGTGATCATTGCAATCGCATATTTGCCTTTTGCCTGGGATGGATACTTCCCAACCAACCCATCTAGGTTCTGCCCTGTTTCGTTTTGGTCATGCTTTTTGCGCCTTTATTATATACCTCTATGCGTACGATATCCAAGATCTATAGCGCGTAGTCATGAATGGGGTTGATGTCTCGTTGCAACGTGCTGCTTCAGGTAACGTAGTTGGTAGACTACTCACAAGTCACAATAGGATTTGCGTGCATCAGCATTCGATAGTGGTGCAGATACCGGCCAAGTTTTATGGGGGATTGCAACCTCGTCTTTCCAGGGCAAACAAGGAGCCCTGTACCACTTCATTGAATACTCTAACATCAATACCATCATATACCCTATAGTATCACCCCCTTCACTCGAATACTACTACATTCAACCAAATCCTCTTCACCATTCTCATTCCATTCTATTCGCTATAGCCACCCACTCACTCGCCATCATTATCTGATATGACCATCTTCCTCTACTATAAAACCCCCTTCCTGCCTGCCAGTCAGCCTCCATCTTCTCCATTTTCTTCCAATCTATGTCTATACCTCGATATCTATACAAATTCCCATAGAAAAGTACATCTTCAGCGAACATAGTGGAGATCCTGTACCTAGTACATCAGTACACAATCTACATTTCAAGATCTGACTCTACCATCCAAAGCAATGATAATATCTATACTACCTAAAATACTAAACATACTACTAATCAAGCATACATTGAACTTGCTCACCGTGCAATACACACACCTGCACAGCGAGAATGAACCCCTATCGCACGTTTGTCCGAACATACGACAGCAAGGAACGGGAACATAATATTTCTCAGGATGATGATGTCAAAAGAGCATGAAACTGCATCGTCTGTGGAAATGGCCTCCACACGGATAGGTTTGCATTTGAAGTCATACGGAGGCTACCACGCAATGGAAAAAGGAGGAAAGGGGCGTCTAGAATCCAATCTGTCCGATCTGTACAAGTTTTTCCTGGTTTCCCAAAGGGAGATATATCGAATGGATCTTACGGGGTTTTAGCATATACTACCGAAGATATTATCATCGAAAGCGATCAGTATACCGGAGGTATGTGGCTGTTTAGTATTTGGATTATACTCCCAAGGCATGAGGGATCTATTATCTGGTCACATTAACAGACTGGCTAAAGCCGGGTCTAGATGAGAACGCCCTGGAAATCGTCTTTCGAGTATATATTTGTTCACTTCCATAAACTTGGATATATGAATATCTGCAAGGGAAGAACGGAAAGAAGGGCCGTAGGCCCAATTTTTTTGCTACTATGTGTCCCGACAAAAACATACCCTAAACGAAATCCGCAAAGATTCGACATGAACTTTGCGGACGCCTCAGCCGGTTCTGAGGACGAAAATTGATGCTCTGCAGTCAGCAATTCAATTCCTGGCTAAGCATGTCTTAAGAATCAAGCTCTCCCCAGACCTAAGTACTAGTTTTGCTAGGCTGAGGACGAGACTAAAGGATTGGACAGTTTACGAAGTGGCTCTTCCACTGGAGAACAATAGCAGTTAATGCCTCTTGATTAAGGTGGAAGGCAAAAAGGTGTCGGAATAAATCAACATATTATGTCTATCGATATATGGCTCGTCTGAAGTCTTTCCGTAGATTCATAATGGGTCAATTTCGAAAGAGAGGTTGATTTTTCTTTTGGATATTATACCAACATGACTGACTACCCCGTCAAAAAGGCAATAACTGCACATGTTATACCATATCAAGTCCAACGTGTCGACTTTGGTGCCAGCTCTGCGTCAACTACTGCAACTTAGCAGTGGGTAGATGTTGAAAGCCGGGAGGAAGCCATCGCTAATGCGATTGTCGGGATCTGAGTCGAGTCTCCAGATGACAGCATGGATATAGGTGGCTAGAGACGAAGAGCGTTACTGAGGAATCAAGTGGGGTTACACTTCTATAGAAATAAGTGAAGAACTGGAGTATATGGTCGGGGCAGGAAAAGATTATTCACGATGGGTGATCGGCTGTTACTGTTCGCTATTCTATCTGTCCGGTACCACGTATTGACGTCCAACAAGGCTAGAGAGTCTGATAGCCAGCTACTATACCGGAGGAGTCGGGAATGAACCTCTATAAGTGCTGTTTAAGAGCCATTATCATGGAGCGTTTCAATGGAGTAGAGACTCGCAGCTTTAGGGAATCAGGCGAGACAGGGCGAGAGAAAAAAGACCTGACCTTTTCAGGGAGGAGAACTTGCGCCGAGGACGTGATCGAGCTCTATAATTCGCAAAGACATGTTATCGAGACTGGCTAGAAGAAACGAACAAGAGCTTCTGTTGTCTCGATGTTCCGCGCGTTATTAGTCTATTAGTCTGAGATTACATGCATATGGCATTATTCTGTCTCAATCTATCTATAAAGAAGCTGAGCAGATCGACCCCAAACAAGCATAATTATTGGTTTGGTTGCTTTGTAAAAGCTAGTGGTGGTTACACTCTGCTTAATGTGCGTCTGCAGATTCATAACGATACTACTCTCTGAGGAAGTGGTCGAGGCATGTTCGTCTTCTGAATCACCACCAGGAATGACAGAGACGGAATCTTTTACGGCAAGTCCCGGAGGGGGTTTTACCCCCCACAAGAGATCTCACCGAAGGGCAAAGGTTGCGGAAAAAAGAACTCAGAGAAGAAATAACGCGACTGAAGGGACTTGAGAGAGAACATCATGAAGCCCTTCAGATTAAGACTGAACAATGGGACACTGCCCGCAAAGCTCTAGTGGATGCTTTAGATGTCTAGCAACGCAAGACTTATAAGAACACTCCCCTACTTAGTGGCAGGTATCTTGTCCTCCTGCAGTCTCGTGTGGCATTCCAACCTATCAGCAAGGCTCATATAAGCCCACACGTCATTATGGGAGTCAAACAATCGCTGCCACTTGATTTAATTAGAATCGCACATCCGAAAGCATGGATGGTAACGACAGAATCCGGAATAGTGTGTCGTTTTAGTCTATGCACAGAGCTACTCAATATGCAGCCGAAGAGTACATACCCATAATGAAAGACGAGCTTATTATGGAAACAATTATTCCATGAAATTATGAGGGCCCGAACTGTTCATCAAAAGCGGAAGAGACATACTACCAGAAATCGACCATAGCATCATATTGCAGGAGCCTGCGTTTGATGTTGTGCTTGTATGCATTGGCTATAGGGAACAGAGTCTACACAGCTTGATTGACTTGGAAGGGTTACTCAAAGTTTATCTATATCTGATACCTATGATTCGACACCACCCCTATCTTTGGTTCTTGCGGGCGAAGTGACAATATCCTCGAGAAATTATTGTGTTTGGAAACCAACTTTAATAGGATCCGAGTCGACCAAACTGATCATGCTTAGCGTATCTACATACTATCGATACATGAATAACGCCTGCGTGATAGGCTTGTAGCAGCCAGTGAAAGTACAAGATTCGGTAATGGAAAGCCTTCGTTTTGTCTTTATCAGCAACTGGTACTTGTCCTGTATGCACTACCTACGACATATACCAATGCCGAATCGAGCCGGTCGACTATGGACATCCGGTGTTATATGGATGCATCCTTTCGGTACTGAGTCACTTTTTCCATCAGGACGAACTGACCTGTGATCCCGTACGTTTCGCTCACTTCTTAAAACAATGGGTAGTTGCATGGCGAAGGATGGAAGGTGGACTAGTATGTTGTAGAGAGCTGAGTATCTTGGGAGATGGTACTGTTGGTCTGTTTAACAGGTAGCAAAGCACGTCCCTGATCGTAAAAGACTAATAGATGATGATCGTTAGTTAGTGGTGTACAGTCAGTCTTTCATCGGATTCGGATGTAATTGACCCTAATTTCATGACTCATTGTAGGAGTTATTTCCAGTAGCAGACAAACTACCTACTACTTCTACGCCGTATTATCAGCTACATCAGTTCTCATTATATTTCAACCCCGTGATATTAGAGCACTATAATACTACTTTGTCTGACATATTCCTTCAATTAAGTTATAGAGTAAATCCTAGTAATCTTTGCTTTTATCCATTACTCTTCTCTAATTGATACCAGTGAGTTCCGTCATCTCTCTTCAAATCATGGCACGTGTAAAGCGCAGCCTTTATGTTGGTTGTGGGCCAATAATGATCCCATGGCTTTCCGGTCGAGCTCGCGGGTGGCCTTCGCGATGGCGAGGGTCTCCCACCATTCAACATTCTGGGGGTAGAACTGCTGGGGCTGATTCCCGCATCTACCCATTCCGAGTCCTCGCGTATCTCTGGAGCACGACTATTGCGCGGATATGTCTGCCGCCATTTCGACGGGTTTAAAGGCAAGCCGGGCTTTACCCCAAAGATCATGTACGATATTCGACAGACACAGGAGATTTTGGGGCATCTCTTCACCTCTTGCGTACGCTTGTCCCCAGAGTACGCACACACACACACACACACACACACACACACACACACACACACGTCCAACATGTTGCCTAGCTTCTGCAGTTCCGAAGACCAATATTTGACAAGGCGGGGAGGAACCAATCAAGGTTGGTTAGTGCTGACTTTCTCGCCGGCTTGCTATAGTCTTGCCCAGGCCTACAGCGTCTGCTAGGATGGCGCCTTCTGACATCTTCTCGGTCCAGATCTACTAAAGTCTCGAAACGACGGTTCCTTGCCTTGATTTTAGTGAACAACTCCGGACCATCTTCGGAATGCGGGGATAGTCCAGGTCGGTAATGCCAATTGTTGCGAGTTCCTTGTCTGGATAAACAACCTGAAATTCTCTGTTATTCAACCGTTTTTGATGGTCCCAGAGGCGAGTGTCATTCTCAGGGCTCGCATCTAGCAGAGTCTCGATGTAAGATCCTATCAACGCTTGGTCAATCTTTATAAAGACCCAGTCGTTGCTATCGGTTGCGATACCATAAACTGGCAGCTCTGTCCTCTTTGCACGGCGTCCCATTATGCTTGAATTATAAGACCCATCATGTGCTAAAAATACTTTGATTGAGGAAGTGTTATTATATATTTGCGCGATAACGCAGATAGTACTTCCTATCGATGATTGTCCTTGCACTGCTTCATAAACATAGAGTATCTCTGTAATGCGTCAGCTGCAAAAGCCTTCCACCATACCCATTATATATACTCACATGCAGGAGGAAATCAATCGATTCCCACGTAAGTTTTTCCAAGTCCCACTGAGTCAGCTATGAGGGCCCCCAGCATCAGTCCAAGTATGCTAAGGCCTGATGCCAGTCCATTTTCCCTACTGCCTTGGCTTCCACAATGATAGTATTAGTCTCTGCTAAATTAACATCTTTATGCCAAAAAGAGTAATCGGTGTGGCCATGTAGGAAGCAGTTAATCTTGTCATAGACCTATTGAAACTTCTCATGTTATAAACCTGCCAGTCCTCATAACCCTCACGATGAGGAAGAAGATCTGTGGCTATCCTGAAAAAAATATAGCCGCTTTTTGACGGCTAGAATTGTAAGAAAGATGGCATCCAGCCGAGTCCTAATTAGGGCTTCATTCTAGTCAGAATCGCCCTGAGCAAGTCAAAAGTCAGCTAGAATTTGTCCTTGTTATTGATTACTCTGTTAGTCATAGCCAGTAATAGTCAATAGTAGACCGCGGCTCACTTAGATTGTCCGGAATGCCTTTTGTTTTCGACTGCACGCTATCTGTCATTCGCTCGGAAATGAAGGGTTTTCCACCACCTGATATGGAATAAGTGTCTGTCTCTTTACTTTAGTCCAGAGTTTGGTTGTGCCCTGGTCTGTCTTCCGCTTGAGCTTCGACAATTATTGTATTTCACTCAGTTACATACTGGCTCTTCTCTGTGCCAGAATGCGTAACCTGTCTTCTCGTCCTGCATGCCATGGAATATGTCAATTTTGCATGGGCATCTTTGCCAATTTTCGAATTGCAGGTGCACTGGTTAAATGGACCCATTCAAATATCGACAGTCTGTGGATCAGAATATTGTCTATATCTGAGACACTTCCTGGCTGTTAGTCTTTCGATTGAATTTTCCCAGCACCAAGATTTCTTCTGTTGATTCCCCATTGTATCTAAGTCAGCTGCTTTCAAGACCCTATATTCGATCAAGACCGCAACTGTGCTTAGGAAACCATATTTCTCCATGAAACTCCTTCCCTTAAGGAGGCTTCCTGTGTTTTCACGAGGAATCCCCTTTGATAATTATATATCCTCCCGGTTTCAATCATTGTTACATCGGCAGTTGGTCGAAACGTAGCAGCCAAATACTTTCAAAGGTGTTTGTTGAACCCCCTCTCAGCTTCGGCAGACTTTTGGGATAATTCTTAATCCCCCGTTTGGATTGACATAGGTCACCAACCACATGCGGAAGGCTTCCTGGTCCGTCTCTTCCATAAATCGAACGTCTTCGGTGCGTATTTCCAGGCTTAGAGTTTGTACTCCATCTCGAGTCTGAACACACAGGGTGGCTCCGGGAAGTCGATGTGCTGAAACTTGCTGGCACTGGTAATATCATTTTCGTACATTAGTACGTGATTCGAGCAACACGCCTCATCAGGGTTGTGTCTAGACGAGTTCGGATTAAAGCTTCATTTTCATCTGATTTTCGCACCTTTCGGCTATTCAACATAGAATTTAGTTGACGAATATGTCACTGCTTTCATCCATTCTGTATCTGTGCAAATAGTGGCTCCCGTCTTCGATGGGAGGACGTAGCGTATCAAGCCATTCGCCTGTACGGCGAGTATAGCAGGTATCAGCAGATAATGCAACTTCTTGGTAGCCATTCGAGCAAAGCTGCGTCCTTGTAAATGTCCACTTCGAATCAACGAAGTTGTTAGAGCTCTCATCGCGGGTAAATCATCCTCTACTAATCAACATTTAGCTGTAAAAGGTGTAGCCGGGCCTAAGGCACCCTATGCTGAATTTCGTGCACAGCGACTTGTGGCGTTTGTTCTCAACGAAGACATCAGTCCGATAAAGAGCGTTGCCTATGTAGATAATAGGGTTTGTGGGCCGACCACTTCTAGGCTCCTTTTCCATTGTCGGGCCTTTTCTTTCAATATTGATTATGGTTTACTCCCTTGCATCTTTTATCCAAATGGCCAGGTTGGCATTGGATGCTCTCACTCCAGATAGATGATAGATGAAACCTGGTGAGAGCTATACTTTCTATCTGTCTGATTGGTTGGTTCCGCTTGTACTTTGCAGGGAAAAAGGAGCGCTGGTGCATTATGAGTGGGTATATTTACTAGATGTTTTTCGATAGCAGGGTTGGTTTTGAGGAGTATTACTTTCTGGCAGTTTCGTCTTTGTAATTCTCAGTGCCCGAGTACCACTGGGGGATCTGGTGTGTCTATCATGGTTTTAGCTGGTAGGGTATATCTTATTGATGTTATATTATATGTCCTTATGGAACGATGTGTGGTTAATGATAGTATTGGTGACATATCCCGTTATATGAGATACTTATTATATATAACAGAAGGCATAATAAGAAAGCCAGGACCAATGCTGATGGAGAAGGAGGAGTAGAGAGGAAGGAAAGAAGTTGTAGTCTACAGGGAGAGGTGGGATTTATATAGTCAGAATCAGAGCTACGTGGGTGAATCTGGGGATTCAATAGGTGAGCAGGTGAAGAGGTATATTGCTTGGGGAAGGGTGTAGATTGAAGTATCAAGAGGGTATTCATTGGGTGTAGTGACATCTCGAGAGTTTTGAAGTGATTGCTGGGGCACTGCAGAAAAAGATCCGGGTATGGCATCTGATAATCTCTTATCTTATCCCATCAGCTACTAAATGCTTGATAAAGAACTCTAATTTCCTTATGTCTGAAACCTATCGTATGCTGCCTGGCATCAAGGCTTTCCATCTCGATTATAGACCCCTACTTTTGTAACGAATGGACAGATCCTGGTACAGAGTCTACAACTACAAGCCTCCATACTGGCAGATATTTGCAGCCGGAGATATTTTCTTCTTTGTGTGCCTTCGGCTGGAACGCCTCCGGGTGTTAGAGTAGGTGACCGCAACAGGATTTAAGCCTGTAGTCTCTTGATACTAAGGAGAGTGCCACCTACCTCTTCTTTTACAAGATAGGGCCTTTCTGGTGATGTTCTATCATTACGTCACTGCAGGCCACGGAGATATATATATAAATGGCACTCCGCTTGTTTCTAATACCCCTGTCACCAGATGAATATCAGCATCGACTCCACGACCCCTAATCTCGCCCACAGAATGAATTTTCCTACCCTCCCCACTGTAATCCATTCAATCCTATCTCCGTGCAACGAAGATATCATCCGACGGACGTGCCCGGAGTTAAGGCCTATACCCGAATCGGGTGGGTCTTCGCCACAAACTCGGCTACTCGAGCATACACTTTACGGGAGATCAAGTTATTGTAGACCCTTGATTGCTGATGTTGGTGAGGCAATTGGAGGATAGCTATCTTTGTAGTATGCAGAACTGTCCTGTAATAGAAAAGATCTGACCCACCTGATCGGGTCCCGCGGCACCTGATCAGGTTGATCAGGAAATTAGGAAAGTTGCGCGTGCATAGTCCTGGGTATATTAGGAAGTAAACTTCCCGCAGAACTGTAGTCAAGATGTAATCGGGCCCAACATTGGTTTAGGCAACTTACCCTGAGCCTGTGTATAATTCGCCATCCTTGCATTCAACATACCGCTTCGTCTACGAGTCCACCGGTATAGCCTGCGATGCAGTCGTTCACAATCGCCCTACCGAACAATGCAACGGTGGCGGGCATACACTCGATCCCAGATCCAGCCGCATCTCCTCGCCATCGTCCATTGATTGTCGCCTTGCACGGCGGGACTTACGACTGCCATTATTTTGATGCCACGCCAGACTATTCCGCCTCCAGAGCAAGTATTGCTTTCGGCATCCCGTTCGTATCTATTGACCGACCCTGCGTTGGTGAAACTAGCTCCTTTCTACCCGTCCCGGAGGGATCAAACTTTAATCAAGAAACTGGGCGCTGGTTGCATAGCCATATCCTCCCTGCATTATGGTCTGAATTCGGCAACGGTTGCAACTGTATTGTCCTTCTGTGCCATAGCCTTGGTGTAATGGGAGGCATCGTCACTGCAGCAATGCATGCACAGGATGAGAAGCCGCGATATGCGCTCGGAGGTTTGATCGTAAGCGGAATGGGTGACAAGGCGTCTCCATCGGCGAACAATTCTCCTCCACCCGTGTATGAGAAGGTCGGCTCAAATCATGTTGCGATGTCTGTGGATGTCAAGGATGGAATGATGTTTAAGCCAGGGACCTGTAGCCCAGAAGTTCTGGCGCACAGTGACCGCCTGAATACAGCAACTCCTGTTGTGGAGTTGCAGCAGTATCCAACTATTTGGCTTCCCACATGGCGAGACAGTTGGGCGAAGCATGTCGCAGCACCCGTTATGTTCGCACTCGTGGAAAACGATGTCTTCTTCGAGGCAAATGAGGAGGAAATCAGAAGCTGCACGGCAGCATTCGAAAACAGCGTCCGGGTTGATGGCAGTCTAGTCAAAGGCGCACCTCACTGCATGGAATTGAGCTATTGGTCGCAGGGGTGGTACGCCCGTTGTTTCGGGTTTGCGATGGAATGCTCTGTTAGTTTAGTCTGCTGAAGTACAACTTACACAGGAAGCCTAGACAATGATCAGAAGCAAATTGATAGCCATATCGCACTGGATACTAAACACAGCCATAAGCACCTGGAATCCCGTTTAGGCAGCTGCGCGGCCGGCCGGCAGGATTGTAAATTGCCCTGACTCTGGCAAACACAAATTCCGCAAAAGCCGCAGTAAAAGATAGGCAAATTTGACACGAGTCGAATGATCAAACACAGCGACCAGAGCCGCTCATGCAAGGGACACTTCTACTCTGTTCTTGTTGGTGCTTGTCAATGCTTGTTAACGTAAGAGAAATTCTACCTCCATTCGGAAGCGGCTGGCTCGGTACATTGCGATTAACAAGGCAATCGACAGGATCAAGGCAAACCTTAGAGTCAGCTGGTTGATTCGGGCGTGGGATGCCAGTAAGAGAGACCCGGAAACAGCGTGTCCGTAGCTGAGATGCCCGATAGGGCTACCTTGCATTAGGCGAGGGGCTCGAGGCCAATATAGGTTGCTTTGCAGTGCCCGGCACCAGGCTTAGTGCAAGATAAGTGCGCAGTAGTAGATGCAGCATTGGCATATTTACCTGCATCCATGGTCCCGTTATGCACACGCGGTTCTCGGAAGAGCGCAAGAATACCCGTAGAATGAGCCAGAAGCTAGCAAGGATCCAACCCATATGCAGGCTGACCAACATGAGTCTGATGTCAGGTATCGTTGCTAGGGATAGGCCAAAGTGCCTTCAGCAACTACTTCATGCCACCTATCTACTTGATGCCTCAGTACTAAAATCCAGCGAGGGGTCAAATCAGGATGCCATGAGCTACTCGCTCAATCTTTCGTAATCCAAGCTAGATCCTCTAAGAGAAGGCTAAGAGCTGCGTCATTTGACTAGCATCTGGAAAACATTGACCGCTCTGACAAAAGGGGCAGTGTCTGACCACCATTCCGCGCGTCCTCGATAAGGGGTCTCGCAATGGGTAGATTGGGTCGACGAACCAGATGAGGCCTTGAATCAATCCTGGGTGCCTCGGTGCACCATCATGGCCAACCGTGGCTCCTAGCTTGCTTCGCCAACGCTTAATGATGAAGGATCACGACAATCGGTCAACATGAGCGCCACCAACGGACCCTGCAGTAGCTAGAGGCAATCCAGACGAGCAGAGATTGCAGGATCAATAGAACCAAGGGCAGCCTTTGATTTGGATCAGCAAAACTAGTTCGCAAGGCTCAGGATACGATGCAGTGATGTCGTGCCAAGACAAGAGCAATAGTAGGAGGATTGTGGTATATGGGATGCTGCTGCCATCGAGAAGACTCCAAGCAGGCACGGGCTCGATGCTCGATTGTCATTGGCTCCCCTGGACACAGTATCAGCATCCCGAGTAGGAAAGTCCGGGGCCGAGTGACAGACACCTTGACTCGGTGGTGTCTAGCATCGTTGCCTGGGAGCGACACACGAGCTGGCATCGGATATGTCCGCTGGAACACAGCAGATGAAAGGAGGTATCTGACGAGCAGTCAGCCATAGCATTCCATCAGTGTCTAGGAGCAAAAATGACCCACGTTTCTCGTGGTCGACATACAGCCACGTACCAGAGATCATTCCCGCAAGGGATAAATACGGCATATTCAGCGACCATGTGGGATACCATCCGACACGTCCGTCCACCACTGACACGCCTGGACCATATGGAGCCACTATCCGGCATATAGTGGAAGTTGACAGATTGGTGACGAGTATGCCCGGGTACCAGAGTAGGCGCTGATTAGAGTTTAAAGAGATGTGGTAGGTTGGCAACACCGGGCCGGTCGTTATCGACAAGCAACAGCACGGTGTCCCGCAACGTGATCGCTAGACGCACTCCCACTGGCTGATGGTTGCGTCTAAGCGCCAAGATCCCCTCGGTTTTAAGCAACTATCTTAGGAGATCGGCTAGTAGACTAGGATTCGATATGCATCCTCCATATCTCTGCCGCACCAACATCCAGCAAGGGTACGTAGGTGGTATCTAGATCGGCCATGACAGACGTCCGTCTGTCCGTCACAATAATACATGGTGAGGCTGTGTCGACTGGAGCATCCCTTCCCCCTTAAGTGTCAATTCGAAAACGGGTGGAACAAGATTTGCGATACTATGCTATTTTGACTCGAGAGATCTGTCAGCATATAGATTATGCAAGGGAGAGGCTGACAAGTCACGAACTTAAATGGTGAGTATGGGGAGAAAGCGGCCGAATGGGACGTGCGCTTTAGTTAGTGGTCGTGTGAGGTTCACAACCGTCAATGATAGGAACCCATCCTTCTCCATGTCAGCCAAAAAAAGTTTCCCCCACCGCATGATCATGAGGCAAAGCGGTTTCTCCGCAGGATTAGCCGTGTGTAGCGTAGAAATTGAATGAGTTGTTGGCTGTGACCGCAATGCTCACTTGGCCTCCTTCCCTTCTGGGTAGCCAGCCAGTGTGGAGAGAAAGACCAGCTTATGCCCGCTTATGCACTCGCTGCCACCCCGTCAGCCGAATGCGGACCAGCTGTGCTCTGATTGGTGCGGGTGGGGATGAGGGTCTTTCATTCTAGAAGGCGGTATCAGACGATCCGGCGGGATTTGGGGGAATTCTGCCACCACGTGCGCCGTTGATTGGCCGGCGGCACAAGTTCGCGTCCGGAAGATCCCCGCCGACTTTCCATTAATCATCGCACTAAAACTAGAGTATCTCTTCTACTTTAGTTCCGCCGCCACTCGACCCGATGTGGGCTGCTTTAAAAAAGTGCTGTATCCATTGGAGATGCAGTCATGGACTAATGTCGATTAGGCAAGAAACCACGAGATCCATCTCCAATACTGCAAGTAAGGGGAGACAGAATGATGTTGTGCTCGTGGTGGGTGTTCAGACCCTAAAGAAGAAGCTTACCTCTGCGTTCTGCAGTGTTACCATCCCCCCAGTGTGCTGTTGTGTTGGGCTGTTGTGAGAATGAACAGAACCCCGGCACACACAGAGTAAAAAGAAAAAGAAAATAAAAAAAGCGAAAATAAAATTATGCTTTCGAGGCTCGTGGGAAGTTTCACCCGCTTCTAGGGTTGCTTGGCCCTGCACCAGAAGGTGGTTCTGGGCAAAATGGGGCAGAGTTGCCTGCCATTCACCACTGACACGGCAGCCTCGACTCCGGAGGCCCAGTGGAACCCGCCACACTAAGTAGTACGTTGGATCTTCTCCGCTACCCAGACCTGCTTTTGGCTTATCACGTTCCACCATTCGGACATGTGCCTGGAGCACGCTGGTGGGCTGGTTCTGGTCCACGCCTGCCCAGAGATTTTCCTTTTGCCGTCACCCTCCGAATATAAGTTTCGACGGCTGGCCGTTGTCCGACTTGGCCCGCATTGTGTGTGACGCCTTCATCACGTTCAATCCGAGCTTGCTCTCTCGTCCTCCTCCTCTCCTCTCTTAGGAGAATACCCTCTACGGACGTCTCAAGCTTTCTCGCGTCCACCCCTCTTTGTCGTCAATCTCCCGGACTGTCGGACCACTTTTCGACTGGTCCTTCGACGACGCCACCATGACGGACTTCGGCCTACGCGCTCCTCATGGGCCCGACATGTCGGGAACCCATAACCCTCTTGAGGATATGGATATTCACGAGAAGGGCGCTTTTGACGCCCTCATTCGCCCCGACGACAGCTATACTCCCGATGGCACGTATTGGGCCGACTTGCCGCTCCTGAAGCGGATCAAGTTCGTCGGTTCCTACGACGCCGCAGAAGCCAAGCGGGAACTCAGTTCAATCTGGCAGATGACAAAGGAAGATCCTCTCTCGCCCATCTCGTACTATTTCCGAAATATGGTTCTTCCTGGTGCTGGTCTGGGTCTCGAGGGGTACGTACTGGTCTAGTCACCGGCCGAAAACGCGTTGTGCTCACATTATCCCTCTTTAGTTACGTTCTGTTCTCCATCGGAAACATCAAACCCTTGTTCGAGGCCTCTTTCAAGTCCTGCTGGGATGATCATACGATTTGCAACAAACAATGGATCAACGCGGTCGACTATCTCGAGATTGTCGGTATCATCTTCGGCCAGATCTTGGTCGGAATTGTCGGTGATTGGTAAGTCCTCGATCCCCGGAGAAAACATCGCGGCAATAATAGCTAATTGATATCAGGCTCGGTCGTCGCTGGGGTCTTATTCAGGACGCTGCAATCATGTTGCTGGGTCTGGTGATGCTTACCGCCGCTTGGGGTGTCACTGAGAACGGCTGGGTCATTTGCTACGCTTGGTCATTGTTCGTCTACGGTATTGGTGTTGGTGGTGAATATCCCATGACTGCCACTAGCGGTATGGAAAACGCTGTCGGCTCCGGAAAGATCTCGACCAAGGAGGACCGCCTCCACCGTGGTCGCAAGGTTACCAGTGCTTTCTTGATGCAGGGTTGGGGTCAATTCTTCAACCAGGCTATCCTGATCATTCTGCTGCTCATCTTCCACCACGGTAGCGGTAACCCGCCTTACTCTTCGGTGGCTACCCAGTGGACCTACCGCATTTCTTTCGCCATTCCCGCCGTCGGCACCTTGTGGCTGGTGTACTACCGTGCCTACCACATGAAGGCTGCCAGCAAGCAGCTTGCTGCGGCTAAGAAGAAGGCTTCTGTTACTGGATACGATGTCAACTCCTTGAAGCTGACTTTCCGTTATTTCGGTTTCCGCATTATCGCTACTGCCGGTGGCTGGTTCGCCAACGATGTCTTCTTCTACGGCAACAAGCTTTTCAGTTCCGAATTTATCAAGGTGCTTAGCCCTGGAAGCAACTCTATCATGCCAACATGGCTTTGGAGTTTGTGCAACATTGGTGTGTCATTGGCTGGTTACTACTGTGCTTCTTTCCTTGTCGACAACAAGCTCTACGGTCGTAAGTGGATGCAGATGATCGGTTTCCTCATGTGCTTCATCCTCTTCGTCGTCCCTGCTTTCCACTATGAGTACTACACCCGGCCTGAGAACATCCACGCTTTCCAGGCGATGTACTTCTTGAGTTCTTTCTTCAACCAATTTGGACCCAACTCTGTCACTTTCCTCGTGGCTGCTGAGGTGTTCCCGACTCCCATTCGTGCGACAGCCCACGGTCTCTCCGCCGCTTGCGGTAAGAGCGGTGCACTCCTGGCTTCCGTCTTGTACAACTACATCGACACCCAGACCAAGTTCTACGTTGTCCCTTGGTTCGGTCTTGGTGGTATGGTCTTGACTCTGTTGTTCCTGCCGGATACCACTGGTCTTGATCTGAAGGAGCAGGAGCGTCGCTGGCAGTACATCCGCGACGGCCGCGAGCAGGAGTACCATGGCCCTGCTATTCACTCCAAGCACCTTTCCCTCTGGGAGCGTTTGACGGGTGTCGGAAAGAACTACAACGCTGAGCTCGACTACAAGCACAAGGTTGAGGAGTACCGTGCCGAGTGGGAGGCCGCCATGACCGCCAAGATCTCCGAGAACGAGAAGGGCGAGGACTTCGTGCAGGACACGGATGACTCCCTCCTGGAGGGCCATGTCCATGCCTACTTCCACCGCACCAGTCCCATGTTCCGCCCGATGGAGCAGACTGCCACCAAGACGGATAATTTCGCGCTGCCTCCCGCAGCGCAAGATTCGTCTACGGAGTCATATAACGAAAAGTCCGAACTATAAATGGCGTTCTTCTTTTCTTTCTTTTTGGGTGTTCATTTTGGAAAGCGAGCATGTGTGATTGATTGGATGTGGCACGTCAGATTTTGGATGATGATGACACGCATTCTATTTTTGCATTCTTAGTACATTGTTTTTTCCTTGTCAGCTGTCGAGCGAGAGATGCCTTCATTCCTTTCGTCTTGCACTCAATACCCAGGTACATACATGGTACTCGTTAGTATATAGACTTGATTAATATATATACCCATGAAGTGATGGTTCACTCAATGATATGGGATTCTCTACATACAACATCGCTCCATATATTCATCCACCCAATTAAAACGTCCCATGGTACAACGCGTAGTATCTCATGTAACCTACCTACATCACGATCGTGACACCTACCAAGATCTCCAACCGTGCATCCGATCCCTGCCAGCGCAACGCAACGCAACGTGCCCCGCCCCGCACGCATGCATTCTGCCGGCCGGACAGCCCACCAACCCTCCTACATTGTGCCGAAAAGGGCAGGCGATAAGAAAAGCGGTGTCGTAACTTGACCCTCTTCCCCTCACCTCAACACATCACATTAAACGCATATTCTCCCATATTCCATATTCTTGCTATGTGTCCTACTTTGCAATATTACCACTCAATTCACTCCAATCATCCTCCCACTCTCCAGACCTAACCATCTCGACACCCTCACCAATTGATCCTCCCAACAGACCCATACTCAGTGACAGACACAGAAACTCCACCCCACCTCCACCAAGAAAAAGGGAAAAAGCATTATGCCCCTCTACGCCTTCGGCTCCAACGGCTCCGGCCAACTCGGCCTCTCGCACACAGAAGACGTCTCCATCCCAACGAAATGTCTCTTCGACGATGAGCAATACCCCTCCACCGCCTCCTCATCAAACACACCAACGATATCCCGCATCGCAGCCGGCGGAAACCACACCCTTGTTTTGTTCTCTGATGGAAGGGTATATGCGGCGGGGTGTAATGAGGATGGGCGGTGCGGGGGTAGATTACCTTCGGGGAGTGGACATGGAGATGGGGAGGTGGTGAGGTTTCGGCGGGTTGTTGTTGTTAATACTTCCTATGGTGATGGTGATGGTGATGTGGGTGATGTGGGAGAGGAGAGGTTTACAGACGTGTCAGCTACATGGGAAGCGACGTTCCTGGTATCCGGGAGGAAAGTGTATGTCCTAGGAACTGGGGGAAGGGGGGAATTGGGGGTTGGGGAGGGGAAGACCTGTGTGGAAGAGGGGGTTGGATGCATTGAGTTCGAGGAGAAAGTCATCAGTATAGCGAGTGGGATGGGACATACGGTTGTTGTGTTGGAGGGAGGTCAGGTGTATGGGTGGGGAGGGGGGAGGAAAGGTCAGTTAGGTGCTAAGGGGAAAGAAATCAAGGTTGCGTGGGAACCTGTTAGGATTGATGAGGAGGAGATAGGGTTCCGGGCGACGGGGGCAGCGTGTGGGAGGGAGTTTACGGTTGTGGTTGGGGATAGAGAGAAGGGGGAGTTTGTTGTGCTGGGGTCGCCTGGGGATAAGTGGGGGGTTATGTCTGGGCGGAAGGAGCCTGTGGGCTGTTTTCAGGGTATACAGACGAGTTGGCATGGGGTTTATGTACATTGTTCTGATGGGAGGGTTGTGTGTTGGGGGAGGGATGATCGGGGGCAGTTGCCGCCGGGGGAGATGGGGGTGGTGAAGGGGTTGGCTGTGGGGAGTGAGCATGTGCTTGGTCTTGTGGATGGGAGGACAGTGGTGGCTTGTGGTTGGGGAGAGCATGGTAATTGTGGTCCTGAGACGGATGCGCAGGGGAATGTGAAGGGGGTGTGTTGCCAGATTCCTTTGCCGGATGGGGTCGGGGAGGTTGTTGGGCTCGGTGCGGGTTGTGCCACGAGTTGGGTGATTACTCGGGACTGAGGTAGAGGTACTCATGCTGAGGGAGGTTCTCTTCATGGTCTGGTGTAGGGTGACTGTTCAGTCGAAGAGACCAAGGCCGTGCAGCTACGGGTTGTCAGCACGATCAATAGATGCGAGCGCGTTCGACTTACCTGGGACATGCGCTGAGTGGGCGGGATGCCCATCTCTTCCTCCTCATGGCTCGTCTGTGCCATTCGGGGTTCGATATCTCGTAGCCCAGGGCCTGTGCTTGTCTGTTGGGGTTTGTCAGTAAGAGGTTTGCAGCCTATGGCGATTTGAGCCATACCTGCTCTCCAGTGGCATCCCAGCCGAGCTCGTCCTCGACCGGACCTTCATCCTCATCATTTGGCACGTCCCATTGCCTGTCGTCATCCGCGGGAACGAACAGACTGTCGAACTCCATTGATGGCGGCGGTTGTTGGGTCTCGGTATTGGATTGCGAAGCCCGGGTCGAAGTCCCAGTGAGGGGCCGAATTGACCGACTGCGGGGAGGAGGCATTTGTGCAGTCTCTGGAGCCGTTTTTCTTTGGCTTATCTGCACAGGTGCAGGAGTTTGACGCGCGGATAGCTGGGGCGCTGCTCGAGAGGAGCCTGGGGCGTCGTCTCCGGGTGAGTCTCCTCTAGTCATCAGTGTGAACTCGGTTTTAATGCCCTCGGATTCGTAGGCGAATTGCAGAGGACGAGATGGACGGGTGAATCGGGCGGTGATCTTTGCATTTGCTGTCTCAGCATGTGCTATTGCCGCCTTGAAGTCCTTCATGTGGATGGCCACGTGGAGATGGTCTTCCGCTAAGTAGTAATCGAAGTCCCTTTTCTCAGTAGCTACGGAGGTGTGCACCGGCTGGCGAAGGATTTCTATGACAGACTGTGAGTATGGAGGTAACTCATAGAAGGGCGAGTAGCAGTACCTTTTCCGTCTGAGCTTTTCGTGGTAAAGCTGGTGAAGACGGCCTTGCCTTGCTCGGAGTAGATGTCTAGATGCTCTGCTGAGGGACCGAAATGATCTGTTATTTCCTTCAAATACTTTGGTTCGATGCTCCATTCGTTTGTCGCTTTGGACCTGTCGAATATGGCATGTTGTACATGTACAGGTTCATACGTAAGTTTGTAGAGCTTGATGACGCCTGAGAGGACTGTAAGCTGGAGCCACAGATGAGCTTGGATTGGGTTGGTCGGAGCCTTACCAAGTCCACATATTAATCTGATGACGAGTCGGCACTCGCTTTCATCTAGATCCTCTTGGAGCTCGACCTCGCACCGTTCGACAGAAGTGTCTTTGTCACGTCCACTCGTCTTCCCTTTGAAGGCCGATAGAAGGGCCTGTGGTATGTCAGCCAGAAAACGAGACTACATAGAGTATAGACTCCCACCTTGATCAACACCTTGCAGCTGAATTTTTCCGGATGCACAGTTCTAGATGAGCTGCCATTCCTCGCTCTACCAAAAGAGTAGGATTCAAAAAAGCCATCCGCCTCGAAGACAAACGCAGAGTAGGCCGTCTTAGTGGGATTGAGCACGCTTAAACGGAGCTTGGTAACATTTTAGCTTATTTTCAGCCTTCGTTAAGTAAGATATAAGCTTACCAGATCAATTTCAGCTTCTATTGCCACACTATCGTCGAATTTTGCTAGACACATCAGAGCATCATGTAGTTGGTATATCGCCTTCGGTGCGAGCGAGAATGAGAGAGTTGTCATGTTTCTTTAGGACAAAAATAGCATATCCAGCTGTTAGCAAGTCTATGAAATCTCTTGATAATTTTGAAGCTTATCTGCAGCGATACCCTCGTTTAACCCTCAATATGGCTCTTGATACTTGTTGGGATCCTGTCACTCGGTCACGGCAGATCGCAAACACGACGCGAGCTTACATAAGCGGGACTGTACGGGAGGCGCCTTGCTTTCTCAGTCAGCTCCCAGGATACCACTGAGCATCGATCCTCGTGATGCTGTATTTGAGACGCTAGAGGCAGAGATTGAACAGAGTTATCTTGGTTGGTTGTTGTGCTATCTATCTTGGAGTGGTCAGTTTCCTGGTCTCGTGAAGATGGCCTTCGCGTTAGCCGGTGACGTACTCTATATGATCTTGGATATCTTGGGCGATGAGAAGGATTACAACAGCCTTTTTCAATGCGCAATTTCTTCGAAATGCTTTACTGAGCATTCCTTGGCGGTATTGTACAAGTAAGTCTCCATATATTGATGCAATGGCGCGTTGGTGGTGGATGCTGATGATGACAGGTTATGTGATACTTCGCCAGTGAGGGGCGGAGGTACAGAAGACGAGCAGTTCAGGTCTCGGAGAGTAGCCACTGTTTGGTCTTCCAAAGGCGAACAGGATCCAGTCATACGAAAATGGGCCCTATTATGGCGCTCTGTTATCCTGTCTACTTTGGACCAAACTTACCTCCCGTACTATAGCTATATCCGCTATCTTGATTTGGATGACTTCGGGGACCTCCTTAAGGAACCGCGATTTACAAAGACGATGAAGGGGTATGTTTCCACTACTAACTATATGTTACTTGCTGCTTAATATTTTTAGTGATTTTTTTACCCCGGAGCTGTTAAAACTAGTATCCCACGACTACGAAGTCAAGGGATCCAAACGACTCCGTTCGTCAAAAGCCTATCCTGACAATGATTGGGTCATGGTGAAGATTGGCACAGGTTGGTCTCTCATCCTTTTCGGCTAACCTGATGCGTTACTATTTCGTCGTAGTTCCTCGGTGCTGACATCTGAAAGCAATCATCCAGAAGACTAGGTCAATACGAGGAATGTCTTGTAACGGTAGTCTCCATCTAGGCTCCATAAACTTCCTTAGTCGGTCCAGAGATGTCTGATCGCTCTCTAGTACCACCGGAAACCCTTTCTGCATGGATCGAGGGGTTACCCCTGCTAAAGTCCCTCACAATATGGTCGGGGGATGCCTTAAGCCAGCATGCTGGCGATAAGATCCGCCACCACTCTCCTGATTTCAAACAGCTTACATTATATGGGTGGTATGTCTCTGCAGCGAGAGTTGGCCTGTGATGCTCACATATAGAACAGGAAGAATGATCCACCAAGAAACGCGGAGGCTGACTCTGAACAATTTTTGACCGAATTGCGCCCCAATACGCTAGAGTACTTCGAAGTACTCAGCTACTCTCAGCTGGGGCCTCGCTCTATTAAATCACTAGGGCTGCATCTGGAATCTCTAGCTGAGCTGAAGCTTACGAGTCTTACCATCGAGACAATCGCAGAACTGCCCTCACTAACGGCAGCGCCAGCGTTGAAAGTACTGGTACTGACTGACTCGATACCGGCTACGCGAGACGAAAACTTTTACGCAATTGTCACTCGAGTTGCTGAATGGATATGCAGTTGCAAGGCCTTGCAACGCTTGGAACTCAGAAGATTTGTCGACGACTCTTACCTGTTATCGCAGGTCCTACCCCATGAAGGGCTCCGTCTAACAACGCTATCTTTATCCGGGTATGCAATGGCGGACAGCCGTCTTTTCCACGAGGCTCTGGCTAGCCAGCGAACTTTGGAAAATCTTTACCTTCGCGGCGAAGGGAGCGAATTTCCACCGGGCAACGAAATACTTGCAGATGTGATTAGCCAGCTCAGCAACCTCCGAGAGCTGGAACTCAAGGATATTTCTGACGGCTTTACTACAGACCATGTGGCTTACATGACACATATGCTCCCTCATCTCGAGAGACTTTGGATAAGCGGCGAATTCTTCGATGATACAACGTTGTCTGCGTTCCTGGATCTACCAAGCCTCCAAAGTCTTTCCATCCACGCCTTCAGCAACTTCACCGCCGACGGCATACTCTCTTTCATTTCACAATTGGGGCCAAAGAACAGAGGCTTCAACCTGGCTATCCTAAATGCAGTCGATAGCACTCTTACCGAAGAAGCGCAAAATGTAATCCGCGAGACTCTGAAAGTGAGTCTAGATGGGACATTCGACTATGGTTTGGCTCAGGGTAAGTTGACTGGCTGGTACTACCGCAATTGGAAGCGCTGACAAGCAGTAGAGGAGGATAGCGATCTAGATTCAGATCAGATGTCGGACTGATTGGCAGAGTACTATCTAGGCACCGGACTACTAAGTAATTTCATGAGGACCACTGGCAGTGTGGAATTTGAGAGATTGTAAATGCGAACAACGCTATCTTTGAGAAATACTTGGATAAGTTGAAATTAGTAAGAAACATTTCATATCTTCCATGTAAAACCTCAAGGGCTTTTCATGCGTCTGTAGTGTTAGGCTGCTTACTGAAATCGGCAAACAAACCACTTAACGGGGATTGGCGGAGGGCGCGTCTTCACCGCGTCCCGCACGCGTTACTTTCTCCTCCGCGCGACGCCCGCCTTTCGGAGTTACAGTAGCAACCAGCACCGTCAATCAGCCCCTTCCCCAATTCACACTCCCTATACCCCGTTACGGGTCCTTAACCGATCAACCAACAGGAAGACTTCCATGGACACATAGTATCTGTGGTAGAAGACCACCAGTGCGCCATGTCTGCTTCCCGCGCCAAATTGGCGGAGCTGCGCGCCCTTCGCGCCGCAGGAAAGAAACGCCTGTCGACATACGAAGTTGAGGAACAAGGCGATATCTACGAGGAGGTCGACGATGAGGGATATAAGAAGATTATCCGCAACCGGCTTGATCAGGATGACTTCGTGGTCGACGATAATGGAGAAGGTTATGCCGACGACGGTCGCGAGGTGTGGAACGAGCGCACCGCAGACTATGGCGACAGCGAGAGCGAGGACGACGGATTACCTGCCCGGGGCAAGGCTGCGAAGAGAAAGCGCGAGGAGGAAAAGCAACGACAGGAGAAGATCAATAATGGCATCTCAAAGTATTTCAGCAGTGGGGCTGCGCCCTCTGCTCCCAAGCCCAAGGTAAGTTATCGAAGTCATCCATTGAGCACGAATGGCTCTCTAATATGTTGTTCAGCCGGTCGCTACTGCAGAAGACGACGCTTTCATGGCCGATTTGCTCGGAGAAGTCGATACCAACGTGGCCCCGCATCGTGTCCCTACGAGGAATATAGTCAAGACTGAGGCTCGTCGCAAAGTTCGCATCTTGTCACCCCCGCTTGCCGATAGAACACGCAGAGAGAAGCCGATAAAGAGGGACGAAAACAGTGACCCTGTTTCGCCGGCCAAGGATCAACCAGAGGTCAATTTCGACGACGATGATGGCGCGCTTCCTGGCATGGATGATGACGACGTTCCCATGAGTGACCCGATGCCATCGTCTCCCATCAGCAAAGCGGTAGAGAGGAAGTCGACCACGACACCTGTCAAGGTCGAGGAGTTTGACGATGATGATAATGATATTATGGAGATCGCACAAGTCACTGGTCAGAACGACGCTAAGGCGACCAGCGTCAACATGGCCGGAAGCCGGCCTCCGCCCAAACTCAAGAGGGAGAGCACTCCGCCTCTGGCTAGCTCCTCGCCTACAAAGCCAATGCCAGAGGTGGACGCATCTTGGAATAACGTAAGGAGCAAGCTGAATGTTCTCAGCAGCCCTGCGTCGTCGGAAATGCGTAGCTTCGGTAAGCTTCGCGCCCAGGATGTCGTCGAGGAGGACGGAAGTCTGCGCATGTTCTGGCTGGACTTTACAGAAGTCAACGGCAGTCTTTGCCTGTTTGGAAAAGTGAAGAACAAGCAAAATGGTTCTTACGCCAGTGCATTCGTCAAGATTGACAACATCCTGCGCAAGCTCTATTTCCTTCCCCGAGAGTATCGGCACAAGAATGGGCGAGAGACGGATGAAGAGGTAGACATGGAAGATGTTTATCATGAAGTCGATGGTATGATGTCTAGGCTGAAGGTAGGAATGCATAAGATGAAGCCCTGCACACGCAAATACGCTTTCGAAATGCCTGGTGTCCCGAAAGAGACCGAATACCTGAAGCTGTTTTATCCTTATGACAAATCTCCGTTGCCAATGGATGTGAAGGGCGAGACCTTTTCGCATGTATTCGGCACAAACACATCATTGTTCGAGCAGTTTGTTCTCTGGCAAAACATCATGGGACCTTGTTGGCTCAAAATTGAAGAGGCAGATTTCACTGCCGTCAACAATGCATCTTGGTGCAAATTTGAATGCCAAGCAGCGAAGCCAGCGCTTATTTCTCCGGTACCTGACTCTGAGAATCTGGAAGCGCCACCTCTGACGCTCATGAGTCTCTCCTTCCGGACCCAGCTCAACGTGAAAGAGAACAAGCAGGAGATCCTCGTGGCGAGTGCAAGAGTATATGAAAATGTCTCCCTCACGGACACCACTCCGCCTGAGAGGTTGCCCTGCAAGACTTTCACGGTCATGCGGCCTGCAGGCTCTTCATATCCGATGCACTTTGAAGCCGAAACGCGGAAGCAGAGGGGCACATTCATGCTGGAGAAGAGCGAACAGTTTCTGCTCAGCAAGTTCCTGGCGTTGTTCGAGAAGATGGATCCCGATGTTCTGATGGGACATCAGCTTCAGGAGGTTGACCTCAGCATTCTGCTCAGCAGATTGAGGGAGAAGAAGACCCCTGGTTGGCATCGCCTTGGACGGTTGAAGCGCGGCGACTGGCCCAAGAACTTTAACAGAGGTGGAGGTTTCTTCGCCGAGAGGCATCTGATTGCTGGAAGACTGATGTGCGATGTTGCTAATGATATGGGCAAGGTAAGTTTCTCCGGTTTACTTTTCTGATTCAAGACGACTTCGTACTAATGTTTGGAAGTCTCTGATGATGAAATGTCAATCTTGGAGTTTGACGGAGATGTGCGACCTCTACCTCGGAAAAGAGAATGCCAGACAAGAACTGGATTGCGAGGCAGCACTGAAGACATGGGCTACTACCAAGGATGGCCTCATGAACTTCGTCAATCACTGTGATGCGGATACCTATTTCATTGCTGCGTTGGTGCTGCGGCTTCAGATGCTGCCCTTGACCAAAGTACTCACGAATATTGCTGGTAACTCTTGGGCAAGAACGCTGAGTGGTACGCGTGCCGAGCGGAATGAGTACATTCTTCTCCACGAATTCCACCGTAACAAGTACATCTGTCCCGACAAGTACTCCTCTAAGCTACTGAAAGCTGAAGAGAAGATGCAAGAAGGTGATGATGACGAGTCGGCCGATAAGAAGAAGAAGGACAAGTACAAGGGTGGCCTTGTTTTTGAACCCGAAAAGGGTCTCTATGACAAGTTCATCCTAGTGATGGACTTCAACAGTTTGTATCCCAGTATCATCCAGGAGTACAACATCTGCTTTACAACAGTGGAGCGGACAGCGACTGTGAGTTCATATGCCAGGGAAACTGTATGGAACATGAGCTGACATCTCCAGGCGGATAATGACAAGGAAGAAAAGGTTCCCGAAGTTCCTACTTCCGATCAAGAGCAGGGTATTCTGCCTAAGCTTATTGCTACTTTAGTCGGTCGTCGACGTGAAGTCAAGAAGCTGATGAAGGACAAACGCGCCACTCCTGAGCAGCTTGCTCTGTGGGACACCAAACAGCTGGCCTTCAAGCTGACCGCTAACTCCATGTACGGATGCTTGGGATACACGCAGAGTCGCTTCTACGCACGTCCCTTGGCCATGCTCACCACCTTCAAGGGTCGTGAGATTCTCAGAAGCACCAAGGAGCTGGCAGAGTCCAAGCAGCTTAGAGTCATCTACGGTGATACTGACTCGGTCATGATCAACACGAACATGGACACGATCAGCGATGCGCTAAAGGTCGGTGATGAGTTCAAGAAATCCGTAAACGAACGTTACCGGTTGCTGGAGATCGACATTGACAATGTGTTCCGTCGTCTTCTTCTTCACGCCAAGAAGAAGTATGCCGCCATCAACATGACCGAGGTAGATGGCAAGTACGTGGATAAGCTCGAAGTCAAGGGTCTGGACATGAAGAGGCGTGAATACTGCTCGTTGTCGAAGGAGGTCTCTCAGAAACTGCTGAATGAAGTTCTCTCCGGCGAGGATCAGGAGGTTGTTCTCAACAGAGTCCATGACTATCTACGCGAGTTGGCTGAGAAGATGCGCGAGTACTCCGTCCCTGTCCAGAAATACGTCATTTACACGGTATGTTTGAATCAAAGCACACTCGGTTGACACACACTAACTCACTTATCTAGAAACTCTCCAAGCGACCCGAGGAATATCCTAACAAGGAGTCTATGCCCCCGGTACAGGTGGCCTTGCGCGAGCTTGCCCGCGGTAAAACGGTTCGCCCTAACGACGTCATATCGTATGTTGTAACGAACGGGGATGCCGAGACCTCGTCTCTCGCACCAGCCAAGCGGTCATACACACCCCAGGATGTGATGAAGCCGGATTCGGGACTCAAGCCTGATATCGAATTTTATCTTCTCAAGCAGATTTTCCCACCGATCGAACGTCTCTGTGCCCCTATTCCTGGCACTGATGCCGTTCGACTAGCCGAGTGCTTGGGGCTTGATGTCCGCAAGTACCAGATCAATAGCTCGAGTGGTAGCAACCAACAGAATGCCGATATCTTCCCGCTCGAGTCACAGATTCCAGACTCTGTGCGGTTCGAGAACGCTACCCGATTTACGCTTACCTGCCGGTTCTGCAAGGAGAAGTCGGTCTTCGAAGGACTCGCGCAGTCTACCCACATGTGCACTGCCAATGGTGTCGTTTGCCCCAACCAGGCTTGTCAGAAGCCATTCTCTGTCTTGACGGTTGTGGCCCAGCTAGAGTCACAAATTCGTGCACAGACATCGAAGTACTATGAGGGCTGGCTCGTCTGTGACGACACGGCCTGCGGCAACCGGACTAGACAGATCAGCGTGTATGGACACCGGTGTCTTGGACCCCGGGGTCACGCTGAGGGCTGCCTTGGTCGGATGACGTACGAGTATTCGGAGAAACAGATGTATAACCAATTACTTTACTTCGCAGGACTTTGGGACGTGGACAAGGCTCGTAAAGCGGCAGAGAAGGAGCCCACTGGGGAAAAGAAGGACAGTGTGACGGCCCTGGCAGAGTTCAATCGCATACGGTTTGGAACCATCAAAGGCGTGGTGGACGCATATTTGAAGAAGTGCGGCCGGCAATGGGTTGAAATGGACAGTCTGTTCCGCTTCATGCTGCCATGATTGAGTAGTATTGGGTTCTTCTGTTTTGTATATAGTTTTATTTGGGTGGTTAGGATTTGGGACATGGTCATTAATGTGAATAGCGGGCATTGTTTTGTTCTAGATGATGGAATGAGAATTAATAGGTATGAATGACAATTGTATTGGGATTTTCTCGAGATATGGATTGCCTAATCGGGAAAGCCCCGCACCCCCGCCAATCAAGCCCGGCACTTTCTCTGCCCGCCGCTGTCTCCCGCCATCAACTTCGCCCTTCACATGCTCGCTCCTTGTTTTCCCTGACTTCTGGCGACCTGGTCTTCCTCAATCGATTCCTTTGGACATTCCAGGAATTCCCCTAGTGACCGCCGTCATGTCAGTCGCGCGGGTATTGGTCATTGCGGGATCAGACAGCTCCGGTGGCGCGTATGTTTGAGCATGGACACTCCCAGTTTTAGACCTGTCAAGCTAATGCATTTCCGCGGGGTTTAGGGGTCTGGAAGCGGACCAGAGGGTCCTGGCTGCACATGGGTGCTATGCTCTTACGGCAACGACTGGTCTCACAGCCCAGAATACTTTGGGCGTGCAAGACATCTTTGTTGTCCCCTCGGAGTTCGTGAAAAAACAGATTAATGCCGGCCTGGAAGATGTTGGTGCGGATGTTGTTAAGTTGGGTATGAGCATTCATTCTTCTAAGCCTTCCTCTCGATGACTGACAGGGTGAAAGGAATGCTTTCTTCTGCAGAGACCATCGATGTCATTGCTGAAGCATTGACCGTGCACCAAGTGCCTGCGGTGGTGCTGGATCCGGTAGCCTTGCCCTGTGTTACGTGGTGACTGATTGAAAAAAGCCTCTATTTCTGACTCGGGATTCTCAGGTTATGGTCTCTACTAGCGGGTCACGTCTATTACCTGAAGCAGCCATTAAAGGCCTGCGCACAAAGCTTCTTCCCTTGACAACTGTCCTCACCCCCAACATTCCCGAAGCCGTGCTGCTTCTGAAAGATGCCGGTGTGGACGTCCCAGAGCCGACAGATCTCCCTGGTCTCATTCAGCTCGCAAAGCAGGTCTGCTTCTTGGGTTCCAAGGGTGTCCTGCTCAAGGGCGGTCATTTGCCGCTCACCGGTGATAACCGGACCGCGCAGAATCATGAACAGGCCTCGAAGGTTATTGATGTGTTTTTCGATGGAGAAGACATTACCTTGTTTGAGACTGACTATCTGATATCGAAGAATACTCACGGCACTGGCTGCTCACTTGCCTCGGCCATATCGGCCAATCTCGCCCATGGTAAGGATATGAGGCGGGCAGTTCAGAGCGCGGTTCGTTTTGTTGAGGCAGGTATCAAGACTAGCATTGATCTCGGAAAGGGCAGTGGGCCGATTAATCATTTTCATTCCTTCTACTGTCTACCATTTTCTCCGTGAGTTTCTTGGTGATCGAGGGATGGCTTGCTCCGCTAATAATATTTCACAGCGGACATTTTGTAGAATATGCTCTAGACCGTCCTGACGTCCAACCAGTGTGGAAGCTTTTCACCGAGCACGAGTTTGTCAAGAGGATGGGAGATGGCACACTTTCAGAGGAAAGATTCAAGTCATATCTCGTGCAAGACTATCTTTACTTGGTAGGATTTTCGTGATTAGTTCTGTGAACGTGGCTTGCTGACTCTCAATCTAGGTTCAATTTGCCCGGAGCAACGCCCTAGCTTCGTACAAAGCTGGAGACATGGAGTCCATTGCTGCGGTATGCATAGTTCTACTGAGTTGATATGTGATGCAACGAGCTGACGGTGTGATCCCATCATAGTCAGCCAAGATTGTTCTACACATCCAACGTGAGACCGCGTTGCACCTCGATTACTGTGCGTCCTTTGGCCTTT
This sequence comes from Aspergillus neoniger CBS 115656, assembly GCF_003184625.1. Lineage (NCBI taxonomy): Eukaryota > Fungi > Ascomycota > Eurotiomycetes > Eurotiales > Aspergillaceae > Aspergillus > Aspergillus neoniger. The sequence continues at coordinate 166,849 of NW_020291151.1, read as the reverse complement.
CGAAAGAGCAAATGGAGAGCACCCCGGAAACCATTGGTGAGTGACAGCTTTCAAGTTGTTCAGTTGTGATTACATAGGCAGGTTCGTTGACAATCCATTGTCCTTAAACAGCGTGCACCGCATACGGCCGGTATATCCTCGATATCGGACAATCACAGGATTGGCTCGCATTGCAGGTGGCCCTTGCACCCTGCTTACTCGGATACGGGGCAATTGCACAGAGGTTGTACAGCGACAAGGAGTCTATCCGCGAGGGCAACCGGTACTGGAAGTGGATTGAGAACTATGTGGCGGAGGACTACACTGAAGCCGTGCGCTTAGGATCTGGTGAGGCTCCGCTTGAGCAGATGACAGCCTACAGCGGCAATGGAAATGGCTAACACCAGCTTAGAACTACTTGAGACGCATATGCGACAGGTTTCGCCCAGTCGAGTGGAAGAATTGATCAAGATCTTCATACGAGCGACAGAGTTGGAGATTAGCTTCTGGGACATGGGACTGGGTGGCAAACATTTGTAGGGAGAAGGGAAACCGAGCAGCTACTTAGATGAGGCAAAATGCAGGGCAAGCCAAGTTAAGATAGGATTTATAGACTATGTACAATGACATCGACTGCATGAATGACCCCAATATGCTTATAGCTGGCCATGAAAAGATCTGACCGTCCTGCTCTCTCTTCGCAATCTAGACTAACAAAAGTCGAAAGTGGAAACACCATCGCCTTCCGCCTTAATCAGCGGTGGCGGCGGGGGCCAATCAGCATGCAGCTTCAACGCATTTTCTGCGCCAAATCCCCTGCGCTAAGCCGCAACGGGCGAGTGTTTGCCTCCGCCGGTTTTTGCTTTTCTTTTCTTTTCTTCGCTTGCTTCCCGCCCGTCGCTTCCCTTTTTCTTTCTTCTTTCCATCTTCTGCTTCATCCTTTCTCCCTCACTCTCTCTGTGTGTCTTTTTCTCTCCTTCCTCTCTTTCTCCTCCCTCTATCCCCTCGTCTTTGAAGGTTGTGTTACTTCCTTCAGACTACTCTTTGTTGATTCCCTCGCTCCAGTCCCGTCTCATCGTGGTCTTGTTGGACGCCCCCGGTTTCTTCTAACCTCATAAAAAAAACTTGTTTTTTTCTTCCTTCACATAACATCATTATGTCTTCCTACGGCGGTGGCGGCGGCTACCAGCGCGACTCCTACCGGTAAGTTATACCTCTGCAACCAGAGTGCTGGTCTAGATGGATTGCTCGAGTGCAAGCCAGCCTTGTGGCTGTGCGACTTGAATCGCGACTGTGATCGCTCCCTGGCTATTCCAGCCTGGCTTGCGGTCCGGGCTGTCACGCGATCCGATCAACCGTCAACCCTTTCTAGACCTGTCTGCTCTTCTCGACACTACGTCGAGAACCTGTATTTCTCAAACGAACATGCTTGCTAACATGACATATAGCTCCAGAAACGGCGGCGGCGGCGGCTACGGTAACGGTAACGGTTACTCTAACGGTGGAGGCTACGGCGGCGGTGGTGGTGGTGGTGGTTACGGCGGTGGTGGCTATGGCGGCGGCGGCTACGGCGGCGGCGGCTATGGTGGCAGAGGAGGTGGTGCCGGTGGTGCTGGCGGAGACCGCATGTCCAACCTGGGCTCTGGTCTGAAGAAGCAGGAATGGGACCTTGACTCCCTGCCCAAGTTCGAGAAGTCCTTCTACAAGGAACACGCCGATGTCGCCGAGCGCTCTCAGCGTGATGTCGACGAGTTCCGTAAGAAGCACGAGATGGCTGTTCAGGGAAGAAACGTCCCTCGCCCCGTCGAGACCTTCGACGAGGCTGGTTTCCCTCAGTACGTCCTTAGCGAGGTCAAGGCCCAGGGCTTCGACCGCCCCACCGCTATCCAGTCTCAGGGTTGGCCCATGGCCCTCTCCGGTCGCGACGTCGTCGGTATCGCTGAGACGGGTTCCGGAAAGACCCTGACCTACTGTCTTCCTGCCATCGTTCACATCAACGCCCAGCCCCTTCTCGCCCCCGGTGACGGCCCCATTGTCCTTATCCTCGCCCCCACCCGTGAATTGGCCGTTCAGATTCAGGCCGAAATCTCCAAGTTCGGAAAGTCTTCTCGTATTCGCAACACCTGTGTCTACGGTGGTGTTCCCAAGGGTCCTCAGATCCGTGACCTGAGCCGTGGTGTCGAAGTTTGCATTGCGACTCCCGGTCGTCTGATTGACATGCTCGAGGCTGGTCGCACCAACCTTCGTCGTGTTACCTACCTCGTTCTGGATGAGGCCGATCGCATGCTGGACATGGGTTTCGAGCCCCAGATCCGCAAGATCATCTCCCAGATTCGCCCTGACCGTCAGACTTGCATGTGGTCCGCTACGTGGCCCAAGGAGGTCCGTCAGCTTGCCTCTGACTTCCTCAACGACTACATCCAGGTCAACATTGGTTCCATGGATCTGTCGGCCAACCACCGTATCACTCAGATCGTCGAGGTCGTCTCGGACTTCGAGAAGCGCGACAAGATGATCAAGCACCTCGAGAAGATCATGGAGAACCGCGGCAACAAGTGCCTTATCTTCACCGGCACCAAGCGCATCGCTGACGAGATCACACGCTTCCTCCGCCAGGACGGATGGCCGGCACTTTGTAAGCTCCCTTGATCCTGGCAATGAAAGAGCCATCTGCTAACCTGCGTTCCAGCTATTCACGGTGATAAGCAACAGCAAGAGAGAGATTGGGTCTTGAACGAGTTCAAGACGGGCAAGAGCCCAATCATGGTGGCTACTGATGTGGCTTCCCGTGGTATCGGTATGAATAAATCGCAAACTCCCCCCCTCCCCCTTCCCCCCTTCCCCCCTTCCTTTCTTGCCGCCAAGTCACCCTCACCCGTATTGAGGTTGCGTGACCATGGCACGGTGCTTAACTCTCTTCCACCAATTGTTGGTGTGTATGACTCTTCCAGGCTTTGTCGGGTCTCCTGAAATGGTTCTCAAGCCAGGAGGACCTTGGACTCACAGTGCAGTGTAGCAGACGTATTACTCTTCTGTTCTGATTCACCATATCAACCCTTTAAAAACTTGGCCGGTAGAGGGAGGGAAACTTCCTCTCTTGCCGACTCGTTGAAGCTGCATTCCAAGGTTGCTCTAGGACCACGATATCTGCCACCCTCGGACTCGTCTGTCACGGATGTTTTGATGATTTTAAGTCCGAGCGAGAGAGAGAGATGCATCAAGTCTCACACGACTGAGAAAGGCTCCTAAGCCACGTTGCTCAATTGACTAATGCTCTGTTTGCTAACGTTACATGTGTTTGAAGATGTGCGCGACATCACACACGTTCTCAACTATGACTACCCCAACAACTCGGAGGACTACGTTCACCGTATTGGTAGAACTGGTCGTGCCGGTGCTAAGGGTACCGCCATCACCTTCTTTACCACTGACAGTAAGTTACTTCTTCCATCACAGATGGTAAGGCATGATGCTAACATGTCACCTCTTGCAGACTCCAAGCAGGCTCGTGACTTGGTCACCATTCTCACTGAGGCCAAGCAGCAGATTGACCCCCGTCTCGCCGAGATGGTCCGCTACAGTGGCGGCGGTGGTCATGGCCACGGTGGCTATGGCCGCTGGGGTGGCCGTGGTGGTGGCCGTGGCCGCGGCAACCACTTTACTGCCTCCAATGCTGCTCCTCTTGGTGGCAACCGTCGCTGGTAACCTTTTGACCTCGCTGCTCAGTTCATCCACTGAGCTTGTATTCCATTCTCACATCGGTAGACGTTCATTTTCCTTCGCATGATTCCTTTTTCGTAACCACGGTACGGGCGGCGTTCGTCGATATCACGATAGACTATTCGCGTGTTTTGCTCAGTTTACAACAACAGGCTCCCCCGACATTGGGTGACCTCGAAACCTACACGATTGTGCACTGATATTTCTCATGGATACACGTTAATTATCTCATTTCTTTGTGGTTTATCAAACAAAAAGTTATGTATCAGTTGGCTTGTTCCCGGAACGGATGGGACTAGATAGTGTGTAGCTTTCACTTGCATGCTGTTAATTGGAGAGAAACTGTACCTATTTGCTTCTGTTTAGCATTATTGAAACTGTCATTACATCTTCTACCTGTAGACAAACCTGCTGGTGCCTTCCTCGGGCACGCCTTCACACCATCACATGAACCCCTTCAAGTCACCTACATGAAGTCGATGCATCTCGATAGTAAACTACAGGCTTGATCCCTGCTATCCAGCCTCGATCTGCAACACCCCCTCCATCCCCGAGAGCAGAAATAGCAATAATGAATACGACAGCGACAGCAACAGTACAAAGCACGCCAGATTGAAACAGGCGGAGGCTGCATAACGCCGCAGCAGCCACACAGGAGGAGGCAGAGGCACCGGGTAAGCGGATTGGCCACTTTGTACACAGCAGTATTAGTAAATGGTTAGCTGGTTGACACGTTCCCAATCAGGACAAGCAAGTACTACTGACATGCATCATCCTTGTTTAGACCCTTGTTTGAGGGGTGGGGGTTATATTCTAGGTAGGAAATTGTGGTTAACTGGTAACTGGGTATTTATTTGTATGTATGTATTGAATCGATCTATTGTAATAATCACTAGGATTATGTCTACTACTTACTTACAAGGATCTGATCCTGGTTTTTTTCTCTTTCTAATGACGTGATTACTATGTAGTATGCATGTGTGTGCTTGGTAGTGACCATCCATCACCAGATAGTTTACCAGTATACCAGTAGTAGTAGGTAGGTAGGTAAAGTTCACCTATGCAATGTAACGTCTTGCTTTTTCCCTTTTTCTCTTTCTTTACTACTTCTTTCATTTATTTATTGGGGTTTGGGGTTGAGTGAGGGGTAGGTATAGTCTTGTTTCGATATTTTTGTTTTCTACTTCAGTAATCTTTATTTATTATATTTATGTCTGACTAGTAGGTGATAGTACTAGTAGCAGTAGTAATAGTAGCTGGTTACTTTCGCGATGGCATTGTCCGATAATTACTTATATTATGACGTGAATACTACTAGCAATATATAGATCATGATCATATTAATGATGGAAATGGAGTATGCTCATAGCGACTCACCTGAGTTACTACTTGAGTAACTTATACGGGATATTATGGAGATACAATACATAACATGTAGTAGGGTTTGCACTGGTGGTGTTTTTATTCGATATTATTATGGTAATAGTAGTGTAGGATTATAGTCTGTGACTGGTGTCTGATACCGAATACTGTACTGTAGGGCTAGGAGTAGTAGTATGATATAATTTTTAGCTTTCGGGTTTTCATCTGAGAAACTAGTACCGCAATCTTCACTTAGGGTACTACTGGTTTATCACGTTCAGGTGATTGATAAATGGGTGGGAAGTTTTTACTAGTACTACTATGTGGGATGTTTGCTTATTTGCTAAATGGCAGTACTTCTATTGATTTCACTGGTCACTTATTTATGTTATTTAGTATGATGAGTCCCGTGGTGATTACTAGTACTATATATCTTGGATGATGCTAGTACTTCCAGCTATCATATCTCGAGCATTGAAGAGCCAGCCAGCTAGTACTACTACTAATGACTATACAAAATTCTCCTCCTAGCCTAGAAATATATCCAACTGACCACTACTTACCACATACTACTAACCTCTCACCCCAACTACTCCCCCAACAAAAACCTCCCCACCTTCCCCGCCAAAATCTCATGAACATGGCTAGTCATATGTCCAGAATTAAACCAAAAATAAGTATCCAAGGGCGTCGGACATCCATACTTCCGATAATCCCAGGCAATATCCGGCTGATCATAACCAGCACAGAAGTTCGTGATATTCACAATCCCAAACTCGCCCGGGTGATCCAAGATATAGCTGAGTTCGCTATGCGCATCGAACAACATGACATTGGTATCCGCGTAGCGAGCACCAAATGCACTGGCATGCTGCGCCAACGCATCATTGTACCAGGTGATCTGTGTCGCGTTGGGGCTGGGATCAGCGCTACCTAGGTTTCCGGGTCTGCGGTCTAGCGGGGGCAGGTTCATGAAGAGATAGGAGCGGTAGCCTTGGGAGTAGATGGATTGGACGGAGGAGAAGAGGGTGTTCATGAGGTCGTTGTAGAAGGTTGGGAAGTCGACGTCGTATTTGGAGCTGTCGCCGATGTCGTTGATGCCGATCCAGATGGCGATTAGGGCGTGGGAGGGGTCTATGGTGTTTTGGAGGACGGGTTGGGCGTAGGTGGTGAATTGTTTGACTTGGTTGACGAGGGAGACGGTGAAGTTGTGGTGGAGGGGGGTGCTGGGGGTGGGTTAGAGTTGGGAGATAAAGTGTGTATGGCTTGTAGGTGCGGGCGTACTATTCAACTGAGATGTCTGATCCTGCGAATGCGAAATCCCATAGTTGTAGGTCGCAGTCGGAGGGCGAGGTGAGGCCCTCGTCCAGACCGCAGCCTGTTAGGTATTCTACCCAGTTGGGACCGCCTTCTGCAGTGGCGGTCTACGGGTTTGTGGATGCATCAGTATTGCTTTGATGAGGTGTTGGTATAGTGCAAAAAGAAATGAATTGGTTGTCACCTGGTTCTGGACGATTTTGTCAGTCAGCAGAGTGTGTGGGTCATATGCAAAGTGCTGTAAATCCCCGATGAAACTATAGTTCTGTAGTCCATCGGTTCCTTGAACATATGTATACGAGTCACCGAAGGCGATGCTGGCATATGGATCAGCAACTTCTCTCTACCGGCTCTTAGAATACGGAAAGAAGATGATAGCAAAGCACGAACAGGTATTTCGTTGAGTCCCAATCAAAGTCTTCTTTATGAACAGCACCAGAAGGGTATGCCGGAATCATCGGAATGGCCGCGAGGGCCAGAAATTGCCATTTTACGAACATGATTGATGGTTGCTTGATTTACCTCTAAACGAGGGCGATTGACTGCTAGATACTGTCAAATTGACAACCTGCTGATTTATACGCATTGCATTAGAGGCAATTATTCTCATACTGCCAGATTAACCCCGCAGAAGCATTTAAAGTCCGGAGAAATGACAGCATAAAGTGCATTTCCCACGGAGGATAATTTTCCTTCCACTTGTCATTAGCTGCAGCGGGCTGACATATAGCAAACAAGCAATTCCCGGTGCGATTTCAGATCTGCGGTGTCTATCTGAGATCTATCATACTTCCTGGATGAAGCTTCCGCTGTTCTGGACTGACTCGACTCGACTGGACTTGTCAGCCTCGGCACATCCATCGATCGGGTCCGGAGAGCACACCATCTGGTAGTAGTGCGTGGGGGCACCATGGGGAAGCTGTCTTGCCGAGCTACCTGGGCATTCTCTTAACTTGCCGACGCCCGGGAAAAGGGACATCCAGGAAGCAGAGGAGTCATCTCGCTCCAGAGCTTTCCAGATAGCTAGCTAGGTAGCGAACCAAGCCTTGCCGATCCGGGCACGCAAGGAGGGCCAAGATTATCCGGGGTTGAAGAGCCCAAGGGGAGGCTCAATCATCGACTGCGGGGAGTTAGTCCAGCCAAGCGAGATGGCGCGCCTTGCAAAAGCTCCGGTTTGCGGCGACGCGATTCAGAGCGCCATCCATGGATAGACAGACACGCTTGGGAGAGGAGGGAAGGTATTGGCAGCGGGGCCTCCTGTGGTCGCTTTTCCACGGAGAACAAACAACAAACAGCCAGAATGGATGAAAAGATGAGGGGAAAACTGAAGGGGATCGCGTTATCTTGCTGGTTTGTTGACAGCGCAGGTGACTCGAGGGATGCCGAGTGCTACCTCACTATCTTACTGTAAGATATCGCGTAATATTCAAGGAAATCAATCCATCCGCGTCTCTCTCTCTCTCTCTCTCTCTCTGTTCGGGAGGGTGGAGTGGGGACCTCCCGACCTGTCCAGTCCAGTCTGGGTGAAGGGTCACGGTGAGAGTGGATGTATTTTCCCAGCTGGACGAGCACTCTGACAATGGATGTCTTGCTCAGCTGAGATGTTGAAATCTCCATGTTAAAATACAAGAGTCGCGCGAGTGGTATTATTTTTAATTTTTTTTTTCTTTCGAGAGGGGAAATATTCCCGCCGAGGAGAATTGATTATCAGAGATAGAGAGTGATAGTAGCATAGTCGGTATCTATCTCCTACTGTCAAGTCTGGTGTGTCTGCAGCTCAGCTGTTATGTACCTGCCTTCTTGGTCCAGATAGGATTAGCACAAAAACAACAACAACAACAACAACAACAACAACAACAACAACCTTGGGGGGGAATTGTTTGATGTACCCGGAAGTACCATCTTACGTACCTCCAGGGGAAAGGGTACCGGTATGTACTCCGTACCGGTGGGCCGCACTACTGGTCCTCCCCGGTACCAACCAGTTACTAGTGAGGTATTTTACTTGGTGACCAACGCCAATCACAGCTCCTAAAGCAAATGCAGGTTTAGGTATATACCGCTAGCCCCGAACGGAGTTAGGCCGATGTCGCGGGAGAGAAAACTAAACTAGGAGGGTGGTTCCAGTTCGGGTGCGCTAACCACTAAGGTCAGCCCTTCCAATGAGTCCCAAGTCCCAACTCCTCCCTAAGCTTGGGTCAAGGTCCAGGACCAGGACCGTGAGCGGGCTAGCCTTGGGACTAATCGTTAGTTCAATATGCGGAAGTCGGGAATTCCGCAGATAGTATCACGGGGGGTCAAGATTGGACACGGTCGACTAGGTTCCGGTAAGGCCTAACGTAATAAGAATGGCTTGGTCCGGCGCCGACGCTGCCAGCCAGCCCTCCAAGCCTCATCAGTCATCCTGGTAGCCTGTAATCATTATGCTCTCTGGCTTTTCTCTGTGTTCGAGCGGGCGTAGAACATGCATGGAACATGTAATCTGTGAGCTCGTGATCGCGTATGTTTACGAGAAGACAGGGGGCCAAAAATCGAAAATGATCGAAATCTAGAAAAAAATTAAAGAAAACATGGGTTTATCTCTGCAGTAGCCGTTCTGCTAACCAATATACACCAGTGAGTAAAGTAGAGCCCGGGAGATCCTGGTTAAAGTCGGCGAGGGGGTCGCAAAGGTGGCCCATCCTCTTTTTCTCCCTATCCTGAACCAGGCAGGGGTGTGGTCTTGGCAGTCCGCAACTTCAGAACTATAGGTAGTATTTATCGCATATTAAAACGCTCGCTCGTCATGAATAATAAGACTGACACGTTGTACTCCGTCTTTCGCGATAAGTGGAATTTGGCCTACGGAGGAACTCGGCCTATTGATTCGTTCCGCACTCGCTGACCAAATATGGAGACGCGATTACATAAGGAAACCCTGGGGGGGAAGAGTTTGTTGTGTCTCTGTCTGTCAGTCACCAAAAGAGTCAGTTGGCCCGAAAGGTGGGCTTGCGGCCGACGATTATCGTCGAGCTCCCCCCGTTAGAAACAATTTGAGTCATTGTTCTTGGAGCTTGGGCCTTATCGTTAACACTAGGGAAGGTAGCTACCTAGTAGTGTAGCCGATATTAGTTGGGGAAGCATCGGCGGCGTAGACAGACAGTCTGATCTTCCGTTGTGGGCCGGTGGGAGGAAAAAGAGAATCTAAGAGCGAGGCCCAGAAGAGGTTCAGATGCGCAAGTCCGACTACCGGACGGAGCGCGGAGTCCTCCGTTCCATCATGCTCTGCAAATTCCCTATTGGTATGGCGGCGCCGAAAATCTCATATGGTCAATCGGTCAGGACGCAATCTCGTTAATCGCGCGATATGCCGTCTTGATCTCGTCCGTTCCCCCCTAAAATCACAGCAGCGCAGCAGGCACAAGGTTTTCGCTACCAGAGAGTCGTCACGGTCAATCATCAGGCACGGATTGGCGTACCGATTTCCGACCTGCGACTAAAAGTGTCCCCATCATCTTAAAGGTGCCTTAGTCTACCGACTTAATCAAAGTCCTAAAGCGCCGTGAGAAATTGCTGATCTCCCCATTGGCTCCCTTCGAGAGATTTCCCCTGCCATTCTTTTTTGGATTTTGAGTTTGTTGGAGATGGGGCGACCTCGGTCGCTTTCCTGATTTTCGTCTAATTCACTTACAACAAATAACCATATCCATGGCTCCATCTTTTGCTCCACAACAACAAAGGACGGAGGGGTGAGCCGCAGAGCCGTGGTGGGAATCATGTCCCCAATGCAGTCAAGAACGGGAGTGTCTGCTCCATACGGTGTCCAAAGACAGGTCCACGGTAGGTATCAATGCCAGTACCGAGCGTTACCATCTCTCCGATACGCCTTCCAGTGGGAGTCGCAGTAGGGGATTAAGGAATAAGGATAGTAAGTAGTACTCACCACCGGGGGATGTGGTGTGCCACTAAGGGCAGTTCCTCGGCAAAATAAGGTGAGCTGAGCTGAGTGATTTCGCAATACCTGTAGATGATAATTTAGCGGCCAATCTTCTTTATCCAACCTGGGATAATTAAACCAGCCATCGCATATATTTCATCGATGGCGCGAGAGGGTTTTCACTTACACAACACATCCCCGAGACGAAGATGATTTGCAGAAATGGGATTGGCTACGGAGTACGGAGTAGCCGTTCCGCATTATATTCGAAGGTGACTGCGACTTCGATCTGTCGGCTCAAGGACGTTGAAGAGGCAAAAAGGGAAGAAAAGAAACAGAGAGGAAAAAGAAACGAAAGAGGAGGCGCGTATTGCCTTCACACACACACACACTCTCTCTCTCTCTCTCTCTCCTCACCTTCCTAATTGACTCCATTGCCTTTTCTTTCCTCTCTAGGATTCAATCTATTACTTTGAAGATAGAATTGTAGTCTCGCCGTCTCCTGAGCAGACGCCACTTGAGCCATGGTCAAAACATTTCAACTAAGACGCGCTGCCAGCTAGCCAGCTACAACACTATGCGCACGTGGAGCAGGTTAACACCTGAGATCACACCAAAATAGCTTGGTCACGGACGTGACATTTAACAGCGGAGCTATCTGCATAAGGCAAACCACTCAGCCCGTGAAGCCCATTAATCTACGACTTAGCGACAATGCTATACATGTGTGGATAAAAGTCTTGCATATGCCACATATTGAAGGAGATACCGGACTCAGTAATTCCTCAATTGCATGTCACGTCGAAGCGAGCAAAAAGTAACGGTATGGGAAGAAAGAAGAAAGAAAAAAAAAAAAAAAAAGAAAGGAGAAAAAAAAAGACGCACGCCTACATCATTTCTCCGTCAACAATTGGTGAATCACTACCCCTTTCATGTGCATAAGTTAGGCTTCCCCGATGGGGAACAATAATAATTGATCGTTTGGGATTGATCCAGCTTCCTGTGTTGTCAAGGTGGATCCCGACCATTACTGGTTCGATACACATGCAATACATGCTCCTGCTCCGAATATTTTACTTGCCTGTCATCTGGGTACCTCCTCGGAGGGAAGAAAGCAGAAGATATTGGTCGAGGACAGATGCATTGTGCATTCAATTCCAAGTTATCCATTGTGGCGCGGATAACCTGATGAAGCGAGCAGGATATCCTGGTATAATATTGTCGATTATGGGTGGTCACTGCTCCCTTGGAGGAAGGTCCATTCATTGTTTACTATCAGCTTCTCCAAGCGCAGCTGTGGAGGCGGACTCCGTACCAGTAATACTTAGAAAAGCAAAAAGTCCCGATCGACGCCCATCGCCCAAGTCTTAACCCATAACTAATCGGCCGCCGTCCCAAATTGTACTAGGCGTTGACTGCGGCCTCTACTAAGGCCTTGGCTATTCTGAATCGCTGGTAGTATTACCCCATACATCCGGGGATGGCAGGCTTGATTCCGCTCTCGGATGAGACTCTGGACGTCGCGTTCCAGCTTCTGGAGGCGTGAATGTGAAAGCCAGCAGGGTGCAGTGGCCTTCGCTAAAAGGACAAGAAGTGACATTTGCATCGGGTTGATCATTGCTCTAATTGAATGCTCGCTAAGTCATCATATCAAATTCAGCAGAGCCAATCACGACCTTTCTTCCAGAGTCCTCCGAGATGACTTGATGTTGTTACTCTGGAAGTATGGTTGGATGGATGTAATGGTATAATACTCATTATGAAACTGATACCAAATGTTATTATTGATTCCTGCGATCCACCCGCGACGCACATCGCATGATGGTTGCCTTGTGACCAGCTGATTTTCGCAGGCACCTTTCTCTATGGTGATCGAAGTGTTGGAGTAGTACTATCTTCCTCTATTATATTCAATGCGAATATCGAGTAAGGTAGGTACTGCCGTGACAGGGCGTGGGCTAATAGTCTAGTAGTAAGTAGTGAACCGTACAAACAAGACCCACGACTAAACCATACGAATGGCAGCTTGGACTGAGCCCATGATTGAGACACTGGATGGTAGATAGTAGGTAACCACTTAATTGATTATTATGGAGAGTGAGTAGTAAGTAGTATCATCGGGATGCCTTCACCGGCAGTGGGTGTGTTAGTAGGTTCCGCCTGCGCGGGGTATGAACCAGGCGGAATACCAATCACCACCCGTCCATCTGCCCACCCCAAAACTTGTGGGCTGGAGCAGCATCCTTCCGAGATTGGAGCCTTGCATTTTTCTCACGTCCCCCTTCTCCCCACCCTCACGCCTGGCCTTCCTATCAAGAACTAGCTCACTAGCTCACCCTTTTCTGTATGGCCCTGGTAGGGTTGGTAGAGTAATATTAACCAACGTTGAGCATTGGCTATGATTGTTGCTGCTTCCGGAGTACTAGTGCCGGCATCTCGCTTCTGCATCGGCCGGTTGATTTGGTCGTCTTATCACGTTTTCGATGCATTACCTGCGATGTTCAACCTTGTGCTTGTTCAGGACCGCATGTCTGTGGCGATGAATACGTGCTGAAAGACATGACAGTATTTATAATACTTCGGAATACACTTGCGACTGTCTTGGGGTAATTTTCCCAGTTCTGAGCCGAGGAGTCGCACCCCTAGATGCAACCATACGTACGATCATAATAATGATCATATTTCCGAACCTGGGTTATATCATTGATTTCTAATTGCCAATGGCCATTACATCGTGGACAGGAATTACTTGCATCCCTCTAAGCATGTCTCGACTCTGCATATATCATTCGCGAGATATCGTAGTGCTCCTGGAGGGTGGTACCCCTGAAAGACATACCAAGGCACTTAGTAGACACCTACCTACTGGTTCAGTAGTTACTAGCAGCCAGCAAAAGTACAACAGTCAACGGAACGCTCAAGCCGATAATGCTGAGTGAACGATCTTGGCTTGTCTCTCTGCTCTTCTGGTCTCTGGCCTTACAACATGCCTGTTCTTACGGGCATCGGAAGATCGTCTAACGCTTTTGATAGCATACTTTAACCATCATCCTTCTTCACGATCTAATCTTAAGTAACTAGATACCCTTTGGCATATGAATAACATGCTCACTAGCGTTGCCTATACGTCTAAAGGCTGTTTGGCATCGAACCTAATTAGCCTGAAGGTCTGATACCCTCCGTATGTCGATTGGACTGAGACCCTCGTGTTCCCCACTGACGCGTTCCTGACTTGCGCAAAAGATAAGGATTCGACTGGTTACACCATCCTCCTACTTAGATACTAGACACTTTATACTGCATACATCTGACTGATCCGCTCTACCGTAGTTGCAGGTCTGAAGGGGGCTAACGAACGCGCAAAATCTCTCGATTTTGGGCTAGGTCGGAGGGCTCATCGGAGACTGGTTCCCAATACAGGGGAGTAAGTACTTTGTACCATTGTTTCTGGGACTGTGAGAGGAAGTCTTCCGATTAGAAGCGACAGAACGGAGTAATATGGAGAAGGAAGCTGGAGTTATCTCAGGTCATGAAGTGACTCCACTGCAAAACGTGCTTGTGATTGGCGAGCCCACGGGCATACTTCGGTTTGTTGTTCTTGTTCTCCCCCTGAAGGTCGGCCGTACCGCAACAGGTGACCGACTTGCAACTCTGCGGATACGGCTGGTAATATTTTTCGTTTCCCTCTCTCCCTTATTCCCACCAGTAGCAGCAGCCAATTCTGCGCCTGTTCCACCCACTTCCCCCCCTCCTCTTCCTCTCCCTCCCTCCCCTCTTCCTCTTTTCCCACCCCCCTCCACAACTCTACTACTTGACTTTTGCGATCAAGTCTCTCATATTTTTTTAATTTATGATTATTCTAATATTATTTCCCTGACCGTGCCAGAAGCTACCATCGCCGGCATCAACCGCCGTCCCCTTACCATTGATATTCTCTTTTCAATATAAATCGCTGCTATTGTTAGTATCGAGGATTTATAATACATTGGTGATATTGACTTTACCCGCTTACTACCCATTAAACTCGCGCCACTCATTCCCCTTTCTTGTCACTCTGGACAGACAGACAGACAGACAAGACAGCCCAGCCCTCTTGTCGAGCCTCCACTATACTTTACTGTACGGACCCTGCACGCGGCCTTCGCTTCCCCCCGATTTGCGCTACGCCTACTTTCTCACTAGCTTTGAGTCTTTTCGCAGACCGTTCCAAGCCGTTCCTCGGGCACGCCATCCCTAGCCCATCGTCGTTTGGCTCACTAAGGCTCTAAGGTCGAATTACCTACTCCCGCAGCCGGGACGTTGACCAACGATCTTGGTTGGTATCCACGGGCGCATACGCTAGGTTCACGACAGTCTCCCTGCGACCAAACTCGAGACGCGCACCGTCCGTCCCGAATCGCGGGTAGACTATCCAAGCTCTAAACCACTATCATAAGTTACTAGTAGTAGTCTAGTATATCAACATCTTAAATGTTCTAGGTCTGATTATCAACATCAACATCACATCTTCCCACGCAGAAACTTGCGCACTTCATAACGGAACAACTCAAGGTGGGGTTGATAGGTAGGTAGGCAGGAGGTATTTGAAAAAGATAGGAGGATTAGTAGAGGTACAGTTGGAAAAGGGGGTTGTTGAATTCCCAAAATTTCAATCTTTTTTATTTTTTTTATCTTATTTTTCTTCTTTTTCTCTCTTTTGATTCAATTTTACTTTTTCCTTTTTTTCTCTTTTCTTTTCTTCTTACCATATATTATTTATTCTACTTTTTTTTATTCTACTTTTTTCTTTATTTTACTTATTATTATTATTATTATTATTAAATCATCCCTCCTTTGGGATTCGCCACAACTGTTGGCGGAGTATTCCGCTCGAGGAAGGCAAGCCAGAAAGGTAAAATAGTAGAGAAAGATAAAAAAGAAAATAGGACGACAACAACAGGAGAAAAAAGCACCTTCAGACAAGGAAAGCTTAGCCGGGTTACGAAAGAATAACCACAATACTCCGGTCGACAACCCGAACAACTGAGGGGAAGGGGCCAGAGAAAGGCCAACCACCAGCAAAAGGGAAAGACAGAAAGAGGGAATCAGAGGCAATGGGGAAAAAAGATAACTAATTGAAAGAGAAAGCATTACAACGACCACTCTTTTTGAGCCCTGATAATTCATCGAAAAAAGTTGAGTGGGTCAAGCTGTACTTACTGGCTAACGGACCCGTCACCACAAAGCGGCAGCACTCCGCTCCAAGGGCGAAAATAAAGAACCAATCAGAATTAATGCTCCGGGAAGCCCCCTCCAATAACACCAGCATTACATTACCAATACCGGCCCCCTCCTTTCATGGTGGTTTTCTATTACCTACATGTTACCAATGAGTACCGGCTTCCCCCTACAGTGAGTGCACCACCACCACCACAACATTTTTTTTATCTCTTTTTTTTCTTTTTCTTTTTTTGCCTCCAGCTCCCTTTTTTTTTTTTATCTTATTTTATTTCTTTTGTTCTTCCCTACTTTACTTTACTATTCCCTACTCCATAAGGGAGTTGAAAAATTACGGGGCCCACGCGCGCTCCACCGTATCCTCGGATCCCACGAGGTGCTTCTCTCTAACTTGCGTTTTTCCTCCTGCCGAAAAGCCTCTTTGCTGTGTCTGTCCGAAGCCTTTTAGGCCGCGTCCTCTGCCCAGGTCTCTCTTTTTCCGGGTAGTAATCGAACCATTTTTTCCTCCGTCTTGAATTTAGGGTGACTGTGCTACTTGCGTTGCCACCTAGATCGAGGCATCGCTTTCCTTAGCGCTATCGCGGATTTGACCTGGTGGAATCTTATTTGATTATTACTCGTTTTTGTTCGTCCCGGCCAAAGAGACTATTTTGGCCCTGCCCTGGCTGCTTTCTAAACCCTCCCCCCCCCCCCTCCCCTCCCTTTCCCCTCCAACCCAAAGCTTGCCCGAGCGCAGACAGGACCGTCCCTTTCCATCCTCCCGCGGGTTCCTCGTGCTGTCGTGCGTGCTTACCGCCACCTGCAAGACCATTCTCCGTCACCCTAACAGGCGACTAAGGCAATTAAGCATCACGATCCAGCGCTACTTTTTCCCCCGAAAGACCAAATACCTCGTCTCGGTTTCCCTGGTCCTTATTTGCGATACATTATTTTTTCTTCCCTTTTTATCATTTTCTTTTCTCCATTATACCTACCATTCTTCTTCTTCTTTTCTTGCGACCCTTCTCCGCTCGCGCTCTCTTTCACACTTTGTCAGTGTATTGAAAAAAAAAAAGAGAGTCCAGAAATCCATACGCGCCAGATCACGCGTTGGTTCTTTCTTCTCTGTTCCACTTCACTTTCCGTCTTCCTTACAACACAACGCGCCCATTTCAGGACGTGCAGGACCTGGTGTGGAAACTTCCATTAATCACTTCGGTCTTCTATCCTGAATTCACTAAATAGTACGTTCCAACAAGAGAAAAAAAAAGAAAAAAAGAAAAAGAGAAGAGGGAGGGAAGAGAAAAGAAAAAGAAAAGAAGGAAAAGAAGAACGAGGATCTAACCACCCCCATCCTGATCTTCTCTGCTGTTAGAAAGCAATTCTTCCTTCTCCCCTCCCATTCCATCACTACAACATCACTTTTTCATTCCTTTCTTGTGAAAATCACCAAGCTCATTGTGTTCTCTCGACGCGTCTGTATAGGCTCGCGTGTTTAGTTTTCTTTCTTTTCTTTTTGGAGGATTGTCAGGGATCTCTCAAACCCCCCCGTTCGCGGCGAAAATTGTATTATATGGACAACAGACCTGCCTCGGAGTACGCGCAGTCAGGTTCGCATTATCCATATCCACCGTCTGCTGCGACCCATTCTGAACTCCCAGTTGCAGACCAGGCTTCTGCTGCTGCCACTGCTCAATACACCCCTCAGACTGAGGTCCGCCCTACTCCTCAGTACACTCCTCAACCCGAGGTCCGCCCCGCCGCCAATATTTCGTCCTCCAACACGCCGCAGTCAGACTACGGTCTGAATCAGCCGCCCGCCGCGCGCTCTCCTGCTTACCACGAGTACATCGGCCGCCCGCCTCAATACCACCACGCGCCCAACACCCAAGCCGGTGGAGCGGCAGGTATGGCTCAAGCAACAAGTCCGTCCATGCACACCCTCAGTGATGGGCAGCACCATGACCATCGCAATCACACGAACCTGAAGTCTGACGCGGCCGTTCCTATAGATCCCTCAATCGCGGCATCCAGCCCCACCTATCCTCCTCCCTACTCTCCCTACCAGCCCCAGGGTCACGATATGGCACAATACCAGGGGCATCCCCCGCCGCCGCCTCAGATGTATACGCGTCCGGAATGGTCGCATGGGTATGGACAACATCAACACGGTCTGCCTGGACCTTATACCACTCCTGCCACAACGGTTGGTCCCGCCTCCCCTGCTGCGACCGCAGGGCCGCGCCCTGGCCAGGTATGTTTTTGATGATTTTGGCGTCTGTTTCCAAGGGCTGCGCACTTGCGTTGGTTTGTTGACTTGGACGTCCCAGCGAGGTGGAGGTCAGGGGGCTTTCTAGCTACGAAGGCTGCCTCGCGGGACGTGGGAAGCGGCGCGCTTTTTCATCTGTTTTTGGCATAAAAAGATCCCAGGCTCATCCACATGCTTTCTCTAGGTATACTCCTTTGTTCCCATCCCTGGCGCGCAGCAGCACAAGCGGCCCCGTCGTCGGTATGAGGAGATCGAGCGGATGTACAAGTGTGGGTGGAACGGATGTGAGAAGGCGTATGGTACGCTGAACCATCTGAACGCCCACGTCACGATGCAGTCCCATGGCGCCAAGCGCACTCCCGAAGGTGAGTTTGTTGCTCGTTCATTTGCGCGTGTTTGCAAGTTGGTCCGCCAGCTCGCATCTGTTGTTTTTGTTGGTCGCGAAACTCTGGATGGGGCTAGTGCGGGTGGCACGCGCTAGTCATGTTACACTACCTTAGCGCCGCGGATCGCAGTAGCGTGACAAGCCGGTGCGGAGGTTAAGCGTCTTCGACGACTCAGTAGCTCCTGTCTATCGCTCCTGACTTGTTCCGACCATCGGCTCGTGCTGCTTCCTGTCCCATCCCCACCATGACTCTCAAACACCCACTCTGCCCCCTTCCCACATACATTCCTTTCTACTGCCTATATGTTGCATCTCATCATGCTAACTGATCCAATGTACAGAGTTCAAGGAGATCCGCAAAGAGTGGAAGGCTCGGAAGAAGGAGGAAGAGGCCCAGCGCAAGGCTGCTGAGGAGCGCGAGCGTGCTGCCGCTGCTCAAGCTGCCCAGGCCAACCAGGTCGACGCACCCAACCCGGCGGATCCCGCCCAGGCTGGACAACCACCTGCCTACCCTGGTGGTGTTCGTCCTCAATTACCTCCCATTGGATATCAACCTGCCGACGGTCAGGTACCGGGGCAGTACGGAGCTGGAGCTGGAGGTATGGTGTATCAGGGCAATGGGCAGATGGCATACCCGCCAAACTACCCTCATTCCCCTTATGGACAGACCGGTCAAGTGTACCAGCCACGTAAGTAGTCAGTCCTTTGTTATGTTTGCCTTCTCGGCACCGGGTCATGAGCAAGTCTCGCACGCGACATGAAAGAAACCACCCCCACACAAAAGAAAGAAAAGAAGAAACAAAAAGGGACACACGACCACCATACCCGGCTGCAAGAGCTCAAGAAAGGTTGAGAAGGAGGTCTTTGGATCTATTGCTATAAGGTCTGTAGCTGATCGATGACGGCTTCGCAGAAAACCAATCGACCAGCTACCCGCAATAGATGCCCAGCTTCCCTTACTTCTTTCAGGTTGCATGTTCTAATACAATATCTCCTAATCCCGTATCGCCATCCCCGGATCTAATTCTCTAAGTTCCTGCGCACATGATACCAATTTTTGGCCTTGATTGCTCCAGTCAAAAGAGTGGCCTTGCGACTTACACTTTGTCCCAGTTATGTTTTTTTGAATTAGATCGCATGGGGGAAAAAGGATAATCGAGGGGGGTTGTTGTCTTTTCTTTTTCTTTCTTCCCTACGCCATTCCCGGCCAAGGGATTACGACTTGGGATATCTGGCGGGACCGTCTGCATTAACTAGCTTTTCTACCATTTCCTGTGAACTATGCGGCAACTGTTTTTACTAAACGTTCCCCTGTGTTGTATGTGGCTTACTGCTATGATTCTTGTGATTTTTCTCTTTTGTGATTCCTATTCACTGTGTCCGCGTCCTTTTCCACTTTTGCTGATGTGTTCCGACCAAATTATGTTACCCTGGGTTTTTGGTCCCCGAAATTGTGCAATATTCTTGTCCATGTTCTTTTGCTCTGCAGACCGATCCGGGTCTGTAGTCTGGTGGCGGAAGTCTTCGGATTCTGATGCACATGGTTCTTTTCCTTTCTCCCGACCTCTATCTTCGAGTGGATCACCTGGGAGGCTGCGAGATTGATTGGAAGGCGAAAGCCGCCGGTCTCGTGGCTGCAGGTGGGAAGATAGTGGGTAAATTACTTCGAGTGAAATGACAATGGTTCGACTGTTCTGTGGATACTTTGTTTTATGCAACTACGCCTGCAATTCGACCGAATCGGGGGTACCGCAAGGTGCCGGCGTGGACGGAGAAGAAGGGCGCATAGCTCCATGCCCCTGCATGATGGAGGAAACTATTCTTGTAATTCCCGGGAAACGTGGGCATTGCTTCGACGGCCGGACAATCTGCAATGCAGATCGTGCATTAGCGGTTCTGGACTCTGCAGAGGGCTTCGGGGCCTCTTTCTGTATATTGACTCGCATGTGGTAGATCTTTCAGGGATGAATAGCAATCCGTTTAACTCTAGTCGACGAGCGTGCATCCCGCACGGTGGCAATAAGGCGACTAGTGGAATGACTATTGCCGCAGAAAGGGACTAACAAAGTCTGCGTGGAGGGCTTTTAGAAATCATGCAATGTCGGTGAGATTCAATCAGTAGCATGTCCGTCGATACATTACTCGCTCTAAACTATCAACCTGTGGTGATGGATCAGCAGGGCATGGAACCTTCGACGCATACTTCGGTTGAGATTAAACTTATCAAGAACATACATACCACGGGGAGGAGGGTAAAGTAGAAAGTAAAGTTGGAGCTATCTATTTCTGGCCTTAGGCGAGATCCGAATAATTTACATACCCTCCTCTTACCTGAGAGAGAGAGGATAACTCTGGTTCTGGTTGAACTAGTCGCGGGCTTCCCCGGCAAGGTTACTAGTGAGTACCAGTGTAGTACCTGGTACCTGTAACCCTTTCTGGGAGACTAAGTACTAGGCTGTACCTGAACCCCAGACCAGCTTTAGGTTAGGCTACTAGCCTTGTTGTTGGTTCCTGGCTGCCTTAGCGGCCGTTATTGGGGAGGGTGGATGGGGGGAGGGGGGAAGGCGACGGGGGGCAAAGGCAGGGACCGGTTAGATACTTGCCCGCTGCACAATAGCCTCCTCTTCCTCTTCCTTCCTCTCTTACCCTCCCCCTCCTTATGGGATGCCTAAGCTCAGGCCGCTAGGGATTGAAAATTTCTAGCGGTGTAAGGCTGACCATTCTGTCGGTATCTAGGCTGACTAGCTAGCTTCTGAGCTACGTTGCTAGCTGAGCTAGAGGCGTTGGGTCTAGTCATGGATGCGTGCATACTTTAGTTCCTGCATGTTGCCTGAGGCTGGCGGCGGTTATGCGCAAGTTGATGCCTGAGGCTGACAGTGTTCTCTCTTGAGACCGGAGCGGAGTTACTTACTAGTTTGAGGGGATAGAGTACACTAACCTTATCGGTTCTAGTGGGCAGATATGCGATACGGCGGAGTTTGCGATTGTTCGGAGGTCGACGCTCGCTTTGGGGCTGGTTTTGGTGCTTTGCTTTCTCTATCGCATTCCTCTTCTTTTCTTTGTTCGTTTACGTTATTGGGGGAAAGGGCTATATCTTTTTCGAAATTTATCTGCATTCTATATATTGCCTTTCAGGGTTGTTTCACCGCGTCGTCGCCTCTCCCTCCAAAATTCTCTTCGCCGACCTCCGAGTTTCCTACGGTTTACGCGCTTCACGCTCCCACGATATCTAGTGGCAAACGGGTTGGAATACACCTCTTGCCTTGACCATATCTCCTATCAAGACGTACAGATTCTACACTACCAATCGAACAGCGTGTCTTTCGTTCCCCGCCTTAGATGCTTCGTTGCGGCAATGCCACCGCTCTCCGGTCCGGAAGCGTGGCAATGAAACCACTTCTCCGCACACAATGGCTCCGGACTACCCCGAGTCGATCTATCTTTCATATCGCGGAATCTGGACCTCGTATAGGGACACAATGGAGACACTCTGCGCGAGGTGGGAGCCTGCAGGCGAGGCGGATGCACGGGGCTGTGGCCGCGGAGGGCTCACCCGCCAGTTCCTCGCGGGAGGAGACTGCACCTCGTGAGAAGGAAGAGGAACACGAAGCAAGAGAGACTCGGCCTGCAGACTCTCATGGAAGACGAAGGTCCTTCGAACCCAGTTCCACCACGGACGAAAACGAAGTGCTTGATAAACGGACGCTACTGCGGCGGCTTGTTCGGAGGGAATGGGTGCCGCAGAGGTACCTCGTTCCTCGCACCGTGTTGAATGCAGAGTTGAAATGGTTGCGTGACCCACATGCGCTGGCTGAGCGCGTCCGCCGTTGTCTGGCAGATGGACACCTGGCGCTTGGTCTGAAGCTCATTCAGGTGGCCCATCAGAAACGTTTCAAAGCCATTCCGGCTTTTAATCGGCTGCTGGAGTATCTTATGCGTGAGAAGGAGCCGGAGCTTGCGTTTAGAGCTTGGAATGATGTATGTTCTTCTTTCTCCCTTCTTGTTTTTATTGTTCTGTGGCTGACCATATGCTTGTTTTGAATCATAACAGATGAAAAAGCGAGGTATGGAACTGAACTCGAGGTCTTACACTATCTTCCTCAACGGTCTCAGCCAGAACTTCGATATCAGAGGCTTCAAGCCGGTGAAATTGGCCTCGAAAATCTACATGTCGCTCTACGCCGAGGGTTCCCACGTCGAACCCCATATTATTCACGCCAATGCAATGCTCAAGGTCTGCTGGTGGCATCGAGATATGGAGGTTCTATGGGAGGTTGCTGGTGCACTGCCGGAGTCCGGCAAACTAGCTCCGGATCTAATGACCTATACCACATTGTTAGGGGCTGTTGCAGGCAGTACAAGGGCCGCAACATCGGAGTTGTATAAGGGAAACATCAAGACGGCGGAAAGAAAACAGGTTGAAGTTGAGCCGCTTCTGCAAAGGAGAGCTCAGGGTATCCAGGAAGCCAAACGGGTTTGGGCCGACATCGTTTATCAATGGAAGAAGGGCCAGGTGCCCATGGACAACTATCTGGCTCACGCCATGGCCCACATGTTGCAGGAGAACTCAAGCTGTGACCACGACGTCTGGTGCGTGTTCGCATTGTACAATCAAGCTGCCGGTATTCCGATTTTCGCGGAAGAGCCCCCGAAGGAGAGGATAGAGTCAACTTCGGCAAAGAAGCGAGTATCTTCTCCGCACAATGATGCGGATTTGGAAGACGATATCCCTTTCGTCGACGAGGGAGACAGATTACACTATACCGAACCCGAGGAGATCGAGGATGTGGAGGCCGAGGAGAATTTTGATCATCTTTTTGACCCCGTTGTTGGCACGGTGAAACCGCCTGCGAAGACAAGGCTCTCGATGTGGGATGAGGCAACTCTTCCGCGGTACATTGAGGTGGGAAACAGGGAACTGACTATGCTTCTCAAAGCTTGCCTGTCGATAACCCAAGGGACGGCCGCTGCAAAGGAATACTGGCGGTACCTTACGCAAGGAGATGAGCCCAAGGTCGTACCTGACGCGGTTAGCTACCACGCGTACCTACGCATCCTCCGTGCTGCACGGGCTAGTCGTGAATCTGTGGAGGTAGTACGCAATATGACTCGAGACCCCACTGGACCTACAGAAGGAAAGACCTTCCGCATATCCATGGCCTCATGTACTCGGGACCGCAGAAACCCCAACGTGTTCAGACACGCCAACGAGCTTCTGGATCTCATGGCCAACGGCACCGCGCTTCCCGATGCTCGGTCAATAACCCAATATCTCGACTTGGTCCATTCACTGGAGGATAGTCCGGATCTGCTGATGTCCCTCGCTGGCCTTGGATCGGGGGCAGATGCGAAATCGAACAACCTCGGCGCCCTGGGAGTGAAGCTGAAGGCCAGCCTTATCACTTCTGCCGCAGAGCGTCTCTGTCCACTAATTCGGGACCTCGATGAAGCCGTGTCCAGTGAGCTGTTGGGAGAAAAGTCTCGACAGTCCTACCTGGCCCGGATAGCCAAGACCAACCCGTCGGCCGCGATCAGAGGAGAAGATGCCCTTAAGGCGCTTACCATGACACGAAGGTTATTCGACTCGGTCAAGGAAGTCAAGCAACATGTACCCCCGGAGACCTTCAAGGAGGTGCAGCGCCACGCCGAGCTTCTGAAGAAATACTCTGACAAGAGCATTATCCCGAAGTTCCGGAACACTCTGGTTGGAGCAACGGCGGAGCAGATGAACAGACTCGCCGAGAGAGAAGTCCCAAGCGCCTGAGTTCCACCTCATTGATTCAGTCCTATCTATCTGCCGAGGGCCATCCGGATCCTTCTGCATCATCCAAGTGGATCTAACTAATATGGTCTCCACTCTATTCAGTACAAATCATAGCATAATCGGGCGTTATAGAAAAGTTGATGTATCATAGCTAGCACATGATGAGGGGGATGAAGGGCATATTGTATAATACACTTGAAATATGAACATAGTACTCAACTATCTCTGGCATATATTCCTTTTCAAAACAATATCATTGTTCAGTTATAGATGTGTCGATCGACAGTTAATTGATGTTTCAGATGGGCTCTTCCGCCTGCCGGATTCAGCCCGTGCTTGCGTACGTAAGGAATGCCACTCTAGCCTCTCCGACACGGGCTGCTCTGCCTCGTGCCAGCCCAGCTTTCCCCAAACCCGAAGTTCCAGCTTGCTGCATTGCTACGTTCTGTTACCTTGTCTCGCTTTGCGATTACTATCCTATTCTCTGGGTACAGCCGGTCTGTCCAGCCCAGTCCGATTTACTAAGCAATCCACGTCAGCCGGAGCGGGCAATGTCCCAGTGACCTACCACAACTAACTACAACTACTACTTCCGCGACACCCCAAACCCAACCAGAGGTACAAACACCATGGCCAGCGTACAACCACACTACACCCACGGGGACATTCGCGACGATGAATCCATCCTCGACGACGATGTGATTGAAGCTGATGATGGTGAGTGAACAACTACCTACCGACCTAGCTACCTAGCTACCTACCTTCCCTTTGTCTCCGATCCATCCACCCCATACCCCATGTACCTATACAATACATACATCCTCACTAACATGATGTGTCTCAAACTTCAGCCATCGAAGCCGACGACCCCCTCCACGACACCTCCGACACCGCCCCTCTCCGCGGAAACATCCAACCCGAAGCCTCGTCGAGCTCCGCCCGCGGCGGCGGAAGCAACTTCTCCAGCAATTACCTGACGTCCACGATTGGCGGCGAAGACCGCCGCGCGACACAGAGCACCATCGACGAGACAGTATGGGAGACGCTGTCGCGCGACTTGCGGGCCGTCTGGGAGAAGATGCGCCAGGTGTTGTGGCCTAAGTACCTCATTGGGGGCATGTTGCAGCGCGGCGGGGGTGGAATTGGTGCTGCGGAGAGAGGTGAGGCTACGGGCTTTGGGGGTGGGCTGAGGAACATGGTAGGACGCTGGCCGGATGCCGATGTTGTGTTGCAGGGTGGGATGAGTGAGGGGTTGAGGGATTGGGATCTTTGGTGGGTTGATTCTTTTACTCTCTGTTTACTTGGGGAGGGAATGTGCTAACGAGTGATGGTTCTAGGGGTCCCTTGATCTTCTGCCTCCTGCTGAGTATGTTCTTGTCCATGCGCGCCAAGGATGAGCAGTCGTCGCTGGTGTTCTCGGGCGTTTTCTCTATCGTGTGGATTGGAGAGGCGGTCGTGACGTTGCAGATTAAGTTGCTTGGTGGGAATATGTATGTTCTTTTTCTCTCCAA
This sequence comes from Aspergillus neoniger CBS 115656, assembly GCF_003184625.1. NCBI lineage: Eukaryota > Fungi > Ascomycota > Eurotiomycetes > Eurotiales > Aspergillaceae > Aspergillus > Aspergillus neoniger. Next base: position 141,430 of record NW_020291151.1, on the reverse strand, counting down.
TATTGGTTGGATGGAGGTCAATTGCTAATGCTTTTCTCTTCCTTCGATAGCTCGTTCTTCCAGTCGGTTTGTATCATCGGATACACGCTCTTCCCTCTGGTTATTGCCTCTCTGCTCAGTGCCTTTGGCCTCCCGACTATTGCGCGCATACCGGTGTATCTTGTCCTGATTGCGTGGTCGCTGGCGGCGGGCGTGAGTATCCTGGGTGGATCGGGCGTGTTGCGCAACCGGGTCGGCATTGCGGTATATCCGCTGTTTGTGTTTTATATTGCGATCGGGTGTCTCTGCTTTATCAGTTAGGGTGGATGAGGAGGAGATGTGTCGGTGGGACGATGTGGTTTGAGACAAGCTGAAGGAGAAGATGAAGATGAGGATGAAGACGGAGGAGTCAGTCAGTCAGTCAGTCAGTCAGTCAGCGTGGGTTTCTGTGTTGTATCAATTCCGGATGATTTCCCATTTGCGTTTTGTATGTTCAAATCGAATAGAACACTGTTCCAACATCCCTATAGTAGGTAGATAGTAGCTGCGGGGTGGAGAGCGAGCGGTGACCGGAGCGACCAGCAAACCGAGCTTGTCCGCCCGAGCGAGACAACAAAGCACTCCGTCACCCGCTTGCGTCTGTCTGTTCCTCCGACTTCGTGGGTTCCCCCAACGCCGCCTTCACCTTTCCATTCCCCTCTTTTCCTTTGCGAAAACGAAGAAATAGAAGAGGCAGAAGGGTCTAAGATACCGATACCTATCTGTTCCCTCTCTCCACCTCTCTCTGCAGTTCGTCCTGCCCGTCCCTCCGCTGCCCCGTTCGTTCTCTGACGTTCCCCTCAGCCTCAGTGCTTTGCTTGCTTGATAGCCTGCTAGCTATCTATCACTGCGGGCTCGTCCGACCAGACTGATTTCCGTTCAAAATTGTACGATATCTATTTATCTCTGTTCGTACTGTCCCCAGTAGATCTGCTGGCTCGCCCTTCCCCTCCCCTCCCCTCCTCTGAGCACATCGCATGGTCCTGCAAGCTTGCAACCTCGCATTGCGTCCGCGGGCCGGCCAACCAACCAACCAACCTGACCTGTCTTTCTACAATCGCAAGGGAGCTAGCATTCCTATGCAGCTGCTTGCACTTATTCCAAAGGGCTAACATCTTCTGTTTACCTTGTCCTGCAGAGTTCGTTTATCGGCTACACTCGACCCGGTTGTTTCGCTTCCATCGCTTGCCTAGAACGCATGTCCTCGGCGTGAGCACACACCCAATTTTCTTGCTACATTCTTCCTTTCGGTCATATCGCGGATATATCATCACTGGCAAGCGTTGTTTATTGGATCGATTCAATTCAAATTAAGATGGCTGCGGATCCTCAGAGGAATGGTGGGGTGGAAGGTACATATTTTTTGTCTCTCCATTTGAGTTTTTCTTCGTTTGCGGTCGCGGAAGGTTCTAGGTTGGATGATTGTACTGACGAGTGGGATCAGTAGACGAGACGAAGAAGGAAGTGCTGGAGCGTCAAGGTATGTTATCTATGGTTTTGACGAATAGGTATGTGATAGCTGATTGGTCTACTCTTACGTCCAGCTGCAGACGACTCGCAAGCATCCGACAACGACGGCGGTGAGCGCCCCGTCCGCCACAAATTAAAAGAAACCTCGATCACTTCGGCCCCCAAGACCTCGACGGACGGCGACGCCAACATGACCGGCAATACGCAGGAAGGAAGCTCCAGCAGGGCCAGCAGCAGAGGCAGGAAGCGATCATTCGATGAGGATGAGCCGGAGAAGGACGAAGACGATGCAGGCCACCGTCGCAAGCGGTCGCGCGACTCGAACTCCGAGGAGGAGAATGCAAATGCCGATGTCGATGTGGAAGTCCCGCAGCTACAGAAGGGAGACGAAGTGACACGGGATATTGCGGTTCCGAAGAAGAAGAGGAGCAGGGATCAGTTGGATAAGGATGAATCGACAGTCGGTGCTTCGGGCGAGAAAGCGGAGCAGAATGCTGCGGAGGAGGCCTCGACGGAAAAGTCTGAAGTCGAAGGACAGCCCGAGAAGAAGAGACATACGGATGATGCGCGAGAGAAGGAATCGGTAGGTGCTATGGTATTATGGTATGTTGAGTATAGAAGCTGATACGCTGCGGTGCTTGGCAGGCTCCCATTACCAGTGCGTTTGCGAATACATCGTCGGTTTCACCATTCGGGGCAATTGGTGCGAAGGCCAAGGAAGAAGAAGCAAAACCCGCTGCCGCCACATCATCAACTGCTTTTGCTGCGTCAAGTCTGGCCGCGTTCGCCAGCTCGGAACAATCGCCCTTTGGCTCCCTCGGAAGCTCCACACCCTCTGTCTTCAAGTCGCCGGCATCGACGGACTCTCCCCAGCCGGCTGCTACTGGATTTGCTTCTGCAGCCGGCACATCTGGATTTGCTGCGCTGGGGTCTGGCTTCTCTGGGTTCAGCGGTGGCTTTGCGGCAGCCAAGCCCGCAGGTGGACTTACGAGCTTTGCCTCCCCTAGTGCTCCCAGTGTTCTGAGCGGCTCCAAGACGTCTGCTTTTGGGGCACCCGAAGACGAGGAAGAAAAGGAGGAAGATGAGGAACAAGCCGGTGACAGTGGCCCGGGGGAGTTCGAGCAAGACAAGACGGACGAGAGATTTTTCGAACGTCCGAGTAAGTGGTCTATCGAATTTCGAATCATTAGATCGAGCTAATGAAGCGCAGTCGAGACTGGTGAGGAGAACGAGAAGACATACTTCTCATGTAAAGCCAAGCTGTTCCACTTTACAAACAAGGAGTGGAGAGAACGTGGCATTGGGACCTTCAAGGTCAACGTCCGTGTCACGGACGGAGTAGAGGACAAGAAGGTAGCTCGCATGATCATGCGCGCAGACGGTGTGTTGCGCGTGATGCTGAACACGCCCATCTTCAAGGGAATGACGGTTGGTGATGGACAGGGCAAGGAGCCCAAGTCGAAGCAGATCAACCTAGCCAGTTTGGAAAGTGGCCGCTCTGTTCCGATCTTGCTCAGAGTAAGTCACCCATCGTTACCTACAACAGCTAAATCAAAGCTGACTGACCCCCCGTAGACCGGAAGCGAAGACCTCGCCAAAGAACTATACCGCGTTGTTCGCGACCTCCAGGAATACCAGTGAGCATAAACATGCGATAGCAGCAGCACCCAAACGTGTCTATTGGATACCTTCAAAAAGCGCCAGTAATTAAATACGACTACCACCATCACCAGCAGCAGTCCTAGTCCCTATCAACGGACTAGAATCTAGGAACTACTACACCATCTACATAGGAAAGAAAAAAAAATTAACCAAATGGGTTGGCATTTTGCATTTGGGCCGAGGAGTCAAGAAACCGGGGTTGTGTGTCTTGCGCGTGGCTTGGGGGAATTACCATCAACCTATTTATTTTATTTTCTTTTGTTTATTTCATTTATCTTCTTTTTTTTTTAGTATACACAGCCATTCTCTTCGTGTATGTTTTCCTTGGGTTTAGGAGGTATTTATTACTACTACTAGTATATTAAGTTGTATGCTGTTTGCAGACGATGATCCTTTAGACAATAGGCACTAACTACGTAGTAGAGGGGGTGAGGATGACCCACAATATAGACTGATCTAGGTACTTTAGTAGTTAGCCTGCAGAGTTCAGGTACAAAGGAGTAAGTTACGTAGTACTTCCATGATCGACATTCAAACGAAGCTAAGCTAATCTTATCGCGATCAGATGAGAAATCATGCAGAGTTGATCAGGTGGGATGTCTGCATGCGTGTATGCATTGTCTATCATTCTCACTATTTGGTACAGTGTAGCAGCAGGTACGAGTCAGTTTGATATACTATGTTACGTATCGACTTGATGTGTCATGTTGGATGATAGCTCATATTACTGCTACTACTACTATCTTTAATAAGTGTGTCTCGATCTGATATCTATCTAACACTAACTACATACATAGCCTTAATGTCAGGCCGTGTCTACTTAAAGCATCTGACTACTAGGTACATTTCTGAGATATTGATATCAAATGATGGAATGAATATGTGCTATCGACCTGCGATGGTATAGTTAACTAATGTGAATAGAAGAAGGCTGTCCAGCAAGCAGTAGGTCTCGCCAAATAATCAACAATTGCCAAAAGAAGCAAGCAGTACAATATGTCCATAACCCATATACACGAGCCCATCCCATAAACACATACACCCTAATGATCCCCACGAAAAAAGAAAGAAAGAAGGAAAAGGGGGTGGGGGGGGATATCACTGCGCCTTAACCAACCACCCCACAGCACCCAACATCAACCCAGCCAACAGGACCGTCAAAATCCACGCGCCCGCTCTATCCCCGGTCTCAATTTTCTCCTTCGCCGTCGGATCCTTCTCATCCTCACTCGTATCAATATGATGTTCCGCCGCATCAGGGTTCTCATCGATCGTCTGCGGTCCCGAACTCCCATCCCCCAACATCATCAACGCCCCCGTCACCCCGCCCAACGCACTCATCTGCACTTCCAACCCCATGCTCCCATCCCAGGTATCCTGGTGCCAGCGCACGCCGCACAAATTCTCTTGTCCGTCGCCGGTGCCCGAACACTGCTTCGAGATGGCTGCCGCGGAGCCTTGCAGTTTGGGGAGGATGATGTCGTGTGTAGATGGGACAAGGAGGGCCGTGAATGCGAGCCACATTGCCACGTACCCCTTGAAGCCGAGCTGGTTGCGGTCGCAGGATAGGATCGGTTCGCAGGTTACTTCCGAGAGGACGGTGCCGTTGTTGAAGTTTTCGGGGAAGAATTTGGTCGTGATGGAGGTGAGGAGGTTGTTTACTCGTTCTTCCCATTTGGTGGAGCCGTTCGTCTATTCCATTTATTCTTTGTTAGGGTGTGATCCTTGAAGAAGCAGAAGCAGGTGGGGATGGGTGGAGGACGTACGTAGTTATACATGAACGCCGCACCAGATAGATACGTCCCGTAGTTATACGTCCACTGGTTATTCCCAATGTCCTTGCAGTTGGCTTCGTTGGATGTACTATCTGCCACGTTCCAGATCGTGGCATTCGTGTTCAGGAGCGGTGTTGTCTCCGACCAGTCGAAGATCTTCTCCGCCCATTCGGCATACGTATCGTTCTTGGTGAATCGGGCGAGTCGGGCAGACAGCTCGAAAAGCCCCCCGTTCGAGATGGCGTTCTTCATCGTGTAGCCGGCCTGGTAGGGCCAGATCTGCCAGCGCATGCCGCCGTCGCAGGCGGTGTCGTCCCAGCGGTTGACTTGCATGTTGAAGACGGCGCGCGCGAGAGACGTCCATGACGGTTTGCCGGAGACTTCGGGGAAGCCCGTTTCTGAGGCGGTGATGGCGGCGAGGCCCCAGAACATTTGGTCGTCGTTGCCCTGTGGATATCGAGATATCGTTAGTCGAGCTGCTAGCTAGGATTGGACTGGGTGATATCGAAAGAGGGAGTGGGAGGTCGTACCAGCCATTGACTGTAGTTGGAGGAGAAATAGTCGTAGTTTTCTCCCGCTTGGAACATCAGGTCATGCTGCACGACGGAATTGTAGGTGTCGACGCCCGAGGCCTGCCAGAATTGAATCAGGGTCATGAACATGGCCCCCGCAATGTACCAGGTGTCGGTGAGCTTGCCGGGGATGCCTTCGGTTTGGTTCTGTTTGTAGAAGACCATCAATGGGTCGGCGATGGTGGAGCCGGCGTTTTTGAGGGAGTCTATTGACATGATGGTTAGAGGACATGTAGCTGGGCATCGCATGTGGGTTATGGCATACCGGCATCGTTGACTTGTATACCCAGGTCGGAGTAGGCCCGTTGACTGTGTAACAGGAGCAGCAGAAAGGCGGTTAAGTGGTGACTGCGCATGGTGAAATGGGAGTCTGACGGAAGACCATCCAGCTATGTTGGAGAGTACAACCAGACCGACAGGAAAAGCAGCCGAAGTGATAGAAACGACCAGGCAGCCATGATGAATTAATGGTGGAATTTTTCAGGGGGTCAGACTGAGACGCCAAGGGAGGCAAAGACCCTTGGCACGCCTGGCCAAGAGCGACATTTTGGGCGGAAACGAAGACAAGCTGTTGGGATGCTATATTTGGGACAAAGGAGTGTCGTGGTTGGGTGGGATGGAATCTTGAGGGATGGCCGGAATAGCGGACAATATCTGGATAGAGATGGACGAGAAGGATACAAGGATACTGATGATGGAGGTGATGATGAGCATTCAGGGTCTCAAGAACAGGACCCCTTTTTCCCCGGATTCCGCATAACAACACCTCCTATGATCGCCGCCTGACAGCCCTAAACGGGTTATTCTTAGCGCGCGCGAACCGTTCCCCAACTGGAACTGAAACAGAGACTCGCCGACCTGACACTTGACACTTGATCAGAGCTCCTTAACGAGGAACTGTGGTTCGCTGTCTGACCAGCAGTTCTAATTAGAGAAACACTAAGCTAGTCACCATATTGCATACTGACAGTCCAGATGTCCATTCCTGGTCCCCATGCAAACCCGGCCATGCGCTCGGATGTCGTGGCATCTTAGTTATTTATACTCACATAAACCGTTACACATAAACAATGACCACATCAATAATGGCGTTTCTATTGCAAGATTATCTTTCGGAGAATAATCCCTCCCCAAAAAGCAAAAACAATCAGCAAAAGTATATCCGACCGAAACGCGATTCGAACGCGCAACCTTTTGTGCCGAAAACAAACGCGCTACCATTGCGCCATTCGGCCAGTATTCCTGACTAACCATGTCCGACTAGCCTTGTTGTGTACTCCAAATGAATGACTATCGGCCGACGTCCCATTTAGGTAATATTGGATGCACGTGACATCGCGTTTCTGCGCATCCGAAACCTGCTTCACCTCGAATATTGATATCAGAACGCGCATCCACCGCATCCACAATGTGGCGTCAGTATGGCCGGCTCGAAAACACAAGCGGACAATGCAGATATTATATCGGGCCGGAAACGAGCCCAAGATGAGCCAGAGCCAGAGCAAGATGTCCCCGAGCATGCCGACCCCATATCCAACAGCGCGTCGACAGACCCAGCGCCAAAGAAAAGGCAACGTCGCAAGCCCCCTTCGAAGTCACCGGCAGAGACGCCGGAGATCGGAGACAGCACAAGTGCTAGCTCAACTGCAGAGAAACCTTCCAAAGGAAAACGCAAACCCGCTCAACCGAAGCGAACTCCGTCTGCCCCATGGCCGGAGGCATTCAAGAGCCTCGCCCGGACACACCGCGCCCTGAACCTCGTGTACACCTTCTGCTGCACGCGAAAGCACTTTGCTACCACTTTTGACAACATCAAGAATGCGGTTCAGGCGCAAATGCAAGGTCAGGATTTGACCGTGGAGGATGTTGCGCGGGTGAAAGTCCTCGTGCCACGCGCAGTGCGCTTCGAGTATGTCGATGAGGCCAAGCTGGAGGTCATGACGACTGGAGACCGGGAAGCAACACAACTAGGCTATGGAAGGGATACACTCGGCGATGGGGGAATGCCCACCAAAAAGACACTCCTCTTCGAGCTTCTAGACGGAGATCTGAAGAGACAAGTGAGGCATCCGCAGACCGGGGAGCCAACCAAACCCGTGCGGCGCATGAAGAACGAGGATCTGAAGATGCCGGTGTACAGCCAGAAGCAAATGCTAGGCTTGATCGAGAAGCGAAACAAGAAATTCACTGATGCAATTGACGCCTTTCTCGTCCAGTGCGAAGACGAAGCCGTCGACCCAGTCGAGAAACTGGAGACGGAAAAGCACGCCTGGATTCCTCAGCCGCCGGAGGACGATACCCCCATCACTGCACCCTCCATCCTCCCACAACAAATCCCTAAAGAACGCAAATCCATGTCCGAAATTGTGGACGAGATCCGCCAAATGGACTGGTACACAGCGCAGATCGTCCCCGAAGGCCACCGAGTCTTCGACCCCCAGCCCGCCATCTACGGCGACCTCACCTTCCCACTCTCCCAGAACCTCGTCAACGCCCTATACAATACCAAGAACATCACCCAATTCTACTCCCACCAAGCCGAAGCCATTAACCACCTCCACGCCGGCCACCACGTCATCGTATCCACCTCCACCAGCTCCGGCAAATCCCTCATCTACCAAGTCCCCATGCTGCATGAACTCGAACACAACCCCTCCGCCCGCGGCCTATACATCTTCCCAACCAAAGCCCTAGCCCAAGACCAGCGCCGTAGCATGCAAGAGCTCCTCCAATTCATAGACGGCCTCCAAGGCACCCTCGTCGAGACCTTCGACGGCGACACCCCCATGTCCAACCGCAACCTCATCCGCGACGAAGCCCGCATCATCTTCACCAACCCGGACATGCTCCACATCACCATCCTCCCCCAAGAAGCCGCCTGGCGGACCTTCCTCCAGAACCTCAAATTCGTCGTCGTCGACGAACTTCACGTCTACGACGGCCTCTTCGGCACCCACGTCGCCTTCATCATGCGTCGTCTCCGCCGTATCTGCGCCGCCGTCGGCAACCACTCCGTCCAATTCATCTCCTGCTCCGCCACCGTCGCCAACCCTTCCCAACACATGCACGCCATCTTCGGCGTCGACCCCCAATTCATCCACCTCATCGACTCCGACGGCTCCCCCTCCGGCCGCAAGGAGTTCCTCTGCTGGAACACCCCCTACAAAGACCCCAACGACCCCTCCTCCGGCCGCGCCGACAGCGTCTCCGAAACAGCCCGTCTCTTCTCCCAACTCATCCTCCGCGGCGCCCGCGTCATCGCCTTCTGCCGCATCCGCAAGCTCTGCGAAGTCCTCCTCCAAGCCGTGCGCACCGAACTCGCCGCCCTCGACCGTCCCGAAATCGCCAACATGGTCATGGGCTACCGCGGCGGCTACAGCCCGCAAGACCGCCGCAATATCGAAAAGGACATGTTCGAGGGCCGTCTCCTCGGCATCGTAGCCACCAATGCCCTCGAACTAGGCGTCGACATCGGCTCCCTCGACGCAGTCATCACCCTAGGATTCCCCTACTCCATCTCCAACCTCCGCCAACAAAGCGGCCGCGCCGGCCGCCGGAACAAGGACTCGCTCTCCATCCTAGTCGGAGACCGCTACGCCACAGACCAGCATTACATGCGTAACCCAGACGAACTGTTCACGAAACCAAACACAGAGCTGCAAATCGACCTGTCGAACGACCTCATCCTCGAAGCGCATCTCCAATGCGCCGCTTACGAAAAACCCCTCTCCCCTGCTATCGACGAAGTATACTTCGGTCCTCAACTCCACACCCTCCTGGAATCCCGCCTCCTCCAAGATAAATACATCCCCTCCCTCTACCACACCCACCCGCGCTTCCTTCCCAACCCGTCCCGCTCCATCGCCATCCGCGATACCGAGGACCAGCACTTCGCCGTCATAGACACGACGAACGCCCGCAACGCCGTCCTCGAAGAAGTCGAAGCTTCCCGCGCCTTCTTCACCATCTACGAAGGGGGTATCTTCCTCCACCAGGGGCAGACGTATCTCGTGCACGAGCTCAACACATCGATGTACTTCGCCCGTGTCTCGCGCGTCCATGTGGATTATACCACCCAGCAACGCGATTACACCGACATCGACCCCATCGAGACGGAGAATATTCGTCTTCTCTCTACATCTACCCACTCACACTCTTCCTCAGAATCAACCCCCACTCCACAACCCAATAACAACAACACCAACACAAATACAACAGTAACAGTAAGTAAAGCCTACTTCGGCTCGATCCTCATCCACGCCGTAGTCTACGGATTCTTCAAGATCGACAAACGAGGACGCATCCTCGACGCCGTACCCGTGGACAACAACCCCCCGATCGACATCCACACGAAAGGAATGTGGATCGACATCCCCCCGCTAGCTCTGGAAATCCTCTCATCAAGAAACCTCAACATCGCAGCAGCGATACACGCAGCCGAGCACGCGATCCTGTCACTATTACCTACTTTCGTGGTCTCTTCTCCCGGGGACGTGCGGACGGAATGTAAGGTTGCGAAGAAGGAGTTGGGGAGGAAGTTGCAGATGGCTGTACAGGATGCAAAAGGGTCCGGGGGGATGGATAAGCAGAAGTTGCAGAAGATTCTGCATCCGCCTGCGAGACAGAGGCCGGCGAGATTGACGTTTTATGATGCGAAGGGGGGAGCGTGTGGGTCGGGGGTTGCGGCGAAGGCGTTTGAGTTTGTGGATGTGTTGTTGGAACGGGCTGTCAGGCGGATTGAGGCGTGTGGGTGTGTGATGCCGCAGGGGTGTTTGGAGTGTTGTTGTGATGAGAGGTGTAAGGAGATGAATGAGGTGATGAGTAAGGCTGGGGCTGGGGTGGTGTTGAGGTGTTTGTTGGGGTGGGGGGTGGATGTGGATGCGTTGCCGTGGGGGGAGGAGATGGGGGTTGCGGATAATATTGGGGAGTTGAGAGGGGGTTTGGAGACGGTGGTTCCTGCTGTTGAGGTGCCGGGGAGAGTTGGATTATCTAGAGGTCAGGCTGGTTCTGGTTCTTAGGGTGGATATGTATAGAGTGTGTTTATTGTTCTGTATGATGTGTAGTCCGTATATTGGGTATCTAGCGCATGTATATGATCCAATGGGTATGTATGTAGTAGGTATGTAAATAAGTAGACAGATTCCTATCCAATGTCTTGCTCCAGGCCAATCCTCGTGTGGTATCCGGGTATCAATTCGTTCCAGTCATGCATGTCACCTTGCGAGAGCAAAAGAATGTGGGTTGGGTCATCAGACAACCAGTGATTATTCATTAAGGCGTAGCGGTGGCCATGCGTGACCGAGTGGAGGAGGGTAAGGATCATCGTTGGATTCGTTACTGTAGAACCCCATGCTGTGCTTAGGTGTTTGTATGTACTCGTTCGTTATGCACAGTGAAACATGCTGCGTCTGTTGTGCAACCAGCTGCAGTGGTACAGCAGGCTGTCATGATCGACCTTCCGTGTTCACCGATGCGGGACTCCCCTCGCTGGAGGTGTCGTCCAGGCTGATGTTCCAAAACAGCGTCTTCATATGGCTGACATCCTCACGGAAGTTATCTTGAGGGTGGCTCGTGCGTTCTTCCGTCATCGCTCGCACTTCCCGGATGATGCTCGGGTATCCCTCGTCGTCTGGCAACCACCAGCGATTGACTTCGGGCTTTTGCCACGAGGCTGCCAGTGCCGCCCGGAATGTGGCTGCAACGACGTATCTAATCCAACACGGTTAGCTGATATCTAGTGTCGTCCTAATTGGCGATACTTACCCGCTTTGCTCCAGCTGAGCGAACTTCCTCCGCGCCCACATTATGTACCGTTCGTCGCGAGGACAGAACATGGCTGCCATCCCGATGCTGTTCTTGAACGCCAAGATGCATCCGCTTTCCTTCATCGGCCATCGATCAACCGCCTCCATCAGCCGGACCAGCTCTACCGAAAGGGATTGCAGTTCTTCCACCGATGATTGCTTCACCGAAAGAAGTGACTGATACTTGTACATAGCCTTGGTGGAGTAGTAGTCAACCCACGTCATGTTGACTTCCCACAAGGGCCCGTGGTGCATCCCCCCAGGAACATACGGATCCACGACATCGTCTGAGGTCAAGGGGACGCGATTGGGGTACTCCTGCACGGTGTATTCAGAGTCGTTGAACGATTCCAGGATGGTCCGTACCCTTTCCAAGGTCTGTCCCAACAGTTCGTTCTGGACGATAAACTCATTCACAGGAATCAGTCCACGCGACAACTTCGCATACAGCGACGCCATTTCCAAGCCAAACCGGCGGTTGATCGAATTTGCCAACGCCAATTGCTTCATGGCATCGTTTGGATTGCGGGCGGCCTCCTGAGCATCATATTCCTCTTTCGCAATATACCAGTCACGACTTAGTATCGTCTCATTTCCGGCCAAGATCCCTGCTACCACGTCGAACCGGGCGTACCAGACGAAGATGTTGCTGTGAAGCTCGTTCAGGTTGGCAGACTCTGGCGTTAGAATCTCCCGCACCAAGGCATGAGCAGCCTGATGGTGGCCAATAAGGTTGACCCAGTCCCCGACGGATTCCTGGCGAGTCAGTATGGTTCTGAAAAGCACAAAAACAGGCTGTATGTCTTACCTCGAAAGTGGTGAGGACAAGCACCGTGATCAGGGTCGCCTCATTATGCGGCTCACCTGAGCCTAGGGACTTGCGCAGGAGCTTCAACGCGAAGTTGTAATATTTCAAAAAGGTGTAAAGCTTCCCACTGTTATTTTGAACACAGTGGTGATATGCAGAAAACCCCACCACGGCATACAGCAGGGGATCATACTGCAAAGCCAGCTCAATGATACTCTGATGAACGAACCGGTCATTGACCGGTTTCAAGAAATAATGACGGTACGTGATGAACTCTTGGTGGTAGTTGAGATAAAATCGCAGGTCGTCGGGCAGATGTGCTATACTGGGCAGAGTGGATCCGTATGGTTCGGGCAGGGTGACACCGACGCTGGCCGACCGAGCGCTTAGCGAGTCGTATCTAGATGACGTATCCGAGGACGGGGACGGCGAATTACTATGCTCGATTCGTGCACCACCCGAGTCGGTCGCAACAGCATGCTTTCCACCCTGCTGCTTCAAAGACTGACCACTTTGTCTCCTGGGGAGTTTGGGTTTGGACCATGTGGGTGCGGCTGTTGGGGACAGTCGGGTACTTGACCCGACACTAGTTCCATCTTCATCCTCGTCGGCGATGGGCTCCAAGACGCGGAAGTCCTCGGATCCCGGGTGACCGGAAGTCTCACTCCCACGCAACAGTGATCCTCTGGGCTTGGACACATTACGAGTTCCTGACTTTACTGCACCTGTGGCTGACGGATAGACGCAGTCGCGGTTACCCTTCCGACATCTGTCGCAGACGGGACGTGCTTCGTCGCACTTGATGCGACGGGATCGACAGGTGAAACAGCCACTGCGAGTGCGCTTATGCTTCTTCTGATCAGAAGTGGGTTGAAGGAGCGACTGAGCCTTTGGGGGCACGGACGGATAGGAGGCGGCGACGGCGGCGGGAGGTAGCGGCGGCTGGGGTTGCGCGGATGGATTGTGCCAATATGCGACACTATCGGGGTATTGTCCGGTCCCTAGGATGGAGTAGGCGGAGAGTGGAGGGTTCTGGTCCTGCAGCGACAGGAAGGAGGGAGTATAGCCGGTCAAGGCGGCCTGGGAACTGGAGTATGGAGGTGCCATGGTGTGATTCGCATCGAAGAACCCAAGCGGTAGAGGGTCGAGATGGCCGGCATCGACTGCAGTCAAGTCGTTCAGCACCGGATAGATGGGCACCGATGGCGGAGAGGCCCGATCCGCATAGCCAGCACGCACTGAAAGGGAGGTGATGGGAGGAGAGAAATGACAGGAGGGAGGATGTTGAGTCAGAGGAACGCTGATGGAGATGATAAAGATGGTAGCAAACAGTTCGGTGTCCGGGTGATTGCAGGAAACAAAGAGAAGGAACGCGGAAGGGAGGGGAGGGCAAAGGTAAGAGTAAGAGTTAGAGGGTGGAAGCCACCAACCACGCAGCAGAACAATAGGAAATAAATCGGAAGAGAGAAAAATGGAAAAAGAGGAAAGAAGAAGTCAAATAGTGGGAGAGGAATAGGATGTAAAAAAAAGAAGAAAGCGAAATGGGAAGAGAGAGAGAAAGAGAGGGAGAAGAGAGAGAGGATTGGGGATGGGGCTGACCGGAAGAGGCAATGCATCCAAAAGCAATCCAAGCAATCAATCAAGGGCACCACAACTTTAACTTCCCATCCTTCCCCTTAGTCTCGTTGCTCCTCTATTATCTGGATGACCCGCCAGCGCTAGAACATGGTGGTTCTCACCTTAATTCTATCCCATTCGTCTGTCCGGCATTAATTAAGCCCGCCCTAGTTTGGAGTCAAGCCTCCCCTAGTGGCCTGGCGGTTGGAGTATCAACCTGAACCTTTTTGCTGCTTGCTAGTCCTACTAATAGATGGATACTACTACTGCTACTTGCTCGAGTGGGCCGCGTTGGATCTCGATGATCGTCCTCTCACGCACGACCTATCGATGATTTATCCACGTCTGTTGGGAAAATCCGTTCTCTCCCCCTGCCCAGGCTCATGATCCCCATCACGGAGGAGGTTTCGGAAGGTGCCGACAAGATGGATACTACAGCCCGTACGTAGTATACAACTGTACACTCCGGCCGGTGGTGGCTAGCTGATTGCCTCCCTCCTTCTCTCCCATGAGATCACATCACTCTATCTTTCCGCCACATTGTCACCCAGTCGTCACTCTAAGTATCACTCTTATCCAGACCCATCCACGGATCAGATTACGACCAGCAGAAGTTCATCCTCCTGCCAAGAGGCTTGAGCACAAGACAAGGGAATAGTTTCCTCCCCGCCAAGGGGGGACGGCGTCATTCTCAGCCACGGCTTCTCCCCGACGACAGTACAAGCCATGGTTCCGTGGGTGTCCGCTCAAATCACAATGCCTAGGGCATTGTCTCAAATAAAGTAGAAGCTAGTCCCGACATTCTGCTCGGAGGCTGTAACAGCGTCATGAATCAGGCCAGCAGTCTGGGTGCATCCGGAACCGTGGGTGGGTGGATCCGCCCGGCTCCGAGAAACCTATCCTTCACACTGTAAAAACCCGAGTGAACGATCTCCGAGTCAGGGTGGCCATACTTGCCTTGATCGTTCAATCCATGAATACGGTGCCTGCGGATGCTGCTAGGGAGATCCCTGCGCAAATCCCGAATGTTCTGTGGTATTTTGACTCGTGAAGACGCCGACAACCACGGCATTGTAGCTAACCTAGGCTTATACGGACTCGTAAAGTATTAGTGTTCATAACATTGCATTCTTGCTCCTCCACCTCTAGAGTCATAGCAATTGCAGTGGATGCGGTCAAACCTTCTTTGAAGGGCCAGCAACCACTAACGCCGTCCCATTGCCACGGGCGACTCCGCCAGCCCCAGCTGGGATCCACTTGAAGCCGCCAGAATGCTCCTCGGCTAATCTGAAACTGCCCCTATCCAATGACACCACCCGATCTGGGAAACATTTGCCGAGACGTTCGTTCACCCACGCACTCGGAAAAGCTCTGAACCAGCTCTGGGGTCCCCGTCTGTCACCGGAAATGAGGTTATAGCACCCGCTGTGAACTATAGCAGGGACGACTGGACGACATCCATGATGCTGTCGCTCAGCCAGCAAGACGAGCTGGGGGAATATTGAACCTAAACTGCGCCAAGGAGATTTGATGGGCCGCATTTGCGTCGTCGTTGTTGTCGTCGGCCGTAAGAAATGGCCACCACGACGGCGTGGCCTCGCAGGGAGGCAAATTGGATTCGGGTCAGTCGGATGTTCCTGATCGACACTGAGGGTTTGACAGCTGAGTAGGCTGAGTGGCCTCCGCTGGTGACTGGTCGCCGTCCACCCAGATCTAGCTGGGGCCACCAATCTAACCGGCACTGGGCGACTCTTGACGGCCCTAGTCTCAGCCGTAGGTCCCCTAACAATTTTATCGCCTCGTACTTCGACGCATCGCTGCGGCCCACATTTGCCCTAATTCACGGCACTCTTTACATGCATCGCTTGTCTGCGACGAGAACAAGAAGAATCTGAAATATTCAAGGAGAGACAGAGAGAAGAGGAGCTTACCTACTGTCGGCCGGTCGGTACCTGAATTTGGTTCGCCGCTGGAAACGTGGCAGAGAAAAGTAAGGTTTGCTGAGAACTGGTGCCGACGGTCGCACGTTGTCCCCATCCACCATATCCATGATAAAACAGGTAACCACCACGAACTGTGGACCAAAGGTAATAATGCACTCTCAAAGAAGGCAGGCGTCCGGAGAAGATGTGGGTGCCTCCATGTGGACAGTATGTTTGCTTCTTAAAGTGTGCCAAAAACGGACGGTTCCCCTTTCCATGCGGACCCGGCATGAGGCATCTGGCCCTGATTTTTCTTCTCCCACCACCAATCATAGAGGCTATGGAAATTAATCGTACCTTTCTGGAAGAGCCCGGAGCCTCAGGCGGCTGGGACAACGGATATGCGGAGGACCAACTGCTCCGTCCGTGGAGGGGAGCTGTGGCTAGTCAATCAAACAACTTGGGATTTAGGAAATGAGGCCCATATGGAGACTGCTCATAGGCTGCGCAAACTAGGTAATCTCTGGGCTACCTGGTTCATCAGGACGATCCTTGCAGTTCTTTGAAACGGAGGGTAGGCAATAATATGCTCTTTCTCCATCCTGGGATAATTTGGGACGCTCTTGTTGATCAATAAACTATGAATAGAGTGATCTTCCTTGCTATTGTGAATTACTTTTTATCCGGACTTGTATGCATGAATGATATGCAGCCATTGGCCAGTCCGGACCTGCGCTCATTGTGACTGCACGAGTCTTCGAGGGTAAAGGTGTGCAGGAAGCCCCGGGCATGGCGAATGGCATGTGCCGCGGGTTCACTAGTGTTCGGGGAACATAGTCGGGGATCTCCAGTCACCCAGGGACCCAATCAGCCAGTACTTTGTAATAGCAGACAGCTCCACCACAAGTAACCCTCGGGATTTCCGCTGAATAATTTCTGGACCTAGACTATAGTACGCACGCACAACTTATCGATCAGAGAACGTTTTCGAACGGGGTCTGTAATGGGGCACGGCGGATATCAGATCACGCGGAAAGGCCTCAGAATGCGATTGCTTCCACTCGATGATTGCTGCTAGGGGAGCAGATATAGATTCTGCAGATCATCACATTGATGTTATTCTTCCCGTAATCCCCGTTCTTACTCTTCCAGTGGTCGAGAGTCATGGCAGCGCAACGAGAAACGCAAGAGCCACCAGAAGAATACGAGTACGTGCTATGATCCGGGCCGCAGGCCGGAAGTCAACCAAGTACCCAGCTGGATTGGGCCGCTAGTTAATTCTGTTTCCGGTGAAGCTATGCTGCAAATGGGGCGAGTAAGGGCAAGGGAAAGAGTTCCGTGTTGCTAGTACGGTGGCCACCAGTAGAAGTGCCGAGCCACGATCCGTCCAGCGTTGTTCCATCACCATATCATTGTCGTCTGAGTGGAGCCGGCGCGCATACCTTCCCAACGCAGGATACTAGACGTTTTTCCTCGAGCCCACTTATGATGTTACCCTAGCATAGATAGTGTACGTGGGTACAAACTAGCAAGGGCCACAGCAAAAGCACTTTGTCTTCGGGGGGGACGGAAAAGCCGTGATGCACATCAGCCGTTGGATCCTCACGCTGGCCTATCAATGCGTCGAATTAGCTGAGAAGTGCATTAGGGGAGGGGAAGGTTTCATCCGTCGGAGGCCCCCGTCGTGACGTGCCATCGGAGGTGATGTATTCGTGTCGAGGGTAGAAACTGTGGACCAGAGGGCTCATTCAGAGTTACTGGACCTGTTTAAGCTCCGCTTTACTGAGTCGTTCAGGCCAGAGGGCTAACTCTGCAAAACATCCAGATATGAACAGTAGCAGCCATGCCAAGTAATCATCCCTGTGAAACAAGAAACTGAGTCTCTGAAACTAGCATCAGTAGTAGGCACTGGAACCTGAGGGAGGAGAAGGGGAAGGGATCGGAAAGTGGGGAGAGAGCAACCAGGCGGAGACCAGGCATGGCATGACCTTCCTTAGAGTAAGGATTTAATCTCTTCTGGGGCGTCAACCAGACGATCTTCAACTTGTTGGGCCAATCTTGATGATGACCAGACAGGAGAACTCTGGTTTTAGTGCATTGGAGCTGCCGGTGTGTTTTCTTGCTGGGTCCAAGCGCATGCTTTGTGTGTGTGTGCAGCCTGAGGCCCTTGTCTGTCCCTTCTGCCCGAGTTGTCTTGGGAAATCAATTAATTCCTGCCCATTTGAGCTGCCTCTTTCAGTAAGGAAAGTACGAACGTGCTCCTTCCTTGAGCCTTGGTGCACTAGCAGGGAGCCATGCCGGCCCAGCAGAAGTACGTACTGACTACGTGACTGTCCAGGGAGAAACCACGCTAAACAACCCTAGCAAATTGCTGTGACCATGCTTTCAACCGGTTTAGACTGGGATTTTACCAGCCAGCAGTCACTTGGCAAGAGGGGAAAGTAGATTCTGAAGTCCGGTCCATGTGGGAGCCACTTGATCTCGTATCTGCGCGTCCAATACGTACTACAACTCTCTAGTATCCGGTGACTAGTATAGTGCCATTATATTAAAGAAGAGACGGCGTCGGATGTTCTAGCCATTCATCGTGAGTCTCTCCATCCAATGTGGTTCCCAGAGAGGGTTAAACTCCGTCCCAACACCATATGAGGAATGTCAAACGCCCTCGTATGAAGAGCGCGCGTCCATCGCTGAAGTAGCGTTTAATAGTCGACTTATTAACCCAGCGCACATTATACATGCCTCTCAGTCCATTTCGTAGTAGTATATGGTATCTTAGACCCCAATAGTTAGTAACAATCATCACTCATGGCCAAAAAACACCGATCCACCAGCCACACCCCTCTCACGTAAGAGCAATAAAATCTACCGGCTCTCCTTGACCTCCTGGATCGTAAGCTTCACCCCCTCAATCACCACTCCCCACTCAACCTCATGCACCTTCTGCTCAAACTTATGCAGATCCTCATCCTCCCCCTTCACAAACGGAATTTCTCTGACCAGAATGGGCTGCCCCATATCCACCTCCGAAATGACTCTATGGATCATAACACCCGTCTTATCGATTTTCCCTTCCAACCAAGCAGCATGCGCACGCTCAATAGCGTTCTATTCCAACCCAACCATCCCAGAATTACGTCAGCATGATTTCTTCTTCCCACGTATAATTTTTAAAGGGCACAAGATAAGGGGGGAACGAATGAAGAAGAGACAAATAAAATGAATAAACATACCGCCCCATTAAACGCCCCGGGCAGAGCCGGGTGCAGATTAATGATATTAATCTTAGCTTCCTCCAACGGCTCCAAGAACCTCGGCGACAGAACATGCATGAATCCCAAACAAGCCACCATTTCCGGCTTGTCAGCCAGTACCAATCGGGCCAATTCGGCGTCGTACTCTTCCCGCGCCGCCTGAATGCCCTCTGGTGTAGCAGGGTGCTGTTTCTTGTACTTCACCAGGTTGTGGTATTGCGTGGGGATGTTGGCCTGTCGAGCCCGCTCGAGACCATACGCATTCTGGCGGTTGGAGATGACGCGCACGATCTGCGTCGAGAGTTGTCCTTGCTGTGTCTTGTCTATCACTGCTTGGAGGTTGGAGCCATTGCCGGATATGAGAACGGTAAGGCGCACGGGTATGTCCATATTGGCCATTTCTAATGATTTTGTCCTTTCTGTTTATTGGGAGAGGGAGACGTGGTTTTGGGAAAGGATCGAGGGACTAGGATCGGGGGTGTTTTGGTCTCGTAGCGGGGTAGGTCGGAAATTTTCTGGAGTGGGTTCTTTTCTTAGTTTTCCCTGGCTGTAGAGGATCAGCAACTTTCACTCAATTGATCCCACGGTGAGGGGTAAAATTCGCGCACCAGGCACGCGGCGAGTCTTAGCAATGGCGCGGAGTTTAGGCCTAAGAGAGTCGGACTTCAAGGCACAATCCAACTGCGTAATGAGCCAGTGGATGGCAGCCAGACGCGGGGTGGTGAACTGCGGTGGGCTGAGTCAGCCGAGGGGGCGGAGATGCGGGACTTTCGCCGGGGTTGGGCTCCGCTCCGCCACTCCCAAGTCAGTGTGTCTTGTTGGCCCAAGCTTATGGCTGGTCTCTACTCAAGAGTACAACGACGGATAGCTTTCCAATCTCAAAATAACAGGCTGTATGCAACTAATATGTACCAAGTCAACTGCTATTGCCGTGGCTGCCCTGGCTAGAAACCCCTGCTACCAATGCGTAATCGCCCAAGAGCCGTAGCTCAACCAGAGAGGGGAATAATACAAAAGGGAAGAGACCAGTAAACGAGAACTCAAACACTGAAGTTATGTCACAGGGGCCAAATATCATGCACTCAAGAAGGTCCCGTATTTATGGCAGACTGCGGCGGGCCACAAAAATGCAAACTCTCTGACATGCCTCACGCGTCAGCTGCCACACTTCCTTGAGAACCCATCTCCCACGGCCCATGACCAGGAAAGACCACTTGCTTAATAGAACAAGGAAAGTGTTCGCCGTGCCTGCCATCCGTGAAGTGGAAAATAAACCAGTAAAAGACGTTCGTTAGGGTATGAGATAAGACGCTTCATGCTAAGCTTCAAATAAGTCAAGTTTATGTGGAAAGATGATGAATCGAAAGAGAATGACCAACGCAGCGCATGTCCTCCTACTTACGCTGCTGCTGCGCTAGGTGCATCAGGCGTGGGTTGATTATTCGACGTCTCGGCTACACCTTGGCCTCGGCAAAGTGGGCATGAATTACGGCCCGTGGTCAACCACTGGTAGAAAGTCAGTCAGTCTTTGACCCCTCCGAGGAAAGAAATGGACGAACCTGATCAATGCAATCCCGGTGGAAAAGGTGTTTGCATTTGGTCAGTTGCCGAAGCTCCTCTGCCGCCTCGTAGTCACTGAGACAGATCAAGCACCGCTCGCCTTCGGGAAGTTGGATGGCGCCAGCGCCTTCCAGACCTTCTGCAACCAGCGAGCCGGCATACTCCACAAGGCGGAACAGTCCACCGGCCGTAGAGAGATCCTCCTGGGTCGCAACAGGTGGCTTGACAGGCCCAAGCAGAGACGAGAGCAAGATCATGTCTTCGTACGTTGGATTCTACTCACGCGTTAGCCACAAAACGCACAGACCAGGGAAGAAAGAGGTTGAGCGAAAAAGGGTTAGAGTTGAGATATCTTACATCAGTAAACAGACTTGGCGTTGCAAAAGCAGGGTGATTCTCTGAAAGATTGGTCCCGACAACGTAGATCAGCCAGCTTCTTCCCGTGGGTGGTGTAGCATTGTCGGGTTCTACGACGCCGTTACGCCGGACAGCACCAGACCCTAAGTCACGATGGCGTGCATATTCTGAGTCACTTCGACGTCGCTGGCGCGTATTCAGCGGAATACCGTCTTCAGCGGGCTCAACCGTGGGTTGCATCGGTCGGTTGGTGTCAATTGGAGGCAGGGTACCTGGTGACATGGCCGAAGCAGTCGAAGGTCTCCGACTAGGAGTGGACGCGCTGGATGACACGGCGGATAATCCCGGTTCAGCTGGCGTCGAAGGAGGAGGATGGGGACCTGGAGGGCTTTCCGAAAGCACCGAAGGGGCTGCAGACAGTGAGCCAAATGGGGCCCGGGTGCCCGCGTCAGACAGCCGCCGCAGTGGGGTCGGTCCTCCTTGTGAAGAAATATCACTGCCCGTGGGAAGCCCCGTAGGATGCTGCTCGCCCTGGAGCCGGATAGGTGGAAGCCTTGGCCGCCCATCTGGACGTGGCGGAAATCCAGAGCCGTTCTCGTGATTGCGTGCTAAGTTCCCAGGCGTTAGGAACGGCAGGCGGAGCAAGGCATCCAGTCCAGTTCCTGGATTACCCGGCTGATCGCCGCTAGGCCCGTTCCCAGAGGGGACTGATCGTACACCAACCACTACGAGAGTAACAGTACGTCCTTCAGGTCCATCAGTAGGGTTGTCCACATCCATTCCGCCGCCGTTGTTATCGGTGTTCTCAGCGTTTGCCGTTGGACGATTCAATGGACCGCCGGGTCGAGTACCATCTGAATTGGCAAAGCGAAAGACTCTCAGGAAGTTAACCGGGGTCGGAGGACCGTTGTCGCCTGCCGCACTCTCTCCTTCGTTGGGGGCCGTCTGGGTGGACGTGGCGTGCTGTAAGCTCTGTATGAAATTATCCAACGAACCATCAAGGCCATCATTACCCAGAGCCTGAATGTTGGGCATAACTGGACCAGCTGTGCCAGAGAGCTGAGCGGCAATGGCGGCAGCGGCCAGTTGAAGGACACGCGACAAAGGAGTCTGTTCCTCTCGACGCATGGCTCGAGACGGTCTTGCTCGCAGCAATCCCGGGAGTTGCCGTAAGCCAGGTGGGCCTTGTGTAGACTGCGATGACATAGGCGAGGTAGGACGGGTACTGCCTACAGCAGGTTCTACCGAATCAAGCTCATGGGGCTCATCAAAGTCCATCTGGCTATCCATTGACCTTGAATAAGGAAGAAACCCGTCGGCGTCCTCACTAGAAATTGGGTCCAGGGGTGGTTGTGGGATCGGTCCTGATTCTTGGGCGGATGCGTTCGGGAAAGATTGGCCGAACATGTGGCCAATTGGTCCTGACAGTGAGTTTCGGACACGATGCAGCCGAGCACTGCGGCGCCATGAGCTTCGCGTAGGTTCTGGAGTGATCTCTGTGGTAGGGTCGAGGAATGAGCCGGAACGAGCGGGATCTGACAAGAGAGTTGGATCATTGCGGGGGATGAAGTACGGCCCACGTAAGGAGCGTCGCCTAGAGACGCTTCTCGAGCTGAGGGAATTGAACGGGCTAAAACGCGCGCTGCTATGCGTGGCTTCCGATCTTGGAATCGTCCTTGACACGATACCGTGGCGATGGGCGTGACCTTCTGCTGGTGTTTCTTCTTCGCTGCTTAGCAATCCACGGATCACCGAATTAGGAAGGATCCTAGAACCCAATCGCGACATGGTTGACTGTCTTCTGGCAGCCATTCGGGCAAATATATCCGATCGATATTCCCGCTGGCCTGGCTCATATTGCGGGTCGTTCTCCTCTTGTATTGTTCTCATATGTCGTTGTTCATCACCTGAAAGGTTGGGATGCCATATCTCGGCAGAAGGATCCGGATGAGCGGGGGCTCCTGAAGTTGTTGGAGTGTTGTCATGGTCTGTCTCTGTTCCCGACCGGGGCTGGTAGTCCCCAGTCTGCTCCGTGTTGTAGCTGTTATTCATTGCTTCATCCCTATTTCTGCGGACACGGATCGCGTGGAAAGTAGGAAAGTGTTCTGGAGGGGTACTGTGACGACGATTTCGTTGTGTAGAGGAAGACTGTCCCATAGTAACAATAACGCAAGGACGTGGCGATGGGAGTCTATAAGCCGCCTATTGCCATCGAAAGGTGGATGACTAAAGGTGCAACCAGCATTAGTAAGATGGCAGACACAGCAGTGACTCACTTCAGGCACGGTCCGATGGGCAGAAGTGAAGGCAGGGAAATTGCGACTAAGAACAGATGGTGAAGTGGTGGCCGATAAGACAGCTCTTGCAGGCAATACACTCAGACAACGCCACTAAGAAGGGTCCCGACTCCTGAGGACCCTGGAATTGGCCCTGATAGTTTCAGGCAGAACGTACCATTGGGCAGTCTTCAGTGAAATGACATAAATTCAATTCTTGTGCGAAATTATTGTTCTCGATTTGCAATTCAAGGTCCAGATGTGTTACTGCAGGCGGGCGTTGGGAAGTGAACGTGCCTGATCGCACCGTGTGGTAGGCCGTTCGGAGTCCAGGCGGCTGCGAACGAGCGTTGGGCAAAAGGCGGAAACTGGGAGGTCGGCAGAGTGAAGAGAAGCAATTTCCCCGGCTAAGAAGATCCTAAAAGGCGTAGAAAACTAACTGAAGGCCAGCCAGCAGGTGCCGATTCCTTTTAAAGGGAGCCACAAAGGGAAGGACGTGTGGTGGGATTAAACGCCGTACGACATTCGGGGGGAGCGACCCCACGACTTAACCGGAGGCTACTGTAGTTGTTGCAGCTAAGAGACGGGTAAGTATGGGAGGTGTTGGCGAGACAGTTGTCCAGCAGTGAACATGAATGCCAGGGTGAAAGAGAGATCAAGAAGTGCGAGAAGCCCTGGGGGCCTCTGAGAGATGATGGAGCACGAAGGGAGCGCCCCGAGGATGAGGAGGATGATGATGATGGAGAGGAGATGATGAATGATAACAGTTGGTTTCGGTTTGGCTGCTGGTCGGGCGGTTTTGGTTTTGGTTTCGGCTTGGCTTCGTTTTGCTTACTTGACCTACAGTCCCGTCCCATCTCGGCCTAGTCCCTTCACGGGAGGTCTTACATAGTAGCTTCTGATTGGTCTTAATCTTTAAGGCGATCTTGCCCGTGACTCCAACTGTCCCTGAAACGGTTTAGTGGCCCGGCGGTTTCGGCGGTTTCGCCCTCCTGGATCCGATCTAGTGTTATCTACTAATGGACTAGCGCCCAACGTGTTCAAGGCGGCATGATTTGTGGCATTGCTGATTGGACAAGAAGTCTGAAATCAGATTGCCTCAGGTGTCTTTCTGCATCTGCTCCCATTTTTGGACTTCTCTGAACATGTACTGCGGACCTTCTTTACTTCCGATTCTATCCATTCTTTTCGATCGATGATCGTCGGTGATACAGATTAGTGATGGAGTATTTGTGGACGTCATTCCTATAAACAAGACATTGAATACGCTCAAGCCACTCGTCCCCATCACTTTTCATGCGGTGATCCTTGCTGTCAAGGCCCACGGGACCTCCCCGTACCTCAATAGTCCTCCTCTTCTGGAACAGGCCGTCGGCATTATTATCATCCGTGTCTCTATGGCATCTGTTCCTGCAGCAGCGGTCTTTTCTTTGCCTCTTGCCCCATGGCAACAACCTGCCACTGTGCGCGTAGCTCAGTACGAGCCTAGGAAGCGCAAGAAGGATTTCTCCGACTGGGGGGACGATGATGACGATGTTGATGGCGACACAACAGATGCGGCATCAGAGGCAGCTCCTGGTCCATCACTCACCCTCTCCCCGGATGAAGCCCATCAATATCGCATTGCTGGCCTTGCCTTCGACCAAGAATTACCTGGGGGCAATTTTCCACATGCTCCGGTTAAAGATCAACCGACCCGTCGGCAGACACGAAACCAAGTCTTAAAAGAGTTGACTTCGTTGCCATCTCCAATCTATCCTCCTCAGTCTGCAGCCCATCAAGGGAATCTACGTCTTCAGCATCTGGCCGTGCTATCTTCCATTTTGCACCGTTGCCTCCTGCAGAAAGACTTCGTTCGAGCGGGCAGGGCGTGGGGGTTAATCCTCCGTGAAGAAATTGGGGGCATCCCAATTGACGTCCGCACTGAAGGGAGATGGGGCATTGGTGCAGAAATCTTGCTCCGACGTGACTGCCAGGTCTCGGACATGTCTCCTGATAATGCACAGGAACGTGATGCAGAGCCGTCTGAGGCACCGCCTTCCAAACTCTTATTCACAAGGCAGGGTTTTGAAAAGGCCAAGCAGTATTACGAAACCCTCATCATTCAGCACCCATACCGAAAAGCGGCACCTGATGCTATAAGCTCACTACACTTTTATCCTGCCATGTTTGGACTTTGGGTGTATGTCACCCAAGAGGAGAGCAATGTTTCTCGACAGATAATCTGGGACGCCCATGGTGCGTCCCCTGACGATTCGGAAGAAGAAGATTCTGCGCTCGATATGCAACACCATGACGGCACCCGACAGAAGACGCATGCGCTGATTGCCAGTGTTAGGAAGAGTGAGCTGGAACAGGCTCAGAAGATTGCAGCCAGGATGGATGAGATTCTCGGATCTCCCCCATACTCCGACTCTCCTGAGTTACTGGAGCTCCGCGGAATGATCTCTCTCTGGATTGCTGATCTATTTGTCTCCTCACTGCCATATGGGCGAGCAGAGGGAGATATGGTCGATTATGATTCCGATGAGACCGGTTCATCATCTGCTGAAGATCTTCAAGACTCGCTTCAAGAGCGGCGAGAGCGCCGGCTTGCAGTCGAGAGGAAGGAATACGAGGTACAGAAGTCGCAGGATTATTTTGCGAAGGCCAAACAGCGTGGCAAAGGGGTCACCTCTACGTTTGGAGACCTGCATATAGATGATGATGATGCTTCATTTGGGTATGCGGATTAACGAGACATGATTAAAGATATGTATGGATGTATTTAACCAACACAAAAATAAATAAATGTAAAATCAGATAATGATATTTACAAAGTATTTATCCTTTATAAACTTCCCTCTCATCTCTCAGCACATTTGTAAGAAGCTGGATAAAACTGGCAGTATTGATGCCCATCGGTCACACGTGACCTCGTGTGGATGCCTCGCGCGTGCCTGAAGAATCAACGCGTTAGCCATTTTCGACCTCCTCTCAGCGCCATCGATTCAATATCCTCACCACCATGACCGGACCCACACATTCTAGATAACAATTGTAAATTGCAAGTCAATCACAATCATTTCGGCATATCGATCAGCCCCTTCCCCACTTGCTCTTTGTTGAATACTACCCTTCCATCTCCTCACCCCGCTCAGACTCGGGTAACCATGGGAGTGGGCGATTATGTGCATTCAAAAGAGGCTGGCCAGCCTCGACCACGCACAACTGAAGCCTCAAACCAGTCACGGCAGGCTCTAGCCGCACAAGCAAGGGTTGACGTCCCTCCAACAAATCTGGTGGCGCCAGTGCCCCTGCCAATCAACAAATCAATTCCCCTGGAGCATTATTCAACACCGGCATTTAGCGAGCAGATGCCTCAGGCGCCCGCGGAAAATGGCGTGCATAGAGACATGTTTGACACCGATGTGGAAGGCATCGACGACTCGACTATTGCTGCGACAAGTGTCATGGGTGCAGAGGATGCTCCACTTCAATTCCAATTACGACCCGCCACAGTTCCTCAATATCAGGAGGCAGCGCCAGTAGCGGATGAGAGGCCACTGCATCCGTCTCGATTGCCACGCCGTGCTTACGATGGCAAGTGGTACGAGAATCTTGGAGACAGCGCTATGAAAACAGCTGGTTTTGACTCAGAAGATGCCGATGATGCAAGTCAATTGACCTCCATGGCCGGAGACGATGAACGATCTGATACAACTGAGGACGGGAACTACGCCCGCAGATACAGATCCTCCACCGAGGAACCATTAAGCAAACGACTACAGAGCTTTTGGGCCGCCAGCAGGAGATCTTATCAGAATCCAGAACCACAAGCATACCCCGAACCATCAAAGACTGCTGCTCCTCCTCCTCTGCGGCAATCCACATCCGACGCCAGATTATCAAAACAGGCTCTACCCAACAGGAAAGTCACACTGCCACGCAGTATGACAGCAACTCCACGGACACGATTCAGTCCACCCAAGCCATCTCTCCTAGAACAACTGGACATAACCCCAACTCGTCGAACCTCAGGACCTCGACCCCAACCCGGCAAAGAACCAGGAATCACCAGCACTACCAACCACCACCAGCACCATCAGCGCCACAACTCCGACGACAACCACCTCTTCAACACCAGCCGCGACAGCCTACCACCCCTAACCACCTTCGACATGACCAACATCGACGACCTAGACGTCGACGACGATGACCACGACCCAATCAACGACCCCTTCGCCCGCCGCAACTCCGTCCAACGCATCGTCTCAGACGACCCCGACTTCCAACCCACCAAGAGCACCATCACCATCGGCACCAGCACCAAAAACAAAAAACGAAACCTCGAATCCGACTACCCACCCGAAATCCTGCGCCAAAAGTCCTTCAAGGACCTCCAATCCGAACCTTTCGACCACACCCCAACCGCACCCGCCAAATCCACCCCGACCACCACACCAGCCCCCAACCCAGGCCCCAACGCCACCTCGGACGAGAAAATAGATTTCTTACTAAACTCCGAAGACAAAGACCGCCGCGACTTCTTCTCCACGCTCACGATGAACGAATGGGAGGATTACGGGGATCTCCTCATCGACCAATTCAGCGATGCGCTCTCTAAAATGAAAGATCTCCGCCATGCAAGACGGAAAACAGCGGCGTTGTTTGAGGCGGAAGTTGCGAGGAGGAATGAGGTTGTTGAGGAGCAGTCGGCTGATTTGACGAGGAAGTTGGAGGAGATGAGGAGTGGAGGGGCGGAGGTGTTGAGGGGTAGGACGCCTTGATTTTATATGATTTGATATAGGTGTGATGTGTTGACTTGCATATATTTAATGGCCTTCTTCGACGAGGGATGTACTCGCCTGTCTTGATCCTTCTTCTATCTATTTTTTATCGGGGTTGTGGTATGTGCTTGCATGGGCTGGAAGATGCACTTTACCAATAATGTTATAATGGATTGCATTTATTGTTATATGCTTCGGACTGTATTTGTTTGTTGTTGTTTCTCGGGATATTCAAGGTTTTTATGATAGAGCTTACATGAGGATGACCACCTTTCTTACTAGTATACCATGTTTCAATTACTGCTTTGTTATGTATGGTCTTTGCTGAACAATCCTTATATTTCCCATCATCAATTAGCAATATCATTATACCCCACAACTATACTCCCCAAAATCATAGATTGAAAATAAAACCTGCATTTGATTAAACACTAGCACTGCTAGCTACGCCTTTGACCCAAATGGCTGCAAATGCAAGACTGACTGAACCTGGACACTTGGAAAACACTGAACACCAGCAGTGGTCTACAATCTCAATGATATAACACACATAAACACGGAACGCGGAATCGCCATGGAGAAAAAAGAGGATACAACGAAGAGGGAGATAGTATGAACAAACATGTGGGAATCATATGCTTTAGGAAAAGAAATCGGAGAGGAAAGTATTCAGTCAAGTTCAGTGGTTCTGTTTTGATAGCGCTGCTGCAAGGCGCTTGTAGTCATCCAGCAAAACAGATACATCGGCGATGGTAAGCTCGTTGGCATTTTGCATCTGGAGGAAACGTTGAATAGGTGGGTCCACCCGCTCTACACGGGATGGAGCGCTGGGCACGCTCGATGAGGAAGTCTCGCGGGAGAGGATAGAGGCTCTGATTCTCTCGGTGGGAGTGTTGGGCGATGGCATCGATCCAGGAGTGTCAGGAGTTCCAGGGGCACCACGTCCGAAGTTGCGGATCATACCGGGGATGTGGTTGAGGGGGTTGAGGGTGTTTCCAAAGTTCCGCACCGATTCAAGCGGTGTAGGCGGCTGCGTAGTTGCGCTTGCTGGGGAAGCCTGGGGCTCTTCCTTCTGCGGGCCTTGAGAGACAGTTGCTTTTCTGGAGCTTCCCTGAGTCCGAACACTCTCGACACTCCGGTCACGTGGTGTTCGCTGACCGCTGACCAGCCCTAGGAATGTATCCTCCGCCTTCGAACCGATGCGCCTTAATTGCGGGCGATCAACGGGACGAGATTCTCTTCCGGCATTCTCGTCCTGGTTCAGGCTAGGTTCCGTAGATATAGGGTTGGTGACCAGACGTCGAGCATCTGCCAAGGTCTTGGGCAGTACCGGATTCCCATCTTTGACAGGGAACTGATTGGACTGCAACTCTTTGAGGCGGCCAAACAGGAAGTTGAAGCTGCTGTCTAAGGATGCTCCAATGTTCTTGAGCCCCTGGTCGGCAGTGTTACGAACAGCATCGTTCGCAGCGCCGAGCACCTTGGCAGGGGGCTGGAAGAGGTTGTTCAGCCGCCGTTGTTGGGTGCTTGCCGATGACTGAGGTCTGGGCAAGCTATCGGACGCTTCTTGTCCAACTGGCTTGGAGAGTTCAGGTGAGGCTGTCACTGGTGTAACCGACGATACTGCTGCTTCCTTGGTGGCAGTAGGAGACGGGAGAGAGTCGACCTTTCCGGCCGCAGTTGAATCATCGTTGGATGCCTTGGTCTGGCCTTCAAAGGCCTCCTCGCCGCGCAATTCAGACAGATCTACATTTTCAAGAAAGCTAATGGCCGCTTCCAGGTTAGTCAAGCAATATGCGGTTTCGCCGTCTATCTTATTGGACGACCTAAACCGCTGAATGAATTGTAGGTTGCTTATAACGTTGATCCCCTCAGGGGGGCAAGTGATCAAGGAATAGATCAGGGTAGGTAAGATCTCGTCAGCAGAAGAGGATGATGGCAGGAGCTTAGTCAAGGCATCAACTATGGCCTTGTGCGCGGCGGCAAGTTGTTGAAGTTTGCCCAAAGGATACTTGTCATCATTCATCTTTGCCAAGCAGTCTCGCGCAGCAGAAAGACATTCATCCGCTTCTTTTTGCTTGTCTTCATCGATAGCACTCAGGTCGATCTCGACACCGAGATCCTTCAGATTAATGCCAACTACAGAGAGAGCCGCTGTCTTTGAACGCAGTTTCTCGTCTCTGATTTCATCCAATGTACTTTTATGTCTCCATAGCTTGTCGTAGATAGTCTCACACGCTCTCCGTTCCACGGCTTCTTCCAAGGCAACACGCTTGGTTGCAAGATGCTTTCGCGCGATCCTCCTTTCAGTGACTTCTGATGCTGTCAACATCTGGCGGCCATCTGAACCTGTATTACTAGACTTGCCCTGCGCGGCACGGTACGGAGAAGGGTCACGGTTTATCCGGGAAGCAAGAGTAGAGATATGAGTAGCTATGTGTGATTCGGCTCGGACGTAGAATTCTTGGAACCGGCTCGATACTTTCTCGATTGTGGGAGGAGAGGAGTGTACCTTGGCAGTGAGAGAGTGGACAAATCTGCCAGTAATAACGTCAGCATCACATCAACGTGTAGGGAGAGTAGAGGCCCGACTGTACCTGTCTGTCATACTTGCGAGCTCTATTGGTAGTTCCTCCGTGTGACCCAAGCTACCTCGAGAGAGCACCGAGGTCTCCTCACTCTGCTGCGCATCGTCGCCGTAGCCTAAGTCGGCAGAGCCTGATTTCTCGAACAGGTCAGGGCTGCTATTCCGGTCCTCCTCGGCCGTGGACAAGGGTAACGGGAGTGCCTCGGCGTCTACCGACTCTGGTATTGCCACGGACTGAACAGTCTTGGCTCTGGAACGAACGAAAAGGCTCGTCTCGGGAGTGTCCATCCTTGGGAACGAGCGGGCCGTGTGTAGGCGCGGCTTTGCAGCGCCATCGTCGGCAGAATTGGCAGACATGGTTATATTAGAAAGAGTGACAACGGGGTATCAGTCCGACAAGCGTTGGGCTTTCAGCTGCTCATAAGATCGGCTCATACGAATGCAGCAGTTGGGGCCGGTGCGTATAGATGACACCTGGAACTTTAATCTGGCAACCCCAACCGAACGGACGGGTCAGGGGGAGAGGGTAAGAACTAGATCTGGGTGGGATTAGTTGTCCAAACCACACATCATGAGCAAACTGCCTCGCAGGCCAGGTATCAAAAGACGTCAGACCTCCAAGAAGAGGGGAGGAAAGTCAACAATCAATAGTGGCTCATGATTGCGCGGCGGAGTAAGCGTCGGCGAAACCCAAAAGCGGCGGACGTCACGCGCCAATCACGTGTGGCAGTCACGCTTTCTCCGCAATCGGGATTCCCGATGCGGCCTTGTCACGATAAGTGATCTTCGCCTAGCTTGGAGTCTGTTTTGGATGCATTCCTACCGAGTGAAGATGCGAAGGAGTTCGAGTTCAGTTCAAAGAGAAAAGGTATCAGTTACGCAACTATCTTACTATTCGTTTACATTTGTGGCTATGTCAAACAAGCATGACTAAATGAAGCATCAATTGAGTAAATAGGTATCATAACTATCTAGCATTCATCATTCTATGATGACTATGCACGTGGACTAAGAACAAGGCTAAATAAGAACAAGGGTAAGATACTATATTTTACAGACGGGAAGACTTGGAGTGGTCAGCCTTGGCCTCGGTAGCCTTCTCGATGCGGGCACCCAGATCGGGGTTCACACGATGGAACATGCCGTAGGTGGCCTTGCGAACACGCTCGTGGGCGGCGCACAAGTGAGAGGAAACGTTGTGGACAAAGTTGTCCTGCTGGCCGGGCTGGCGACCCAAGACCTGCCAAAGGCCGTTGGCCTGCACGTAGTCCTCATCGGTGACGGGCAGCTGCTCAACAACGACGGAACCGGCCCACTTCTCGTGCTCCTGACTGGCCTTCACGGGCTGGTAGTTGTAAGGACGGAAGGTGGAGGGATAGTTGGGGTTGGCTCCGTAGTTGCCGTGCACGTTCATGTAACCATCACGGTGCCAGGGGCTGAACGAGCGGAGCGGGCAGTTGACGGGGATCTGCTCGTAGTTGCCGCTCAGACGGTGGCGCTGGGTGTCAGGGTAGGAGAAGAGGCGGGACTGCAAGACAGGGTCGGCAGAGGGCTCCACACCCGGGACCATGTGCGAGGGGGAGAAGGCGGCCTGCTCAACCTCGGCGAAGTAGTTCTCGGGGTTCTTGTTCAGAGTGAGCTTGCCAAAGCGGCGCAGAGGAACCTCACTCTGAGGCCAGACCTTAGTCAGGTCAAAGACGCTCCAGCGGAACTTCTCGGCCTGCTCGGGGCTCAGGACCTGGACGTAGCAAGTCCATGAGGGGTTCTCGCCACGCGAGATAGCGTCGAACAGGTCCTGGGTGTGCCAGTCGGGGTTTTCAGCCGCCAGGCGAGTGGCCTCCTCGTTGTTGAAGGTCTTGTTGCCCTGGTCGGTCTTCAGGTGGATCTGGACATAGTTGAAGGTGCCGTCGGGCTTGATCCACTTGTAAGTGTGGCCGGAGTAGCCGTTCATGTGGCGGTAAGAGTAAGGCGTGCCACGGTCACTGAAGAGGTGCATGACCTGGTGAACGGCTTCTTCGTGGGTGGAAAGGTAGTCCCAGAACATGGTGGCATCCTTGAGGTTGGTCTGGGGGTTGCGCTTCTGGGTGTGAATGAAGATGGGGAACTTGGCGGGATCACGGAGGAAGAAGACAGGGGTGTTGTTGAAGACCCAGTCCCAATTGCCCTCTTCAGTATAGAACTTGATAGCGAAGCCACGGGGATCACGCGCGCTGTCCGCAGAGCCCTTCTCACCACCAACGGTTGAGAAGCGAGTGAACAGCTTGGTCTTCTTGCCAATGCCCTTGAGCATGTCGATGACGGTGATGTCGCTGATGTCATCGGTGACCTCGAACTCACCAAAGGCGCCAGCACCCTTGGCGTGGACAACACGCTCTGGGATTCTCTCTCTGTCGAAGTGTGCGAGGAGGTCGATCAGGTGGAAGTCCTGAAGCAGAAGGGGTCCGTTGCGGCCAACGCGCTGGGCAGCCTGGGGGTCCATAACCTGAGATGTGTCAGTATGTTATCCGTAAGTGGACCATATGATGTCGGCGCAGCATACTGGGCAGCCATTGGAGGTAGTGTAGATGGGCTTCTCATTGTAGCGGTAGGTCTCTAAAAGACGGAGCAGCAAAGTTAGTTTTCAGTTCACATTTCAGGTCAGATGAAAGCTAGGGTAGTATAGACGTACTGGGTTGGTCGTCCTTGCCCATGGTGACGGTTTGTAATAAGAGTTGATTGAAAGTGTTGCAAGAGTGATAAATTGAAGATAGCTGAATGCGGGGTTTTAGTAGATTGGAGAGCTAGCAGTGGTTCGTTGATGGGGACAAGGAGGTCCTTGGGAGGAATGCGGGGAGTAAAAAAAGCCGCGGAGCGAGATCCCAATGAAGGAAGAAGTAATTGCAAGAACTGAAGCAGCAGCGGCAAGGGAAGAAAGAGATTATAAGGAAAAGAGCAGACGATCCATTGAAATATTTGAAGGCGGGTGGCTCGTCGCCGAGGGAGGCAGATGGGGAACCCCGTGCAGCAACAGCCAATGATGAGGCCGGGGAAGGTCAACACGGTGGTTCCACAGAATCGCCTGCCTCGATCAGTCCCGCTGCCCGTCCGATTTCCCGCCGGTTCAGGTACTATGACTTATGCCATTGACCTGATCAATTGATAGTTGAGCTCACCTATAGAACCCTATATTGGCCTGAAGCTATCCCAATGCTTCTGGGCAGCAATGAAAGAAACTCAAAGATTCATTTGCACATTAACCTTTCTCGGAAGTACGAAACAAACAAAATCACCCAAAAGGAGCTTTCCGATACGCTAATTTACCCCGCACAGTTGCAGCCAATTCCGCCAGGGGTGTCCACCAATCAGCACCATCTCGATGTCAGAATGTCGACCAAGTTTAGATTTCCCCACGTTATTTCCACTGAAGGAGATTGACTCCTCTTAACTATGTTGAGGATGATGTGGAGGATGAGGATGTTCTAGATAGTTCACTAATATAAGTGGTGTGGTGTGGACGGAGATCCCTAACACGTAACCACCTAAACGAGCACTGAAACGGCCCGAGGTGGGCATGCAAAGCTCCCGGGAGTCTACAAAATGCGCTAACAATCGAGGTTAGTTTATCCGCTAGTGACTTAGTTAGCTGTTGTGGTCTGATAAAGTGATAATCAATCTTAGTCAATGGACCTGGCCAGAAGTTCTCTGCTTTTCTGCAGCCCGCCAGCCCTGCAGGCACTAATACTCAGTACTACGGGTTGGCCGTCTGGACCTTCCGCGATCCCCATCGTAGAAATCCTATCCGGGCGTATTTCTTGCCTCATTGGGAAAGTGGATGTCTTTGCTGATTCTCTACAAGAGGAAGGCAATCCTGTTTGACCTTCCTAATCAGGTGATGTGATACTTCGAGCTGTTGTTCGTTCGCTGTTACCTAAAATAGTAATTAAATGAGATCTTCATGATAAAGATAGCTAGTTGGATGAACGGTATATGATCAAGGGGAGTAAAGCGATGATGTTTCGAACGCGATAAAGATAACCCCCACATTCTTTGGAACACAAGTTTCCCTGTATAATTCTCTCTGCTCAGGACCTTTCCATTCGCTACTGTGCGATATTCATGAATACAATTGGCCGAGGTAACCATTTGTCTGTCTCCAGCACCAATTGCGGCTATGATTGTCGGCTTGTCAAGTCAATATGATGATCACCCGATTCCTTGACATTATTGCGAAAGTTGTTTCTCTACCGACAGCTACGTCAGATTCAACGGGGAGTTCCCCGCGGAAAGCTCCGCCCTCCGAAGCGGAGCGAGATTCTCCTAGTGGAATAGGAACCCGAGCAGCAGATGCCTCGGAACACCCGCCCGCTCGGTTCCGATCGCGTTCATGCGAGTTTCTACGGAGTAGTTTACGCTTCATGCTTTTGAGTTTTACTCATCCTCAGAAAGTCAATTTGTCCTGCAAACACGCAATTCATATAGATACAGTCAAATCAGTCATTAAGCCATACCCATTTGAGCGAGAAAACAATTAACATCCGTCAAGCCCATTACATAGCAGATTCATCAAGTCATGTCATATCCAACCGGACCTCGCCGTCACCTTTACTTCCGATCAGCATCCGCACCGGATCTGTCGCCATTGATGCTGCTAAGGATGTCTCCAGTCGACTGTCCGACGCCCCGGGTTGTGTTGCCCAGGCCTTCAGTGGCACCCCCAACAGTCTTTCCAAGACCCTGAGTCGCACCGCCGGCAGTCTGACCGAGTCCTCCCACAGTGTTTCCCACAGTGTCTCCGAGTCCTCCTACAGTGCTTCCGACAGTGTCTCCGAGTCCGCCCACGGTCTTTCCTAGGGTATCGCCGACGCCTCCAAGGAGGTTCGCTATGTACTTACGCATTAGCAACAGGTGTGAAATGGTATCGAGGTATTATGGGATTTGGTACCCAGGGGTGCGAGAACTTCATAACGCGACCGACTAGTTAAGTCAAGGCACAAACAAGGGAGAATATAACATAGGAACAGTAGGTGCGAGGGTCGATGGTCACTTACGGTTGTTGTTGTTATCGTTGCCAGAAGACATGACGTCGATATCGCGGCAGCAAAGCTACTTCAGTGAGGAAGTTCTTGGAGGAAAGAAAATTATATTTTGAATGGAAAGTATGATTTTTAACCAGACTGACGATGCAGTATAGATCAAAGTAATCGCTAAATGTTGTGATAACTGTTCTTTTTATATATCAGGGTACATAGGCACATGTGTCCAATATCCAAAGTCGCCACGGGACGCTCCATCCCCCTATGATATCATCGTGTTCTGAAACCAAGATGGTACCACAACCCGCAGCCAATGGATTCGGGAAATCGAAGATCTGATGGCATCGCCTGATGACGCTCGTCCGCAAAATGATGAAATAAGGCCCTGGCCGTTATGACAGTGGCGCGACGACCCCTACCTGCGATACTGGTTGTGGTGCTTATTGGTCCCCACAGACATCCGCATACGTAGGGAATATGCGAGTAAATATGGTACTATAGCAGCACGAGACCATATCTTTCTAACCAGATATAGGGTTTAGGCAGCGATGAGAATCATCTTCCTAGCCAACCTGTATTGTTGAACACATTTGCGCAACAACTATCAACCAAGCGGATTGACTTGGGCAGTTGCAGTATTGGGGCTCATCCCTTCACTCTGGTCCACTAGTCCAAGCCGGTCGGGATGGCTAGTACTAATTACCAGTGACTACCAGTAGAGAAGGCCCGTCAGCTCGTCGATAGGAACGGGCTTCGGTTCTGATACAATCAGCCTGAATTCACATTGCACAACATAGCCGTCAACCACTTGTAACTCACGGACGAACAGAAAAATGCCCCCAATATCAACTTGAATCAAATAACACCTTTGTATCCTCGCTCATAATGGATCCCCCCTATCCATCACCCACCCCAACTTTAACAACACCCTCCAAAGCTTGTTCCGACTTAGGACATGGGAACCTAAAAAAAATTATCTTCCAATCGACCAGGGGGGCTGTCAGGGTATTAGCAGATGCACGTGATCGAAGGTCTCCAAGTTACCCAGCCTATGGTCAACGAGCATGTTTTTGGGCACCCTCATTCTCTTCACCTGGATGATCGCTTTTTGACCACCTTGACCCAACCGTGTCCTTCAATATTCACATCAATCCTGTGTCTTATTCCTTCTTTCCACCACATGAACTATAACCAGCCAGAATTTTTTTACGCTCCAGAAAACTCCAATGTCTTCCTTGTGACATTGCTCACTTACGCCTCCTTCGAGGCCTTACGTGAAGCGATCAACGTACATATGGTGCTCGCTCGTTGGGTGGGTATGGCCGGCTCAAGCTGGTTTTCCTCCTTAGTTACCATGTTGATCCTTTGGTGTGTCATCTTCCCGAGGATCCCACCCAAAACTACGATGGCTTGAGAACACAGACAAGACCTAAGAGCGTCCTCCAGTCTATGCATGCCTATATCATCTGCTTATGTTGACCTAATCGCTTCGGAGTTCGTACGGTCTCAGGCTAATAAGTGCATAGGTGCTGAGGAGGGGCATGTCTGGGGTAGTAGGTCAATTGAGCGGGTATGGCCTTTTTTCCATCCGGCGGTTCATTAAATGCCAAAAAAAAAAGAAAGAAAAAGAGAGAAAAGAAAAAGAAAAAGAAATTGGTGAATTGTAGCTAAAACGGTGTCCGATCCTCCACAATTGACAATGCGTTGTTCACCAAAATGAGGCCCATAATTACACTTTCCTTCACCAGCCTAAGAAAGACAGAACCTCAATTCTACAATCCCATGGGACTCCCATCTTAGCCCCATGGAACCGGACTGGACACCTCACTCCCATCTCTTGGCACTCCCGTGGGACCATATGGTGGGAGTTAGGCAAGGCCTGATCTGGCCTATAGCCCAGTTGGCATTTGTTGTTCTAATACGGCCAAAGCCGGTTTCGGAGCCATTGATCCCTCTGATTTTGGACATAGACTACCTTATTTCTATCGGTGACCCTACTGCTGGTCTACTAGATTAAACTCCCGGTGTACTTCACTTAAAGTTTCAACTATTTTTGGACGTACTCAATCATCATTCAGATAGTTCATGACGGTGATGACAGATCTGATGCTCACTCAGCCAATCAATCAATCAAAGTTCCATTAACCTGTTGCAATCTAACTAGTAGACTATGATCATACAGGCGTTTTCTCTAGCGGAAACAAGAATCTATAACCGGACGGCTAGGGCTAGGTACTAGCCATCACCCTTTCGAAACAGCTTAGCCACGGAGCGGTGTGTAGTAAGTAAGACAAATGTAAAGGCATACAAAGCGGTATAATATCATTTTCGGCACAGGTATTAAAATCAAATTGAGGTGTAAGATGGCTACCGTGCCCATTAAGGATCAATAGCCGAAATCGCCCTCGTACACGCGAATTGGTGTATAGAATGAAGATCTTTTGGAGCCAGCGCAGGGCCGATTTCATTGGTAGTCCAGCCATTATATGGTACTTCGTTTCGGCAATCCCTAGGGAGATTTGATCTAAACCAACCAGCGATATAAACCTCGCCCTTAAGTATAATACAGGGCGGCAGCGAATAGCAGTCAGCGCATATGGTTTCGATCGTAGTAACCCATTCGCGATTACCGGGCTGGAGGATTGATGCCCATCATAGATTTATGGTGTCGGATCCAAGTTACGCGATATGCACTAATACTAGAATAAGACAATGAGACCGTTGCATGGTATTATTTGGGATGTGTTGCTCTAAAAAAGGGCTTCGAAAGGAATGTGATCATTCGTGGAATATTCATGAATAATATGAATATGAATAAG
Source organism: Aspergillus neoniger CBS 115656 (assembly GCF_003184625.1). NCBI lineage: Eukaryota > Fungi > Ascomycota > Eurotiomycetes > Eurotiales > Aspergillaceae > Aspergillus > Aspergillus neoniger. The sequence continues at coordinate 103,148 of NW_020291151.1, read as the reverse complement.
GCCTGTTGAGACAAAGTGGTTGTGTTAAGTTCTTAGTTAACTATAAGAGTGGGAACACCATCTAATTTAAGCATCTAGTCCCATCAGAAGCCTTGACCAGCGCGATGTGGGAGAGGGGGGGGTCTTCGGCGGTGTTGAAGGCCGAGGCATCGCATTCGTCCCATTGGAGGTAGCCGCCAGGTTCTACCATATATATTCTTGTTAGTATTACGGTGGGGCGGAAGGGGGCGGCATGTAGACATGGATGTATATGGTGGACGTACTCAGTAACTCGACCACATTCCGAACCACAACAGGATAATCTTCCTCTTTCAATGCCACGACTAACAATCGCAGGTGCACAAGATCGTACCGTCCACGTTGGTCCTCGTGAAACCGGCCACGCATGTCATGTACCGAGAAAAAAGTTTCATGGGAGGGGTTGACGTCCTTCGTGAACGGGTATTGCGCGGGCGAGATGTCGAAGCCGTGGAGGTAGAGGCGGTTGGAGGGGGTGGGGTGGAGGGCGTCTGTTACGGAGGTGAGCCAGATCCTATTTCTCTCACCTTGTTAGACCTCGTCTTTCTTGCCTTTTTTATAACGTTCAGGGTTTGTGGTTCTCCAGCGTATAGTTGGGGATAGGCGTACCCCGTGCCGGTAGCGACAGCTCGCCATGGTGCATGATAATAAGTACGTAGGGAATGATAAGCGTAGAGTCCACCAACAGACACACAGTTGACAACAAGAAAGAGATGTTGAGAAAAGAGATGAATTAAGACAAGGGAAGATGCGATCTCAAATACCATCACATCCGCTGCCGCCGTCCCTCTCCCAAGAGTCCGGAAACCCCCCCTCACACGCCCTCTCTAGTAACCTCACTAGTCCCCTCTCCGATACAAGCAGAGACATGCATCCCTCGCAGAACGGCGAATTCCCTGGCGCGATTCACTTCAGCTTGACAATCCCGCGAGTGGTGGTGGATCATCAGCCTATTTGGGAACCGTGATACCATGTCCTACTCTTACAGACCCGTCTGAAACTGCATTCCATGTCCTGTTGTAGAGAGACTAGTTATCAAACCCCAGTTGCGGTAGCAAGTCAGGGACTTTGCCAGTATAGGCTGCTTATGACAAAAAGAGCCCATCCACAAGAGCAATTAGTATGAATAATTATATTAGATCTCCGAGCTTAGGGTTCGAAAAACAGTTCGCTCCAAAACACATCTTGGATCCTGCTCTTCGCGTGTGCAAGCCCGTTGGTTCCAATACGTCCTACCTATCTATCCTTTCAAGATGATATCAACAAGGAATAATCATCACGAGTGGCCAGCGATGGATTTCGGTTGATTTTGGACATGTACCGGAGTTTCCTTGGCTAACATATCAATGCTGTTGTTCTGTTTCTTGAAGATCTCCACTTCACATCCACCTCGAAGGATGGCCACTCGTAAAGTTGCCAGTATATTATTTGCGGCGTTTGAATGGAGGTAGACGGCACCATTGAACAAGGTGGTAGCATCCTTCCCTAGTGCCATGCGCATCATCGACTCGCCTCCAGGGTGTTCATGAATAAACTTCGACACATCGTGAACGACTCCACCGATTAGTATTAAAACGTGACCCTGCGTAACCTTATCATGATACTCATCCCACTCCATAACAGGTAGCTTACTGAGTGGCGGCCCCCAGTCAAGGGATTCTCTTTCAACATTCAGTTTCTTGAAGACTTGCTGTAGCCGGCTCTTACCAATCTCATTTTGCCGGAAACGTTTCAAATCGTAGGCTAGTCCCAGTTGTTCGCAGAGCCTGATAGCCCACTTGGTAATATCAGGCTGATACCATTCAATCCCATTGCGGTAGTCGGAGGGAAACTCATGGTGGAAATTGTGATACCCCTCTCCCATCGTGATGAGAGCAGTGATGAGATGATCCCGGGATGAGCGGCGGTCATCGTAGGGCTGTTCCCCAATCCAATGAGCCAATGAATTCACACAGAACGTCGCCTGGTTAACAAAAAAAGACCGAAGAATGCCTGCATAGAGGAAGCCTCCGTACCAGTCGTTCCAGCCCAGGCCAGCGACTAGGGTTGGGAACCCCCATCCCATGAAGAAAGCAGCAAGGAAGTAGTACCTATGCTGCAGCGCCACCACACAGTCATTCTGGAGATCGGATATATCCACCCTGTTGTTTTTCCGGGGCTGTTTCGTGATCACCCAGAGAATATGTGCATGCAGCAGACCCTTCTTGACATTATATGGGTCCTGATCTGTGTCAGTATATCGATGGTGGGCTCTATGTTCTCGAACCCAGAATTTGATAGAACCTTGCACCGCTCCTGCACCAAATGCTGCTAGCAGCCACTTGAGTGTTGGGGAGGCGGAGTAGGATCGATGGGCCCATAATCGGTGGTATCCTGAGAGTTATTCACGTATCAGTACTATATTATTGGTCTGAATGCTACATATACCCATACGTCGACTGCACTTGACCCGCTACTTGAGGACTCACCTGCGGTCACGGATATTGCAGTTGTAACGTAGTATATAATCGACAGTACCAGTGTTTTCCGATGCATAGGAACCCAGGGAACTTGTAGGAAGGCAATAAGAGGAATGGTTATCAGCATGGTAAAGTTGAACCAACGGACTTTATTACACCAGGACGAAAGGGTCGTTATAAAATCGTCTTGGTGTAATTGGCCTGCTGTTGGTATTTTCTCAGGCTGGGTGTCGTGTAACCCTTCTATCACCTTAGGATTCCTCTTTCTTTCACCCATTGTGACGGTATCTGGAGTTGGGGGAAATCTCTGGAAACAGGAAGCTAGAAGCAGTTCGCTGGACACATCCTGGTGGAAGACGCCCGTTGTTAAATATATCCACAGTTTGTGGGATGCTTAGGTCGAGGCATGCAGGCAACGTCATCTCTAAACTTAAATCTCGATATTTTCAAGGTTGTCTGGTTGTCCTCCCTGTTTTATTTATCGTTACTTTTTTTAATGGATACGTCCAACGACAATAGAGTGACCGATGTATATCCCATTATGCCTAACATCCGGGGAATGCGGATCCCCGGATGTATTGTGCAGAGACAAGTATACATTAGGTCAATATACGGCGAGTACTTACTCGACTGGCTAAGATGTGAGCCAAGCAGGTCTGGTTAGTCAAAGAGAAGGTATGGCCACATCTCATCGCTGCCTACGGAGAAAAGGATGCCATTTCTTGATACTATCGATGGCAGATCTTTTTTATTGCATCTGCATAATGCACTAATTGTGAAGATGGTCCCCTTCCTGGCAAATGAAATTGTGAGGTAGTTCCTGGTGTGACACCGTTACCAACGAGCAGCCGATGATCACCTGAACGACTGCCTCTGGATCGGAAGCTCTGTTACGGGCAAAACTGGTGTAAAACTCCGGCGATAGCACTTGAAAATCGAGAAACTGCACATCATCAGATGATTTGTTTCAAGCCGAAGGAGACCGCATACTTTCTGCGGGTCTGCGGCAAGGCCCCCTGCTATTCCTGTGGATCCATACCGCACCGTAATGGGCATAGTAGTACTTTCGACAAGGTGTCGTAGATATTGACGGAAACGACATTCTAACCCTTGTTCTATGTTAGTGGCCATTCAACCTATGCCCTCCTTTGGGGCTAGAGGCTGGGGCTGCATCAGAAGTCTTCTCCGTAACCGTAGTTTAATCGCTTCAAAAACAATGCGCGGGCCAATAAGGAAACCGACCCATCCCCATGAGAGAGCGATTCGATACTTCTCCCTTTAGCAGAGAGCAGACAGCTTGATCCCTGGCCCCTTGGAACGAATGCTCGCTACCATTTTAATCTTACCTTCGGGGGTCATCAATGAAATCCTGCTATTAAGGGGAGTTTCCCCGGATATGGTGGCCAGGTGATCTATTGTGGAAATGGAGTACTCTCCTTCCAGAGAGTTGAATGGGGAGACATAAAGCTCCTTGATGCATTTCGAGGGCACCATTGTTATTGCATCGCGCTCAATGGTTGATTTTTCTAATAGTTTTACGTGATATGCAAGACATTCTTGAAAGGTATTGTTCACTTCAAGTACAAGACCCGTCAATGTCCGTTCCGCAGAATACGTATACCAGTAGGTTGCAGGGTTGAATGAATACCCCAAAATTTTAGGAGCGGTAAGTAAATAGACATAAGAGAAGTCTACCATCCCGTTCCAGGCACAAAAACGTACTGCCCCTCGGCCTTCTTTTCACCTCTCCATCGGACAAATGTCCCTATCCAGAGGTACGAATAGGAGAATATATACATACTGGGAGAGAGACGAGTATGCCTCAGTGTGCATGGATAAAGAGAAGTGTCACACATTCTTTTTATGTGCCTCCAAGTTCATATCATTGCCGGACAAGGATAAATAGAATAGTGGTTTGATATCGCAGATGATGGGTCCGGATATAAATAAAATGTTCATAAGCTGATCCTTGCCAGATACAAAGCTGCTAATATGTCTTCATTATGTACAACTTCATAGTTCCTGTCAAGGCGGGTGAGAGTCCATAAGTTAAGCTGCTTCCGTAATATGTGTAATTCTTCCAACCATGACCCAAGGTTAATCGATTACCATTATGAAGCCCAATGAGGGGATAGGAAACGTTCAAGCAATCCTCACCGCCAGTTCCTTTACCGCTAGTTCCCTTCACAGAAAACGCAACAACCCGAGGCACTTACGGATTGGTCTCCTTGCGATGCTAGTTCAAGCACGAGCTTTGCAGACTTTCTGTCAGTTGACGTTCATCGCTCGAAGCAATCATGATGCCTATGGACTTACCACTAGATTTCGGATGGATGGAATGAAAGCTACTAGTCCTACAATTTCCCTTTTCCCAATTACCTAACCGCCTAGCCCTGATAAAGCGCGCTAGTAGATAGTTGATCTTTGTGCAACTTCGAGTGCGACTTGTCTCCAATAGTCCGTGTACTGTGTTACACAATCCTTAAGGAGCCTGCGTAATCTCTTTCATTTTACGTAACTAGCACCCTGACCAGCTCCGATGTAATTGATAAGAGGGTAACACAACATATGCAAGACGCTGCATCATTCAGACACGGGACCTCCGTCAATGAAATTGACCTACTACAATTGACCCCAGTACTTTTGTTAGTACAGTGAGAAGGTGCAGGGATCTGAATCCTTTGTTTTCTGCTGTTCATATGATTATCAATACCTCAGATGGCCATTCAGCGTTTGCATTCAAGGCTTCACCATGGCGATCTAAAGAAGGCGGTGCCGTATGGGAGATCTACCGCTTCAAGAATTCAAATCCCTGCAACTCTCCACCGTACTAACAACTCACCGGGGTCAACCAGAGTAGAAGATTTTGGGTCTCGTCCAAATTTTAATCAACGTTGCTCAGGAAGTTCTAATTCTAACCCGTAATAATCCTAAACTCGGTTTCTCTGACCACTCCTTCTTGTGAGATCACACTATAAAATTATCTCCAAATATGGAATCCCTTCGCCAAATCATAATCGAAAAGCCCCTATCCAGCGCCAGTGAAATTCTTGAGCAGCAATTAGATGGACTTTCAGAGGCTAAGCAGTTAGATCTGCTAACAGAGTTGCCCACAATTGGTCATGAGGCCGATGAAAGAATGGCCGAAGTGATATATGCCGCCTGGTGCCACCTATGCGAGAAGGATCTCTGGTCCATTCAGTACGACACCCTAGAGCAATATAGAAGAGTCGTTGGGTACTATGACATCATCAGGCCTATCATTCGCCGATTCAAACGATCCGACAGAAAGAAGTTCTCAAATATGGATCTGATTGAAAGCAACTGGAATGCGCCGGTGACGGAGGCCATACCGTCACATATTGCCCCTCAATCATGGAGTAAACATATGCTTTCTCTCCTCGCCACATTAAGCAAAGAGAAACAAAGGGAGGAAGCAGTAGCGCTGCTTGAAGCCAGCATCGACCAAAGACCTCATAAATCGCGTCATTCAAGCCATTTGATTGCGAGTGACGTGCAGCGTATTCTTGAAAAGCCTTCTACTGTCAAGTATAAAAGAGAGAGAGAAAAAAGTAAGGGAGCTTGACCCCAAGCATGGCATTTTTACTGACATGTTTAGGGTCGTCAGGTCCAAGGAAAAGCAGAGTTCGCAGCCACGCCCACTCTCAATCTTCACCTGAAACGGAGCCAAGTTCAATCTGCCCCACTCAAAACCCAATTCCAAGTGTCACGAGCGAGCCTAGCGATGCTATGAGCCTTGATTATGATTTGGAAACCCAGACGGGACCAGACAATTGTGATTGCTCGCCCATATGTCTTCCTTTGGTGATGCTGATGTCCGTGGGTATGCCTACAATGACACAAGAACTCTCTATAGCCCTACTCAAATGGACTCAGAGTGTGTCCTGGTCTAGTCTTTGCATTCCTCATCTACAACAACTAGCAGCATACAAGTATGGCGACAATGCAAAACGGTGGTCGCGGCTCCAGTTAGTTAATAGGGTGGAACAGCTTTTACTGCCTCGTGACAAGGCCAGAGAAACGCCATTCTGTAGGTAGGAGCAGTATAACGTAGGACAAGCAAGGAGCTGATCCGTCGCAGGGAATGATCCAGGAATGCGCATCTTTGAGTCGGAAGACTCAGTTTGTTCCGAAGATCTTATTTCGGGTCTTTCAGATCTTTCAATCCCCGGCCATTTGGCGCTGAATGCTGGGAATTCCCGTGAACAGCAGGAGCAATCCCCTCCGACGCTATCATTTCGATCATCGCTATTCTACTGCGGCCCGACCAGCTTGCCATTGAGTATACATTGTCTTTTCTTTGCAACTCGCGACCATTACTGCTTTCTTGAGTGGGGAGGCCCTGATCTATTTTCTTCGTATACGTGCAGTAGGGATGTGTTTAGTTTTCTTCACTACCTTTTCCCCGGCGAACCCGTGAGTTGGCTGAACACTAGACTGTCCATCACCAGTCGGTTTTCAGATCAGACGGTAGTCGATATCCCATTCATAATCCTACCAAGCGAATTGTACACGGACTCGTTGAGAAGCTTTCAGCTACATGCCAACGGTGTCCTCACGCATTGGATCTCATGCTGGTGCCAGAACACAAGTCTCGATCAGTTTGTGCTACAGCTGGCAATATGGCTATAGCAGATCTGACCGCAGGAGAGATGCACTCGAACATAGGGAAGAAGCTCATTTGAGCAAATCTCCCCTTGAGCCAGAATCTTTTGCCCAAAAACATTGTCTGGAATCTTTAGAACGCAATCAAAGTTTGATTGATTGCTACTGGACGAGACGAACATATGGATGTAGCATCCCATAAGGCATTAATGTCGTGCTGGGTGATGTTGCTGTACCTAATAAGGGGGTGCGCACTCTGACTACTGCTGTTTGAACAAATGTTCAGTAACGATATTACCTCGGATTAGCTGTCGGTCCGCACAATGCATCCGCTAGGTAAACTCAAGGTCGAAGTACCAGCAGAGGATGGCCGCTCCTCATTACACTCAGCAGAATGGCACCGAATTTGAAACCCACAACTCGAGCTTCTTCCTATTCACTTGTCCAAAGTACATGTTAGAGTGGCTTTTCGTCTTTGTTTTTGAAATCCATGCAGTTGATCAAGCCAGCGACTTGCCCCAGCCATTCAAATCAAGACACATCGCTGTACGAATGTGGTCCTACCCCAGTACCATTATGACAAGTGCATAACACAACCACCATTCTGGTTTGACCTTACCTCGGGGTCAGGTCCATTCGTGCTCTGCAATCTGACAGAATACCTTAGACGATGCTGCCGCTCCAAGACAAAGTCCACCACGTCCAGTCTATATGCCGACGGTCTGAGTAGTGCATTTGTTGATACGGCAGTCAATATTGCAATTGGAATAGAAACTGCTTCCACGCCATAGAGCAAACTTAGCAGGTTTACCCGTGCCGTAAGGCTCGTTTGGGGCAGCGCCTTTTTTCGGTCGATCATCGGCACGGAACTAGAGTCGGATAATTTCTCTCTAGAAATCACTCACCTTGATTGCCATCGATTCTGAACCTTTTTCTGCCCACAGATGTGACTGTTTTCCGGAAGTTTCTAGGATTACCTGGAATTTCAGCAAGCGTGTTAGCAATCTGGCAAGCGTGGCATGGGCAAGCCAAATGGCAGTAGTTCCCACATTGGTTGTTGGTTGGATCGAGCTTGTTCGGACCCAAATCAGGGGGCGGAGGAGGAGATGAAGTTGTGGACACAGCAGCCAACTTCTTCAGACACTTGTCTCGCTCACCCTCTATTACTCCTTGCTTCGTTTTGCAAGTATCCCTTTCCCCCTTGTACTGATCTCGTTTGATCTCGCAGATATTTTTGTCACTATTAAATTGGCCTTTTGTCTGATTACAATCCTTCAACCTCTGCTCCGACTCCTCTGGAGTCTTATGGGAGGAGGCGGCGGGGAAGAACACCACCGCTGCCGGGATCTTGCTTCACAATTGGGCTCAGCAAGATCGTTTGGGATTAAGGATCAACATCCCCGTTAAGTACCTGGGACTGGGCCGGATATCCCCAGCACTCGTCGCCGGCACTCTCGTCAAAGACTACGGCATCACAGTTCGAGCTCAGGCTGCACAGCTCGAAACATGCCTCGGGCGAGGCGGTACCGCTGTCGACTCGGTCACCATCCACCTAGAACGGGAAGTATCCACCACAGGAAACAGTATAGTCACCTCCTCTCAAGGTGACGGTTTCGGTGTCCTTATCCGGACAGAGGCTGTCGTAGGTGAGATAGTCTCCTAACGCCAGGTGGCCAAGAAGGGGCAAGAAGGAAATGAATCGGAGTCGAGTCATTTTTCGAGTTTCGAGCCGCAAAGGGCTCTAGGCTGCTCGCAAGAAAGATATGTATCAACTTGTCAGGTGCGACGGCGAAGAGAGAATCCGTGTAGGGGAAAGGGAACATATGTTATCATATATTGCATCTGGACAATCTGGGTTCGAATACGCGGCGTGAAAACCCATGACGTGGATCCACTTTCAGCTGAGGCCCAGAGAGTCACCAGAGACTTCGATCTGAGGGCACAAATATTACGATGAAACCTGGGCAGTGCCAGGATATCAGGAAAACACGTGCTGAAAGGCTTTGGTGGAGAATCATGTTACATTTAGCCAATAAATTAAATGTCCACAGTCTATCACTGAATGCTCAACCAGCCTTCTTTAGAGTGCCGCCAGTGTTGACCGTTGATGCCCATAGATAGATCCCTCATTGTGCCCATCACATATTCCTGCTTCGGCATCCCATGTTCAATTGAATCCCTGACTCCTGAATATTGAGTGGCGATTGTTCAACAGAAAATGTCAGGTTAAGTCTGTATAGGTGCATATTTTCTAGAGAGGGTACTTCAATCCTTTCGCACGTGATTAATCTATGGTCAATCCTAGCGCCGGTCCAGTCAGCAGGGGCTGTAGTTAGCAGTTATCGCCAACTTCCATGAATTGGAACGCGATCTCAGTCTAAGGAATATCACCCACAACAATGACATCGACAATGACAGAAGTCAGAACCGACCAGCAACACGCGGCAAGCGTTTCGGGCAATACAGACAATAACGGATTTTCCGGTCCTAGAGACAGACCGGCAGCCACCTTCGACACGATAGCCGATAGTGCCAGCCTGCATGGAGAAGCCGAGTATCCCAGCGGCACGAAGTTCTGGCTCCTCATGCTCACCCTAGCTGCCATTCTAATCTTGAGCAGCATAGACATGAACATCGTCGCCACAGCCGTACCTAGCATAACAGACTACTTCCACACTGTTGCAGACGTCGGATGGTATTCCTCTGCATTCAGACTCTGCCAGTGTTCCTTCCAGTTTGTTTTCGGCAAGGCGTACAAGCTCTTCTCTATCAAGACCGTCTTCTTACTTGCCAATGCAATCTCCATAGCAGGTTCGCTACTCTGCGGCGCCGCCAGTACCTCGACCATGCTGGTCGTAGGTCGGGCTATAGCTGGCCTAGGATCCGCAGGCCTCCTCTCCGGGTGCTTCGTTATCCTCGTACAATCAACACCTTTACACAAACGACCCATGTTCACCGGCATGATGGGCGCTGTCGAAGGCCTAGCTACACTATCCGCACCACTTCTCGGCGGAGCCATCGTGCAGTCCATTGGCTGGCGATGGTGTTTCTACATCAACGCGCCTCTCGGTGCCGCTACCCTAGCACTGACCATATGTTGTTTCTCAGACCCGCCAAAACCCAGCGCCATCGCCCGCATGGGCCTCAAACAGAAGATCATACAACTCGACCTGACAAGCAACCTCCTATTCATTCCAGCACTAACAGCCCTATTCCTAGCCTTTTCCTGGGCCGGCACCAAGTACTCCTGGACCAGCGGCCCAGTAATAGCTCCCCTGGTCACCTTCACCATCCTCACGGCCGCCTTCATCTACAACCAAAAGCGCCTCGGAGACGCCGCCGCCCTCCCCTTCCGCATCATGAAGCGCCGCAGCGTCATCGCCGGCTGCATCTTCATCATGTGCGGCAACAGCACCGGCAACGTCCTCGAATACTACCTGCCCACTTACTACCAAGTCGTACGCGGATACACCCCCGCCAAGAGCGGCTACATGATGCTCCCTATCATTATCGCCGGCACCGTTGGCGCACTCATCCACGGCTTCGGGACCAGCGCTATCGGCTACTACGCCCCGTTCATGCTTTTCGCATCGATCATGATGCCCGTTGCCGCGGGCCTCATCACCACCTTTAGAATCAATACTAGCTTCGCCGAACTGATCATATACACTGCTTTCTCTGGCTTGGCCTACGGTATTGGCTTCTCCGGTCCGCAGAACGCTATCCAGGCGGTGTTGCCTGTGGAGGACGTGCCGCTGGGTACGTCGATTATGCTTTTCGCTCAGTCGTTTGGTCCGGCCGTGGCGATTGCTGTTGCGCAGGTCTTGTTTGTGGATCAGCTCTCGGTGAATCTGAGTGGTCTTGTGTCTGGCGTTGATAGGGCGAGTATTGAGAATAGTGGTTTGTCACAACTTGTGGCAGATATGTCGCCGGCTAAGACGAGGGATGTTCTCGTGGCGATTGATAGAAGTCTCATACAGACGTGGTATCTGGTGATCGGACTCGCATGTGCCACGATGGTGGGGAGTTTGATGATTGAATGGCGGTCGGTGAAATCGAGATGCGATTAGATACTACTCAGTAATACCTTACATGACACTTTATATAAATAGATAAACTTACACTCCCTCCTCATGAAGAATGAATGCATCCCTCCCCGGATCCCCCACCCTCCCCACCTCCAACAACCCCCTCCAAATCCAGACCCCCAAATCCACCTCTCTAAACGCCCTCCCAAACCACTCCTTCCCATTCTTCGCAATCGCCTCCGCCCTCTCCCTCCCCTCTCTACTCGACGTGAAATACCTCACCACCTCCGGTACCTCCTCCATCCCCAAACTAACCGGGATGTAATGCACCCACGGCCACAGTCTTTCATCATGCCACTCCCTAAACAGAGTCTGTTTAAGGGGTGCTGAATTCGACGCTAACAGACTATAAAACCTCCCGCTGATACCATTCCCATCTAGATCGAATATCAGCTTTGATTGTAAACCCTGGTCTTTATCCGCCCAAGAGTGTGGATGGAAGAAGCGGCGTTGGGCGCGGCAGGAGGCAGGTAAGCAGTTGAAGATGCGGGTGAATGAGATGGTGTAGAGGCGGGTGTTGAGGAAGGTGGATTTTCGTGTGGAGATTGAGGTTGGGGTTTGGTGGAGGTAGGTGTAGGTGTGGTGGTGCGAAGGGTTTGTGACTAGGCTGACGAAGCGTTGGCGGTGGAAGTTGTGCCAATCGTTGGTGTTTGTGGCGAAGGCGCCGGTTGTAGAACCGGCCCAGTAGAGGGTGTTTTGTTTTCGATGTCATGGGATGTCCTTTTCAGGGGTGTATTGGAAGTCCGGTGCTAGGTAGGCCGGACTGGGGTAGAGGATGTCGGTCATGGTCGAGAGGGAGCCTGTGGAGAGGATTGGGAGGAGGCCTGTTATAGGGCGGAAGGAGGTTGGGCTGAGGAAGATGCCGTGCTTTGTGCTGTATTCTGGGTGGAGACAGAGGTTTTTGGCTTGTTTGGGATCAGTGACAAAGGGGAGGTTTGGGGCTTGGGCTGGGTTTGGTGGTCTTGGGTCTGGGTACTGTTGGGTTGGTAGGTGCAGGGAGCTGATATAGTGTCCCATGTTGGTTGTCTGGACTGGTCCTTTATGCTCGGGCTGGTATGGATGTTGTTTGGTGGTGGGGGTATCACCCTTGGCTCATCGAGATGATTGACCAGGAAGGTGATGTCAGGCAGAGTAGCGGGTATATTCTAAAGTAAGGTATCGAATGTACGTTGAATATCCCGATCAAGGATGCGGAAATCATGCGAGCATTTTGTTTTGCTTGAGCTGCCGGAAAACGTACAAGTCCAGAGGTCGTTACCGGGCAGGTTGCGCGCATTTACTATGTTCTCGTTGATTTCTTTTCCGCTAATTCTCAACAACGGTAGTATACTGTCATATATAGCATCATAATCATCGATTATCGGCGACTGCTGAGCAGATGCATATAGGAACCAATCCTCGAATCCAGGTGGTGGTTCAATCTTGTAACGTCGGCGATACTCGTCGCATGCAGCTGCGTATGTGCGGGATTGTTTGTGGAGGGTTTCTTCGAAGTCGAGTCTGGCTTTATCCATCAATGCTGCGATGGGGTGGTTCTCGACTATTGTGTTGTTTGTGACATATATGGTCCATATGTTTGCGATGTATGGGATTATCGCTGCAAGACCAAACGTCCACAAAATCCATCGCCCTTTTAGGTTACTTGGAAGCACTTGGGTAAGTTGTGCAAGTACTAGTAACGAGGCGACAACGTTCAAAAAACCTTTGAGGTCTGATGACTGGTTGAACGGGCTACTGGCGGACAGAGTGCTGAAAATTACGATCAAGATAGCTGCACTCCAAGAAAAATGGTATATCTCCATAGCCGTCAGCAGAGTATCGTATATTGTGAAGCTTTGGGGCTTACGGTCTGAATAGTGAAGAAATAAGCAAAGGCCTTGATTGAGCCTGAAGCAAGTATGATAAGGGGATGTCCCCAGGAATAACCGAATATAATTATTTCCGCCACGACGGTCGCTGCCAACATTGGTAGAATTCTGGCAGCGAGGTGGAATGATGTCAACTCGACATCAATGCAAACAGGCAGTTCTCGTCCATGCTGAGACAAGATAATGATGGAAATGCCCAGGACACAGGCCAAGGGGATTAATGAGAGGCCCCATTCAACGAGGTTCGCTGAGGATGCGAGACTGAATGTTCCCAGCAATGAGATGATGCAGGGCCCGTGGAACGTTTCCGTCAGAAAGGAGAAAGAGCTCTTTCCTATCGAACTGTGTGTGCGGAACTTGAATACTTTTCCTGATATCAGCAATAATGGAAATAAAATTGGCTGGTGTCACATCAGTAATATATCTCGTTGAGAGTGCTTTGCCTGACGCACGAAACTTTGTAGGACCCCTATTTCCGACTTGAACCAAGAAGATATGCATACGCCAACAGCAATCAACCATAAGTGTGCGGAACGCAGAGATCCAGCTCTCGGCTGACTAGGGTTCTTCTTAATGGAGTATATTGAAAATTGATATCTAGAACTCAATCTGAATAGTATGGGTAGTGTTGCCCACGCCATCATTTCGGAGCCTATTTCGGCGCATTGGGTAGATGACTGGTGTAACAATATTTGCGTGAGAAGCGCAAGAGAAACTATCCCAACTGCTTTGTCCACCTGGACGAACGGATTCTTTGCGAACATGGCGTAAGTACGCTATGCTGGTAAATCCATTCGAACAGGTGAGTTTTATTGTTTGCTTCTATAGAAGGAAGAACAAGGTGTTTCTGCAGAGATTTTAGCATTAATCTGTCAAAAAATGGGCAAGGCTGGCTACGAGGTGTTTAGCGCTGGGAAATTTAAAACCCGACACACGCATACGTCTAGCACTGGTCAGGCTGGCCGAAAAAGAGGGTACTTCTGTCAGCTCACGCATATCGATCATCCCAAATGTCCAATCTGAATCGTGTAGCCTCACAAGGGATGTTGGTGCTAGAGGATAAAGTAGGTGGCCTAGTTAGGGCACCGAGTAAGCCCGATCCTTTGTACTGAAACTCACTATTTCATAGGCGCGACAAGGCTGCTAACACGCGGGGTAAGGCTGAGCTCTTGTCATCCAAACTCAATTTGGTTAATCAGGGTCTTGGGATTGTAGATCATCATTGGGCTTTACTAATATCTATGCAGGTGTCTGGGATATACAGCCACAGTAAGATTATAGTGAAATAGCCTTAAGACAGCTAGCCGTAGCGTTACTAATGAAAATTTGTGATTATTTCAATGACCAGTAGGAATTCTGGGAGGAACAGATCTTACCAGGTGTATCATATAGGATGGAAGATATTTCCGTGTACTTAATCCTTGACAGTCAGAAATGGGAAATCAAGGGTCTGTCAGGAAGTACTAGCGATCAAAAGCGGCTTGGTCTAGATCGCGCCTCTCGGCAGTAACAGGAAACGAAACAATGAGCCAGTCATCTGAAAGAATATTACTTGATTATTCACTGTACTATTTACTACCTTATGTTGTAAAAGCGGTCCATGTGTGCCCCAGTAACATACACTTCTCATTTTAAACTTATCAAGTAAGTAGCTTACCTTCCTTTCCTTCTCATCACCGATACCCAAGACTATTCATCCGCCCCTATCTCTACTATGTCGAACAAAAAGACAACTTATAAAAGTCTATATATATCATTTTGATGGGAATTATTTACGGAGTCGGACGCATCAGTTGGTGACGACTGACTGTCCTCCCCTCAGCAGGCATGGCATGCGATCAGCCACTGTCAAAATAAGAAGGGTCAACATGGATATATACTTACTGGTACTAAGAATGTATGATGTCCAGACGAGTCAGGCACTGTTGTTTATTAAGATTTTGAAGATTTAGTAACTGGGCGTAAGCTGTGACGCTTGATAGTAGCCAAGGACATATACAAACTCATTTATATATTGCGGATACTCTCATGTCTTGTGAACCAATGATCCACTACTAAGTCTACCGGACATGTCGGATTTGATCACTCAGCTAGTACATGGCTGCCATATAGTATAATTATGAGAAAGAAAATGAAGGCAACATCAGACCAAACATAATAACATTTGAGAGCTACTGTGTCACATCATCCCAAAGACATTTGGGGATGACCCAGGAGACACGCACTATGCACAGGCCTAGTATGTCCGATAAGTAGGGAATGGATTTCTTCCAACAAATGAGCAATCAGTGAGAATCCAGATCTTTGATCATTATTATCAGAGAAATGCAGTGCATCTTGCTCCACACAACCTATTCTGAGATAAGCAGTAGATACAGTAACTAGTAGTGTCCTTCCATGCCTATCTGAACCTGGATGGAGCCGCGTATATGGAGTTTGCCAATTAACTCCGACCATTGGACGCGTAGGTAACCGGAAAAGGACTAACCAAGTTACACAGGTAACATGTGATCCTGTAGGGTTATGATCGGGTATTTGCATATACGCCATGTGCTCAACGGTGCTGATTCTGTTGGCCAGTGGATAAAGAAGTGATCCTTCGTGGCGTGTTTTCATGCATATACGCATAGATGAAGAAGAAAATCAGCGTGGCCAAGCTTTCCACCCACTTACCGATAATCGACAGGAAGAATCGGAGATCGAGGCGGATCCTACGGGATCAAGCTTATCGGAGATTTTTGGCTTGCATTTTCTGCCACGAGGCACCTGCAGACGATGCATCTTAGCGTGCATACTTCTTCGATCGATTATACTTTGGTACAGTGATCAACTACACGTTGACTTTCTGTTTGAGTTGAGTTGAACCATGATATCCCATTAACTTTGTGTGTATTCTTTCTGCTACTCGTGGACAATAATTGGCGGAGGGGCATGCCGTCCCTTATTTTTCCCCGCAAACCCCTCGTGTCGGATCCCGGCGTAAAATGAGACTTGGCTTGGCTTTAGTCGGAGTTTAATTCTTGCCTGGGAATTTGTGTCACCCAGATCTATTGCAGACCAAATGATTCGATTCGAAACCAAAAACACGAGTCAGACACTATTGCACGCAAGCAAATGACACCAAACCGGTTCCTGCAGTCGGTGGGGGGGGCGCACTATGCTGAGTATGCTCATCACCGCCGGCCCCGCCGCCAGCATAAAAATCTAACGATGGCCGTCCCGCTACTAATGCGCTCCGGTTCGGAACGTCCCTGATTTTCCTGCTGCCCTCCAGTGATTGATTGTCCGTCTCCTCCCTCCTCTTTCCCCTTCACCTTCTCTCTCCCTCCTCCCCTTTCACCTCCTTTCTCCCCTCCCCCGGGATTGCCTGCAATTGCTCGCCAGCATGGCTTCCCCCAAGGTTCCGGATGCCATTGCCCCGGCAGAGCAGCCGCCATCGCCCTCCACCGATCGCCAGGATTCCATGGCTTCCGCAGCCAAGATCATCCAGAATGCCAAAGCGGCCACGGACAAGGAGCAGAAGATGACCCTGCTCCAGGGCGTCAAGCTCTATCCCAAGGCCGTTGCCTGGAGTATCCTTATCTCCACCTGCATTGTCATGGAAGGCTACGATATCAGTCTTGTCAACAACTTCTACGCTTTTCCTCAATTCAACCGAAAATACGGCGAGTTGTCGGCAGATGGGACATATCAGGTGCCAGCACGGGTAATTGACTCCCTACCCTCTATGTCCCTGGGACATGCGTGCAATTGCACCATTATCCCGCACGCCATGCAGTGCTCGCGTGACACAATCGGCTAACAAAACGTCTCCTGTGCAGTGGCAATCGGGTTTGAGTAACGGTGCCTATGTCGGAGAAATTATCGGCCTCTTCATCAATGGCTGGGCCTCGGAACGCTTCGGATATCGTTATACTATCATGGCTTGTCTCGTTTTGATCACGGCGTGGACTGCCATCTTCTTCACCGCCCCGAACGTCCAGGCGCTGCTGGCTGCGGAAATTCTGGCCGGTATTCCCTGGGGAGTGTTTCAGACATTGACCGTCACTTATGCGTCGGAGGTGTGTCCGGTGGCGCTGCGTGGATACCTCACGACCTACGTCAATTTCTGCTGGGGATTGGGACAACTGATCGGTATCGGTGTGATCAAGGGGATGATCAATCGGGATGACCAATGGGCGTACCGGATTCCATATGGACTGCAGTGGATGTGGCCATTGCCCCTCTTCATCGGGATTTCTCTCGCACCAGAATCCCCATGGTGGTTGGTCCGGAAGGGCAAGATCCAACAAGCCAAGAAAGCCCTGCTGCGGTTGACGAGCGTGAAGCGGGAGACCAACTTCGACGCGGACGAGACCATCTCGATGATGGTTCATACCACATCCCTGGAGAACAAGATCACAACGGGGGCCAGCTACCTGGACTGCTTCAAAGGCACCGACCTGCGCCGGACCGAGATCGTCTGCATGGTCTGGGCCATTCAGAACCTGAGTGGCAACTCTTTCTCCAACTACTCGACTTACTTCCTCGAGCAGGCAGGCTTGAGCACCGACAATGCCTATGCGTTCGCCATGGGCCAGTACGGAATCAACATGGTCGGCGTCTTCGGAGCCTGGTTCCTCATGTCCATCGGCCTGGGCCGGAGAACACTCTACCTGTACGGTCTCTGCGGGCTGTGCGTCATGTTGCTCGTCATGGGATTCCTTGGCCTAGTGCCCGAGGAGCACAAAACTCAGGCCGCCCTGGCAACCGGCTGCTTGATGATCATATGGGCGCTCTTCTACCAATTGACCGTCGGCACAGTCGCCTACTCCCTTGTCGCCGAGCTCTCCACCCGCCGCCTCCAAATCAAGACGGTCGTGCTCGGCCGCAACCTGTACAACATCGTGGCCATCGTCTGCGGTGTCCTGACCCCGTACATGCTGAACCCCGGCGCATGGAACTGGGGCAACTATGCCGGCTTCTTCTGGGGCGGCATCTGCTTCCTTTGCATCGTGTACACGTTTTTCCGGGTCCCGGAGCCTAACGGACGATCGTTTGCCGAACTCGACCTCCTCTTTGAGCGGGGAGTCAGTGCGCGCAAGTTCGCCCAGACCCAGGTCGATGTGTTTGACGAGACCATGGAGCATGGGACCGTCGATCACTATCAGACGGAGAAGACCGTGGCGGCCGATGTGGCGGCCGTTGGGAAGGAGAATTCGAACTCGAATTCGAATCCAACTTCAACTTCACCGCAATGATGAATGACGCTCCTTTTGTAATAACAATTAATATAATAATGTACATAGAGACAGCTAATAATGAACATAGACGATTAATGATTCATTCTCATGCTTACTGAGTCGTTAGGTGGGCTTGATGTTACTACTTTGACAATTGACAGGTTCCTCATGACATCTCCAAGACCAACCCATCATACAGTCCAATCCACTTACTCGTTCGACCACTCCGGCTTCTTCTTCTCCGCAAACGCCGTCATGCCTACCGCCGTCAGCATCAACCACTTTCCAAAGAAAAGAAAGAAGCAGACTCACCAATCTTCTGATCCCTACTCCCAAACAACCCATGAAACAGTCTCCTCTCAAACTCCACTCCCTCCCTCAACCCAACTTCATACCCCTTATTCACGACCTCCTTACCCGCCACCACCGCAACCCTTGAATAACCCGCAATCGTCTCCGCCGTCTCAACTGCAACATTCACCACCTCATCCTTACCTCCCTCCACCACTCTCGCCGCAACACCCCACTCTCCCGCCTCCCTTCCACTGAAGTTCTTCCCCGTCAGAATCAACTCCATCGCCTTACTCTTCCCGACGGCCTTCGTGAGCCGCTGCGACCCACCCGCTCCCGGGATAACCCCCAGCTTTATCTCAGGCTGTCCGAAGGTCGCGGTCGACGTGCAGTAGATGATATCGCACATGAGGGCGAGTTCGCATCCGCCGCCCAGGGCGTAGCCGGAGACGGCGGCGATGACGGGCTTGCGGATTGCGTTGGCGAGGTGCGACCAGGGGGCGATGAAGTTGTTGCTGTATGCGGAGGAGAACGTTAGGGGGGCCATTTCTTTGATGTCGGCGCCGGCTATTTATCAGAACATTTGGTTGTTAGTGGTGTGTGTTGGTTGTGTTATTGGGAGGGCAGTGGCGCACCTGCGAAGGCTTTCTCGCTGCCGGTGATGACAATCGCGCCGATGTCTTTGTCCGTGTCGTAAGTGGTTAGGGCATCGTTGAGTTCTTCGAAGAGTGGGCTCGAGAGCGCGTTGAGGGCTTTGGGGCGGTTGAGGGTGACTGTTGCATTGCGATTGAGGTTGTGGTTAGTATTGGATTGGTTACATGCTTGTTGCTATGCTATTGATTGAATGTGACTGTGGAAGGGGCATACTCAGTCCTACGCCCGGCTTGGGAGTCGAGGTGAGGATGTGCTCGTATGCCGAGGTTGCGGTTGCGGAGAACGGACGGCCGCGGGCAAGAAAGGAAGTCAGAGGGATGGCAGTGCGGGAGGAGACGAGACGGGAGCACTGGCGGGAGAACATATTGAGAGCAATTACTGATTATCTAGTATATGAGAGGAGAGAGATGTGTGAAGAGATCAATTGCAGATGTGGTCGAGAGAAACAGTCGGGGAAAGGGAAGGGGGATATGATGATGATAGTAACAGCTCCCCGCAAATCCCGCCGAGTTAACCCCGGCAATAGCCGTGACAGCTTTTGCACGTGATAGCTATCGCTGAGTCAGCGGCCCCTGAGGCGCAGTCATCATGACAGTGGCTGGTGCCATCCAAAACGGGCTTAGCGGGAGCGGCCGGGCAGTGGCCAGTTTTCCCGCGAGCAGCTGCTGGCTGGCTGGGCTGTCCTTCACCTTCATCAGCTGAAGCACTTTCGCATTCCTAATCCATTGCTTTCTGTCCGTGCTCGGTGCTGTCTTTGTGCCCTATGCGCTGAGTCTGCTGGGTGCCTTCTTGTCCGCTTTTTCGTCTCCTCTCTCTC
Organism: Aspergillus neoniger CBS 115656; assembly: GCF_003184625.1. NCBI lineage: Eukaryota > Fungi > Ascomycota > Eurotiomycetes > Eurotiales > Aspergillaceae > Aspergillus > Aspergillus neoniger. The sequence continues at coordinate 83,105 of NW_020291151.1, read as the reverse complement.
TCTCTCTCTCTCCACTCTCCTCTCTTCTTCTTGCTACGCGATAGATAGCCACATCCACATTTCCACCATGGACGTTCCTGAGCCTGAGCAGACGCCTTTCACGGCCGTGACGGCGCAAACCTCGAAGCTGGCTAGGGTATGTGCAGACACTCTCTGATTTGGTTTTCGCAATACCTGTCGCAATCCTGCACCCAGCGCAGACGACATGCCCATCCGCTACCCCAACAAACAACTCCTACCCACGGACCATGACATTACATGATAAGCTAACTACTACCTCACACAGCAATACCAAACCTACCTCGACGCCTCCACCCCATTCACAGCCTACCGCTGGACCGGCACCGTCGTCCTACTCCTCATCTTCTTCCTGAGAATCGTCCTCGCCCAGGGATGGTACATCGTAGCCTACACCCTCGGCATCTACCTGCTCAACCTCTTCCTTCTCTTCCTGCAACCCAAGTTCGACCCGTCCCTGACGCAGGATGAGGGTCTGGAAGACGGCGACGCCGCCGCTCCCAGCCTGCCCATGAAGCAAGACGACGAGTTCCGTCCTTTCATCCGCCGTCTCCCCGAATTCAAGTTCTGGCACTCGGCCACTCGCGCCATTGCTATCGGCTTCGTGTGCTCGTGGTTCGCTGTCTTCGATATCCCGGTGTTCTGGCCTGTCTTGGTGGTTTACTGGATTATTCTGTTTGTGTTGACCAGTGAGTATACCAAATTCTGCTTATCTTTGGTGGGAGGCGAAATTGGTGCAAGGCTAACCCGAATCAATCTACTAGTGCGCCGCCAGATCCAGCACATGATCAAGTACCGCTATGTGCCGTTCTCGTTCGGTAAGACGCGGTACGGTCGGTCATAAAAGCGACACGAACACAAAAAGAAAAATAGATATATCTTTTCGTCTGCCTGAATCAATGAGTCACGGCAGATTGCAATGAGATGTGATGAGACGAGACGATGATGTGGTGTGATTCGATGATAAAATTCGTCATGTCATGCTATGCGATGCTTGGCTTTGTGCTCTTCTCTGACGGCTTACCCTAGTACGTCTATATATTATTGATGAATTAGATGTGACCGTCCGGGATACTCCTCCCCTTCCTGTCTATGCCTTGCCCCATGTACTCTCCTTCAGACCGGAATAGGTTGTTGGTAGATACACGGAGATAATGGATGAGACAAACAAGCACAATAACTACCTTACAACCCCTTTAATTTTCGCTGTTTCCTTCTCTTCTCTTCATGATGATCTTTTGAGTGTGACCTCGTGTGGCCTTGTGTGTATGTGTGTCTGTGTGTGAACTGACTTTATGAAACTTTACTACCGGGATGTTATACTAGTATCTTCCTACTATTCAATGTGTACAGAATTAAGTCAATGCCGTTTATGCTTATTGTTCTTCTCGCTTCTTCTACTCCTGCTTCTGCCTCTACATCCCTGTGCTATTAGAACTTAAGCTTATCTTTAGTGTATTGTGTGTAATTTACTGGTATTGTGGCTAACGAATAGATCAAAGTGTTGCTAATCTGATACTTAAGTCCAATTTACAGGATCCCGGGATAAGTAGTATTCTTTCAAATAGTAATGGGTCAGGCTTGATTGGTCTAGAAGTGGTACTACTTATATAGCAGAAAGAAAGCCTGAGGTTCTTCTTCTCTACTCCTTCATGTTGTAGAAAAACCACATTATACTGAGTCATACATCTGTGATAAGAAGTAAGTAGTAGTTACTTGTGGCATACAGGTAAAGTTCATTGTTGTCTATTCTAGACTTTTGACTATGTGCATAGAGTAAGAAAATCAAGGGGTCATCGATGGAAGTAATAGGAAATATGTAGGAAAGAAACGCTGACAATGCCATCAAGGCAACAAGTATCAATCATCGGCGGTATGTAGGAAACATAGCAACATTAATATTCAAGGGTGGAAGCAAAATCATATCTCAAGATGCTCTACGCTATTTCTCTTCGGGGTGATATTGTCTAATGACAGAGCCGACATGGCGCGACTAGGTGCTGGACGATCGAGTTCTTGCGTCTTGGTGCAGATCCAGGTGGAGGCGTACATGTTTACACTGTTCTCCGTTAGTGTAATTCTTCATGCGGTACAGCTATCAATATGATGGTGCTCACCGATCTATGCAAGTGCCCGGGAATCTGGCACCAACGCGGCGTGCGGAGAAGCCATTCTGCTCAAAATGCTGGATATACCATGGCTCGATGCTCGCGGAACGGAGTAGTATCCGGCCGCCCATTTTCAGGGCGTGGTTGAGCTTCTGTGCTTGGATGGAGGCTTCTTTGCCTTCGGGGTCGAACCAATCCATAGAGTCCATGACCTATATGGCTTGTCAGTTTAAATGTATTTGCGCTGATTGGAGTAAGAACATACCACAGCGATAGTCAGGCTGCGTGGCTTGATCCGCTTGATCACTTCGTTAATCTCGTCTGTGTGGATGCGGAGACCGTCGAATGCGCCGGGCGAGGAGAGCTTCACATGAGACTTGGGGGAGAGGTATGCGGGATGACATCTGTCATTCATCAGTTAGGGAACGTAAGCTTCCGTGGCATGATGAGCTTACCTCCGCGAGAACTGTCCCTGCAAGCAGAGGAAGTAAAAGTAGTTGTCGTTGCTGATCAGAGTGTCCTGGACCACCGGATCCAAGGTGTCCACCACGTACTCCCAGATCGACTTGCCGCTGACATCCTTCGCCTGATTCATGTCCTTGTTCAAGCCGTTTCTCTTGAAGTAATCATCGATAATCATGTTACGCTGGTTACGGGGCACGCCTGCGGCCTTCCATGCGAACCATTCCGTTCCCACCACTGCCCAGTGAAGAGGCTTGCTCATCAGGACAGAACGAATTCGGGGCCAGATCTTGCGCTGTTCTGCCAAGGTCTGGGCTTCACAGAGCTGTCGTACCTGGCTTTCCAGGCCGAAGACCTTGAAGAGGTAGCGGACCATCTTAATAGCATGGCGCGATCCACCCGTCTCGTAGAGTCCCTTACCAGAAGAGGAAGTGAAGATATGGGTATGCTCCAGCCAGTACTGGAAGGCTTGACTAGACAGGTGTGGGCTCAGTCGGGAGATGAGTAGGTTGCGGAACTCGGGATGCTTTCCTTCACCGAAGATCTTCCACACATCGCGGTGGCCCAGAGCCATGAAGCTAGCCACCTTGAGTTCCAGAAGGTGGTTCTGATTTGGGTTCAAATCCACCGCATGGACACGACGCGGGCTCTTCTGAAGATAGTCGAGGATGTTGTCACCGGCGCTGGTGATGGCCAAAATGACATCGTCTCGCTTGATATCCAGCAGGCGGTGGTCAACGCGGGGATCTTCCCAATTGAAAGCATAGATGTACTCATTTCCAAACTGAGTGTGTTTTGGGAGGAGGTCATTGTAGAAGATACGGTGGTGGTGATTCTGGTAAAAGGATGAAGGGAGAGGCAGATTCGCGCTCAGATTGATCACAGCCGACTCATAAGCCTTGGATCTGATTTCCTGAGTGCTGTTCACAACAGCAGTCTCCATCTCCTTGCGATGGTTGGCGGGAGAGAGGTACGGCGACTCTGTGAACGAAGCATTCAACTTCTCGATGGCCTCGCGACCAGAGTGAGTGGTCGAATCTTTCTGGCAACCGACAAAGATGTAGTATGGGATACCACCCAAAAGGTAGTTTCTCTCGCTGGCAGAGATGACGGTTCCGAATCGGTACTCCAGGTAGTCACGGCGGGCTGCCTCCAAGCTGACCCGGTCCACGTCGAACCAGGCACGCCAGAAGACACGACCGAGCCAGTTCACATGTCGGTTGAAGGCACCGCCAGTGTAGTTACGCGACGAGACATCAACGATGCTTTGGACTATCGAAAGTCAGAGGGATTGCGTCGACAGGTCTTACTAGGCTTACCATAGAAGTCACACACTCCGAGAACGCCAGTAGGCTTCAAGAGTGCAGGCAGCGCATCGATTACACTGTAGTAGTCTGTATCGTATGAGCACCACTCTTTGATATGTCACTAAGCGCACCAACCTGGAATCATAGACAAGCTATAGCTCATTGTTGCCAAGTCAGCACCGGCGCTGCTCTCGCTACGGGGGTCAATCTTGTCATCCTCCAGCAAACGGAAGGAGCGAGCATCCTGGCAGACGACGTGAACATTCTTCCATCCCAGCCTTTCGAAGCGCTGGCGGGCCACCTCACAGAGCGAAGGCGATAGATCGACCAGATAAACGCGGGCGAAGAAATCCTTGACGGGAAGAAAGGCAGACATGGCTTCAATGTTGTATCTAATAATGGTTAGGGGTCGATTGGATGTTGTGTCCTCGAGAGTGCTCACCCAGTGCCTCCGCCAATCTACATTGTTAGCCAGGACTCACTCGGTAAGACTGCATAGGTGATACTTACATCAACCCAGACAGCCTTGCCGGACTGAAGCTGCTTGTTCTCGACTTTGTGCTTCAGTTGGGCTGCAACCAGACCCAGCATATCCTCTCGACCGCGCAACAAACGTTTGCGAGTGGCATCGTAGACGCCAGCCTATGTCCAGTTTTGTCAGCCAATGGAACTAGGCAGTCAGTTGGCGGTTGTCTGGCATACCTGCGTCTTGTAGAAGCTCTCGAGAGCATCCTGTTGGCCATTTCCGTGCTTCTCGTGGGGTTTGAGGAACGTTGCGTATGCGAACTTGAGATAGGTGAAGACACCGCTATTGTAGTCAATTTTGCGCTTCTGCGACGACAACATCATGACCACTGCGACGAACGCGCAGACCGCGAACGCAGTTCCAGCAATGTAAACATGTAGCCAGTTCAGTTGGTCCCAAAAGGGACCGATTATACTGCTGGAAGACATGAGGGCGCAAAGGGGTGTAACGGGATACAGTTGAAGCCTCCTGTCGAATGAAGGACAGATGAGAGGCAGATCTCCTGCCTCGAGATTGCGAGGACGGGCGGCTTCTTGAATCAATTGCTCTGTAGTACCGACAGAGCAATGCGGGAGAAGTTGGCCACATCTTTGGGATGCACGCCCCACTTGCGACAGCCCCTCCTGGTCCGAGTTGAATTTAAAAAAGACATGAGCGCAGCGCGATGCCCTATCAGGGGGACACATGGTCCGGGGATGATAAGCTGCATTGGCTGTCCGTGGTAAAAGAGTGAATGGCTCGCGGGAAGAGGTGGAGGAAGGATCTCCGGGTGGTTCTCGGGGACCAGCTGGCACCGAATTGCAGTAGGAGACCCTCGTTAGCAGAGGATGAAGAGGAGAGTAGGTTGCAGAGCTTGTATGGATGCATCTGCGTATAGTTCGGGTAGACCAATCAAGGGTGCATGTGCCCGCACGCCGTGGGCTCCCGGAGCCACTCGCCGCCAATCAATCCCGCACGCCAGCCCCAGGCACCTCAATCTTCCAACTTATTGGTACAGGCCCAGATCAACGGTCAACACCCATCCATCGTCTTCCCAATAATAGCAGTCATAACAAGAGGTTATATCGGGCAGATCCTCGATGCAGACGCACTGCCGTCAATTCCTCCCTCCCTTTATTCCCCCTTCCCTCCTTTTCGTCGCTGGTCAGGTACTAGGGCGATCCCGGATTCTGGGAGAGGCACATGTCTGATAAACTTTGTACACCCACGGTCAGCTAGTGAACTCCAGTGTAGCATGAAAGTATAAAATTTCCAAAACTACTAACCCGGCCTGGCAAAGGAGTTACAGGCTGGTCTGCGACTCTCCACACTGCTGCGTACTCACCCGATCCATGCACGTACGCATGCCCCCTCGCCGCCACCTGAAGTCTGCGTACATGATACCCCTCCTTGCAACCGCGATAGCCGAGTGCTTTATGTCTTTCAGGTTAGACATGTAGACTTATCTCTGTTGTATCGGATTGCTTGACCCAGTTCGTCACTCGCGTGGAGGATGTTCGGACTTTACACTGTCCTTCAAGATATACTCGAGTTGTAGCAGAGTGAGATTCATGAATGGATATGTGCTCAACAATTAATTCATTGCTCTTTCATCGATTTGCATCACTGATTATAGGAAAGAAGGTCTTCGTCGAGAATAATGTATGCAATCAGCCATCAGAAGATGAAGCTTGTTGGTGAAAAAGTTCATATCGTCTGCGTGACTCGAAGGACCTCATCTTGACCAAATTTATTGTCTCAGTGTCTTTCCACTTTTAGTCTCTGAACCGATTAATTAACGGAGGCGCGATTAGTCCCCAAGACCTTGCTTCACCTCAATAAAGGTCGTTGAGCGTCCATATATATATGGCTAAAGGAGGGTTCGCCGTTCAATACTGCCATTTGGCTTTTATGGGTGGGAATGATATCAACAATCGGTAGAAGATTATTCGTAGTCGATGACACTAGTGCGAAAGCAGAGTCTTTCATTACAGTTGAAAATACTGTATGAAGACTCGCTGCATGATGGCCATAATGGTATGGGTAGAGACCAACATGTGATGAGAAAGTGCAAAGACTAAGGTTAAGTGAAGTACTTATGTAATGTCATGGTCTTGGACTTGGTGTCCAGGCATTGTTTACGGCGTACTTTTTGAATACGTATTAGTCCATCGAAGCTAAAATGGGAAAAAACAATCTCGATTGATACATATCCAGGACACCGTTCTGTTCCCCATAAACGAACGATATAATACTCTAACTTACGTAGGAAACGTGATTTTTCCAGAGCTGATCCATTCGTAGAGTGTTTGATCAAACAATGTATTTCGGAAGTCTGCTCTAATAGTACTGCTCAAGGACACTAGACCTAGACTAAAGGTTCTAACACTGAGAGCGGTTAATAAACTCTGTTGATATTATTAGCCTCCTATCAGCTCATTATGTATCACAGAATCAAATTGTCATCGCAAGGATCAACATTTAAGAGCACATAGTGATCATAATCCTCGGCGCCGACTTGCTGAACTCCTATCAACATATTCTCTTAGCGCCGAGGCACTGCATACCTCTACCTAAGTTCTTATTACATAGGGCTTTCTCCCGACCTGCATGAACCCGAGTGTCAGATACCGCCGCGAAAACAAATTTTAGAACCACTATCTTGTTTACCTTGCTACCTTGGAGATTGACAACATGTACTGGTAGGCTATGGGAGACTCACCGTTAGCGCCTACAGACGATCCGCTCCATTTATAGTGGGCCACCGCAAGCGCCGGTTCCCACTTTTGTCATACGGATCCGCTGAGACAAGCGCTTGAGGTGAATCTCAAAAATACTATTGGGTTAGTAAAGCAGCCGGTAAAAATATCCGGCCCACTGAGTAGTGTGTCCTTTCTTGGTAATTCCAACTATGTATAGCAACGATGCATATTGGCAATCGCCACGAGCCTATAGACAGGTGTCGTTAGTCGCAAAATGCAGTATCTCTGGAAGGGTTTGTCAAATCAGCTGGTAACATGTCAGGCGATGGCTAGCCTCGGCGCGTATACATCAGTCGATGCGCACGTCGGTTGATTCGTTCAGACTATGCACTGCCCTATTGCGGCAATTGAGCATGAATGTGAGCCAACGAAATAGTTCTTCCAAGTCTAGATCATCGTGAGCTGGACTCGGGGCTGAAGCGCCGTGCTGGCGTGCTGTACAGAATTCATCCTTGTCTTCAGCTTCATTGGTCTTGGGAGAAGGCTGAGCTGACGCGGTGCAGCGCCAACCCTCTCAAGGTTGCAGGCCTCGAACAGTACCTACGGCGCTACAACACCAAAGGGGAACCAGATCGTCCTCAGAATCAGGCTATTAAAGTCGGCTACTATCCGGCCAATTCGAGGGTTATCCATTAGCACTCACACGGCTTCAAACCACCGTCTTCCCAATTATCATATACACTTCCATATTTCTGCAGGCAGAACATAATCCTACCTCCACAATGAAGCCAGATGTCACTACAACCGTGGTTTCGCACCCCGAGACCTTCGACATCGGCCTCAGCCCAACCGGGGACGCTGGCAGTGCCTTCCATACCCAGAACGACCCCTCCGCCCCCTATCAGCGCGAAAACTACATTGAGCGCAAGACCGCCGTTGACATTCGCTGCTCCTGCGTCGACGTTGTCCATGGGCTACTCAGCCCGGACGGTAGTTCGTATGCAACCCTCATCGTTCTGCAGCTCCGGTTCGACCCACGCAAGCGTGCCCGTCGCATTTCCCAAGTCGATGTCGAGCTTCAATTCTCTGGTTCTGAACCCGGTGCAGCAGAGCCAGAAGTCTATGCCATTGCTCCCAATGAGCACCTCAGTGTCTCCCGCACTACTCAGACTGAAACAACCTCCACTGAGGGCTCACTGACCTTTGGTGCGGGAACTGTCGTCAGCAACTTTGTCGATGCAAGCAGTACGGTGAAGTATGGGCATGACATTAACCGCGAGTTGAGCTATGCTGCGACAGTCGTTGGGTCGATTGACTTGCGAGGCCGGAATTACGGGAAGGCTAATTGTGCCTCGTGGACGTTGATTGAGAATCCCGCGACGAAGACGGGAGTTCCCGCTGCCATGAGGGCAGCCATATTGCTGAAAAGAAAGGACGAAGGGAAGTTCCAGGCCAATGTCTCCATTCGGGCAAAAGCGGACTGGAAGACGCAACTTGAGTGGCTGGTTGGGTCGACAAGAGCAGATGATCCCGTTCTATTCGATCCGACGTTGAGTCCCACTAGTGACAAGTACGATGATATGGAGTTGAAGATGGGTGATATTGATCTCAACGGTATCTCGGAGATTGTGGTAGAAAGCGGAAAGACCATGGCCTAGACATGGGAAGTCGCTGTACGTTATAATGCTTTTGTCTGCTGCTACTGTATGCCATGTTCAGGATGTTAGTTATTCATTATCTAATATCATATAATGTCCTTTGACTTGCCTTTACAAGCCATAACAACCAGTCAAGGCGCTGGAATAAGCAGACGGAATATACACTTTTGAACTTGTGGCTTGGAGCCATTCCGATATTCAAAGTGGATGCGCTTGGAAGTCACCGCACTGCTGCTTGTCACATCTTGGGTCACAGTGCAATGAAGGTTATTACCAGAATTTGTCTCTGTGCATCGGGTATGTGCAAGTATTTCACCAGTACAACCTGTATAGCTAAACGCGGATATAAAACAGACACGATGTCTCAGTTTCTACCAGGGTTAGACTATATACTAGAAGCAGCAGTGATAACAGCTACAATCGAAACACCATGGAGAACCTACCAACAGAGATTCTCGGAATGATAGGGAAGTTCATTGCCTTGGACATAGATGGAAATTGCGAAAAGATGCGGAGATCGACCTTGCTTGCTTTGACTCTGTGCTGTCGGAAATTCCACAAGATATTCGAACCATTACTCTATTACCATCTTGACCTGGGATACGGCATCCCCCTGACCGACGCCCACATCCATCTCGTTATTCGTCTCTGGAATCATCCCGAAGTGGCAGACTGGGTTCGCAGCGTAAAACTGTTCTGGTACTTCGACGAAAATATACCAGTGCATGACGCTAGTGACGAGGATATTGATGAATTTGCGAAGTTCGTGCCCAGAGCACTAAACAAGATACTAATGCCAGGTGAAGCGTTCACAGACGAGTGGGAGAAATGCCTGCTCGAATTCAAGATGGAGGCTTGGTTAGGAGTCTTGTTTGTTGGCTTGACGCATCTAGAACGCATTGAATTTGAAAATGAAGACTCAGGTCTTTTCATCACCATTCTATATAAAGCCGCAGAGCGAGAGCAACCCTTTCATGAAACCCCACCATTTCCTTTCCTTCGAGAGGTCATTGCTCACTGCCAACTTGAAGAAGGAATAACCGAAGTTTTCCTCACTCCATTTCTCTATTTCCCAAATGTCCAGTCTATCACAGGTTCTTCGATCTCGGCTGAATATAGCAGTGATGATGGGTGCCATCTCTACTCTCACGAACCACCCCTCTCAGTTGGTCCCATAAAACAGATTTCGTTGGGCGATGTCCGGATGTGCACCGGAATGCTCAAGTGGCTTCGAGTTTGCAAAGAACTGGAACATTTCTCAATCGAAGCCTCACTTCACCCAAACGCAGAGGTGACTGAAAGACGCTTTGATACTCAAAAACTTTTTCAGGCTCTTCTTCCATTCAAAGATACCCTCAAATTTCTCAGCGTGACATATGATAAGCAGTACAATTCTTGGCTTGACATGAGCGGGGGAATCCCTGTTTGCGAGGATAACATCCCGTTTGAGTCCTTCCAAGAATTCTCTGCCCTTGAGCATTTGACTGTTCGGCATGCCCATCTCGTATCATTTTTTTCGCACGCTGCTATCAAGAAACCTAGCATTGGTCGGCTTGTTGACAGGCTTCCGAGCTCTCTGCAAACTCTTTCTGTCCAAGACGTTCTCCCCGATAATACTGGTCTGCTGACGGAACTCTTAATGGTTGTTCAAGATCGAAGTTTGTTTCCTCACTTGAAGAGTTTGGAACTCAGGGACAAGCCTCTGGGTTCGCCTGTATCAGATGATGAAACGATACCGGATGGAACAACAGTGGGTGGGGCAGCAGCGGGATTGAATATGGCTCTCGTAAAAGAAGAAGCCGACAGAGAATATGCGGATACAGAAAGGTTGAGGCGGGAATGTGAGGCTAGAGGTATCGACATGCAATGGTTTATGGAAGGTATGTCGGACAGCGAAGACGAGGGTGAAGTACATAATGCAGGACATTAAGCCAAAGCTATCGTTACTCAATGCACACCTGCCTAAAACGGCAAGCGTCCTGATCGGAACAGTCTGGTTCCTGGTTGATGATTTGGACATCGAAGTCTTGAAAAGTCATTCAATGTTATAGTTCGCAGTGGAGTCTCATAGAGTATCAAGAGTATCTTCTGCACCGGTCACCAGGCCGAAATTCTGCTATGCACTAGCACCCACTGAAGCAACATATTCATCTTCCTGCGAGAAATTTCCCTATTAGATGATCACGACTTATAAGCAGTATATAGTGCTCAATCGCCACGGGCCGACTTGATGCTGCGTGACTCTATAGACGAACACCAATCACTCACTTTTCCTGCTCTAACTCCCACTAACCACCTCGTGGTACACACGGTAGATGCGTTTCAATTGTTGAAGATAGGGTGTTGAAAAATTAAAAAAGCATCTTCCAGCCAGCAGAATACTAACCCATGAAAATCCGCTATGATCTTGACAAATAAAATGACATATACTAAAAGCAACTAGGTTTGGGCTTGAAGGAGACAAGGTACATACTAGGAAAAATGCATTAGTAGATTAGCGATAGTTGCCCTTTGGGTGTAGCAATCTCGATGATCAAGCTTTTCTCTGCAATCATACTATTCGTTTGTTAAGCATTTGCCAAATTCGACGGTTGCAAATTCCTCCAGCTGAACTTTTTAGTACGCCCAAAAATTCTCCATATTTGCTCCAACGCCCTCACAGTCTCAGAGCCTTTTTGTATCAAATGAAGATAAACCGTAATTATCCATACTCAATTGTCGCAATGACCACAGTACCCGCATTCTTTGTCGCAAGCTGTGAAGTCTTTTGGGGACTCGGAGCCATATCCAAAATCGTAAACCTCATGCTGAGGGTAATAATTGTCACTAGGACTTAACCATACCGAAGGCTCCTCGTCAGGCTGTCTTAGTTAGCGGGTGTCATATAACAATTTAGATGCATTACCTCTTCATTAAAGGCACTCTGGATCACGCTAGTATTCTGATGACTCCAGTCATCTTCATATTTCTCATTCGCACGCAATGATTCTTCAAGAAAGTCTGCACTGGGGAAAGAATCCAAGACTCTCCGGACATGACAACCGTGCTTTGATACCCAATCAACCCCACTGCCAGAATCAAGAATCCTAGTCACGATTTGCTGGAACCTGTCCCGACCTGAAACTTTTTGTTTCGTAGTCAGCTCACTTTCTTTCATTGCAGGTATAACCAAGGCTTCTACTTCCACGACATTGACCTCATCGTCGACAGAAGAGTCGAAACAACCACAGAAAAATACGATCATGTTGGAACTGGTAAGCCCAGAAATCCAAGAGGATTCAAGCTCAAGCCCGAGATCAAACTTTTGATTGAGCCAGTCAAGGCACAGTAGGGATAGGAGATGGTTCGACCTGAGAGATATCCGGTCTGGCGGAAGTAGGAACCTCAGCACACTCTTCAAGGCCAAATTGTCTGGTTCGGCAGCTGGAGGGATCATTTCAAATGACTTTGAACCCGTTCTCTTTGCAGAGATATCCTAAAACCTTTTCAATGATCTGACATGCCCTGTTAGCTGAGATGGCTGACCTCAAGTGATCCTGCTATAGGGTCATGTTGTTTTCGAACATATGCTGCGCCTTGGCTTAAATCAGCCTTATATTCCGAGCTCTCGATCCCTATTCTTAGTTCCTTCATTTGATGCTCTTTCGTTCGAAGTGCTAGATCGATATCTTGGGATGGTCGTGCGAGGTTGACCCGCCAATGATGCGAAATAGTAGGATTCCTCTGGTAAAGATTGACTTCATAAAACTTGTTGTGTTTTTCACATCTGAAGTTCTTATAACTTCATGATCTTAACAATATCCTGTTTGAATTTTTGATCGTCATCACATACGAATTCAGTTTTTCGAAGTTCCAATCAAGTAAATCTCCTTCGGCAACTTCCACGAACTGGGAGCCAGCCCCCGCTGGCGCGAAATATCTGATGGACTCCTGTGGCCCAAAGTTGACCTGTCTTACAAGCTGTACTGCATAAGGAGCGGTGTTGTCCCGTACTGAGGTCAAGTCCAGAGTGGGAGAGGATTCAAGCTTGGTCCACTGCATGAATGCCTCGAATTTGTCCTCGTGATCGAGCTTCTGTGGGCGGTACGGATGTATAGATGGGCAACAGAATATCGAACTCATTGTGACGATAAATACGTATTGAAATGGACAAGCTAAGGGGTTCTTCACATAAGTCCAATCTTCCTGAAGGTGAAGTTCAGATAGTGTAGGTGCTGGTGGCGACTCTATCAGCGAGGGGCATTAAGATGCCTCGTATTTATGCTCGTATTCCTGGGGATATGTGTATGGTATTGTCAAAATGAATACTGATCAGCTATTTGAAAGCTTGAAGACCGTCTTGTGATTTATGACAGAACTAATAGAAATGAACTGTTTGGAACGTTATAAGTCGCCCCCTGTTGGCTATTTGGCCCCCTCTTAAATTGCCCTTTTTACTCCGTACATCACCACGAAACACATCACCTGAGCCAATAGCTCTGGAAAATGAATGGCTAATATTCATCGTCAGGGCCGACAGTTTGGCCGACAGTTCGTTGCTATGGCTTGGATATAAACATATCTATGTACTGTACTGTACGTCGTACTGAACGTGGCTTGTCGTCAAGGCGAACCACAATATCTGCATGTGATGATAATGAGCAAAGTCTCCGGTTTACTCAGGAATGCGCACAACAGCCCGTCCTTCGATCTCAGATCGCCCCAGTCGCTGCAGGACATCATCGATGCAGTCGAATTCAAAGCACTCAATATGTGCTGTCACATCGCCTCTTACAGCCATCTCCATCAACTCTTCCATCTCCTCGGCGGTTCCGGCAGAGTTGCCAACAATTGTTAGTCCTGTTTCATGTCAGCATCTGATCGCGATTGATTGAGCTAGAAGAAGACAGTGACGAAGATATATCACCTTTCACAATCATCTCAAATGGCGTCGCCGGTAACCTAAACGGCACACTTGGTATACCGACGCATACCAAAACACCCAAGCTGCGAAGCATTTTCATACTCTGCGTGTATGCTGGCTCATTATTGGCTGTGCAGATGACAGCATGCGCACCTAGCCCTGAGGTCAGAGCCTTTACTTCACGCTCTACGTCGTCTGTTTTGTAGTCTAGGAAGGCGTGGGCTCCTAGGGAGAGGCACAGCTGCTTTTTCTTCTCGCCGCTATGCTGGGTAAGCTACAAGACAATGCGATAATAGTAGCACCATACCTGTCAATTGCAATGACTTTGAGTCCCTTCTTAGCAGCAATCTGAACACCCCTTATATGCCGTCAGCTTTATCTGCCGGGAAGAAACACCTGCAGATGCACATACATATGTCCTAGGCCTCCACCTGCTCCAGGAAGCACAATCCAATCTCCGGGTCGAGTTTTGGTCTTCGTGATCGAGGAGTACATGGCGATGCCCGCTGGGGCGAGATTAGCTTAGATATTTCGATATACCAGGCGACCAGTTGTACACACCGCACAAGAGTGGTGCAGCTACGTCCGGTGCTAGCTCAGGAGGGATTATAGTTGCATGAATCGCAGGACTGACGACGTATTCTGAAATCCAAACACTGGTCAGTAAGCAGGTCCAGAGCCGAAAGATTAACGATACTCACGTTGAAATGTCCCTGGGACATTCTGCCTCTAATTAGCATACCCACAACAACAGAGCCTAACAGTATTTGCCTACCGCTCCAGCATTCTTCTGATACGGACACGCCGTATTATTGATAGCGCAAATCTCACACTCCAGACAGGAGCTATACAGCCATCTGCAAAACCACTCAATCAAAATCTGCCTCCGTACATCAAGAGCCGTACGAACCGTATCCCGACTCTTCGTCCCATCCACGTTTGCTCGTCGAGACCACTGCCCACTATGCGCATAATAGGTCAGGTATAGACAAATGCAATCGAGGCAATTGCATGAGACATTTACCTTTCACCACCTTTCCCACTCCTTCATGACCCGCTACATCCGTCAACATCGGAGTTTCCCCGCGCACGCTGTGGACATCCGAATGGCATAGTCCGGAGTACTCAAGCTTGACAAGGACCTCTCCCTCAGTAGGTACAGGAATCGAACGGTCATTTATAATCTGTAATCTGGAAGTGGCATTTGCCCCAGAAGGTGGGAGAACAGCTGCGATTTGGGTTTGAGGAATAGCCATGTTGTATGTAGTAGTAAGTGAAGTGGTTGCGGAGATGCGGAGCAAGGCTGGTGGGATGTTGCGGGGTAAATATACTGCTTTGGATACACAAGATTGACCTCAAGTGACCGTTATAGACCAAGACACTGAAGAGGTGGTGCTGGTTCGCATCCGAGGAGTCTGACTTACCTCTTGTGCAAATCAGATGGGAATCACTAGTATGAATGATTTATTCCTCGTCGTGCAAGATTATCTATCTGAAGGCTGATCCGGAGCTATAGTGAACTAGTATCGGGACTGATACGTGCTTGGTGAGCGATAGGCTTGGAGTTGATAAGGAGATTAGAGATTGGAGATTGGAGTGTTGCTATCTACTCTCCGCCAGTCGCTTTGCGATATGATCAAACCCTGTTTTGCTGGGCGTTCTTCGTGGCTCATTCTTCTGTTCAACCCGGTTAGTTGAGAAAATCATGTCTACGAGCTAGGCATGGAGTCACATCAGAGTGCCCATATTATTGAAAAAACCATATTATATTTAGACTTCTTCTGGTTTTTCCGCTTGAATGACATTTCTAATATACACCTGGGAGCACCTCTTAATATCCTTTGGCTAAAGTCTTCACATCTCTGCACCAAGGCTGGACGAACCCTGCAAATTCATCCTAACCATAACATAGAGCGGCGTAAATCATTGCTGTAGAACACATCCAGTCATTTCAAATAATTATGATATTATACTAAGTGTGAAGGTTTCGATATCAAAAAGGTATACTGTATAAACGACATGAGCCCTGAACAGAGTTGCAAGAGAAAAGAGGATGTAAAAGTGGGGATAAGTGAAAGACACCAAGGAAGAACGAGAAAGCGTTCAGGAAGCAGCCGATCCCTACCACCTAGAAGCGAGAACATATATCCGAAGAAATCTATAAGATGGTACAATAACACCGTCGCTCATGCATTTTCAGACTGTAGAGTTTGCTGTGGATAACTGGTCAGCACTTATCCAGGGTGAAGCAAAGGAGCGTGAGGTTGCACATACCACCAGCCAATCCATGCCTTCGTTAAGACCTTTACCGTCGATAGCAGAGCATGCGACGATGCTCCAGTTTCTATCCCGGAGCTCTCCCAGCTTGAGAGCCTCTGATATCTCGCCGGCACCTTTGGCGCCAGGCTGGTCCTGCTTATTGGCGAATACCAACAGCGCCGCATCACTAAGCTCCTCCTCATTCAGCATGGCCGCTAGTTCGTCGGCAGCCGTACTGAGACGTTCAATATCTGTGGAATCAATGACGAATATGACAGCAGCCGTGTTCGCATAGTAGCAGCGCCAGTAGGGTCGAATGGACGTTTGACCTCCGAGA
The DNA here is from genome assembly GCF_003184625.1 of Aspergillus neoniger CBS 115656. Classification (NCBI taxonomy): domain Eukaryota; kingdom Fungi; phylum Ascomycota; class Eurotiomycetes; order Eurotiales; family Aspergillaceae; genus Aspergillus; species Aspergillus neoniger. The sequence continues at coordinate 66,846 of NW_020291151.1, read as the reverse complement.
TCCTGGACGACAGCGGTACGTCAGCAACCTCAGTTACTCTTTCCTTGCCAAAGAGCAATCATAATAATCTTGCAGCGTTGACTCACCCAGACATTGAAATTCAGGTTGCGATACGTCACCGATTCGACGTTGAAACCAATGGTTGGTATCGTAGTAACAACTTCACCAATCTATTCTTGGCACATTAATAACGGCCTCTAGCTGACAGTCAAGCAGCTCGCAAGACTATACGCACCTTGAGTCTGTATAGAAGGGTTGTTTTTCCGGCGTTATCCTAGAGATGGGAGCGCGGGTTAGTATGAAGCTCGCTAGTAGCTGGATGCCTAGTGCCAAAACATGGATATACCTACCAAACCGAGGATGAGGATGCGAATCTCCTTCTTCGTCCAGAGGAAGGACCACATACGAGACAAGGAGCCTCCCATGTTGACAATTTTTAACAGCGACAGGAGCAGAGTAACACTTGGACAGAGGGGAGGGCCGCGGAGTTGGGACAAGAGAATGACGGACTAGCGAGAGATATTGCGGAGGGAGGGTCGGGCGTCGAGCGGTGGCGGAGAGGATGCGGCGAACACGAAAAGGACTCGCTCCAAGCAGAGGGCACCAGCCGAGGGGATGTTAGGAGATGTAGCAGGTCAACGAAGGGTCGATTTAACGGAACTGAATAAAACACAGCTTGACACGAGACAAGGCCACGATCAAGAGCTGACTAAATGGCATGGAGGGATGGTTGGTGGCCATCATTGGCCCGCGGTCTCCTGCCGATCGGCCTGGCCCAAGCTCAAATCAACTAAGGATGGAACTTGAATGGGGATGCGGTTCACTACCGCTCGCTCGCCGGTGTTGGTTTCCCATCATTCACATTGTCGTCGGATTCCTGCCTCTCCTTCCCTCCCTCCCCTGCCACGACACCTTTCGCTCCATCATCCCTCTTCCCCTTCCCCACGCGCCACCTCACCGTTGGGATGCACCTGATCTGAATCCGAATCTACTCCTTCCGACATCCTTCGCGATCCGCTCGCGATTTGACCCGGTCAACTTTCTCTCACTCACACCCTACTCAGAGATCACCGGCTGCCGGTCCAGCAACACATCATGGTCGGCAAGAAGTCGGGAAAGGCTCTCCTTCGGGATGAAGGTACGTGTTTAGCGGACCAACAAGCGATTATGCCTTCTCTGCTAACACACCTGCTCAGGCCTGGAGCGGACCGATAATAATATGGAACTCTCCAGCTGGCCGCAGGTTCCTCCTATCAATCAAAAGAACTACTACACGTACGTCGCTATACCTCCATCTTCGATACGCAGTTTGGTGACTACTCTGCTTGCGCCCTCTATCCGCCCACCTTCAACGCTGACAATCATTTCCTTCATAGAGACTATCTGAAGCGCGATGACCAGTATCTGGCGTTCAGACTACAGAATGAGGAGAATCGAAATCGGATGGCAAAAACGGCCAAGGACCGTGATCGTGCCCTAGCCATGGCAAAGGCCAACGACCTAGGGCTGCCAGAAGCAGATGCGGAAGATGGCGATACCAACATGGAAGATGCGGAGGACACTGCTACGGAAACAGTAGGCTCAAAGGTTATTGTTATCCACGTGGGTAGCCAAAACCTGCGAATTGGACTGGCCAGCGATGCTTTGCCCAAGACTGTGCCTATGGTGATTGCGCGAAAGGCTGCTACCAGCGAGTCCGAAGACCAAGAGGAACCTTGTCCCAAGCGGCTGAAACTGGACGATGGCTCAACCATGGACCCGGAGAAGATGTTTGGCCCTGAGGTTTGTTTCTCGCCTACTCTAGCTCATTGTCTTGGCTTCTAACCCGTCACAGTTTGCTTCCCAGTATACGACGATGTCAGCGGAGCTCAAAACCCACATGCGACAGAACAAGCGTCGAACACTGCCAAACTCCAAGGAAATGGTCGTCAACTTCAACCGGAGGACCGTGCCAGAGACTATTTCAGAACACAACGACCCCATGCGCGTGGAATGGACCGAGATCCCTGACCCGGCACCCGAATACATCGTGGGACAAGCGGCCCTGAGGATACCCGATGATTCGAAGCCTCGCTATAAGCTTTACTGGCCAATAAGGCATGGCTGGTGCAATGAGCGAGATTACGATAATAAGCGGCTTCTCTTCCTTGACATCTCCCTCATCTTGGAGGATGCTTTCAAGACCCAACTGGGACTCACCAGCAAAAAGGATTGGCCTCAGTACTCCTGCGTCTTCGTTATCCCTGATATCTACGAAAAGTCTTATGTCACCCAAGTACTCGAGTTGCTCATGAGAGAGTTCGCCTTTGCACGAGTCTGCTTCATCCAGGAAAGTCTAGCGGCTACGTTCGGCGCCGGATTCACCTCGGCTTGCGTCGTCGACATTGGCGCCCAAAAGACTTCCATATGCTGCGTCGAGGAAGGCATGTGCGTTGAGAACTCTCGCGTGAACCTGAAGTATGGCGGGTTGGATATCACTGAAGTGTTTATAAAAATGATGCTTTACGACAACTTCCCCTACTCAGATATCAACCTCTGGCGTCGATACGACTACCTGTTGGCAGAAGAGCTCAAAAGGAACGTTTGCACCATGAACGAAGCGAGTGTATCGGTGCAAGTTTTCGATTTCCATCTCCGCGTTGCTGGTCATGATACCCGGAAGTACTCTTTCAAGGCTTACGACGAGGTTCATCTGGCGCCGATGGGCTACTTCCAGCCGACCATTTTCGATCACTCACAGAAGCTCAAGGGACGCAGAAAGCTGATTGCCCGCTCGGTGGATATCTACGACGGACAGCCTAATGACCCGACATCGGCCGCCCAATCACTTATTCTTTCCAGCATCGCTCCCCCTCCCACTAACGGCCAGGTGAACGGTGATGCGCAGTCGAACAACGTGGACGTTCAGGCTACCCCCAGCCGGGCCCAGCAGTTCAATGCCCTGAGTCGCGTGCAAGAGCTTGAAGCAACTCCACGATCTTCAGTCGCTGGCTCCCCTGCGCCGGAAGCAGTCGGTACACCTCAGGCCGGCGCTGCTACCCCTGCCCCGAGCGGACAAGGCCAGAGCACGTCGCAGCCCCGTGGCCCCACTGTTGAAGAGAGGGACGACATTCTCCCGGTATACCCTCTGGACAATGCGATTTTGACCTCTATCGCTCAGGCAGCCCGATCGGACGAGCGTAAAATGCGAGACTTCCTCGGCGGTATCATGGTAGTTGGAGGCGGAAGCTTGGTCAATGGATTCCACTCGTTCCTAGAGGAGCGTCTACAGGCTCTGCGACCAGCTTTCGCTAAGGAGATCATGATTGGCACACCGCCGCGAGACCTTGATCCGCAAGTTGTTGTCTGGAAGGGAGCGAGTGTCTTCGGCAAGTTAAGCGGAACGAATGATAGCTGGATCGGCCAGCTGGAATACGACCGACTGGGACATAGGCTCATGGCATACAAGTGCATGTGGGCTTACTGATCTTCTGCCTTTCCCAGAGGGCTATGGCTATTCCTGATCTGAAAGGTGGTGTTGGTATGACACGGGAACACTGACACAATTTTGTAACTCTATTGAATTTCAAGCTAGCTTTCTGTTTGATCCACACATATCCTGCAGCCTAGGGTTACAGGCATCAAATACGAATAATGACAAGTGAATGGAACATTCTGTAGTATGATACAAGATTCACGCCCAACTTCCTTTTAGACTGCAATCCAACTATAACTGCGCATGCTCGGAGCATCCTTTCTCCGAACCGTCATTCACGTTGACTCACGCTAACTTTGCTAGTCAGGCGGTAAAATACTGCAGAAATGAGCCGGCCACCCCCATGTAAGTCTATCCTGCATCTCGATGCTCGCAACCGTGCATACTGTTTGTCGGTGCTCACTGACTGCGTTATCGCCTCCTTAAGCTCCCAGGGAGTTTATAGTGACTCTTCGGCCCCGGAGAACTCCTGGTTATCTTGTGCCTACCTCTGAAATTCCCCCGCTTACCCTCCCAGAGCCACGTAAGTTTCAACGAGCTGTCGCCGCGCGCGCAAGTTGGGAGCTCCACTAAAGTGTGTTACAGTGTACAGTTCACCTTCCTCTGACGACGCTGAACCAAAGGAATTGGTGCTCTCCGAGTTCCGAGCGAGCATGTCGAAATCCAAGGACAGCAGCTCCTCCGGGGGCTTTCACCAGGAGTACATTGCTTCTCTCCGCTACCGAAATGACCTGCCGCCTCCGGATATGCCCCCGAAGTTCCTCGATATCCCACATGAGGGCTTGGACCGTTTCTTGACCCCGGGATTTGCCTCCAATTTGGCTCGTCGCGAGGAACCTAACATTGATGTTGACGCGGAAGGTGGTATGCCAATCGACTTGGTCGGTATTCCCGGGCTTCACTTGGGTGATGAGAGCGGTATGTATTTCGGCTTGCATGATCTGATCTTTATTAAATTGGCGGCTGACAATTGTTGGAAATTCAGCGATTATGGCCCCTGAGAATCCGGAACCCATTGACCAGGCTGATTTGGCGCTTCTGATGACGCCGGAGCAGCTGAAGAACCCGGCACCGAAGAATACCAACGTCAGTTTCCTTCGCCGTACGCAGTATATTTCCGCCGGTCTTCGGGCGCCTGATGGCCCCAAGGTCGCTCCCATCCGGACGAAGCGCGGGATGGACAGGACCAAGTCGCAGGATGACCCGACCTACATCAAGAAATACCTCCAGAAAGGTTTCGATATTGCGTATCCTCACAGCAAGCACGTCGGTGAAGATACAGCTAGCAAGATTAAAGGCCACACTCCTACGAAGCTTGAACACGATGCATGGGCCCACCCAGTGCACCCTGATAACCCTAAGCTGAAGCCTGTCGGATTCTATCCGCTCCTCCCCGATCTGGAAGGATTCCCGGACCCGGGTGGTTTTGTCCAATTCAAATTTGACAAGGCGCCTGTTCAGGATGTCTCTGGGAAGAGAGACAAGCGCATGGATGTGGCTATACTGCTTCCATCGGCACCAGAGGAACGCGTTTGCCAAGAGCACAACACGAAGGCGGCCTTGTATAAGACGAACCCCAACCTGTACCCTGACCCAGGTCCTATCCCATGGGATTACGATCTCTATCTGCCTGAGAAGAAGGATGCGGCCAAGAATGTTTCGGCAAGTCTGCGCATCACCAACCCGGACCGCGATAACGAAGCGCTGTACACTCATGACGGAGCCGACAATACCAAGTTCCACCGCTTCGACCGTGTCCGCACCTACGCTACGAGCGCTCAGACTTTGGGCAACGACCAGAAGCAGAAGGACATTGCATTGACGCTCTTTGACCCGGAGGAAGTGAAGGATGGAAAGCGCGACGGTCTCGACTCAAGGCAAAGGGCCGCGTACTACTACCCCATTCTCGGAAAGACCCGTCTCAAGCCTGAGAGAGCCCGCACCATCGCTCAGGCCGGTCTGGCACCTGCCCGTCCGAAGACCAAGGAGGATCAGGTCGATCAGATCCAAGTGGTGGTGCGCGATCCCGACGAGGCAGAGGTCTACAAGCGCTCTCTGCACAGGGCCGCCATTGACCCGAAGTTTGCCGAGTCGATGCCTCCACCCCCTGAGAACCCGGAGAACGATGCCGAACCAGCCAAGCATGAGGAAGATGGAGGCGAGCACGACGTCGACCGTCAGGCCTCGCCTGAAGACGCGCACGACGATGCTGGCAATGATAGCGACGAGTAACTGGCTCGGCCTTGTATCATATTGCATCCTCTAGGCGCAATGACGGCGGCAGGCATGCCTTCCTGAGTGTAACTTTTGCCTATGCATTACAGTTTACATACCCTTTCATTTGTCATTATGCTAATGTTCCTTGGACTTGTTCACATTGCATGGCCGTCTCCGAAAGGGGTCCGCGCTGCCAGTCGCATTGATGGGCTGGTTGGCAGGTATCGGAGTCGAGGCAGCAAAAGGCGTTGTGTGGCATGATCATCTGGAGTTACGTAGCGAGAGTTTGGTTTTCTTTCATTGTTGCGGCCGTGCAAATGCACAGAAACAGGCTGCCCGGGCGATTGATGTACATCCCGTAAATACTAGTCAACAATCTATGATCCTGCACGAAGAACATGCTCCGTTTGTCTGTCTTAGTTTCTACGCTACACCGCCCGGCTTGTTGGTTCTGCCGGCTAAACACTTGACCGCCTCGGGACGTTGACGCAAAAGAACCGGATATTCAAGACGCTCGCAGCAACGTCCATCCACTCCGGCAGCTTTGTCTTTGCTCGACCTGGCGGCGTAATTGCGGCATCTGTGGCTGCTATTTCGCTAGTTCGGTGGAATTGACCTGCAATTGACTGACATTGATTGGTGAGTCGCTGCCATGATCGATCGAATCGGCTGTTCTTCGGCATAGCAATTATATCAAGACATAGTCTTGACGAGCATATGCTAGTGCTTCAAGACCCAATTGCGATTGACTGCCTACATACTATGCATCCTTCTAAATACACTTAAACTAACACCTTTCTAGGTCAATTGCCCTACCCCTCACAGTCACCCTCACTAGACTCCACCCCACCACAATGGCTACCAACGCAGTGGCTCTGGCCTGGAGATCCGCAGGCCGCAGAGCACCTGCTCTTCACTCTCTCCGCGCTACTCAGCGGCCCTCAATCCTCCACCGGGAGTCTCTCCTCCGTCAAGTCCGCTACTCCTCGGACGCAGCATCCCAGACCAAAGAAGCAGCCAAGGAGACCACCGCGCAGGTCACGGAAACCGTGAAGGAAGCTCCCAAGAAGACCGGCCGCAAGCTCAAGCGCACCATCTGGGGCACCTCCCTGGCCCTGACCCTCCTCGCCGGATTCATCTACGGAACGGACACCCGCGCCAGCGTGCACCGGTACGGCGTGGTCCCTCTCGTCCGCCTGCTCTTCCCCGACGCCGAAGATGCGCACCACTTCGGCGTGGACATCCTGAAGACCCTCTACAAGTACGGTCTGAACCCGCGCGAGCGTGGCGACCCCGACAGCGATGGCGCTCTCCTAACTGAGGTATACCCCCCCTCCTTTCCCCTCCTCCCAACCTCACCTCCCATACTCACCCACCACCGCAGGTCTTCGGCTACACCCTCTCCAACCCGATCGGCATCTCCGGCGGCCTCGACAAGCACGCCGACATCCCCGACCCTCTATTCGAACTCGGCCCCGCCATCGTCGAAGTCGGCGGCACCACTCCCCTCCCCCAAGAAGGCAACCCCCGCCCACGTGTCTTCCGTCTCCCGTCCCAGAACGCCATGATCAACCGCTACGGCCTCAACTCCAAGGGCGCCGACCACATGGCGGCAGTCCTTGAACAGCGCGTGCGCGACTACGCCTACGCGCACGGCTTCGGCGAGCACGATCTCGCCGAACAACGGGTCCTGAACGGCGAAGCCGGCGTCCCGCCCGGAAGTCTCCGCGAAGGCAAGCTGCTCGCGGTGCAAGTCGCCAAGAACAAGCTCACGCCGGACAACGACATCGAAGCCATCAAGCGCGACTACGTCTACTGCGTTGACCGTCTCGCCAAGTACGCCGATATCCTGGTCGTCAACGTCTCCAGCCCGAACACCCCTGGTCTCCGCGACTTGCAAGCCACGGCGCCTCTCACTGCTATCCTGAAGGCCGTTGTCGGCGCAGCGAAGAGCATCGATCGCAAGACCAAGCCCTTTGTTATGGTCAAGGTTAGTCCCGACGAGGACGCGGACGAGCAGGTCTCCGGTATCTGTGACGCGGTGTGGGGATCCGGCGTTGATGGTGTGATCGTGGGTAACACGACGAATCGGCGTCCGGAGCCGCTCCCTAAGGGATTTACTCTGCCCAGCAAGGAGCAGGATGTCCTGAAGGAGACGGGCGGGTTCTCTGGCCCGCAGTTGTTTGATCGTACGGTGAAGCTGGTGGCGAAGTATAAGAGTTTGTTGGATGCTAGTGCCCCTGCTGCTGCTGCTGCTGCTGCTGCTGTGCCTAAGGCGATTGAGGCGGCGGAGCCGGATGTGGAGAATGTGCCTCCTACTGTGAGTGAGGCTGTCGAGGGGTTGCCTGCTAGGAAGGTTATCTTTGCGTCTGGGGGTGTGACGAATGGGGCGCAGGCGAGGAAGGTTCTTGATGCGGGGGCATCGGTTGCGATGATGTATACGGCTATTACGTATGGAGGGTTGGGAACGGTGACGAGGGTGAAGGAGGAGATGAAGGAGAAGAAGTAGAGAGGAAGTAAGTTGGTAGCTAAGTACTAGATGTGTGGGATTTTAAAAAGGAGCGACCGGGTTGATTCATGGGATGGGTGGTTGTTTAGTAGGTAGGCGTAGATTAGGGAGGACGTGATATTGTAAATAGAAGAATAAGAGTATTTTTATCTTTTTATTGCTATTGACATTAGATAGTTTCATGGAGCCTATTTAGTTTTGGGTAATTATGGCAGAGTATCGAAATATACTGTCAAGAGGGAAGCTTGTTCGGGTTAGCTGAAGGTAGGTAAAGAAAGTGCCAGGTTTGCTGTAACTGTTCCTGTTAGTCCATCAATGTTGCAAGTCAGTAAGAGTAGGGTAAATCCTCCAGACGAACGATAGCTTCAACTGTCGATAAGGGTTCGTCACTAGTTAGTATTTCTGAGCAAATACCTAGCTGCTGCTGCTGCATCAAGCTAGCTCCCTGACTAGGTAGCTATGCAGCGGATGACGTGAACGACCCTGTGCCTCGATAATCTGGCAGCAATTAGTGCCTCTACCCTGAGGCGCATGAATGCCACATCATCCTCTTCATCATTCTGTTCCTTCTCATACAGCAGCCATGAACAGCACACCAAACCCCTGACCCCTAAACCCTCACCGAAAATAGCCCACCTTCAGCCCCTTCCAGGATCTAGACCAAGCTCTCACACGTTGCTTTCCAATTCAAGCTTCCTGAATAAAATTAGATTTAAACTACCGACCGGGTTGGCAGTAAGCGATCAGATAAAGTGGGCCCCCTGGTCGGGTCAGGAGGCCGCAAATGTCACACGTGCAGCGGAATGGAGGGGAAGACAAGCTGGTCATGCAGCCCGCCGAAATTTTCTTCAACCTCACGCGGACTCGAGCGGGCAGGAATCCATCTGGGCCCAGATCGCTGGGAGCGGAGATCCCGCAAGCTTCGAGAAGCTCTTCACCGACTCGGTTGTGATCCACAGTCATCCATGAATCCATCCGACCCGGGAAATGGATCAAGTCGGCATTGCCTGTTTCGAGATCCCATTCCTCCATGGAAGGAAATGAAGGCTTAAACGATGGATACTGCTCGGGTTTGCCTGAACAGGATACCCGACGATGGTGGATATCACACAAAGGTCTTGGAAAGGGGCTGCTAGCAGTCTAAAATTTTCTGTTCTTCCGCGTGATGCCCATTCTTCCCCCACATCTAGCAGTAGTAGACACTAGTAGTGTGGTTCATGATGTACTATGTTTGGTCTTGTGTTTTGGTATCGTCCGAGAGCGTAACCCGAGTCTGCATCTGCCGGAGCAGCAGGCCGACGATCAGGTCAACGTCTCTTCAACCTCCCTGACCACCTTGCGGACCCCGTCGACTTCGTGGGCGAATCGGCCCAGGAACATGCCATCGACGGCCTTCCCCAGACCGCCCGAGCCCCACAGCCCCGGTCCGGCACTTCCCCCGTACAAGATCCGGACGTCCCCCACGCGGGTGCCAATCACCGCCTTGATGCCCTCGACCACCGCCGATATGTGATCTACACCCGCCGGGGCGGGCTTCCCGATTGCCCACACTGGTTCATAGGCAAAGATGACTGGCGCGTCCGCCGGAATGGCCTGGAGGACAGCCCGGATCTGGACCTCGCATTCGCTGACGGCCTGCCCGATGGCTTGCGAGGCTACGGAGCCGGGAGCAGTGACCTCTCCAATGCAGACCAGCGGAACCATACCTTGTGCGCATGCAGCGGCAGCTTTGAGGCCAGTCTGATTATCTGTCTCGCCAAAGATGGCGCGGCGTTCTGCGTGCCCAAGTTCGACGATGGACACCCCCATCGAGCAGAGCGCCAACGGCGAAACTTCTCCGGTGTATGCGCCGAGGGGCTCCCAGAAGCAATCCTGAGCCCCAAGCAGGAATGGAGCCGGCAGTGAAGGGGTGTCATCCTTCGGTAAAGTGGATTCCCATGCCTTGATAATTTCCGCACAGGGGTAGACAGTCAGAAAGTCGGGGATGAGGGCCAGCAACAGCTTGGAGCGGTTCTCCGGGCGGACAATATCATTTTTGGGGTCGAGCAGGGCCCGGCAGTAGTCGAGCGTACGAGTGGGTGTGAAGTACATCTTCAACGAGATGATGAGCAGGTTCTTTGGGAGAACCGGATAGGCTTGCTGGGACGCCATGTTGGGTGACTTCAGGCACCGGTGTAATGAAGGGATGGGACCGGTGAATGATGGTCTTCGAAAGTGATTTCCGTAGCAATCAGAACACGATCAACCGGTCTCCACTGGTATAGACTGGCCAACGAGGTTAGTTGTCTGAACCTGAGACTACTAAGCTCCACTATGATAATGAGGGCACCCACTCGAGCGTAGAGTAATGTGTTGATGGAGAAGGATATTGTGTGACGGCTGCTGGGTCTGAGATTCGATCGAAAGCGTTAGAATCGAGAGAGGCTGAATCAGCGTAACAGAAATAGCTCAGGAGGAGACAACGGAGGGTAAAGAGGGGCGGTGCCAATCAGTCGACCACGGAATTAGTAGCCATGCTGTGCCGCGGACAATTTCATTGGGGCCTAGTTTAGCATGCAACCGGTATCCCCTTCACAGTTTAGTGTTAGGAGGGAAAAAGAGGAGACACGATGATCGGCCCACGCGAGGTGCATCTCCATCCAGTGATGTCAGACCAGCCATGGGAAACCTGGGGAATTGGCGTGTGATTAGTGTGGTATTTTAAGAACCTTGATATTTTAAATGTTGTCAGGAAGGGGTAAATTAACAGTAGGGGAGCAAGAAAGTACGAAGGTGCAAGCCACTCTGCACATTAGAGAGAGGCTTGAATGAGAAGGTGGGAATAACACGAGTCGGAAGAGGGAAGCCAAAACACACGCAAGAATCTCGGCTTGCAGGACAGCAGAGCCTGCCTGATTGAGACATAGAATGGAAAGATACAAAATCGACCGGAAATGAAGTTGTCCCCAAAGACAGCTTCCGACTGGTCCGCTTAGACCTCATCGGTTTCCGTGATACAGTAAGTTACCCGGGGGTCTCTGGATCCCCTGGAAACGGTATGACTTGTCACTTTCCATCGATCGGACGTCAGCGGGCCACCAATGGTAACTAAAGTCCTATCAGAAGCCAGTAAAACACTAGTCGAGTGGGGATGGTGGGAAGTGGTGGGGCTTGCAGTTGTAACCTCGTTTGGACTTCCGAGAGCCCAGCCTGGACTGTTTTGAGTATCTTGCAAAGAACAACATTACTCGAGGTATGTATGGTCTGTATTAATCGCTCAAAAGAGACAACCTTTGGGGTTTGATTGTGGTGCGTGGATGGTGAGAGAACAAGGCAGAGCAACAGCCAAAATTTGGTGAATCTCAAGTTTGGACGTTGGAACGCGTCAATGGCGCAAACTGAACTACCACCATTTGAAAGTCAACCAGCCTAATTGCACTTACTTACTTGGGAGGAGTTTAATAGTCCTACTTTCTTCCCGTGAACTGACTGGTTTAGATTAGACTATCTGTAACGGGCTAACAACCATGCGCTTTGATACGGATGGGATCCTCCACTTGCTGTTCGCTGCCTGCCGTGGCCCGTTGACCCCAGAATAATCCTGCGACAACAACGGCATAGTTGGTATACAAGATGGTAGAAAGGCTGAGATTGAGCCTCCTACGGGCATGCCACATGAGCCATTCTCAGATCAACGGACTTATCCTTTGACTTGTCATTCTGGTGACAAGGGGACTTTCATGCCGCTGCTGTTGCTGTGTGTTTAGTATCCTATCTTCGTCTAAGATACTCTACTGTCAATCCCACGTCTATCACAGAATCGATTGGTGCCTCGGAACTAATACAACACCGATGCTATCCCGGATGAGCCCACACTCATTCCCGCCCCCCTCTTCTTCATCTCGGTATACTTCTATGTATTGGGCAGTTGCCCAGAGAAATCTGAATCCGCGGCAAAGAATGCCTGTATAGGCTTCCTGAATAGGCCAAGTAGGCCGATAATAGTGCGCGGGCATGCAGTTCCCCCTCTCCCCCAACCCGGTTAGCTTGGCCGCGGACCTGACCAGTTACCAAACTTCCAAGACATCCAACAAGGGGGAAAAGGATGGAGGAGAATCCCGGGGCAATCTGGAGTCGGTTCCGAATGGCGATGCAACAGAACCGAAAGGGAAGAAGAAAAAGGAGGAGAACAAAGGGCGGGCTGACATCATTCGGCTGAGCGGGATGGAACTATTCCCGGTGAACTTCACCGTAGAGATTAAGTCGGAAGAGAAAGATATCACAGTAACAGTATTCAGTAGATGATAGTCGGTACTGTAGACAGTCATACCAATATGGCTGTCACTGGCTGAAAATCCTCCTAAACTGTCCGAAAGGGATCGCCAATCCGGACTCAATGCTATTGGTTCCGCTTGCAGGCAGTCGCAGCAAAACAACCTTTGAGAAATGTAAGAATGCATGACGCCATGAGTGGATCTGCCAGAACCAAACATGGTCCGGCCCAAAACCGGCTTCTCTGGATCGCCTCTAGCTGTGGGGGGTGCGACACTAGTGTCTATCGCTGCTGTCGCGCATGAAACACGAGAAAAAAAAGCATGAGGGATAATCAGTGCTGGTTCGTAACGGCCATTGGGACATGCGTGTCGCCAAACCGAATTGGCGTCTACCACCGAACTTTGGGTCCAGGAGGCACGGCACGGCCTTTTTCTCCCCACTGCATCGGACCTTTCGATCGGAAAGTACTTTGGGGAATGGAGGGGAACAATAGGAGGGGAGAAGGAGAAGGAGAAGGAGAGCTGGAGAAAAAGGTATAAAAAGGTCCTTGTCTTCCATCTTCAACCCTCTCTTTCATCACTATTCCATCATCATTCCTATCTACTTCAAGCCACAGTCACTTGTCTGGGACTTCACGCTCCACTCACTACCAATACTTCTTGAATACATCTACTTCCTTCCACACTTTTCACCATGTCTGCCGATCTGAAGCCCCTCCGCATCGTCATGGCCTGCGATGAGGCCGGCCAGCCCTACAAGGAGACCCTGAAGGCTGCTCTCGAGAAGAACCCTCTGGTTGAGTCCATCCAAGATGTGGGCGTCAACTCCACCTCCGACAAGACTGCTTACCCTCACCCGGCTGTCGCTGGTGCCAAACTCATCAAGGAGGGCAAGGCAGACCGTGGTCTCTTCATCTGCGGCACTGGTCTCGGTGTCGCCATCTCCGCCAACAAGGTGCCCGGCATTCGCGCCGTGACAGCACACGACTCCTTCTCCGTCGAGCGCTCCATCCTTAGCAACGACGCCCAGGTGCTCTGCTTTGGCCAGCGCGTTATTGGCATTGAGCTTGCGAAGAAGCTCGCCAACGAGTGGGTGACCTACCGCTTCGACCCCAAGAGTGCCTCCGCCGCCAAGGTGCAGGCCATCTCCGACTACGAGAAGGAACTCGCCGGTACTGCTTAAGATTGGATCGTCTGTCAGTCAGTCAACCCAGTCAATCCAGTACTACGATGTTCCTTGTCCGTGCGGCATGACATGAGCACCAGCCACACCGAAGTGGCAGCGGCAGCGCCATAATCTCCGGCGTGTTACTATAAACTATAGCTTCCTTTCACCTCTTATTTTTTGAGCGAAGCGATCTGGTACGGCTGGATCCGGGCCTTTCCCTTCTAATATCCGACGAGTCAACGATACCACGAGTGTACAGAATGATTTGGCCGGCCAATCTTTCATTAGAGCAGTAGGTAGAAAAATATATCACATTGCTCCAAATGTCTTCTATTTTGTAGACGATCGTCTATATCATCAAGGTTAACTGTAGTCAACGAAGTAACTACAACAATTCCCATAATGGCAATTGCTAACACTCTCCCCAACATTTGCTAGTTACCCACTCACAACTGCTGACTCATCTGGATTCTGCGGGGATCGATCACCTTCGATTGCTCAACCCACGTCTTTTCCCACTGCACAGGAACAGGCATAAAATCGAACATCAATTGAAGGAGATGGAGAACCCAACGTGCCGTCCCGACACCAGGGCTGTGTGGATCACGACTGAAAGCTCACCCGAGCTCATCAATTTCATTCCTGACTGAACCTCCAACAAAGATCTCAGGTCCCAAGAGGGGTAGCTGAACAACAGTACTACTTACCTGGATACTTATACTTGTGGATTGACCAGAATATCCATGCTCTCACAACATCAAGCCTCCATTGCTACTATCATCAATCATCCCACTGCATTGAAATCCACTCCACATCCACTACCCGCTAGACAGAACGGATAGAATCCCTAGCACATCCAGTCACCATCTACTTCCCTCAACAACAGTGGAGATCACTGCGCAGCCCCACACATCCGACATCCGAAGCGCTGTTTCTTCGTTCGTTCCTTCGTTCGTTCTTTCCAGCTGACAAAACACAATCGTCACGGAAACAAAAAAAAGGGGAGAATCCCGTTGTCATTTACAGCACAAATCAGTGTGTGCACAACACATCAGCGCACACAACACCTCATACCACAGCACAGCAAACATGGCTCTCGAACTAAAAGAAAAGGGCAACCAGCTCTTTAAAGAAGGCGATTACAATGGCGCCGAGGAGATGTATTCACAAGCGTGAGCATATATCCCACTTACCCCGCTATCCACATCCACCACCCCCAATGAAATAAATCTAAGAACTCCTACTAAAAACCAATGGATATCTACAACAAATAGAATCCTCAAGAATCCCAAAGAACCCACCTTCTTCTCTAACCGCGCCTTGACCCGCATCCGACTCGAAAACTGGGCCGGAGTCGAGCACGACGCCCGCGCCGCCATCGATCTCTACGGCGCCAAATCCCCCACCAGTTTGAAATCCTCCTGGTACCTGGCACAAGCGCTGTTGGGCCTGCAACGGCCTCAGGAAGCATACGACGTAGCCATTGAGGCGTATAAGGCGAGTCTGGCGGCGAAGAATATCCAGACGGAGAATTTGTCGCGGACGGTGTTGCGCGCTAAGCAGGCGATTTGGGCGGCCAAGGAGACGGCGCGGATAAGGGAGTTGGATGAGACGTTGGCGAGTGTGGAAGGGCTGATTGAGGCGGAGGTGGAGAGGGGAGTGTCGGAGTTGAAGGCGCGGTTGGAGAAGGGGGAGATTGGGGATATTGGGTTCAGGGAGGATGAGAGGGAGATTAGAGAGGATGCTGAACGGAAGGTGCAGAGGGTGAGGGAGGTGTTTGGGATTGCGTCGGAGGGGAAGGTGGTCGAGAGGGTAAGTTCTGAAGTTCCTTTTGCGAGTTGCTGGTGGGTTGTGCTGATGATATGGTGTAGGTTGTACCTGATTATCTGGTGGACGGAATTACATTTGAGATTATGCACGACCCTGTTATTACACCTTCTGGGACCAGCTTTGACCGGGTCGGCATCACCAAGTACGTGGAGCAGGCCAAGGTTGATCCTATCACGCGGGTGCCGATGACGGTGAACGATCTTCGGCCGAATTATGCGTTGAAGGCAGCGTGTGAGGAGTTCCTGGATAAGAATGGGTGGGCGGTGGATTGGTAATTGATTGCACAAATAGTATGATTAGCATGGCGTTGGTAGTAGACTACTTGATACCATTAACAGGATATATGCTTGTATACTATGTTTTAGAGTAATACAGTGTATACTAGTTATTCCATATTTTATTGACAGATGAATTACTGTAAGGGTCTGTATGCGTAGTCTTCCTAGTTGGAAGGTCACCTTCCATTCATCCATTTTGATTACCAATATATCTGTTTTCAGACCTAACATGCTGTGTTTACGTCAGACAGGCAGTAGTCACTATGATTTGTACTTATTCCTTAAACTTCTCATATTTACTAGAGGTTATCAACACCCACATCACGAACTACTTTGGTATTGACTTTGTAAAAATAGCCTCTCACGAACGACGCAATATATTAAGCACCCCGCCAACCAACAAGAAACACCCCGTAATCGAGACCTGCGCTCTACCATCCTGCTGTGCACCGATACTCCTTGCTGTGTCGATCGCTTCTTCAATGGTCTCCTTAGTCGAGATTAAACTCGTGCCTCGAGGAACGGTAGCTTTCCATTTTTCAGCGAACAAAGATAGCACGCTGAGATCTGGGAGGGTGGCGGGGAGTATATCTTTTATTTCATTATACATCTCTAGTTAGTGAGAGATAAGATAGGGAAGTTAATCTGATCCTCACCTTTATCCATCTTCTCAGATTTGTCTGCTCGTTCAATGTAAGTAGTGAAGATAACATGATCTGGCAGCGCGTCTTGCTCGGTGAGAGATTCTGCTAAGCATTCTAGGAGCGCTAGGCCGTCTCGGTCTTTGGAGAAGTGGCTGAGGATTAGGATTCGGTGTCTGTATAATTAGTTCATTTGGGTAAGTTGTTTGGTTACTTTCAATACTTCGTAAGAAATAGGAAATATATACTGACTTTTGCTCCGCAGACCTCTTGGTAATATCCGAGAACCACTCCGCCGTTTTCTCAAGACTAAGCGTGTTGTGTGCGCCATCTACGAACCATTGTGATTGTCCGTCTGGGTCATCGATGATCTCGAATCTTCCGATTAGGGAGATGTCTCTCATAGCGGTAGATATATCCTCAGGCTCGATTACATGGTCGGGTGCTTTGGCTTTCAAAATGTCCTTCCTGGCTTGCTCAAGGGCGAGGGAGCAGTTTAGTCGCTGGAGGGAATCCCCAACACGTTACTGTCAGTAGGGAGATTAGGGTTCAGCGGGACAATAGTTAATGAAGTATTCTTCTCCGCGGCACGAGCGTGCAGGACCTCAGAGGGACTAGCTTCCTGTGGGACAGATAATGCAGGTGCACCTGGCTTGATAATCCCCGATTTATGCCATGCAATGGATTCGAGTGTAGGGCCGAGCTGGTCAAGGTGGTCAAGTCCTAGGGAAGTGATGCCTGTGACCACGGGGTTCTGGATGACGTTCGTAGCGTCGAATTCACCACCCTGGTGGACTTCGATTATTGCAGCGTCGACGTTCTCTCGGATGAAGGTGTGGAAAGCGAGCAGGGCGAGGAGTTGCAGGTAGCGAGGTGATTGCTGTGTTGTGTCTGCGTTTTGGATGTTGGTATCCATAAGAGTATCCCATACTTCGAAGAAGTATTTTGTGAATAGGTTCTCAGTGATGGGGTTGCTGTGTATTTGGATTCTTTCTCGAATGCATTGTATATGAGGTGATGTGTAGAGACCGATTTTACTAGGAAAGCCGGATCTCAGCCCATGTGCGTGGAGAATATGTGCTGCCTTTGCCTTTTGTTCCGGTGACGTGGACAATGTTTAGGCGAGATATATCTGTGTCCTGTATCTAGTAAGCAAATGCATTATTTCTGTCGTAAGTTGGGGGCCTACCGAATGTCCGAGAGTCTGTAGCCACTCGCTCATTCCATACAGACATGGAATCCCTCGCACGGTTGGAGTGACATTTGCTGAGGTTTTCTCCGTCTGTAAAGAAGGATTTGTCCTTGGTCGGGCGCTACGTCTGCGCGTTTCCAGGAGACTGGGGGCATTCTGCTGCGAGGTTAGAAGCAGTAAATGATTTGTAGATGGTAGGGAGCATACCTCGTAAGTACGGGCTACTTTGTTCCTGGAATCGACAGCAAACATTGGAATGTACTTTTCTCGTTAACTGAGAGCTGTTCTTTTGACCATGTCGAGCGTACTTCTAGGTTCGCCGATTCATGAAGTCATCCAAAGACTGCTGGGGGTTATCGAGTGACGTTGCATCCAGACAAGGCGAGTCCGTGGAGGAATTTAGTGAGCTTTGTTCGGGACTTCCCAATGGCATCTAGTTAATAATGGAGTGAAGTTTCGAGCATTGAATGGAGTCTCTCTTACCTAGCCCGCAGAGCAGTTGGCATGTATGATCCATCGTCGTGGTGATCTTGCTAGGGTACATCGAGAAACATCATTTCCAGCTAAGAAGACGGACACAATAATAATAAGGGACATTGTATAGAGCTATGCATTCTGCTATGTTCTAGCATAAATCAGATATGACAGTAAAAAAAGACCTTCAATGCTAAGCTATGTAGCTGATATGCACCAAAGCTCCCATCCATAACATATCCAGAAACCCTGGCACTCAACAGTTGAGCCAACAACATCCCATCAAGTAACCACCAAAACTAAACCAACAAATCAGGCAATAACCACATAAAAACAAAATCCCATACTATTGCAATGATCAACAAATAGTCAAATAATACTCAGTAGTATAAGTCAATAAAATACATAGTAAGTAGTCACCTGAGAAAGTAATCTAACCAATAACCCGCCGAGTACAGCTCCCCCACCAAATCAACAAATCCCCCCACTTTCCCTCAACTCACTCATTCTTCTTCCCCTCTTCATCCGCCATATTTACCTACTACCCCTCCAACCCCAACTACCAACTTCCTCCAAACCACACTCCATCAACTCCTCCCACCAAACAAACCCACACAGTCAAAATGTCCGTCCCCAACTTCTCCGCCGCCCTCGACGCCTCCATCAAGAAGGAGAAGTTCACCCCCGAGGTCCAGGCCGCCGCTGCCAAGGTCGACAGCTCCGCCTTCTTCGCCGCCATCGAGACCGTCCTTGGTGGTGATGACACCACCTCCGTTGAGGGCGAGCTGGCTGTTGCCCTGAAGAACGCTTTTGAGTTCGCTGTTGAGGTCGTCAAGATGCTGAACTCGGAGCCTGGTAATGAGGATAAGTTGGTGGTGAGTACATCCCCCAAACCCCTCGCCCCTCCATCTATGGATCGATATCTTTGGAGGGAGGGGAATGAATGTGTGGAAGATGATGCTAATGTGTTCTGTCTGTGTATAGCTCTACAAGTACTTCAAGCGCGCCAACAACCAGACTCCTGCTTCTCCTGGCATGTTCGATATCCAGGTATGTATATTCATTTCTATTGTCTCTCTCTCTCTTTCTTTGTATAAGTGTGAGACTAATATGTCTGGTATGATGGTATAGGGCAAGTACAAGTACAACGCATGGAAGGAAATCAAGGACATCAGCGAGGCCAAGGCCCAGGCCGAGTACATCAAGCAGGTTGACACTCTGATTGAGAAGATCGGAACGAGGGAGTAGATTGTTATAATAAACCTACAAGATCATATATGAAAGGGGTATCATGTGGTGGATGCATTGTCTATTAGCAAGATGAGATGAGTTATGAGCTACTTACTACTCAACTAACTTACTGGCTATTGAGCTGCTTGCATAGTCATCGTTGATTTTTGAGATCTAAATATTGGTATGGATGGTATATGGAAAGGATGAGGATAGTATGGGGTCAACCCTCCCACGTCTGTCCCAGCCAGTCCGGCTCGCTATGACTGGCCGTCGCGCACCAGGGTATATCCGTCTCGCTGTACCTCGTCAACGGTAGGTCGTAGGGCATTCGGAAGCCAACTCTAGTAGTTGTCGTAGCAATTTCCTTTTCATCTGCATTTGCAGCCGCACCTGCAGCCGCAACCGCATCTGCATCGGGCACATCCCTCCGGAAGCAAGGCACCATCACACTCCTCCCTTCAGCACCAGCACCGGTGACTAACTCCGGCCACACCACAACCCCTATCTCCCAACTACATATCCTCACCTCTCCGTTGGCATTCACCGCCGCTCCCCACGCCTGCGTTGACAAATTTGCCGACGTCACCATCGCCCAATCAATCCGGTCCATCTCCGACGATGAGTACCGGATATACGTCTTGATATGCGGTGCCGCGCGACGGCGCCCTGCTTCTCGTTTCACCTTCGCTTCGTCCTCAGCCACATCTCCAGCCCAATGACACAGATACGGCCGCATGTACTGCAGCTGCTTTTGTTGTGCGGCGCTCTGCAGCTTCATGTGAATGGAGCCGCCTGAGCCGTAGCCGTTCAAGGAGCGGCGAATCTCGTCGGGTGTAGGGAATATGATCGAGAATCTTGGTTTGGGGTTATTTGATGATGGTGAGAGGGACGCGAAGAAGACGTCTTTGAGCCATTTGTCTGTTTGGCCGAGAGAGGCGACGGAGGAAATCTATACCTCGTTAGTAGGGACCCCAAGGCAGTCCCAGTGATAGAAATCAACCTACCTGAGTTACAATATGCGGTCTATCCTCTGAACGATCAATAGGAACCGACCGCAATACATCCCTCAGAGCTAGCCATCCCCACAGCGTCTTCCGGGTCGAATCAGTCGACTCCCGGATCTTCTGCTTCGAGGGAACACTAGCAACCAATGCTGCGCGGACAGCGCCGAAGTCGTGTTTCTCTAACTGCGCGACAAGCGGACCGGTCTTCTTCGGCCCGTATTCTCTTAGATACGAGAGAAGGTCACGTTTGAATCGTGCCCCAGGGGTAGCTATACTCTCACTCCCACTGCTATTGGAACATAATGGGAGAAGAGGCGATCGCCACACGGCCTGGCACATGTTTGCCCAGTCGCCTGCGATCATGTTTGCCGTATGGATGACCACTCTGTATTCATTCATTAGCTTTGCTACAAACATAGGTGGACAATGAGGATACATACTGAGCCAAATCATCATGTCTCAACAAGATCATCATCTTGGAATGATGCGTCCCGAACGCTTCGGGCATGTAGGCAGTTATTGCCTCGACATTGGGGTGGCGCGTACATGCTTCCTATTGATATTATTAGCACAGTCTCATCCCATGTATTCAAATCATATAAGTCAATTGGAAACAAGATAATGAAGAAAAGGGACATACATCAATCCTCTGACGATTCGGCGCATCTCTCTTCCACGAGCCATGCACAACCTTCACCTTGACGAGCCGTCTCACATCCTCATCAAACTGGCTCATCAAAAAGTCCACATCAAAGAGGTAATTGAACTGCCAGCATTCGCGGATCAATGGATCGCCGAGAATGTCACGTAGTCGGACAGTGTCGGTGTTGTGGCCTGAGGAGGCGGGGAGGTCCCGGATGTGGGTTAGTTGGATGGGAGAGGGAATTATATTGTCCTGTTTTGTTTCTGCATGATTCTCATCTTTCGTGGTCTGCGTGCTGGGTGATGCTGGGTGGGTGGCATTGTGTTGCGGTTGTGGCTGAGGCGCTGTTTGTGATCCCTTGGAGCGGGAGAGTATTGGGGGTGTTATGGAGCGGTGCAGGGATGCTAGGGGGTGGTTGTTACTGTTATTGCTACTGCTGTTGGTCCTTTGTGTAGAGTCATTGTCTGCATGGTCTATGTTGGGGGACAGCTTGGCCCTTTTTGCTGGCCGGTCTGGTTCTTCCATGTTGCGGTTGGAATGAAGTGAGAAAGTGGTGAGGGAGTTGCGGTGGTAGCGGATAGCATACCGGTTACATCTGGATATCGCTAAACATCATACGCAGAATGCTTGCTTCACAACCACGAAATTATTCAGATCTATATATAACTATTACTACACTATTATACAATATACACTTTTACAAGTCTACCACATGAACCGCTGGATCTTTCCCGGTTCCTGGGGCCATTCAAACCCGCAGTACAGGAAGATGTATCCCGTCACCGCGTTGATCACCAAGAACCAATACGTCTCCAGGAACAGTGCCATGTTCGTGGCAACCTTCGCATTCAGCTCCTCAGTTGCATCGCGCGCCCGCTGCCGGTGCACGAGAGGCGTCGGCTGCGGTGGCAGATGCAGCCGCCACATCACCCACGGAATGATAAAGTAGCGCGGCTCGACGAGCGGCGCCGTAATGAGCGACAGCGCCGTGGCCGCCAGCCAGACAAGCACAAAGCTCACCTGCGGCGTACCCTGATGCTGCTTCTGCCGGTGCGCAATGTGCTCCTGGATCTTGGCGTACGCATCGAACGACATTGGCTCCGGCATGGGCGGCTGCGCGGGCTTCTTTGCCGCCTTCCGGCGTTCGGCCTTCTTCTGGCTGGGCTCTTTCTGAGGTACTGGCACTGGCTCCGGCTGGCGGACTGCTGTCTGCGGGACACGCATCAACTGGGGAGGCGTAGAAATCGTCGTGAATCCAAAGGCGGAGATGACCATCCACGCGCAGAGGAAGTACACCGCAACAGCAGCATACTTGATAGCAGGGTGAATGCGCAGCAGGATACGGAAGACGTAGAAGACGTAGTGACGGTTGTCGGCAAGGGTAAAGGGATGGACGACGGTGTTGAAATGAACCACGGCCAGCATAATGGGGATCACAACAAGAGCCGTCAACAGCTTAGGAAGGCCCTTTTGCTTCTTTGGGAAACCAAAGTCGATGAACTTGGGCAGAAGCGACTTCGGGAGAACCAAGTTGACGACCGGCGAGAGGAGGAGTGGCCAAGAGAAGAAGACGAAGTAGGGCCAGATGTAGAGCATCTGGGGCAGATGCAGCCCAGCAGTATGGTACTCCTTGTGTCCTGCAGCTGTCAGTCTAGCACTTACAACACGACCAGTGGACCTACCGAGAACGACACCATCATTCCAGAGCACGAAGCCACCAAACCCGGCAAGTATGAGCAGGTACGGAATAGCAGAGCTAATCACCGAGCCGAAGTTGTTCAAGGCAACAACCACCAGCGAAATAGACGCCTTGAAGTAGTCTACTCCAGTCAGCAATACTATCAACACACCACAGAGACCATACTAACCTGCAATCGAAGCGTCCGAAACAAACGGATCATACAGCTCATTCTTCCACCCCGCCCGAGCAATATCCGCGAATCCCGACGCCTCGCATCTCTTAGAAGACAACCTCAACCGCCGGACGACCTGCAGTCCACCCAGGAAGATCGCCACCCAGAAGATGTTGGTCTGTCTGAAGACCAGCGCTACCAGCCCCAGCACGACAAACACCAACGTCGAGAGCGGCGCAAACCCACCCTCCGACGAGCGTTTCAGGTCCCAGTTGTACGCCTCAATGACCACCAGCAGCGCAAGAATATCGGTGTAGTATAGGCCGGAGAAGAAGAACAGCGGCGGGAAGAGGCAGATGTTCAAAACAGTATGGCTCAGCCATGCTCCAGAGGGACGGGTGTTGCGCACCCTGCGCAGCCGATCCAACAATGTCTGCAATCGCAACGGTAGAGCTACGGCGGTGGCTGCCACGTTGGTCGCACGCAAAGCTTCCGGGGTAAGCTGTGTGGGGGAACCGCGCAGGAAGAGCGCGATCGCGCACAGCACATACGACCAAAGGTAAATGCCCGGGGGGGTAGTGATTTTGGGATCCCAATGCGTCCACTTATGAGCCCAGTAGGCCTGAGCCTGGGGGACATGAAAGGCCTCATCCAGATACGGTTCGGGAACGACGGCATTGATCCTCATCATCCAAAGGGGGATCAACAGAAGAACAAAAGGAATGGCGTAGCGGGCGGCCAAAGCCACGCCCGACTTGGGTTGCGCATTCATGTCGGTCAATGCTTAGGCAGGAGGTTAACCATGCTCTCGACAATTGAAGTGTGAAACAGGAGAAGAAGAATAAATCAAATAATCTAAAAGACACAAACGGAAATGCAAGCTTGCAATGCAAACCGAACAAACACACCGCATCGGGCAATCGACGCCCATCGCGATTGAATTTGAATGAACAACTTCAAGCTTCCCCTTCTTTCATTCGGTCCGCAAAGTAACTCCGGGGCATGGAATACTCTTCTCCGACTGCCCCGACACGTCCCTAACTCATTTTCCCCGGCCAATCCACGCGCAAACGTGAGGGTCAATGGCCTTTCCCCTCCCGCGGGGCATCACGCCCCCGGAGATCTCCTTCCTCGCGGAGATGGAGATGGTCACCATCTTGCCTCGTCAGCGACTCGAGGGGCTTGAATTACTAGGAGTACGTCTTATACAATTATCCTACCCTACTGACCCCAACTAATAACTCCTCCTTAAATAGGGCCCCGTCTCCCCCCTCCTCCCACCCCGACGCACCTCCCTCCCCCTCTGGCTCGCCCTCCTCCTCAAACGCCAACGCCGCGCCAACATCCTCCCCCCGCCCTGGCTCCACCCCGAATCCCTCGAACTTATCCTCGAAATCGAGACGCAAAACGACGAATACCAGCACGCCTTCTCCCCGCCGCCTCCACTGCCCGGCCAGCCCGCCCCAGGCGATCACCGTCGCGCTCCGCTCGCGACACCGCGCTACACCCCCTCCGGCGAGAAATACTACCCTGCACCGCCGTTTCTGCCTCAGAACACAGCACGCGATCACATTCCGCCGGGGGAGCCGCCGGCACTACCGTTCCATTGGTTGGAGGTAGGGACGATGTTGCTGGAGGCGGCGAGCGATGATCTAGTAGATCCGGATCAGACAAGACGACTGTTGAAGGAGCTGAGAGAGGTACGGATGGCGAAGGTTAGGGCTGGTGTGGATGTTCTGGATGCGGCGGCTATGGGTGGTGGGGGTGTTGCGTTGACGGGTGTGGGAGCTATGGAGTTGGGAGAGGGGAGGAGGTTCATTGCGGGGGTGGTGGATGAACTGAGGTATGCTCTTGCCACTTCCTCTATTCTTTGTTTTAACATGTTGTCCGCGGATTGCTAACGAGTCATGTTGATAGGCGCATCGGGGCATCGAAGGAACAGGCGAGGAGAGAAGAGATGGCGGAGGAAATGGCGAATGGAGGGTATGATGGGACGCAGGATGATGATGATGAAATGGAGTTTTAGATGTTTCTGCTCATTCTTTCCCCTCGTTCTTATATTTGCAATGCGTGGGCTGGTTCATTGTTCAGTGTTTGTTTCATGATGGGAGTTATCGGGGTCAAGTCTATATATGTATGGGACATGGCGGGACATGATCATATTGGCATCGCACATACATCAGACGCATGTATGTTATATATACCCTAAATCATTGATTGGAAGTTACTTGGTTGACGGGCCGGGGGTCATGCTAGTAAGCAGGTAGTAGATAGGTAGTAAGTAGTCCTGATCATATCCCCCTATCAAAAACACCAGATGCATGCGACGCTCAGCTTAAGATGAGAGAGAGGAGAGGGAAGATAGTAAGAAAAAAAGACATGACAAGTCAATCTCCGAAAGACAAATGAAAACAACAACAGATATGCCAATAACAATGGATTGAATCTTACACATCCCCAACGCCGGCAACAAGAGGTATATAACAACCCGAAGGAGATCGAAGAAGCACACAAAAGTAATCCAACTGAATACAGAATGAAAGGCATAGATGAAAACCCCCCCCCCTTCGCGTAAGCCGTCAATCTGCCTGCCCCTATGACGCGCAATACCGGGGCCCCAGAGAGTTAGTTCCAAGTTTCCAGTCCCCACGAACGATATAGCATGGCTAACTTCATTGAGCAGCCTGATCTTTCTGCATCATCTTCCTCCGCGCCGCCAGAATCATCTCGTCCCTGCGCTTCTGCAGCAAGCGCTGGCGCTCCTCCTTGCTCTGCGACCAGCCCGTAGTGGAAGAAGCCTGCGACGGTGCGGACTCAGCGGCGCTGTTCTCGGCCTCGAGTTTCGCGCGGAGGTTGTATCGGGAGATCAGATCCTGGGCATCGGCCTTAGAGGTTGCCGTTTGGGTAGGTTGTGACTGCACGGGTGCTGTATTGGGGATCGCAATCTGAGGTTGGAAGGAGGGGGGCGGCTACATGGTAGGTTCGGTTAGCTGGCCATGCATCTGACTCAATGCGGGGAACGAGAAAGGGGAAGAAAGTCGAGAAGATAATGAAAGACCAGCGGCCGCAGGTCTACATGCATCAAAGTGAGATAGGAATGAGGGGAAAGACTCACCACTTCCAGCCCCCGACCGGTCAGGATTCTCTCCGTCGTCGCCGCAACACTACCCCCGTTGCGCTGCAAATCCCACATGATCTCACGGGCGCTGAGCTGAGGGAACATCTGGGATATTTGCTCGACTTGGGCTGGGTCGACGGTGCCTCGCGGCCGACTGCGACTGCTGCCTGGCCCGGCCTCTCCCCCATCGCGGTTAAGGAACCATCGAAGCACAAAGAATGACACCACGGCGAGGGTGAGGAGGGAGGGGATATTCAGGGACGGCTCTTCTTCTGGCATTGTTGTGAGGATCTCTCTGGGCGAGGTAGCGGGTATAGGACGAAACGTGGACTGTTGGTTGGGTCAGATGGGGAGTCGCGACTCGAAACTGGCGTATGCGACCGCCTTGGAATCAACGGAGTAGGGGAGTTTTAGCTCGAAGCCCAAAACAAGGCGGCGTTGAATATAATGCTGGGGATGATGGAGGAGTGATGCCGCGGCAGTTCGTTTGGGGGGAAAGCGGCGAGGTGGCGGTGGGACAATCGGATCCCGGCCGGATCGGGGCGGGCACGTTGACCACCGACTGCGGCGGTGCTTGAGTTTCGGGGCGATTGGCCAGGGGAAAAAGGTGAGGAAAAAGCAAATAAACTCCCCCCACCAGGAAAAGGGGAAGAAGAACGGCGATTGACTCGACTGGACAGGGTGGCAGAGAACCGAGTAAGGCCGTGTCTTGCTGGCATTCAACTAATGTTGTGGCAGATGATGCGAGCAGTCGGTCGCCTCTTATAGCAAGTTACCAGCACTCCAGCCTCCAACCACTTATTGCATCCTACCGCTGTCTCTACGGAGATCTCCTTGCGTCCGTCATTAACATATCTCATAAGAGTACGGTGTAGAACTGCAGAATCATCCAGAATCATATACATCATCCGAAAACACCCCGTCCCAACCTCCTGGCCTGTCACGTAACGCGCCATGTCCAATGTCCAAACCAAAAGACCCATATGCACCAACGCAATATCGACAAATGAAGAATAACAATCCCAGCTTGAGGTCTACTTCATGTCGGCAGGAGTCAAGGCCTGGACCACACTGGTTCCCTCGCTGAACCTTGTGCGGAAGATCCGGTTGGCATTCTGGAACATGCCGTCCTTCAGCGACACAACGATGAACTGCGATCCCTTGAATCGCGTCTTGATCAACCGACCAATGTTCTGGGTATGCGACAGATCCAGAGCGGCATCAACCTCGTCCAGAATGTACATTGGCGCCGGCTTGAATTGTAGTAGCGCCATAATTAGCGAAAGCGCAATGAGAGACCTAGACAAATGTTAGCTCGTAGCCAGGAAAGAGTAACCCAACGGAAATTCACGTACCGTTGTCCACCACTGAGCTCGGTTAAACTCTGCTTCCAGACCTTGCCCAGAGACACCTTGACTTCCAGACCTTCGGTGATATCCTTGCCCTCAGGGGGTTCCAGCTTGGCAAAACTGCCGGGTAGCAGGTCGTTGAAGATCTGTCCAAAGTCGGCTGTGACCTTAGTCCACGTTTTGTGGAGGGCCTCCTTCTTGTACTCGTTCAAGTTGATGATGGTCTCCTCAATCTTGCTCTTGTCACGAATGACGGTCTTCATCATGTTCTTCAGGGCAGCCTCCTTCTTCTCGACGCTGTCGATCATGTTCATCACCTTGGGGTTGATCTTCTTCTTCATGCCCTGGAATCGCTCCGTCAGGTTGCGCAGTGTCGACTTGCACTCGGCGATATTCTGGTTCTTGAAATCGTATGCCGTGTTGGACCGTCCGAAGTTATCCCTCTCATCAGCGATCCATTCATGCTCCTCCTCCATATGAGCCACCGTCTGCGCCGCAGCTTGTTGCTCCTTCTGCAGTTTCTCGAGCTGGTGTCCCAGCTTCTGGACTTCCAAGCCCTCTTCCGTAAGTTGAGAGTTCTTCGACTGCTTCGTCCGCTCGAGTTCACGCAACTCATCATCAAAACCGGTCAGCTTGGCCCTTTCATCCTCCAGGTGAGCCTGGGCAATATCATGGGCGTCCTATAGATCATTAGCAGATGGTATTAAGCCGTGACTGCATATTCCCACCTTGATCCGAGCCTGTTCTCTCTTCAGCGACTGGATTTCTTCCATCTGAGCCTTGAGGGTGTTTTCGGCCTCAGCGTTTTGTTCCTCGGCCGCCGACAGATCACCGCCAACTTGCTCCAGCTCTAACCGGGAGTTCTGAAGCTCTTTCTGTAGGGTCTTGACCGAGTTGGAGTTCTTGGCCAGACTCTTCTTCAGGGAGTCCAGGGAAGACTGCAGTTCCGCAAGTTTGCTGTCCTTGTTGTCGTTGAACTCACTCATATCCTTCTCGATGCGCTTGATATCCTTGGATGCTTCGCTCTGGCGAGTCTTCGCATCAGAGATGTCCTTCTTCAGCTGCTCGATGTTCGCTTTCATCTCTTCTACGGCGTGAATGATCTGTTTCCGTCAGTTATACGTCTAGGAAACATGGAAGTGGGACTTACCGAGGAAGAAGAGTTGCTGCTGATCTGCTCCTCCGTGAGCTTGATCTCGTGGGTCTTAAGGTCCAGCTCTTGCTTGATTGTACGAGCAGCATCCAGCTTCTTCTTCTCCTTCCTCATTGTTTCCTCCACAGTAGCCAGCTGTCGCTCCTTGCTCCGGATCTCCCGAGTAATCTCATTGAACTTCTGCAGGGTGACAAGCACACCGCTCGTGTTAGGGGCACTACCTCCGGACAGAGTACCGGATGGGTCGTAGACATCACCCTCGAGCGTTACACTCTTAATCCGAACGGAAGGGTCAAACGTGACCCGCTTGGCTGTGTCGGCATCATTGCAAATCAGGGTGTTACCGAAGACGTAGTTCATTGCCGAAGTAACTTCCTCGTCATAGCCGATGAGCGACAAGGCAAGATCAACCTTGCCAGGAGCAATCCTCTGTGCTGCTCCAATCTTCTCTGCCGAGGCAACAAATGAGGATATCTTGTTGAGGGGGATGATGGTCACACGCTTCTTCAGTCTTCCCTTCTGAAGCAGCTGGGTACCGGTTTCAGCGGTGTCGACAACAACGTTGTACAGACGGCCACCCGCGCAGATCTCCAATGCCGTAGCGGCTTGGAGCTTCTCCTTGTCAAGACTAAAGAGCTGCGCAACCAGACCTTTGACTTTAGAACGATCGAAGTGAGGATGGGGGTCACTGTAGTTGAAATCGACATTTGCAACCTTCCTCTGGAGGCCGTCTGCTCTCTGACGCAGCTCACGGATCTCTTTTTGAAGTTCGGTCTGCTGCTGGTATAGCTCCTCCTCGCGACCCGGCTCAAATCCTAGCCTAGAAAGTTCTGAATCAAGCTTCTTGGCTTGCGACTTCAGTCCCTCCAATTCTTTCAGGAGACCGGAGTTCTGTTCCTTGGCCTTCTTCGCGCGCGGCTCCTCTTCCTTGATCCTCTTCTCCAAGTTCGCGATCTTGAGCTTGGCCTGCTCTTGTTCAGTGGCGGCCGTGTTGGCACGGTTACGAGCGTCCTGGAGCTGGCCCTGGTAGCCACTTTCCTGGCCTTCCTTGGAAGCGACACCAGTCTGCAGGGTCTGGAGCAATTCTTCCTTCTGCTCCACTTCAGCTGTCTGGGCGTCAAGCTCTGCTTTAGCGGCATCATACTGGGCCTGAAGCTTATCGTAGACCCTCTGCTTCTCCTTGAGGACCTTCTCCAGGTCCGTCACGGTTCTCTGGACTTCCTTCCTCTTTTCTTTCTCTTCAGCAATGCTGGCATTCTTGAGATCGAAAACGGTGGTCAAACGAACAAGTTCATGCGAGTGGGACTTGACCTCATCCTCCAGAGCCTGAAATTTACCACCCTTCCGTAGTTCCTTATCGCGGGCTGCTCTGACCCGCTTCATATCCTCCTCAAGGTGAGCAATTTCGCTCTTTAGCTTGGCCGCATTATCTTCCAGCGCCTGCACCTTGTTCCTCTTTTGCTCGCATTCTTCTCCGGAAACCCGTAGCCTCTCATTGCCCCTGAGGTAGTCGTGGGCGACCACCAAGCGAGTCAAGCGCTCCAAGTCATTCTGGGTCTGTTGGAAGTCGAGGAAAGCGCGCTTTTCGGATCGCAGCTTCTCGAGCTTGGGCTCGATTTCTTCCTTAAGAAGCTCTTCAATTTCGCGCAACTTGAGCTCTTTCTTGGCCATTGTCTTCACAGCCTTTTCCCTCCTATCCTCAAACATCCGTGTACCGGCCGCTTCCTCAATCATGGACAGAATTTCAACGGGTTTCATATTCAAGACTTTCGTAATACGACCTTGCATAATTAAGAAATTGGGATTGTTGATGTTCAGCTGCACACTCTGGAAGAGGTTTTGCACAGTCTGCTGCTGCGCGCGGTGTCCGTTGATGAGGTACTTGCTCGTGCCTCCAAGAACAATCTGCCGAGTCACCGAGATGGTCGCATATTCCTCGAATCCGATCGGCGATTTCGCGGTGTCGCGGTTATCGAAGACAATCGTCACACTGGCCTTGGTCACACCGGCTTGACCACGTTTGTAAATGAGATCCTGCAGGTTCTGCGCGCGAACAGTGGACATGTTCGTGATACCGAGGACGAAACAGATGGCATCGAGGATGTTTGATTTACCACTACCGTTGAGACCGGTGATGGAGTTGAAGGATTCGTCCCTACGTGATATGTGTTAGGTATGTCATCGGTAGGCAATTTGCACAATGGGAAGCATCTCAATCCGCGCATACCATCCTGAGATCACCGTACGCACGGCGTACGATTTGAAGCCCTGTGTGTTGACAGTCAGCGATCGCACATTCTCCGGGCAGCGGAGAACATGAACTTACGTCAATAATAATCTCCGTAATCCTCATTGTTGCGACTCTGATCCAGCCCCATGAACTAGACGATCAGGTGCATGGGAGGGGGGACCGAGAGAACAGTTGCGGGATTGATTGACGTCTGGGGAGCGATTTTGCGGGCGGTGTTTTGCCGTCGGGGCCCAGCGCTGTTTACGGTTTGCTCTTTCGGGGTTGGTGCGCGCTATCGTGATAATGTAATCATAGAGGGGTTGCACGTGATAGAGGCGTGGCCAACATCGGCCGCCGGGGAATCTAGTACTATATCCAATATTGGCCTTGTGACCTGAATGCTGCTGTATGCATGATATTATAGGCCATTGCTATTATGCTGAGTTCTAATGTATCACTAACTATTTGGTTACAGTCCCAGCATGTGAGGTTCGGACATTGGGATTTTAATACTGCTCACCTTATCACCATGCCGTGAGAATCTCAATTCACCGCATCTGCTGGGCAAGTGGGAAGATTTCAGTAAACACTTGTCACGGAGCCATCCCCTATTTTGTTTTCAATCCCGCTTCTTTTCGCGAACTTCTGTTATCTCCGTCTTTCTGTTTTATGCCCTTAAACTTTAAATTCCGGGATTTCCCATCTTTAAATTTCCCCCATCTCCTAAATCAGCGCGGATCCCTAGGCTTCCAGACTTAGTTTGAGCCAAATACATCCGACTAAACACTCTTAGTGACACTGCGCAGCTATCTCATGAGTCTACCTTTCATAGAGTAGATCTGCATCGCAGCAGACCGCACTCAGGCAGCTATATCCAAGCCCATTTCAAGTGGTAAAAGTCATCAAAAATAAATGAAACACAAAATGGAGGGAATTAAACAGAACTTGGACCCTGCGGCGTGCTTCAATGCCTTGGTGCAATGCCATGTGCGCTACAGCACTACCAATGCTACACCAGTAGAGGTGCCCCTGGAAACGGAGATTTACAGTACAGAAACAAAGACCATTGACGATCTTCGTGGGATTTCTATCGCGAAAAGGTTTTCTATCGAGGCTGTTAGGGCTCTGTCCTCAGATGAATTCGACAAACTACTCATATTTTTACAAAACCCTCAAGCTAGCATGACATACAGCCAAGAACAGATGCAAGCCAAGCTTATGCAGAGGCTCGAGGAATTCTACTCAATGGACCAGCAACTATCCCACCAAAGTTGTGATGGACTTTCTATTCCAGGGGGGCCTGTAAGTGCTGATTTAGGAATCGCTTTGCATTTGGCAACCGGCCGTGATCTATCGAGGAAATTCTGGGACAAGAGAAGCGCGTCTATCAGTTTACTTCAGGAGAAAGGCATAAGTGAACAATTTGCTTTTGGGTATGACTGGCACTGGAGGTCAGAAAAAACATACCTTGACAGAAGCGATTGTCCTCTGAAGAAATGGCCTAAGCAACTCAGGGCACTTCACGACCAGATGTCAACTGATATCCTTGAGATGTTATCTCTTCCATTCTTGATAACAGGTTCGGCATGCACGAGGTCAAATCTGAAAAAGAGCCTCGGTCACGCAAGTAAATGCCTGGAAGACCCAATTTCAACTACAGCCACACTAGATTTTGACCTCGATTTTCGCAATGATTGTTTATGCCGTATGATCGTTCATATCTGTCACCCTTCGGCAGGATTCACTGCCAACTCGGAAATGAGAGCAACCATGGCTTCCCAGATTGATGCAGGGCTAAATTTTTTCCTTTGGCTGACAGGAAGGAGCTATAATGCGACTTCCTTCCGTCGAACGTATTCTCAGGCCGGCCCTTGCAGAAAAAGGTCTGCGCCTCTTGCGGAGATGTACTCCTATATCAGAAAGGAGCGAGAAGAACGACGATTTTTGAAATTGACAGAGTATAGCCCCTCATTTCTTAGCTGGGCTGGAAGGTATCTCTTTCAGGACCCGGCTACTATTACTTCAGATGGGAATTCTGTCGCCGTTGCAGCACTTTCGAAAATTCGTATGCGAATGAGTATATCTCGCCGAAAACATGTTTTGCGAGTAGAGTCAGAAAAGATTTCAGAACGGGAACAGGAGAACGGCAACTGTAAAGAAGATATTCGCTCCATATATGGGCAGTATCTGTTTCATGGCAAGGCTGTTGTCGTTCTTCGGAGTGGCTATGTCAAACTTACTGCACCTGAACATGGGTTTTCACTGCTCTTCCGCATGTCAGCTACCGAGGCGAAGAGAATCTTGGCTCTACAGAAGGAAATCAGGATTTATTTCCTTCCCTGCGAAGTTACCCTGTGTGTTGATGATATCACTGTATATCGAAAACCCATAGAACGATTGCTGTCTTCCGTGCGCGGTGAAGAATGGCTTCTCCAAATTGTCGGTGAATTAACAGCCGTTCGAGAAGGATTGACTGAAGAAAGAAGATTCAGGTATGGCACTCCAGAGATCAATCTTGCTGTTATTCCTCACGACAGTCGCCTTGGTAACAGGTGGAAGAATGGTGAACTACAGAGAAAGCTATCCCTAGGTAGTCTCTTTTCGTGCACGAAAATAAGTAACGCGGCAAAGGTAGGAAGGGTCTACTTTAGAGGAGTACAACTGTATATACCTCGAGAGGCCGACTTTGAGACTGTCTTTGTCAAATGCGATCTAGTTGCTCAAGGATTCCGACATCCCAACGCATGCTTATCCAAATCTGAGCCAGATGACCCGGCAAATCGTATTGGCATCAAGGTACGTTACCAGATCAAGGAGTCAAGTGAGCAAGAAGAGTTTTGGGTGGCCATGAGTGGGGGTTGTAACATCAGGATATTGAACTCGTTGGTCGATTTCCTCGATGGCAAGAGTGAGGATTGGACTGAGGGACAACCTCGTAGGTTTCTTCCTAGGAATATCTCCAAGGGAAGAGGGAAGATATCCTACACAAGTTAGGGTCGCTATCTCGTGTAGGTGAAGCACTGCATCATGAGACCAGGGAATCAAAGTGATACTTGATGGCAAGATATTGAAGAAGTAAAGACTGATGGTCCTTCTACCACTGGGTGTCTCCGTATTTTATACACTAGATAAAACCGATTCTACCTTCTTTTATTGTGCACTCCTATGAGTGTGTGTGCAAATATTGAAGTTGCTTAGTATTCATTCTAACCATCTGTATCGGGGGGTATCATGATAGTGATCGTGCTGGTAATTGCCTTGCCTTTTGATACACTAAAAGGAGGCCAAATACAACAACTAGTCTCGGTGGCGCAATTGGTAAGCTTACCCTTCATCACTATATCATACCCAATCAGTTACTAATTCAGCATTAAAGGTTAGCGCGTACGACTGTTAATCGTGAGGTTGAGAGTTCGATCCTCTCCCGGGACGCATCTTTTTTCTTTTTCTCTTTTTGCTTGGACAGCATAGCCGGCGCAAAATCCAGTGGAACCATGGCTCATCCTGCTCTTTCTTTTTGTTCTACATGTATGGACAAAGAGTCGTTACCAACTTTATATCAAACTTGGACATGGAACTCCTCAGTATTATTGGGCGTCTGCTTTCCGGGCATGGGCTCATTGTATGGTATACCTCGTGATTGTAATGTAGTTCGCTATCTGCAAATGCGACGGACAAATTGTATACAGTGTTTACTCTGAAAGTGCGCATTTGTATTAGATAGGTGTACCCATACTGGGTATACTTGCACTAGAAGTTCAGCAACACAACCCGACAGAATCCCTCAATCCTCGGGAATCCAGGAACTACGAAAGGAAATATCAGAACTCACCGCGATAGGACGCGATCTTCGCAACGGCATGTCTACAAGCCAGACGTCACAGGTTAACGCCTGCGCGGGAAGAAGTTGGGCATCACTTGCAACATCATCATCGATGGTATCGTCTTCAACGATGGCAACCCGGGCGGAGCCGGGTCTATCAGGGATAAGACTAGCCACCAACATAGCGCCCCAAATGCTATCAAACTTCTGCAACATCCAATCCAGCTCCAGCAAATCGTCGACAACTGCCTTGGGACTCCAGGGCGAGACGGAGAACATCCGAATTGAAGGAGATAAGACAGCACCGCGCAACACCGTCAAAGCTATTGTGGAGCGAGACCAAAATGTGAAGCTACTCCGGGAACGATCAGGATCGATGCAGGCTTTTCGGAGAGTGAAGCTTCAGCAAGATAAATGGTATCCTATCAGATTGGATGCAGTCTGAAAAAGAAAAACCGGCATGTTTAATGATCTGGGAAAGGAGAAGAGCGACTTTTGGGAAAATCTCGCGTCAATGGCGGTCTATCTGGCGAAGGAAAGGGAGGCCATAGCACTCCAAAGCCGCAGACTGATCTATGTCAGTGGCGAAGTAGTCTCCTCGAAGGACTTTCAAGACCAGCTCTGACCAGTCCGCCGTCACAACTGCCAACATTATGGACATCAAGCAGCCAGATGAAGTCGCAATCGCATACTGCATAAACTTCCGCTTCTCCATACACTCCGGGTCCCTCCGGGCCCCGCCAACAAAGCACACTTTTCCTTCCTGGTAACCAAGATTTGTCATTTCGCGCATACCCCAGCGCTGATAATGCGGAAACGCGGGCAATTGGTAATATGGAGCTTCTGGAACGGTTCCAACTTGCAACCTACAGTCAAACCACATACCTAATTGGGTTAGATTAGCCCTATACGGGAACAGCGCATAGAACAGTCTCAATGTCTCGCTATACCTAATGACGTGCTTCCAAACCTTTGTCGACTTGTTGGTTTTTTCGTGCAATAACCCTGCTAAATCTGTGATGGACTTATTCAATCGTGGAGTGTTCAAAGCGTTGCGAATTGCTGATTCCTATAGTGCCATCTTTCATGATTTATCTGAGGATCCGCTAATCAGATCGCTATAGAGATTAATCGGTTTTGATAGTCAGTTCGTTCAGATGTTCTAGGCTCATGACAAATATACGATCGGTGTTCTACCGCCTCGCTATCTTTTCTAATTTGGGGCTGAATATGTGGGGAACATGCTTTGAAACAGTTGGGAGTTGAAGGCTGCCGAAACTTTCCAATGACAAAGCATAATTACACTCGTTCCAGTGGCCTGTTAGATCAATATCAGCATGCAGCTCCTGTCAGGCCGGCAAATACCCGGACATGCGGCCCTCGGCTGCCCATGTTTTTGATATTTGGAATTGTCCCGAATGGGGATTTCTTGCGAGGTTCGATGCCATAATTATGTGCTCACGATTATGTGGATTGGGTAGTATATAAGAAGATTGAAAACATATTCTTCGAAAGACAATTCTGAAGGAATCCAAATCAGCTCGTATCCTCGCTCCTCGCCTTTATCGATTAGCCCAACAACAACCATGAAGACCCTTACTTCTGCCTTGCTCGGTGCTGCTGCATTGGCACAGAACGTCAATTCCTCTCCTCTCTCGGGTGCTGCTGGACTTGAATTCCCCAATGTGACCGGGTTGGCGAATCCTACCGTTCACGTTTCCAACGGCGGATCAGCCCATTGCGTCTCCGGCACCGTTAAAGTCAACGCGACTACCGACAAAAACCTCAAGTTCGCGTACAACTTGCCCTCTAACCAGTCGCAAGTAACCCAGACACTCGTCAGCCTGTGGTCGTCAGGCGGGGATGGCTACCTGAAATCC
Organism: Aspergillus neoniger CBS 115656; assembly: GCF_003184625.1. Classification (NCBI taxonomy): domain Eukaryota; kingdom Fungi; phylum Ascomycota; class Eurotiomycetes; order Eurotiales; family Aspergillaceae; genus Aspergillus; species Aspergillus neoniger. Next base: position 30,523 of record NW_020291151.1, on the reverse strand, counting down.
CTCACGAGCGGCACCCAACGGGTCAGCGGCAGCTACGATATCGAGGCGACATATTGTCTGCCTGCAGGCGAAACCTCAAAGACAACCAAGGTTCAAATCCTCACGCACGGTATTGGCGTGGACCGCCACTACTGGGACTTTGCCTCGGGATACAGCTACGTCGACACCGCCGCGGCCGCAGGGTATGCCACATTCCTGTACAACCGTTTCGGCGTTGGCGCATCGTCAAAGGAAGACCCATTGAATGTCGTGCAATCACCACTCGAGCTGGAGATTCTCAAGACGCTGGCAAGCAAACTTCGCCAGGGTACCCTTGGTGACCGCGCCTTTTCGACTGTTGTTGGTGTAGGCCACTCGTTTGGGAGCATCCTGACGCAGGGTGTCACCGCGGCTTACCCCAAGACCCTCGACGCCGCAGTGCTGACGGGATTTGCACTCGATTCGAACGGACTGCCTGGCTTTGGCCTGGGTCTTAATGCAGCAATTGTCTCGGAAACCCAGCCGTACCGCTTCAGTGGATTTTCTGCTGGATACCTTGTCGCTGGGACGTCCGTGTCGAATCAGATTGCGTTTTTCTACGACCCGGGTTTTGACCCTGAAATCCTATCGCTGGCCGATGCCACCAAGGGAAGCTTCACGCTGGGTGAACTCTTCACATTAACCCATGTTGTCAATGCAACAAGCGAGTTCCAAGGCCCCGTTGCCGTCGTTGCTGGAAATGAAGATTTGCCTTTCTGTAACGGAAACTGCAGTTCTCCGACCAATATTTTGGCTGGTCTTGTGCCTGCGCTGTATCCGGAATTGTCAGAGGCAAATACTGCTTCCTATGTGGCCCCTGTTGCAGGTCACGCCTTGAACTTGCATTATGCGGCTCCGGGTGCTTTTGACTTCATTCAGGACTTTCTCAAAAAGCACAATGTGTGAGGGTCGAAAATCGAGGTTTCATACAACTATATAGATTTTTTTCAGACTGTGACTATATTTACTCATTCACCTGCTTGTCAAACTTGATGTACATTATCTCGGTGCTGCTGACATTACGCGTGCATTGTATATTAATTCACATACATGTACCAGACAATGCCATTCAATATCTTCATCACTAAAAGTTACTTCATACTCTGTGTCCTAGAAAAGGATCGTTCGGTAGACCACGATGGATTTTAGAGGTTTGGCAGAAACTATGTTTGAACCAATGAATTGATTGATGGGCTTGACTACGTACGTGGGTAACTAACTCCACCTTGGTGATCATCTGGAACATCATCACGTATTCTCGGTCCCTTGAGTACCGGGGTGTGTATCAATTTGCAGTTGTCTGCATTTCTTGGCCCGATTACATGCCTGTGCATTGGCTTCCATAGCATTTGTATTTGCGGGTAGTAGTAGTATGATATTGTCACATCGCAGCGACGGATATATAGAATCAACACAATGTATGAGTTCTGAGAGTCATAAGAAATGTCGGCCACAGCATATAGCTACAGAAATAATACAGTGTCATATCAATTGTTATATGTAAAAATGAGTATATATATACCACACTAACACGCAGTTTGCATAGGTATTCAGACCATTGTTCGGACTGTAGGGCATGGGTGGGCGTCGTCCAATTTCCATCACCCTCTAAAATCGAGCATTGACGATGCCTGATCTCGTCGCCGGCACCAACGAGTCGTCTCGGTGGCGCAATTGGTAAGCTTGCCCTTCATCAAATTCATCCAATCAATCAGTTACTAATTCAATATAAAGGTTAGCGCGTACGACTGTTAATCGTGAGGTTGAGAGTTCGATCCTCTCCCGGGACGTCCATTCTTTTTTGTGCTTTTTTTTTTTTTTCCAACCCACCACACAGCCCGCAACTATAAAAGATCAGGAGCAGTCAAGTATAGCAGACCCCTATGGTCGGCTCAATTGCGACCACAACTGTTTTTTTGCTGATAGAGAGACCTCGAATGCGAGAAAAGCGAACGCTGGCCTGGCAACACCTCATACTTCTGCCACCAAAAATCACCCCTATTGCGTCAACAATCAGCTGGACGGTATGGGAGCCTGGCCGATAGAAAGCCACTCCCTTTCATATGCATACACAGTCGCTGGAGCCATATAATGACCAAACGGCGGCCAACGGAGCGCACGAAAGCGACAAGCATGGGAGACTTCATATATGAGAAGTGATGAACATGGCTATACCGCACGAGGAAAGATCCACCAGAACAGCCATGCCGCCGGCCTAGACTACAGAACCGTGAGGCGAACTTAGACTGCCACAATAGCAATGGCGCCCTATGATTCTCACACGACCCACCTCGCCTGCCGAAGGCATTGCCACTGTTTCTGGGGGTACACAGCATACATAGTGAGCAACATACCCAGCTACCCGAGATAACAAAAGGTCCCACGGAGTACTGTGAGTTGACTACTTGTCAGTGTGGCAAATGCATTACGGTCAGTTCGATACCATGTGATTCCAGAAGCATCGAGAAACACCAAGCTGTGGGCCATAACATGGACTGATTTATTGATTATGCTGCAGCATCCGGCCAAGGATTAGGATAGCATCCGAGAACAGTCTTCTCTACTGTTCGGTTCAGTCTAGAGCTTGGATAATCTAGCATACGCTTGAAAAAGCAAGCTATCGATTCGAGCCACTACGACATGATCAGACACGTTACATGTTTCGATGGGACAATAATCACCCTCTTCTAGAGGTGTATCAGCTGGTGGCGTCATTAGCTGGATCATACTCATTGGGCTATACTCATTGATAGTACCATAAGTGGACCCCTGCAACAACTGAGTAGTCTCGGTGGCGCAATTGGTAAGCTTTCACATCCGAACTTAATCAAATCTCTCAGTTACTAATCCGAATACAGGTTAGCGCGTACGACTGTTAATCGTGAGGTTGAGAGTTCGATCCTCTCCCGGGACGCTTCTTTTTTGCTTTTTTTTTGACCACCTTCCCCCTACTTTTCGTTTCTCTTTGCCGAGCCAAACAGTCGATTCATGGGCAAAGGAACAATAAATTATTGGTCTGGTAGCCTTACATGATTGTATGCTGGCAACCTCCAATCAACACAACGCTACTCTCGTGCTATACTACTAACATATCGGACGAATCGCAAGTTCGAGTCGTATTCAATCGAGGGATATGGGAGTTTCTCTTCTCCCTTGCTAGACCAATTCTTTACATAGTTCATGTGGTCATAAGTTATATCCTGCAACTATTCATGTGCCACGTCAGGTTAACGATAACAGTTTCGAAAGTAGTATTTGATGCCCATGACAGAGACTTTATTGACCAGATGCAAATGCCAGATATTGCGCTGTCTAATAATAGCAATCTAGGCTCACCATCAGATTCCAATTAATAGGGAAACCCTCCTTAGTCCATGATAATATGAACGTCATTCTGCACGATCCGGAGCGCCTTTTTCGAAAATTGGTTTGATGGCATAATGAGAGGAAGAGAATTCATTCAAGGTATTATCTAGAAATCCGCCTCTATATACATATTTTACCGATACAATACAAGCCAAGGAGGAACTTGCTGTACATCTACAGGAAGCCGGATGCCAGATCCATCGCTACATACTACTTACTACTATGCAGTCATCCCATATCGCACATAACATAACAAAAACATATTAAACACCTGGAATATATTTCGAACCGTTTCACCAACTTAATCAGAATTTATCACCACTCTCAAAAACAGGTGAAGACAACAAACAGCTTTTATATAGGGGTGGTGATAATTAATCACCCCTGTCGCCAAAAGTCACCCCTGATATAGCCAGCATGAACGCAATTCTTCAACGACTCGTCTCGGTGGCGCAATTGGTAAGCTTACCCTTCAACACTACATCATACCCAATCAGTTACTAATTCAGCATTAAAGGTTAGCGCGTACGACTGTTAATCGTGAGGTTGAGAGTTCGATCCTCTCCCGGGACGTTTCTTTTTTCTTTTTCTTCATCATCATCAAAACAAGATGATAAGGCACTCTCTTTTGATCCATTTATCTATCTTATTTTTGTATTTTTGCTAATCCTTTGGTGCGTTATGGAACTTAATGCGAACCTTAGGTATTCCAAAGTCGTGGTGTGCCATCATGGCATCCCGGGATGGAAGTATACGAACAACCCCCGGAGACATCTCTACCAACTAACCAAGTAAACCATACATACAATCGGACCCTTTCGGCTTTGCCCATTATACCTACTCCTGGTCTAGAACATAGAATATCAGCCGATAATACATCCATCCAATCCAAGTCCCCGAGAATCAGTCACCAAGGTGCTCGCGGAGACATATCGGAGACATACTCCCATCCTTCGCGCCTCAGCACACAGCCAAGCAGTAGAACGAGCAACACCAAGCAAAAGAGATATAAAAAGCCGCCCTATCTCAACCAATCCCTCCTCCCTCATCATCACTCAATTCAACACTCATCACTCTCAATACCATCAACCCAAAAACCCAGACACCCAACACCCGTCTATCAAAATGCCCCCCCAAATCTCCCCCTCCTCATACCTCACCCCAGCCTTCGTATCCCGCTACCACCTGGCCGAGAAACTCACCGGCGTGTTCGTGGCGCCTCTCGTCCAGCACTCCGGCATCCTATCTACCCCCCGTGATAATAACAAGCAGCCCCTGGTCGTCTTCGACAACGCCTGCGGACTGGGAATCGTATCCAGCTACTTGAACAGCACGCTGCCTGAGGAGGTCAAAAGACGGTGGACGCTAACCTGCGGAGATGTGACGGAGCTGATGGTGGAGTACACCAAGTTGCGGAGCGAGAGGGAAGGGTGGGTGAATGCTGAGGCGAAGGTCGTGGATGCTCAGTGTACGGGGTTGCCCGGGGATAGGTATACGCATGTGTTGTCGGCTTTTGGTGAGTGGTATAGACATTCTGGTTGTGGTGGGGGTGGTGTGTTTGTGGAGGATTGCATGGATGGATGAATGGATGGTTGGCTGATGATGTGTGTTGGTAGCGTTCATGATGATACCTGATGCGAGGGCTGCGATGAGAGGTGAGTAACTACTATTCATGCTGGTGGTTCGCTGAAATTGTTTGGATTGGTGATTGGTTCGAAGTGAAGAAGCTGACAGTGTGTGTTTGTTAATGGTAGAATGCTTCCGTATTCTCCAGTCCGGGGGTGTGCTTGCGACTTCGACGTGGAGGACCTGTATGTCATGCTCCTCCCTTTCAATCCGCCACTTCAATTAGCAGGTCTAACCAAAAGTATATCAGCATCCTGGCTCGTCATCATGAAAGAAGCCATCGAAGCCACGCCCTGGAACGTCAAGTTCCCCACCATGAAAGAGTTCCTGGCATTGCATAACGAAGGCTGGGACGACGAGGCATTCGTGAAAGCACGGTTCGAAGAGGAAGGGTTCGAAGATGTGGAAGTTACTGCTGTGCAGAGGGAGACCTCGTTGACTGTATCCGAGTTCATGGAGGTCGGTGAGGGGATGATCCCTATTGTGACCGGGGCCTTTTGGACGCCCGAGCAGCGGGAGATGTATGAGGCGAAGGCGCCGGTGGTGATTAGGGAGTATTTGGAGGAGAAGTTTGGAGCTGAGGGCGTGGTTAGGATGGATCCGGTGGCTGTTCTTGCGGTGGGGAGGAAGCCATAGTCGATACGGGTGATGGGTCTGGGTGATGAGAGTACCTTTGAGATTGCTAGTGATTCATCTGTAGTGTTAGTGCTAATGGAAATGCTGTTTACGTGTTTATGAGCTAGTTGGAAGCACCAGAAAGTGAGGTCATAGAAGTCATTGAATTCGCATGAATGTCCTTGTCCCGGATAGACCACTAAAGCTTAGAGAAACACCTGTTGCTCGGCAAAACTGCAACACCTGAAACAGTCACCTGAAAACTGGTAGTGAACCTAACGCCATTTGATCCTATCCCCTTCCCCCCTGTGCTCCTCTCAGACATTCATGAACTATGCGGAAATCCGACTCGTGCAAGACTCCGGTTCGGATCCATCCGGTTATCCAAATCCTCGTAGCGAAGAATAAACTCGCGCTGTAGCATTTGGTCAGTATGCGCGTGACGCGAGTCATTGAGAGACGACATCAAGCAGAGACGACGGTAGACATACCCGAACCTTCTTCCAACTGGCGGGGTCCCACAATAGGTAGACTCCCCTTTCACTCACGCCGCGATCAACGTCAACAGGACCGGGGTACGTCTCGTCGCGGGTAAGCCAGCACCGTTCGATCTTGTGGTACCTCCACTTCCGACCCATGAGCTCTTCCGCAACGACCTCCTGCAGTAGATCTCTAGGCTGACTGTAGAATATGTAGAACAAGGTCTCGTCGCTGAAACTCGGGATACGTGTTTGGAGAGGTTGGACATTGGCGACATTGTAGCACGCCGGGAGAGCGAAATCTTGCTCCAAAGGAACTCCTGGCATGGAGGCAACGAACGGCGAGGCAAATGACGTATGTAAGGGTCTAGGACGGTGTGAGAAAAGCAAGCCTTCGAAGTTCAAGAAGTGGCCAGAACATACTCTGGTTGATTCAAGTCCAGGCCTAATGTCATGAGATCCTGTCCTACCGCGAGACTTGAGACATCAGCGTTATCGCTGTGAATCATGCGCAGCAGGCCTGCCAGCCCAAACTTGTCGAGCTCGCTCATTTCGGCCAGTGGTAATTGATCAGAACTTTGCGCAGCCCCCGAAGCTTCCTTCCCAGTAGCGGGAAACCCTGGTGGCCGCATAATGTGTTGCTCGGTGTAAGCACTCTGGTTCGATATTACACTGTTGTTCAACTCCTAAATTCATGTCAGCATCGAGGCGATAAGCGTGTCTGGTCGCGACCCTTACCTCCTTTTCTTGCCCCGGGACCCTGCTTGACCCCTGATTCACCGGCGATCGGGACGTTTCGATACCTGAATAGAACCTATTAGTTTGAGATCGGGTCGAGCAAGTCACTGACACCTACCCCCTGATCCTGCAGTGGCAGGCGACATTATCCGCTCTTGTCCGTTTACCGACGCGGCGACCATGTTGCGAGCTTGGGCAGACTGAGCCTGACTCACGCCCGTAAACGGAAGGCCACCGTTGTAGTTGCCAAGCCCTGTACTTTGTATCAATGATCCTCTCCGATCTTGACCGAGGTCCGTGGTGATATTACGTCCGAGTGGGGGAAATTCTTCAATGTTGCCGGTTTGAGGTTGCCCCCCGGCACCTAACTGACCACTGATGCCCTGACCACCATTCCGGAAATCGTCCAAACGGTTTGCGAACTGAGCGCCCGAGGGAAATACGTCGTCATGCGAGGGTTGCGATTGCTGTTGCGGGTGGTGGGTCTGTGTCTGCGGAGCTCGTGAGTGTGCTTGGGAGGTAGCATGCTGCGGCCTTTGCACAGGGGTCTGCTGCATCGCACGTTGGCTGGCGTTTGCCCATACTAGATGGCTCGAATTTTGCGTTTGCGATTGCGGAGGCGCTCCAGATAACGAAGGGAAGTCTCTGGAAGGAAGAGCCAGGTTTCTCAGCAATAAGTTCGACGTGTCCTTCAGGAGGCCTATCCATAGACCCAATCAAAAAGAGAGAGCAAGCCACACTCACGATAAGTCAAGAGGAGTAGCAGGTTGAGAACCGCTCAAGCTCTGTGCAAACGTTCCCATCGTCCCAATGTTGCGCTGCTGATTGCCTTGTATCCCCGGCGTTCCGCTGACGGGTAAGTTGAAGTTCCAATTCGCTCCACTACCTGTTGGGGTCCGACACCGTTAGCTTTCAAGGCGGATCTACCAGGTCGAGACCAGACAGTGAGTCGCACCAAGTTTACCGTTTGGCAGGCGCGCCGATGCTAATGCCGCATTTCGAGCTTGTGCTTGTTGTTGGGCGGGGAAGCCGGACATGCCTCGCAAGGGCTGGGGGCCGGGTCCTGGAAGCCATAACAGTGATCAGCGACATAGCCCAGGTGAACGTGCCAAATTCGGGGGGTGTGGACTGCTTCACCAAAGCTGGGGGAGGGGCTTGGCATGGTGACGAGGAAGGCTATTGCGGTCGCAAAGGAAGATCCATCTGGTAGAGAGCTTGCAATTGAAGCCCGATGGATAGCGAGACGCGGATCCAAGCACCAGCCACCCTCCACACGGCACGATGAAGCTCAAAGAGAATGAATGGGCATGAGAGAAAGCATTGATCGGAGACTGCTGGGGTTGCCGTAGCAAGCCCGATCGGGAGGACAAAGGGAAGAACGTGAAAATCACAAACCTGGCCTATTCATAATGCAGGATAGTTGTTTGAACAGTACAGATGAAAGAATAAGACTCTGGCGTGTGATTTAGAGAAAAACAGTGGTACAGCATGTGAGCGATAAGAAACCAATGTGCAGCCAGGATCTCTGCCCACACAGTGTTGCGCCGGCTCTGGGAGGTGGAGTGGCTGCAGACGCGCGCTTCTGGTTCCTGCACGGACCTCCATTAGCCGCCCATTCACGGTCATGCTCGCTTCTTGGTAACCATGAGCACACGACCACGCACTGGATCGGGAGGGTGATGGGAAGTTTGGTCATGGATTACTGGTTCCTTCTTCTTTACGATGATATTACTATACATATTAAGGAATATATAGCGCTCAAGACGTGGGCATGACAGATCATGTGCATCACCTTCTTCCCAGCTATCTATGTAATCAATGGCATCACTATCGGCATCCTCTTCCACTTTGTCAACATACATCTTATTCGATCCGACCAAGGTAAATAAACCCGGTCTATTGGTAGTAAAATACCTCATTCAAACTCATTCCCGGGACTGAGTTTCCTCCCACGATGTTATAAGTAGGAAGTTGTTCCCAGCTGGTCGCACTGTGTTACCAGCCGCAGCCGCACACGTGATCTAGGCGCCCAAAAGTCCGTTCCGTTCGCTTTTGATCCGGAGGCCGCAAGGACATCCTCCACTGAGTCCCTTCGCCGTCACAGGGCTGCTTTACGGTCACAATGCATCGTCAGTCTGTTTTACGACTGGCTCGCCAGTCCGGGGCTTTCCCGCTGGCCGAATTGCCCCCTCCCTACCTCGCCCCGTCTCTCCATTTCTCCATGAACCGGTCGACCGTTCAGTGCTCGAACTTTTCTTCCACCGCCGCTGTCGCCGCTGGCCGTGGTGATCTCAACAAAGTCCGCGCCGTGTCCGCTATTCACCGCACTGGCCCCAAGTACCGATTGGGCGTGTCCAAATACCCATTGCCCAAGCCAGTTTCCCCAGACGCTCTCCCGAAGCGCAATGCCACACCAGACCATGGACTCTGGGGTTTCTTCCCCACGGACCGGACCGCGTTGAGCACGCCAACATATGACATTGAATGCGGTTAGTTTTGGAAACCTATACGGCTGTGGTGACGTTGTGATGCTTACTACCGATTGTTTAGGCCGCTCGTGGTCGATTCAGGAACTCCGTGAGAAGTCATGGGACGATCTCCATTCCCTCTGGTGGGTCTGCGTCAAGGAGCGCAATCGCATAGCTACGAGCGATATGGAAAGGAAGAGACTGAAGGCTGGTTATGGAGAGTGGGAATCCGCTGAGCGGGATCGTGTGGTAAGTCCAGTTCTGCTGCTGGTCCCTGTTTCACCATTACGAAAGCTATAATTCTTTCACCATCGCAATTAGTCGATGATATGCAATTTGGCTGCTGCTCAATTTGATGCTCAATGTGCTAACGAATGGCTGTTCTAGATCCGCGTCACGCAAAACGGCATCAAGCACGTTCTTCGGGAAAGATGGTACGCCTGGGAGGAGGCCCAGCGTCTCTACAGAAAGGGCTACCGGCCCCAGGAGGATAGCCAGGAGTAAGGGCATCAGCTTCACGAGAGATATCACAAAAGGAATCGGGGTTTGAATCTGGGAGCTCCGATAGAAACTATTGGTCTGTACTTTTGTATGTAGTAGTATGTAGTATATATTCTCTTATTATTGGCAACGTTTTTTTTTTTTTGGTTTACTTTTTCCAATTATTTTCTTTGTTTCTCCATGTCAAAATTCCAGCTAGTTTTGATTTTGGCGACCTGATTATCGAGAACCGGTGTTCTGTAGTTCCGTTGAGAACCCTACCTACTGTACCTGGTTGTGGCGGAAAGGATGCCAGATCTAGACTGTCAATTCTCATAACTAGTGCATTATAGAGTCATAAGGGAGATGAGAGCAGATAGTGTGTCCAATAGTCAGGGAGCTGACCAGCTAATCGTTACGTCGAAAGCGGAAGACATGATCGATCCACTGCGGCACGACCGATGGGAAAAAAGGGGCAGGAGGAGAACTCAGGAGGCGAAACTGAAGATGGGAATGCTCCATCAAATTAATTGCATGGTCATAAGGAGCAAATCACCCTGAAATGACAACGTTATTTGGACTGGTGGAGCCAGGCTGGCGGGCGTTAAGACAAATAACGAATCAATATTTCCTGATCGATGATCCGCGGGGGGTGCCAAATCTACCCTGGCGACCTCCTTTCAGTTTCGCCCTCCTCCCCTTCAACTTCACCGCTGCCGTCTCCGCATCTTCTCTCTTCCCCTTCTCTTCCTCTTTCCTGCACATCTTCTCTACTACTACTCATCCGCGTGCCTCTTGACCCATTTTAAGATTTCTTTTCTGTTTATTCTTTCTTCATAGCCTCCCACCTGAAACTTTACACATCATGGAGGAGATTGCCCCCGAGTATGATGTTGTGGTGCTCGGCACTGGTATGTGCTACCCCGCCGCCGCTCGACGACAGCTGTACTGACGCCCCTCCTACAGGGTTGACCGAGTGTGTCCTCTCGGGGTAGGGACTCCTTGCTGCTTGCATTTCCACTGCGGCAGATTACTGACAGTTTGTTCTACAGTGTTCTCAGTGTCAAGGGAAACAAGGTGCTTCACATCGATCGCAATGATCACTATGGAGGGTGAGTTGGGCAGCTTCTTGGTAGCTATCCGTCATCCCACCCGCCACTAACCGTGACTCCAGTGAGGCTGCCTCGGTGAACATTGAGACTGTAAGTGCTCATAGATACCCCCACAAGCTGGATTTAGCTTGAAAATAGCTTTTTCTTCTCGGATTCTGGCTTGCTAACACATCCTCCATACTTTAGCTGTTCAAGAAGTACGGCAACGTCCAGCCCGGCGACGAGCCCTGGAAGAAGTATGGTCGCGTCAACGACTGGAACATCGACTTGGTCCCCAAGTTGCTCATGGCCAACGGAGAGTTGACCAACATTCTGGTTTCCACCGATGTTACGAGATACCTCGAGTTCAAGCAGATTGCTGGCAGCTACGTCCAGCAAGGCAAGGGTCCCAAGGCCACCGTTGCCAAGGTGCCCTCCGATGCTGGTGAAGCTCTGCGCTCATCTCTCATGGGCATGTTCGAGAAGCGGAGAGCTAAGAAGTTCCTGGAATGGGTTGGCGAATTCAAGGAGGATGACCCCTCCACCCACCAGGGTAGGTACAAGTACGCTTGATCGTTGTAGCGCCGGCGTTAATGCAACATAGGTCTGAACGTCCACAACTGCACAATGAAGGAAGTGTACGACAAGTTCGGATTGGAGGCCAACACCTGTGACTTTGTGGGTCACTCCATGGCCCTGTACTCATCCGATGAGTACATCCACAAGCCGGGTATGGCTGTCGAGACCATCAACCGCATCCGTTTGTACGTGAACTCGATGGCACGCTACGGAAAGTCCCCCTACATCTACCCTCTCTACGGTCTGGGCGAGCTTCCCCAGGGTTTCGCTCGTCTGTCCGCTATCTACGGAGGTACCTACATGCTCAACACCTCTGTTGACGACGTTCTCTACGACGAGAGCGGCAAGGTTTCCGGCATCAAGGCCACCATGAAGGACCGTGACAACGAGGCCGAGTCCATGACTTTCTCCACCAAGACCAAGAAGATTCTCGCAGACCCCTCATACTTCCCCGGAAAGGCCAGAGTCACCGGCTACCTGCTGAAGGCCATTTGCATCCTGAACCACCCCATTGACAAGACCGACAGCAGCGACTCGCTGCAGCTGATCATTCCCCAATCGCAGGTCGGCAGAAAGCACGGTAAGCTTTACTAACTAGGAACCTTGCTATTGTATTCGTGCTGACTCTCTCCAGATATCTACATCGCCATGGTGTCGTCGGCTCACAACGTCTGCCCCAAGGGCTACTACATTGCCATCGTCTCCACCATTGCCGAGACGGATGCCAACCACCACCTGGAGCTGGAGCCTGGGTTCGAGCGCCTGGGTAAGATTGAGGAGAAGTTCATGGGTGCTCCTATTCCTCTGTATGAGCCTATCGAGAGCGGTGAGAAGGACAACATCTTCATCTCGAAGAGCTACGACCCTTCGTCCCACTTTGAGACCACAACCGGTAAGCCCCCAGCGCGTAGACTTGCTGCAGGATGATAACTGACGTTTGATAGACGACGTGCGGGACATCTACCGTCGCGCGACGGGCGAGGAGTTGGTTGTTGAGGGTCTCCGGGAGGGCCAGAAGCTTGCGGAGGAGTAAGGAAATCTCCGTGGAATGCATATTGGGGTAAGGTAATATCTTGACGCTACGGGCGCTTTTGAATCGAGTCATCCTAATTTCTTTTGGACTTTCTCTACGCTCATGAATCATACCACTATTGGACTCGCACACTCATTTGGGTTTTGCGTCTTGAAGTAGTAGTCGGGCCTGCATATACATCAGTTGACCTGATAAGTTGGTGTCTGGTGCACCTGACGTGTGAATAATTCTATCTTAACAGACATCTGCAGTGTAGAACTTGCTTTCTATCATTATGCGCCAAGGCCAATTCAGATCTTGGTGTCGGCGGGATCCGTATTCGCCTTGTCATGCTCAGCCACGACACAAACACTCCCATCCAACTTCTGAATCTCGGCCCGTAGCAGCGCCATCCGCTTCCCCATATGCACCAGCTCACACACCAGCCGGATCTCCATCCCCACCGGCACTGGCCGGATATACGTAGTCTTCAAGTTCCGACTCACACCACCATAAGAGTACAAGCCCGGTTTGGATAGTGCCATGAGTAACGTCGAGGAAAGGACATCAATCATGGTGGCCGCACACCCGCCATGCAGGTTCTGGAGGTAATTGCATTGCTTTGGGATGACTTTAAGGAGATACGAGACGCGAGCCGGGGGACCCTCCGTGGCGGACTCGAACCGAAGGTTGCATTCGTGCGGGAAGAAGTCCCAGGCCTGCGCGGATCGTTAGGATGCTGTTTGCGGATGGGGCAACAAATGTATATAGCACGTGCCTCGTCGTTCTTATCCAATGTAGGAGGCCCCGTAGAGTAGCTGTGCACAGTCTGCTCAAACGGGGTCAGTTGGGATAGCGGACGAACGCTCGGTGCTGGCATCTTGGATGTTCGGAGGGGAGTTGTCGGAGCCATGGCCGCGGATGTCAGTCGATGGATGAATGTATGTGACTAATATTATGAGCACGTGGTTTTCTTTTTTGGTCAGGTTGCCATTATTGAGAATTATGTAAAGGGGCTAGGGGAAATCCACTTTTATAGCTCATTGAGCGAGAAAAGAGGATACTAATTACTCAGTTGCATGGGTGATCTCTTCATAGTCCGATGTCCTTGGATAAGGGTCCAAACAACCGAGGTTGCCGGCATATCGTAAACCTGCTTGTCCGTACGGACCTCTTGCTTGCCCTGGAAGTATGCTATAGCCGCTCAGGTCCCTGACTTGTCAGTTCCCTTCTTGGTAACACTTCCTTGCCTTTTTAACTTCATTGTATAGTTTGGGTGGGACATTCAAGCGTGGTTATTTGTCCCGACATTCGGGCCGTGATATACAAGCTATGCCATGATGCTTGTGATTCTAGCCAGTGGGCTCCGTTCGTCATGGACCTAATCTTAGCCACTTTCACAAGGATAGGATGTCCTGGGAGATGGTAAAGATGACAGTCTATACAGTCTTGTGGTGATTCTGAAAAGATGTTGCTAGTATGTATTTTCATAATGTTCTTTCCAACTTGTCTGTCAAGAACATGCACCTGACTTGGCGTCATGTCTTCTGCCTCAGGCATTAAAGGCACCCGTGCCTGGCCCGACTCCATCCAGACTCTCCGTCAACAATCAATACAATCCTTCCATTGAGCCAACCCCAGTCTATGAGATAAGCTGGCAGTGGTCATAATCAGATCTATATAAGCTATAAACTTTTGTCTAATCAAGCTCCTAATCTTCTTCCCCCTCATCCCGACCACCAATCTCATCGAAAGTCCCGGTCGCAGTCCAAAAATATTTCCTTCTCCGCATCTATCCCTCCGCTCCAGTGCCGCACCCTCTGATGTTTTCTATGCGCGCCATTGACCTATCCTTATTATATACCCGGACATAAAAGACGATTATTACGAAGCTGCACCCACAATTACGAGTAGTGCAGCTAAATCTCCCCCGACGACGCAATACACATTTCAACACAATGAAGGACCCGCGCGCCAGCAAGAGGAGAAGGGTGTCGGACGCACAAGTGGTTGACGAAGATGGGGATATTACCATGGGCGAGGGCGCTCAAGATGCACCCGTTTCGCCAGCAATTGAACAGACGAAAGCTGCATCTCCCGCAGCCGAAGAGCCAGAAACGCCAGCTACATCGAGGTCAAAGCGGCGGCGATCTTCGCAGGGCGCCGCTGTAACTGGAAAGGAGGATGAAGTACAAACTACAGATACACCTACGAGGGGTGGAGTACGGTCAAGTGGACGACAGCGAAAAGCGCCGCAGAGGTACGGAGACGAGGTCGTGAATACGCCATCGCGCAGGAGAAATGCTTCTACCCCAGGTGCGAATGGGTCAACGACGAGGAGCGCTCGCAGGGCCAAATATGTTTCGGAAACCGAGGGCGATGAGGAAGAGGAGGAAGCAGAGGTCGTCGACGATGATGACGACGACGAGGACGAACCGTCTCCGCAACCGAAAAGACGGCCGACACGGACGCGGTCGAAGAAGGCTACGGTTCGATTCGAGACGGATAAGGATGATGCGTCTAAAAAACGAGAACAGTCGCAGATGTCTCCTACACCGGATGATTATCAGGATGGGCTGGAGGACCTCGTGTCCATGCAGTTACAGCAGGATCTTGTCAACAATGACTTGACCAGCACTGAGCAGACCGTAGCCGCCAACGGGGAGCCACTTCCAGAATATGCTGCGAAGCTCCAAGCGCTTGTGCAAGAAGGTCTGACGGAGGAGCTGCGGTTACTGACAGGATATGTTACGCAAAAGCTGAACGGCAAACGACGGGTGCCACTGAAAGGGCTCGAGACTGAGTACCACAAGGTCAATCATCTGATTGAACAAACTGTCGCTGTCGGTGAAGGTAATTCGATGCTACTTCTCGGATCTCGTGGAAGCGGGAAAACCGCGATCGTTGAGACGATCATCTCGACGTTGGGAAAGTCGTACAAGAATGACTTCCACGTTGTCCGTCTTAATGGCTTCCTGCATACGGACGACCGATTGGCGCTCCGCGAAATGTGGCGTCAGCTTGGCCGTGAGACAAACACTGAAGATGAAGCTGGCAAGGTTAACAGCTACGCTGATACCATGGCTACACTCCTTGCTCTTCTGTCGCACCCAGAGGAGCTCTACGGTCCGTCCAATGAATCAGGTACTGCGACCGCAGCAAAGTCCATCGTCATTGTCCTGGACGAGTTTGATTTGTTCGTCACACACCCTCGCCAAACACTGCTGTACAACTTGTTTGATATCGCGCAGGCGCGCAAAGCCCCAATTGCAGTGATTGGGCTCACCACCAAGGTGGATGTGACGGAGATGTTGGAGAAGCGAGTCAAAAGTCGCTTCAGCCACCGCTACGTCTACGTTCCACTGCCACGATCCCTAGAAACCTTTTCTGACATCTGCTTCGCCGGACTCAACCTGGAAGACGAGGAAGTCTCGGAACTGCTAGAATTGGCTGATGCCGAAGAGCAAGCCATCCTTCAATCTGACAGCTGGAGTCGCTTACTGGAAGGATGGAGAGCTTATCTGCAGGTAAGTGCGCCTCATTGCACGACAAATAACCACACAGACCACGTTTTGCTGACCCTAGTGGGCAATTCCAGGGCCTATGGATCGACGAGGCGTTCGCATCCCACCTACGAAGGATATACCATCAAACTAAATCCGTGAAGGAATTCTTCACGAGTGCTCTGATTGGACTGAGCGACCTCTACCACAGCACCCACTCTCTCACTACTACTCCCGAAGGAACATCTTCCCTGGAGATCCCCACCGCTACCACCTTCACCAGTCACCTTCTATCCTGCCCGGACCCTGCCCCTCTCCCATTTTCCGCGTCGACCACCGCCTCCGCAAGTCCCTCATCTCTCCCGCTCTCGCTCCTCCTCGCAGCGACCCGCCTAGCAGCTCTATACGAACCAGGCTTCGAGACCACACAGCTCCAGAGCGCTGCGCCACTGGCACTCTCCTTCCCCGCAGCGTACGCAGAGTACGTGCGACTGCTGACGACGGCTAAGACATCAGCCTCAGTGTCCGGAGCCGCGGTCACTCCGGGACGGGTCTGGGGCCGGGACGTGGCGCGCGAGGCATGGGAGAAGCTCGTCAGCTGGGGGCTGATCAGCCCCGTCGGCGGGGGCAGTGGCACAGCAGACGGACGGATGTTCCGGGTGGAAATCAGCTTCGACGAAGTAGTCGAGATGGCCGGTACGGGAGGATCATTAGGACGGTGGTGGCGGGATGGCTGAGCCAGGAAAAAAGAAGAATGTTGCCTGCACGGTGCAGGAAATTGCCCGTGTGAGGTGAGGGGGAAACTCAGCCTTGCTTGTGTTCAACAACGGGAATATGTGGGTGTCTAGACTAAACTTACTTGGTACTATGTTGCATTGCAGGAAGAGGAATCTTACACACACACACGTTGCATGTTGCACATTCCGTTACTCCACATAAAGGGTTGAGGGGGTGGGACGGACGGGTCGAAGGTACTTACTTACTTTTTCTCATCGTTTGTAACAATTATTCATTCTGCCTATCCCTTATACTAGGCAGCAGCAGTAGCAGTAGCTACCTAGTATCCTTCCCGTTCTTTAGATAGAAGATGATAGCTGCCTAGACAGCAATTACAAAGACGTCTGCCTAGGCGCGCGCGCGCAGAGAGAGACCAACAACCAAAACAAGAAAAGAACAAGATGGAGGAGGGGGAAAGGAAGAGAAATCTACCTTGCAGAAAGCCTAGCCTAGCTATAAACCGACAAGTACTAGTCTAGTGTAGTCTAGTAGTCTGGTCTAGACGAGTAAGTTACTATACTAAATTATTGTTTTCCCCACATAGAAATAATCAGATTATGTACCTAGTAAATTATGGACTTTGGTATTTATTATGCATGAGCCGTGAGGTAAGTAAGTAATAAGCGGAGTGGTGTTAACTTGTTTGAGTAGTAGGTGGTGGTCGGGTTTATTTTACTAACTTATTAACAAACTAACATATTAATTACTGTGTGATTTGTTGTCATTAACTAGGTAGGTAGTAAGTTAGTGATGTTTGGCTAAGTAAGTAGTAGTTGCAGTAGTGATGATAATCAGTGGGTTGGGGATTTTACCCCTCATTACTACTTAGTATCAGATGTTGCGTGGGATGAATTTCCTCGCTGGGTTTGGTGTTAACTACTAGTAAGTATTGAATTAGTTAACATAGGGTGGCTAGAATTGTTTGTGTCTTTTATTGTGGGATGAGTAGTAGTAGTAGTAGTAGTAGTATATGCACGAAATATATAATCTACAGGTACGAAGATCTATTCATATTCCGATAGTATCGAATGAAATTAAGAGGTGAGTATGACTGCGTATGATTCTTATGCTATTCAGTATACGATCAATTGGCCGCGGATGATATTGACAGAATATGCATACATAGTACTGTAGAATGATTGACGACATGTGGCTGAGCTGGTCGGGTATCATGGAATTGACAGAAGTCAGTACGAAGGTCCACTTTCTTTTGTTTTTGGAGTGATATTTTTTTTTTTTTGGGTATATATGTATGAGGGTTGTTGCTCAATCATTGGTAGTTAGTGATATGAACTGAATGAATGATCATTGTAGTGGCCGTATCGTAGCGTAGGTTTTACATAGAAGATAGGAATAACCTGCGTGTATATGTGATAGTATAGAGTATAGTTGAAAACCTTTATTTCAATTACTACTCCGTAGTGGTCCACCATTGCGAGAGCTATGTCAAGTCGCTAGCAGCCTCATTATTTGCATATTCTACAGTGTAAATCCACTACCATCGAATCCACATCAATGGTCTGATTATGTGCATATGGTTATGCAATGGAAAATAGGTACTATTTAGGCGAGTAGTCGATAGATACGGAGTAGTAAACAATAAGATCGCCGATTAATACAGTATCTGGCTGTACGAGATACGTTTGTAATTCGCAGAATGATCGGTCGCGTGAATGGATAAGTAATAAAAGTGATCGACCTAGTACAGGTAAATGACTCGATGACTGGACGTGCTGTGTGGATGGATGGATGGATGTGCCTGACATTCTTGACTTTGCTAAGATGCGTAGTGACTAGTGTAGACTCTGCAGTCTAAACGGTGATGGGAGATGTGATTCGTGCTAATGGGGTAACTACTAATTGGTGCGGTGGGTTGGGTGATACCGTTGGGAGGGGTTGCGATGTGATAGATGGTCTACAGGGGTCATACTTAGTTTGACCAACTTTAGTGGTGAGGTAGCCAAGGATAATCATATGAGATGGGGCTGAGTGCTGCTCTGGACCTACCGCTGCATATCTAGTCGCTGTCTAGGTATGTACCTACTGCTAGGGTCAACTGTGGGGGAGGGAAAGGTAGTTGGACGGGATGGAGATGATGTGTATGTGGGTTGTGGTGGTCTGTGTAGGTGAGATCACGATGGCGGACGGTTATGATGATTGTCGCGATGGTGTCAGACGGGGCTGAAGGCTGTGTGGCAGAAAAAAGAGGGGAATCGGCAGAGCTGCCTTAGCTCAAACTGCCTAGTACGTACCACCTCATGGCAAAGCAGGGTAACCAGCCCGCGTCCGGAATGATGCTACTGCTGCTGCTGCACCGTCTCCTCATGGCAGGCAAGGTACATGGGCACGCTGAGGGGAGGGATTCACGCACCATTGCCCATGCAGTGCTCCGCGGATGACCAAAGATTGGCCAGCAGCCTGGGCTGAAATGAGCCATCATCCCTCCCCAGTGGTCTCGACCAGCCTTGTGCAACCCTAGCCACGCCAGGCCGTGAGCAAGGGAGGCTGCCGGACTAGTTCGAACGGAAGTCCGGCCAATAATGGGCGGTAGTCTGGTCGATCAGCGTGACAGAGGCAATCCTCGGTTGAGATTAGGTTCCTTTGGTCATCCTGGGTATGAGTGGTGATATGGGACACAGTAATCCTTTTGGAGGGAGGACTGGACCGATACTCCGCACTTGCACCCCGTTCATATCACATAGCTGGTATATGCCCACGCATAAGCAACTGTGATATAACCACGCTATAGACTTAATAATGGGGGCGAAATGCACCGTTATAGATTATGTACGTATGGGCGATGCAACTGCGTGGCTCTGAACCGAATCCTGGTGCGATCCTGGCTCATCTCCATCGCCTGTCGACTGGGGAACTAAGACGAATCGGGGCCACGTCTCTTGCACACTAATGCATGAAATGACCGTCTTGAGCTGGCGCAGGACCAAAGTGGAATCGGCGGCGGGGTTAGCCGGGAAGAGAGGCTGCCTGTTTTGCCGGTCGTAAGGTGTTCGTCTGGGGATTATTGAATGTTTTGGGCAGAAGATAGATTAATGTAATGCGCCCCGGAGAAAGATGTCATTGATGGGCTTCCGTAATCTGGACGGGATATTCCGCGCCCCAAAGTATGTTGCTGATGCTGCTGATGATGATCCGGTCCAAGCCAAGCCACGCTTGGGCTAACCGGACACTAAGGGGACCGAATAGCGACCTCCAGTCGCTAAACACATACACATGTAGACATCCTAGCAGGCTATTTCGTAAGCTCCGTAGACAGGAGTAACACACTGTTCAGAGTTGACCTAACGGCCAGCCTCGTACTTCGTCGGCTGGGGCTTGCCCAATAGTCGGGGATGGGCATCATTGGCCCATGCACCGACGATGCAATCAACCGAACAGATCCCTGTCGCGCCGCACCCAGTCAGCATCCGGGGCAGACCGGGTCTGTCTCTCGCGTGTGCGCGCGTGGGAAACCAAACCGGCTGGCCCTTCGCATGGCAGCGTGAGCAAAAAGATGGTGATCCGAGCCATTTTCGATCAGGTCGCACAGCATAGAAGATCCGATTGCGGGATGGTGGGAAAAGGGAACAACAGGCTATCCTTCCCCATATCACCCAGTCAGCAATCAGCATCATAATTCACGATTTGCCCATGAAAACAGCTGAAGGGAAACTCACCTGGAAGCTGGTCAGGTGGGACCACGACAAGGAAAAAAAGCCTTGGGTTTAGTTTTCGCGTGGAGAGCAAGGATCAGCGTCTGCCACAGAAAAGCATCAAATAGGAACCGGTGTAGTTATCATGCATGCTGGTAACCCCTTGCTTCTGCAGCGGCAGAAAGGAAGGCGTGGTTGAGGCCAAGGCAGAAGACATAGTACATACTTATGCCGATGGTGGGCCAAACTGCGTTTTGAGGCAGGACAGGCAGGGGTATGTATAGTGTGCCTATTTCATATCGGGCGTATCTCAATTCTTCAGCAGAAGAAGCGCTGAGGTAGTCCTGCATGGGAATGGAGACACCATGAGCGACGATGATGATGGCCATGGTGATGAGGAGCAGCAGCAGGACGAGATAGAACAACGAGCCAGCCAATCGCAGCGCAGGCTGACAGCAGTAGCAGCGCATTAGGTTGGCCCGAAGGAAGATGGCCTGAAGTTGGCCTGAAGCAGGGCCCCCCGCTCCGGCTCCGACTCCGGCTCTTTCCGCCTCCGACTCCGACATCCGTTTGGGGCCTTTTTCTCGCCTTATTTTCAGTTTTCGGTAAGTGGCTTGGCCGCTTTAGGCGGTAAGTAATTGTCTGTACGAGACTAGTCCATACCGTTTCCCTCCCATACGCAATGTAACGCTCAAGGTTCGATTGGCCGCCTCCCGGAAGATCCTCCACGTGCGTCTCGTCTCCTGGAATTGACCGACTCAGGCAGAGAGCCTGTTGACCCTCGGAGAGTTTTGCTTCTGACTAATCGATTTTCGCGCGACGATATCGGCCGCCATGGCCCCAATTCACGCCCTTCAGTAGCTGGACGCCGGAGTCGGACAATTTCCCCGGGACCCTGCTTGGAAGAGAATAGAATAGTCTGAAGACAATTTAGCAAAGTTCCAAAACAAGACAAAACTAGACAGGAAGTGACATGTATGCGGTTTAACTTATCTCCGCCCCCTTCCTCACTGAAGCGGTAAACCTTGAGCCCGGCCGCCCCCAGCGCCCAGCTTACCCAATCCGTATTCCCGTAAATCCTTAGCCCGTCACCCCCATCATATCCGGGGGCCTGTGGATTCATCATACAAATACGGTGAATCAACCATGCGCCCCCCAGGACAAATGCCGGAAAGTCCGATGTACACCGTGTGATCCGTCGCTAACTTACCTCAGATAGGTACGAATCCCTAGCCTCACCCAACAACTTACACAAGAGAAAAAGAAAAAAAGGACAGGGAAAAGTCTTACACATGGTAAAGAGTGGGGGTGACCAGCAACCCCCAACCGACCGACTCCTTCTAGCGTTTTCCAGAAGTCTTCCAGAATCCTTCTAGCGCATCCATCGGCGTCCCACCAGCCCCGAAACAAAGAACCACCAAGCGATAGCGCCCCAGGAGTAGATTAACTCAATTAACTCAACCGTGGATACAGCCTCACTAGTTTCTCTTTTCTCCAACGGGGAACACCGTATGTTTTTCTTGTGATCTCATATTCCTTCTACGGTTTCCATTGATCGGCAGATCGGAGGACCAACAGTCGGAAAAATTGGACTGCCTGCGAACCACATACGCTTCCCGTTCTGGAGGGAGGATATACTTGCTTGGGAAGGAACACGTTGTTGACGGATGGGTCTTTGAGTTTTTGCGGACTTGTAGATCCCCAGCCGATCGAAAATTGCGACGTAGGGGCGAAAGCATCTCAACTACTCAGGTAGGTAATATGGTGCGATTGGAGGTAAAAGGGGAAAATTGTCGAAAATAGAGTAAAATAAAACCAGAAAAAAAAGCTTGGTGAACTGAATGGACATCGGCGTCGTCCGATCCTGGTAAACTGTAGTAGTATACAAGACTAGTAACCGCTCTAGAAGCTTCAGCTGGGCTTCTTTCGCCACCGAACTACTGCACGATGCAGGAACAGTGCGTACTTGCTACGTAAGTTAATATCATCTCCCGTCATGATGGTAAGTTGGATTAGACATGCAATCCTGCTGGATTTTAGCCCTTCCAACAACTTCCTTCTAGAAAAACCCCCAAGTGCTTACTATCGTTCCAGATATCTGGCGCAGCCGATACTAACAGCACAGTAGTACAATGTAGCGTGTCTCCCTTTGCCCGACAGGATTCACATCCCATCCCATTCCATTGCCCCAGATAAACTATCCTCCTAAAATAGTTCATCCCAACCCCCCCCTTCCCCTGGAGAAATGATTCTAGAAGGATCACAAATGCCGGAAGCCGAAAGGATGCCTTCCCAACCACACTTTCAGCTCTAGCAGCTGAAACAAACAGGTCTTTCTCAGCCGACACTCCCGTAATCCAATAGACATCAAATTTACGAAGTACCCTGATGTTGGTTCAGGAGGTCCGTCGCCAATTGCTACTATTTTCAACTATCAGCCACAAACCAAGGTCGAGAAATTCTAGGGGCTTCCAGCCATCAAGATACAGTTCATCAAGGTGTCCAGGCTAGACTATCACTGTACTAGATACTCCGTAGAATTAAGACATGCTCATATCAAACAAATTCTAAGTGCGAACTTTAAAACCCGCGGCAGCGGAATATCCCGCCCCCTACATATTGCCCAGACACTATCTTGAACTTACACTAAAGGAAGTTAACGCAGTCTCCTAAGCGGCGCACAACCACACACACTAGATAGTACTACCAACGAACTAATTGGCAGATAGATATTAGATAGATTGTGTAGACAGACAGACCAGAGTCCAACCCTAACCTCCAAACCCGAAAACCCACCAACAGAAAAATAGTAAAACCGCATATGAGGGGAAAATTTTCCATGCCCCATAATGACGACACTTGCGCCCTTCCATACTTAGTTACCTAGTACCTACTGTAACTAAATATTCGTCATATGACCTCTCCGCTCGTCTCGTAAGAGTGGGAACCAAAAGAGAAAAGAGAAAAGAAAAAAGAAAAAAGAATTATAATTCTGGAAGTATGAAAAAGTATGGATGTGTATCACCGCAAAAAACCCACGTGGCGTACACACCCGCGCCCGAGAATACTCCAGAACAAAACCGTGTACGGAGTACCTACCATTTACTCTTTTCTTCCATGTGGGATGGATACCTACTACCTACCCACCAGCAAGTGGACAAAAAAAAAGAGAGGTTTATTCTTCCGTTGGCTCCATATCCTTGAAATCCGAAACATACAAAAATACAACAAATCAACTGAATCAGCGAAATAAATACACTGTAATATAACCTCCACCCTTTTTTTTTCCCTCTGTCCTCAACCCGCTGCCAAGACTTTACTTACTCCACCGCGCTGGAACCGCGTGAACTCTCTGACCGCTTTTCTCTTTTTCTTCTGGTTTTTGTGTTTCCGGATTGTTTCGGTATTGGGAATTTTTTTATGTATGGATCAGGGTGTGAGGGAGGGGTCGTACCTTGGTTCGGGTGATTTCAGGATGGAGAACTAGGTAATGGTGTAGAGGTTTCAGCCGAGGTATGGGTATGAATGTTCGGGAATGACGTATGAGTCACAATCTGGAACATTTTCCTTGTTCGTTCGTGTAGATGGGGTTTGGTGGCTGATAGGGTATGGATTTGGTTGAGGTATGTGTTTTGTTACTTGTGTTATGTTTCGTTATATTGAGTAAGGTAACACAGAGAGAGAGAGAGAGAGAGAGAGAAAGAAAGAGAGGAATTGTTTGTTATGTAATTGTAGATCCATAGACCGGATAGAATAGTAGGAGACCGGATATCTGGTTCTCCGGTCAACTAAACAATCGAAGTAACAGTATGTAGTTAAGTAGCTTAGTGATGGGGCAAGGATAAAGTAGCAAGTCATTTGTCTATTAACATACTGTATATAGTAGTGATAGCTGCACTGCTGCTATGGAGTATCTAACTACAACCTATATTAAAGATAGCTATCGCTCCACTAGTCTGCAGGTCACTCTATTAGGTAGGAGGGTAGGTGCTTTGCAGACTTTACGTACTAGCTACGTTTAGATAGATCCATATTAACTCACTAACTAACTATACTCCGTAGCTAGTTAGTAGCTGCTACCTATTCTGCAGTAGAACGGATGAAGATGGATCAAAAAGAAAGCGGACTGAGCACAAGCCTGCTGATTTAGGCTGAATACGAATAGATTTAGCGGCGAATCAGCTGATATGGAAATGATGGAGGCGTTGCTCGTATTTGTCTGAGTATTGTGTGGCTGTTGATAACTTGATAGATAGGATAGAAGTCTAGAGCTAGGCAGGTAGGTTGATCGTCCAACTGCCGTGTGTTGATTTCGGCTATTATCGGGGGTATTGCCTGTATAGATCCTAGCCTAGCGTAGTTAACTTCCAAGTATACTTTGATGAACATCTTCTGCCGAGAGAGAGATATACGAATACCGACTGGTATGTTTCAGCTGTCATGTCAATATTGCGCCAAGGTTTTGTGGCAGGTTGCTGAAGAAATGCCAGTAGGAAATAGAATTTAAAATCCGACCGGGTTAGGCAGGTTGCCTGTTTCGTTTGCTTGGCTGGGCCGATTGGAAAATAACCCATCTACAGTAGATACATGGCAAGGTTAGAGACGGATATAATGAAAGACCCAAAGTTAATTTCGAATAGCACGGACGATGGTTTATTCACCAACCACCCCTTAGATCATACTGAAATTATGATAGACACATACCCTGAACCTAGACAGGTCCATAACGACGCCATGCAAAAAGGTCCAAAGTATAATCTGAAAGGATAAGAAAAAGAAAGTTGATATGTGGCTGAATGAGGCGCACCGATAGCTGAGGTTCTAGCCCTTAGGATTGTCTGACTCGGTCGCAAGCCACATGCCAAATGCGACTGACTCTTCTGTATTATTTCGCCTCACTAATGTTGATCGATTATAGCGAAAGGACGCATGGACGGGAAGCCACGGATGGATGGTGTGGTAGATAGTACGATTGGCGCCGTGCAGGAGGCTACAACATCGGCAACTATAAGTGTGCTAAGTTGGTACTTTTCTTTGTAGGCAGGAGGAATGTCACCAAGAATATCGCCAGTAGAGTAAGTAAAGGACCCCCCGAGCAGTAGCCTAGACGCAGCCTTGTCTTGCGTTCCGACGGGATGATCCCTGACCGCCACGCGAGGAGTAACGCGGCTGACAGGGATCATCCATCTGCGTGAACTGGATAGTGAGTTTCGCATGTCGCGGCTAGTAGCGCAGTTGCTAAGGACTGTTGTTCTTGTTGGGGCCGTGTGGATTGGTTCGGTTTGTCTCCTGGGTGATAGAGAGAGGGGAGAGAGAGGCTCCAGAAGACTCCGTACATACTGTCATGCAGCAGGATTTGAAGCTATCCATCTACTGATATGTATGGAGGTTTCCCGATTTGGCGACCCGGCCCCCTCTGTTCTATTTTCAAGGCTTGCTGTTACTATTGAAAGGCTGACGCGGACCCTGTCACGACCCTGTAGTATGTATTTAGTGTTGCCTAGATACCTATCTTTAATTTATCTTTAATTCAAATGAAGCCGAACGACCAAAGCAATATTCCGTACATGCTCTCTTGTCTGGGCACGGCACAAGTGTCTGACCGCTGCTATCTAAACTTCATTACTGATTACGTGACAGCATGACAGCGACAGACGGAGTTTCAGTTTGTTGTCTGTGACCGAGATTCTTTACCGCCAGTCCGGTCACGGCTCCAGAGCGGGCGCAAAGAAGGAAAAAAGAAAGAAAGAAGGTGTGGATAGCTCCGAAACGGGGGAATTGCGCCATTGCAGCCCCTCCTTCTCATGGCTCACCGCTTCGTGTTGCCCCAATTGCTCTGGTGGAGACACACTTGCTACTGCTGCTGTTGCTGCTGATAGCTTGATAGGCAAAAAAAAAAAAGCCACCAGAACAATTCCAAGAGTGGGTACTGGAATATACACAGAGATAGATTGCCTTGTCTACTGCCCGGGGGGTTCTGATCGTATATCCTTCATCAGAACGAAGTAGGGGTTACGTAGCCGCCATGGGAGGTCACTATGATTGGTACGGTCGACTATCTGACCGCTAGGCTGATGGCCCTGGGTTGAGGTTAGGTGCTACTAACGTTGGGCCCGGAAGATTTCGTGAGCATTCCCAGATGATGATTGATTGTCATTCCTTTCGAGTTACGCTGCTGTAGCTAGCCGGCTGGGGCGCACGTCAGACGCAATCCTGCTGCGATCAGACCTTCGACGTCCGGGGGTTTAGGATGAGCCTCAGGATTAGAAAAGGATCAGGAGGATCGAACTGTGTGTTGGCAGGATCTTCTCTTCCTGAGCCCCTTGTCCTTCATTTCCTTTGTTTCTTTTAGCTCGATTGGGGGGCCCTTTTAACTTTGTGGCGGATTGCCAATGGTCGTGACAAGCGCACTGACAGCCTGCTCTGGGTATATGATGAGGGCTTACTACTGTATAGCCGTATTCAGACGCTGCCCCCATTTTGAACAGGGACTTGTGGTAGTGGTGGTGGTCAGTGTAGCCGCAGTGTACATTGGTAATCCTGGTCTTAAATTCCCTAGTGGCCCCTTTAGGGAGAATCAGGAATTGGACCGCACTTGTGAACCTTGTTGGCGTCCCAAGTCCCAACATTGAGAGAGATCTGGAGATGGGCTGGAGAAAGTTGAACTAGTAGTAGGTTGGAGGATAGGCCCCAGCAGATCCTCGATGTATGTCATAGCGGTACTACTTTTACGGAGTCACCTACTACCTATTTCAGACATATTCTCAGGGTTTATGACGTGATGCGACAGTACTAGTAGGTCACGGAGAATTGCTGTGAGCAATAGCTTGTCAGTTAGCCATGCGATTGACACCCTGATTGATGCCAAAAAAATGAAATACCACCAAGAGTGCCATGATTTGGCGCAAGACGGGACGGTCAGGTCCAAGAAATGAGGATGATTGGGCTTGGACCCCGAGAAAGAGGATACATAGTTTCCCTCTGGAATGTGAGTTGCGAGACACACCGGCGGGCGAGGCCAAAACGGCCGACAGCCAAGCCGCCCGAGCAACCCAAACCAGCCGCCAGCTTTTCTCCACGTGTGTCCACGTGGAACCGCATGGGTCTCGGTTAGGACAGAAGGCAGGAAAGAATGCACCTGGAAGAGTCGTGGAAGAGCGGGAGACGCATCCAAGAAGTAAAAAAAAAAGGCGAACGAAAAGAGGCATCGGCTGTTGTTAGTTTTCATCCACGCGAAGTAAATAAAAAAATACGAGTGCCATCAAAACTCAGCCACACGGGAAGCCATCTGGTTTGTTCTGCTCCACCGCGTCTATCTATCTGGGTCCTCTTACCCTTTTCTTTTTAGGATACTACGTAGGCAGGGTACTTCGTAGGCATATTCTGAAACTTGATCGGCTCGATCACATTATTGAGAAGTGATTTGGCAGGGGTTTCGCTGCTACTGGCAGCTCTGGATGGCTGGCTACCTGGTCCGACCGAATTGGGACTGGTCGATAGACTTTAATCATATGCAGCATTGTAAATAGTTCCGTTTGTCACACTGGAAAAGTTGACTCCTCCAACTGTAGACTCGAGGATAGGGATTGATGTATCGTTCGCGTGGCTTCTCCCCTTCCCCAAAAGGCCCTAAGAAGACAGGGGGCCTGAGGCCACGAATCCAGACATCGACGTAAATACTGATCTGCATCAGGGAATTGCTTGGTTCGCTTGGTTCGAATCAGAACCCAACAAGGTTTTGCTCGGGCGGGATACCCACGTGGGCGAAAGGAAGGTTTACTACAAGAAAACAAAGATAAGAGGGGCTTGTGAGGCTGCCAACTAGTACGTACTATGCCATAGATGGGCAATGATTGGTGGCTATGATCACCCGTGTAGGGGGGGAAGGAGAAGAAGGAGAGGAAAGTTCAGATGGGGGGGAATAAAGTATCAATTCATTGACGGGGATAGCACGCTGGGTGAAGCCTAAACAGCAAAGCCCGAAACGCAGCACCCAATGCATCCAGGGCCCAAAACCCAAGGCCGATGATGAGGTGATGGGTCGTCCGGGCTGGGTCGGGGGTGGGGAAAAGGTTGGAAGTCGGTGTTCGCCAGCGTAAAAATGGCGAGCAACTTGAGTCTGGTACTAGTGGCGGTCTAATCCCGATTTGGCAAGAGCCTGCCTGCAAGTGTTCGTTACGAGACTCTGTGACTGGCTGCCGTGACTTGGGGTTTTTCCGGTCATGACTCAAGGATGATCGTTACTGCTTGAAGGCCGCCGCAGTCTCTCCAGTATGGAAGCCTGCTTGCTGAAGAAGGAAGGTGCTTGGTAACGTGACGGGCTTGGCGCTGCTGGCTTGCTGTTTGGTCTGCCTGGAGGTATCTTTGGGTGTACAGACCGAGCAAAAGCGTGTCTGCCACGTTTTTTTGCCTGCTCGCATCTGCCCCTGTTCCGTTTGACTGGAAAGGGACAAACGTGCTTTGACCTGATGTATGTATGTATGTACAGACCAGGTACACAACCTGTCAGCTCAGGCTCGGAAGATGATGCTCAAGTACTCAACCGAGCTTACCAGAATCATATCTCCTCGTCATATGATAAGAGATACGGTGGGAACTTCTGAGATGCACATTACTAATGGTCCCAAGGCAGATAAACCAATAATGTCGCATCACTTCGATTGCGGTGCAGCAATTACCACTTACTACTTAGTCGGTCCATGCTGATGATTATTGCCATTTGCTTGTTTGCTTGCTCAAGAATTCTTCTGACAGCTCTCTATGCCTATATGATCTACCGCTCAGTCCTCTTCATCCATACATTTCGGGTATTATATCCACCAGTCAATCCGTTGCTGCATGTCTGATGGGGAGGGGGGGATGTATTATACAGCGAACACAGCGCGATCTGGTTGAAACCCTCCCCAGGCGTAGATTTCGCTGATCATCCGACGCCAGCGGTTTTGGAAACCGGCCCACTTTTGGAGGAAGTGGTTGAGACGGAGCAAAGCAATGTATCTCTCAAAACGATACGGTATGTGACAGGGATTACAATACGCAGGGATACGGACCGGGAGAGTAAGATGGCCCTGGTTAAGTTACCTTCACCGTTCGGGGATCTCCTTGCATCAAACCATGACAGGGAAGGGATGAATTCTGGCAGCAAGAAGGAGAATTAACTTATAACTCAATTGTACATATTGAATATGGCCCCCTTCTTCCTGTCAGACGCGGAGAAGGGGCCCCCAAACCCGCTTAAGAAATAATCAACGAGGAAGGAAGCGTGGCTAAGGAAGAGGCCTGCAGGTTCGGGGCGGTCGCCTGTAGGAACCTTACCTTACCCAAGGTAGCCTTTCCGGAGGGCAATACCCGTACCATCCCATCCTATCCCACCCATCCCACCCTGCCGGACTCTGCAGGGAAGCCGACCTCTGATCGCCCCAAAGGACGATCCGTCCACCTTTGCCCTTGGCCCACGTTGTCTGGTGCATGAAACCGTCCGCGTGCACAGTGGGTCAAGAATGACAGGCCTGATTCTTCACGCCCCTGGAGACCCTCTTGAGCAGCCGCTGTTCACTTGGCTTTCTGCTCATCTTTCCCTCTTTTCCCTGCCCTTCCCTTCTCATTCTTTCCGCTGCCTCTGCTCCTCTCGCTCTCTCACTCTCTCTCACTCTCTCTCACCCTCTCTCTCTCTCTCTCTCTCGCTCACTCGCTGTAAGGGATCCATCCGGTAGCATCCACCCTGTACAATAAAACCACTTCAGATCGTACTCCAACTTCTAAGAAGTCAAACAGTTTGTTAAGTCACTTACTGTTTGTACAAATACCTGACTAACACTCTACCCAAATTCCCCGCTTGCTCTTTTCGTCATTGAGTTTGATTTTATTACATTTTCCATTTTCTTACAATTTTTTTTTCCCTGAATTTTTTTTTTTTTCTTCCCATTTTCTGCCGTTGCCCTTTTCCCAATTTTTCTTGGGTCTGTTTCCAAACCGACTTTGAATTTTGGGTCGAGACTTTCCTTCACTCCAAGTGGAATTTTACCTCGTGTTTTATTTCATTATTATTTTATTTTCCCTTCTCTGATTTCCCTTATCCATACATACACCCACCCCTCCACCTATCTTTTTTTTTTTTTTTT